>NC_000070.6:70639176-71301676 GCF_000001635.26 Mus musculus | reverse complement strand
CACCAGCAATGGAGGAGTGTTTCTCTTTCTCTACAACCTTGCCAGCATCTGCTGTGACCTGAAACTTTAAACTAAATGGAAAGAAACTTGAAGCAATCCCATTAAAATCAGGGACTAGACAAGGCTTCCCACTCTCTCCCTACCTATTCAATATATTACTTGTAATCCTATCCAGAACAAATAGACAACAAAAGGAGGTCAAAGGGATACATATTGGAAAGGAAGAAGTCAAAATAACACTATTGTAAGATGAGATGATAGTATTTTTAAGTGACACAAAATCTCTATCAGAGAACCCCTAAATCTAATAAATAACATCAGCAAAGTGGCTGGATACAAAATTAACTGTAACAAATCAGTGGCCTTCCTCTGCTCAAAGGATAAACAGGCTGAGAAAGAAATTAGGGAAATGACACCTTTCACAATAGTCACAAACAATATTACATACCTAGGTGTGACTCTAACCCAGGAAGTGAAAGATCTGAATGACAAGAACTTCAAGTCTCTGAAGAAGGAAATTGAAGATATCAGAAAGTGAAAAGAGCTCTCATGCTAATGGGTTGGCAGGATTAATATAGTAAAAATTTGGCCATCTTGCCAAAAGCAATATACAGATCCAGTGCAATCCCCATCAAAATTCCAAATCAGTTCTTCACAGAGTTAGAAAGAGCAATTTGTAAATTCATCTGGAATAACAAAAAACATAGGATAGCAAAAACTATCCTCAACAATAAAAGAACTTCTGGTGGAATCACCATTCCTGGTCTCAAGCTGTACTAAAGAGGAATTGTGATAAAAATTGCATGGTATTGGTATAGTGAAAGGCAGGTAGATCAATGGAATAGAGTTGAAGACCCAAACATGAACCCACACACCTATGGTCACTTGATCTTTGACAAAGGAGCTATATATAACCAGTGGTTTAAAGACAGCATTTTCAACAAATGGTGCTGATACAACTGTCCGTTAGCATGTAGAAGATTGCAAATCGATCCATTCTTATCTCCTTGTACAAAACTCAAGTCCAAGTGGATCAAGGCTCCCCCCATAAAAGCAGATACACTGAAACTAATAGAAAAGAAAGTGGGGAAAGGCCTTGAAGATATGGCCACGGGGGATAGGTTCCTGAACAGAATACCAATAGCTTATGCTCCAAGATCAAGAATTGACAAATGGGACCTCATAAAATTACAAAGCTTCTGTAAGGCAAGGGACACTGTCAATAGGACAAAATTTCAACTAACAGATTGGGAACAGATCTTTACCAATCCTACATCTGATAGATGGTTAATATCCAATATATACATAGAACTCAAGAATTTAGACTCCAGAGAACCAAATAACCCTATTAAAAATGGGGTACAGAGCTGAACAAAGACTTCTCAACTGAGGAATACTGAATGGCTGAGAAGCACCTGTCCCTGTGTGATAAGGAGTCTTGCCAGCGAGGACACACACACAGGACACACTCAAATCCTTCTGCAGCAAAGCTTTAATGCATCTCGAGAGAAAGATGATCAGCTTCTGGGGAGGAGACCCAGAACACAGGAAACTTGGTCCTTAAATAGACCACAAGAGTGGTTGGAGACGTTTTTCACCCTGACTGGTTGCTCACCATCAGCCCAGATAACTCCACGGGACAGGCAGGGCACAATGAATGGAAAAATACCCCAGCACATGCGCAGACTACTTGTTTACCAGTTAGAACACCAGATGTCAGCGCCATCTTGTAATGGCGATTGCAAGGGCGGCTCCTCACATCTCCCCCTTTTCTTTTATTTAAAAGGCAATAGGCCACTCAGTACTGAGAGTGGAGATAGAGGTCAAATCCCCAGTGTGCAAAAATAGGGGCATTACACAAAACCTTCTCCGAGGCTCGTCACCCAGAGGGGTCTTGGTCTGCTCCTGTGTGGTTTTTCCTGGGGGAAGGACACTTGGACACTCAACCTTCATACAAGATGACATGTCTCCCTAGAATAGGTTCATTTTATGCCGCAGAGCCTTTCTACTGCAGTGCTTAGCTGTGCAACTCTCTCGGGCTGCTGAAGCACTCACTCTATCCCATGCAATGA
Source organism: Mus musculus (assembly GCF_000001635.26). NCBI lineage: Eukaryota > Metazoa > Chordata > Mammalia > Rodentia > Muridae > Mus > Mus musculus. Next base: position 71,299,604 of record NC_000070.6, on the reverse strand, counting down.
GACTAGCCTCGTGGGGTGCAAGAGCTGAGCGGCCAGCGACCTATTGCTTAAGTATAGATAACCATATATCAGGGGAGGTACTGTGTTCTAATGCTGCAAGTGCTTGGGCTATTACCATCTTGTCCTTTTTTGTTTGGGCTTTAAGTTTACAGACCATCCAGAGCAAAAGCAACGCTCCACCACATAGGATCACGGCAAACAAGCCTACCCCCACCCACTCCTTAAAGTAGGAAAATGCAGAGGAAATCCAGGTGGAGAAGCCCTTCATCAGAGAAAGGTCGAGACACATAGAATTCACTTGTAGAATAGCAACTCTCAACTCTCGAAGCATTTGCTCAAATTCCATGGTCCAATTCTGTAACATATAATGAGACAAAGTTTTTGACAAATTTGCTGCTCTTGTAAAATTTTCAAACTGAACAGACATAACACAAAGGCCAGGCATCTTGTATTCACAACCCAATTGAGCCAACTGCCAAAGAATATCCACTTGCTCTTGGACTAGGTCGATGCGTTGATTTATCAACATCAACCCTCCTTGTATCTGTGAGTTGGCTGTGGCCTGTTTATCTAAGGCCATTGTGACCGTCATAGAAAGCTCGTTAATTGTTTGTGTTGTTTGAACAGTAGTAGATAGAGCGAGTGCCGAGGCCGTGACAGAGGCTGCAACCACCGCTGTGGCCACCAGTCCAACTATGATAGCAGAAATACCAAAATCTCTTTTCCCTCGAAACAAAGTCAAGCTATTAGGGGCATCTACAGGAATAGGAACAAATCTAGGCATGCGGGTAACCAAAGCAAAAGGATATTTCTTAGCACCCCAGCATAAGACATAAAAACATTTTTCTTGTGAGCAATCTATCTCTATCTGATTCTGATTTAAGCTTTTGCTACTTACCACCCACAAAAACAGGGGCCATACACATACCGGGGTGGCGGTAAAATTTACCTCTTTCTGTTTTTTATATCTAACATTGGAGGTGGTCCATTTAAAAGAATTTGGACTCTGCTTATCAGACCGACCAGTCTTCAAGGTACCTTTCCAATCAAAGGTCAATTCTCCTTTCTCACTAGAACCTCCTCCAATCATTGCCATGGGGGCGAGATCAGTACAGCTTCCATTAACCCCACAAAGCAACTACTGATCAAAAGGGTTAGTATTAGTTCGGAGGGGGTCCATAGTACTAAAATCATATCCAGCAAAAGTATCATTATACTCTCTACTAATATATGGGGAAAAGGAAAAATATTTCTCTACTGCCCAAGTATATTTTTTAGCTTGCCAACCTGTCCAAGGTAACATTAAATCTTCCATGGACCCTTCCTTGCAAAAGGGTGCCATTCTTGGTTGTGAAGGTGGCTTATTTCCAGGTTTTTGACTAGGCCACCATCCTCTAATAACTATGGTGTCAGCCTTTATATCAGTCGTTACGCCCCAAAAGCTCTTTCTTAACCAGGCTGCTGATTGATAATACAAAGATATACATTGACTCTTATCTTGTAACGAGGAAATTAACATAAAGCACAGGCTTCCCTGTAGGAAGAAGTTTCTATTTTCTAGTAAAGCCTGAATCTGTTCATCTAAGGGTAAATAAGCAAGTCCCAGTTCTTTATCTGTAGTGAAAAAAGCATGGAAATATTTGTGCATTATGCATAACTGGCATAGGAAGAGGGAAAGTTGACATAATTCCCCATCTTAACTCTCCAGATATACTAGGAACCAGAATCTCCAGCATGAGAAGTATGACCCATCGATGTCTTGGGATCTTGTTCCTGTGACCCATTGTCCAAGAGCTGGATCCTTAGAGTGAGGCGCTCCAGAATCCAAAAGGGATTATCTTCCTCCTGTGGAAAAACACATATAGCTCCCCTGGATCTTATTAAAATAGGATTCGGGCCATACAATTTATTATCAAGGACATTCTTCCACTTGACCATTTCATTGGGCGGTTGAGGCCATTGTCCATGCCTTTCAGCTGGTGATCTCCCAGCATTATCCAGTTTTAAAAAATTAAGAGTTAATATTATAAGGGATAGAGCGATCTTTGGCATCATAGCCTCTATCCCCCCTTTTTGTTTTGTTTTTTTTTTTAAAGAAGTTTTAATTCTCCTAGTTACCTAACGACCGGTTTGAGATAGAGGCCTTCATATACATTCCGTGTCCTCCTCAGGATATAGCCTGTGGGAGTCGGTTGCCTTGATGCCAGGTGTAGGTCATGAATGTTTCTGACTAACAAGAACAGAACTTTTTTTCCAGGGTTGCTTTTCAGCCCAGTCATATATACTATTTAGATTTACAAAATAAACAGCTAGGACTTATCTGTTTAGTCTTTCTTGCCAGTGGCTAACTTCAGCTTAGGAATTTCTCCCTTGAATAGGAGCCAGGTAATGATGTATGTGCTCTAATATGTTGAATATAAAAAGGGTGCTCACACATCAAAATACAATCTTGTATTTTCATCAAAATTTTAGATACTGAACTGTTAGTCAGTTTTAATATAACATGAACAGTGACTAATTACCTTTCAATTGTTTCTCTTGAAGAGAGATTGTAACTAGAATGCTTGAAAAGTCATTATAGTCACTTGTGTATAATTTATTTATTTATTAATCGGAAATTAGAGAAAGTCTTTAAGTTGTCTCTACAAATAACTATCTTTTAAAACCCAAATAAATATAAGAATCCTGAGTTTGTATCTTTTCAGGAGCTATCTGTAATCTTTATTAGTTAAAGCTTTATGTAAACCTCTATAACACAAAAGCAAATCCTGGGGGTCATTTCCAGGCAACCCAGGACAAGTTCTTAACTGCCCAATACCAATTTCTTAAAGAAACAGTAATTTTTCTTACAAGTTGCATAAGCAATTGCAAGCTCTGAGATATAATATTGACTATTAATATGCAACTTAAAGTTTAATTGTTCAACATTTTTAACACCATCTCCAGCACACAATTTAATTATCTGTGCTGAAACAGAGGAAACTCAAAAGAATAATCATGTGATTTAATTCACATATACTTTTTTCTTCTCATATAAAGGCTATATTTAAACACAGTAAATGGGATGCATGAATGCATGAATTTATAAAAATATACAAGCATGCATGAAACAAATTTTTAACTATCTTAGGATAATGATTATCAATTTTACTTCATATGATGGTGTGCAATAGATCAAACATCAATATTCTGCAATAACCAAATTAATGGCTGTTTGGAACAAGGAACAGACACATATACATGCAAGCAAACTCTGTACACTATAGCTTTATATAAAGTAGGCAAGTCAAATTGCAATGTCTTGATAAATTTCACAGCCTAATTGATCTTTTATAAACTTTGAATTTAAATTTTATTTAGAACAACATCTGGCTAGGTCAGTAATAAGGCTCTAAGAAGTGTCACACAAGCCAAGCTGAGGCTGCTCCCCTCCGAGCTCTGCCTCAACCCAAATGCAAACTTTTCCCAATCTGAACACTCTGCCAGAGTCCTGGCCCAAAGACTATCCCCATATTGAAGTATCCCTAAAGACCTGCCCTGTTGTGTTCGTTCATGTTGTCTAGAAAGACTCCAACCTTGAGTTCCCAACCCCAAGCCAACTTTCCGTTACAAGTGAAAGGCTGTCTGCCCCTTTAAGAGCTCCGTTTGCAATTGGCCCTCAGCAAGGCTTTTCCAGCTGTACTTGGCTCCCAGCCAGAGTGCAGCTAACTTATCAGCTTGTGCTGTGGAAATTGAGACTGCTTTTTAAACAAGTTAAAGGATGGAGAGCCAGCAGATAAAGTTTTAACCATTTATATTTTTCAACATGAAACACAGAACAATAATCATTCAAACAACATAACAAAAACAAACATGAATTGACAGACATATGGACAATCTGCTTCAGTGCACCAAAAACAGACAATAGACAGACAGGAATAGAACTTGGTGTCTCAAAGGGACACAGATATCCTAACCAGAGCTAAGAACATTTCCATAGGAGCCAGAGAGAAAGTAGGACGTCCCCCATTTTTCTTCTGTTCCCAGGAGAGCTCTGAAATAGTTTATTTTAATTTTTTCTCTTTTGTGCTAAAAGATCCCAAACAGGGGATAACTGCTTTTCTAAAACTTATATTCTCTCTCTCATGTTCAGACTCTACTTCCTTATCTCCTTCTTTTGGGAATATGCCAGAGAAGAGAGAGGAGGCACAGTGACCCTGAGAGCTATCTTTAAGCCTTTAATGAAGGCTGCCTCTGTCATTCTGGCTAAAAAATCTGAGAATGACTCCTGTGCACCTTGGATAATCTTTTTTTTTCCATTTTTATTAGGTATTTATCTCATTTACATTTCCAATGCTATACCAAAAGTCCCCCATACTCACCCACCCCCACTCCCCTACCCACCCACTCCCCCTTTTTGGCCCTGGCGTTCCCCTGTACTTGGGCATATAAAGTTTGCGTGTCCAATGGGACTCTTTTTCCAGTGATGGCCGACTAGGCCATCTTTTGATACATATGCAGCTAGAGTCAAGAGCTCCGGGGGTACTGGTTAGTTCATAATGTTGTTCCACCTATAGGGTTGCAGATCCCTTTAGCTCCTTGGGTACTTTCTCTAGCTCCTCCATTGGGAGCCCTGTGATCCATCCATTAGCTGACTGTGAGCATCAACTTCTGTGTTTGCTAGGCCCCAGCATAGTCTCACAAGAGACAGCTACATCTGAGTCTTTTTGATAAAATCTTGCTAGTGTATGCAATGGTGTCAGCGTTTGGATGCTGATTATGGGGTGGATCCCTGGATATGGAAGTCTCTACATGGTCCATCCTTTCATCTCAGCTCCAAACTTTGTCTCTGTAACTCCTTCCATGGGTGTTTTGTTCCCACTTCTAAGGAAGGGCATAGTGTCCACACTTCAGTCTTCATTTTTCTTGAGTTTCATGTGTTTAGGAAATTGTATCTTATATCTTGGGTATCCTAGGTTTTTGGCTAATATCCACTTATCAGTGAGTACATATTGTGTGAGTTCCTTTGTGAATGTGTTACCTCACTCAGGATGATGCCCTCCAGGTCCATCAATTTGGCTAGGAATTTCATAGATTCATTCTTTTTAATAGCTGAGTAGTACTCCATTGTGTAGATGTACCACATTTTCTGTATCCATTCCTCTGTTGAGGGGCATCTAGGTTCTTTCCAGCTTCTGGCTATTATAAATAAGGCTGCTATGAACATAGTGGAGCATGTGTCCTTCTTACCAGTTGGGGCATCTTCTGGATATATGCCCAGGAGAGGTATTGCTGGATCCTCCGGTAGTACAATGTCCAATTTTCTGAGGAACCGCCAGACTGATTTCCAGAGTGGTTGTACAAGCCTGCAATCCCACCAACAATGGAGGAGTGTTCCTCTTTCTCCACATCCACGCCAGCATCTGCTGTCACCTGAATTTTTGATCTTAGCCATTCTGACTGGTGTGAGGTGGAATCTCAGGGTTGTTTTGATTTGCATTTCCCTGATGATTAAGGATGTTGAACATTTTTTCAGGTGCTTCTCTGCCATTCGGTATTCCTCAGGTGAGAATTCTTTGTTCAGTTCTGAGCCCCATTTTTTAATGGGGTTATTTGATTTTCTGAAGTCCACCTTCTTGAGTTCTTTAAATATGTTGGATATTAGTCCCCTATCTGATTTAGGATAGGTAAAGATCCTTTCCCAATCTGTTGGTGGTCTTTTTGTCTTATTGACGGTGTCTTTTGCCTTGCAGAAACTTTGGAGTTTCATTAGGTCCCATTTGTCAATTCTCGATCTTACAGCACAAGCCATTGCTGTTCTGTTCAGGAATTTTTCCCCTGTGCCCATATCTTCAAGGCTTTCCCCCACTTTCTCCTCTATTAATTTCAGCGTCTCTGGTTTTATGTGAAGTTGCTTGATCCACTTAGATATGATCTTAGTACAAGGAGATAAGTATGGATCGATTCGCATTCTTCTACATGATAACAACCAGTTGTGCCAGAACCAATTGTTGAAAATGCTGTCTTTCTTCCACTGGATGGTTTTAGCTCCCTTGTCGAAGATCAAGTGACCATAGGTGTGTGGGTTCATTTCTGGGTCTTTAATTCTGTTCCATTGGTCTACTTTTCTGTCTCTATACCAGTACCATGTAGTTTTTATCACAATTGCTCTGTAGTAAAGCTTTAGGTCAGGCATGGTGATTCCACCAGAGGTTCTTTTATTCTTGAGAATCCATGAGCATGGGAGATCTTTCCATCTTCTGAGATCTTCTTTAATTTCTTTCTTCAGAGACTTGAAGTTTTTATCATATAGATCTTTCACTTCCTTAGTTAGAGTCACACTGAGATATTTTATATTATTTGTGACTATTGAGAAGGGTGTTGTTTCACCTTGGATAATCTTTGTGAAATGTCCACTCCCCTCCCCTTTCCTAGGTAGTGCTTTCTATGCCTTAACAGCGGCAGCTGAGATCTGAGCATATGCTCCCCAATGATAATTTGTTTGGTTAGCAGCGTGTTGTCCCTGACCTGTGAGTAATTCAAAAGTCCATGTTATTTGGTTCCCTTCCATGGTAGCATTCGCCCTTGCTTGCGTCTGGCAGAAATCTTGCCACAATGCTTTCCATTCAAGATACATTCCCATATTTGGAGCATTAGCTTTTATCACCGTTGTCCAGTGTCCGGGAGTCATTGCCAAGGCCGCAAGCCTTTCGACCTGTGCCACAGTGAAATTAGCACGGACTCCATAGTTATGGACCGACTCGGCAAGCTCTTTAATCTGTTGATATTCTGCAGGAGCATGTATGCGTCTTGCACCATCTCCAGCATTGAAAACTGGAAAAGCCATCTGAATCTTTTTTAATTCCTCCTGAGGCAGAAAGGAACTAGCACCATATCTTGATTCATATGGTGGAGGCGCTGAGGGCTTGGGTGTCGGCTGTATGCCCCCCCTTTTATTAACTCTTTGTTGTACTCTTTGATCAGGGCCATACCTTTCCTCTTCATATCTTGCTTCTTCCTCTTCTAATTCTGCCTCTTCACTAGGGTCTAAATCATCAGAATCTGAGCTATCAAGTTCTAGGGCTTCTAGCTCTCGGGTAAGATAAATATTACTAAGTTTACCTGTAGGGGGCGCGTTTTCACCTTCCCCTTTTTTCACTCCCCCCTTTTCTAACTTCCAGGGAGGTCCTTTTTCCTTAGACATGTCTTTTTTCTTTTTATGAGCTCCTAATCTCTCGCTCTGTTCGGTTTCTGACATGCTGTCCTGAACCACCTCTAACGTTTCTTGTCCCTCAACCACTGCAGGTTGGCAGGTCTCATCTTCTAAGCAGTTCTTTATTAATTTCCAAATTGCCTTAGTGCCTAGGTGTAAGTCTCCTTCCTAAAAGTTTTCTATCTAGGTCTCTTCCTAGTTTATTCCACGAGGCTGTGATCAGCGAACCTGAACAAGCATACCGTGGGGCAACACGGTCAATCTCTTTGACAAAATTTTGTAGAGTGCATGTGGCAATCTTGAGGTCTTTCTGCTTAAGGACAATTTGCAATGCGTCCACAATTGACTGTGATGACCCCATTGTGCCTGCGGTTTATCTACATCCGACTTAAGGCACACTGAAGCAGAAAGTGAAAGTAAAATGCCATGCTCCGCTTCAAAAGCAGAAGTTCGTCCCTGAAGCAGAAGTCTGCTCTCAAAGCAGAAGTTTGCTCCCCGAGCAGAAGTGAAAGTAAAGTGTCACGCTCTGCTCTCTTATCTATGAGAGACTGACTGAGCTTGACAGTGCTGCTGCTTATTTATGTAGGACTGACCACACGTCAATAAACACAATAAGACATCGGGAGAAAGAAAACAAACGCCAGGGTTACAAAAACCAAAGCTTCTACTGACCCGTCCCACGGTGATTCTAGATTGAGACCAAAGTCAAAGGGAACAACAGGCTCATGGTCAGACATGCCTCTCCGAACTTACCTTCCACTGCAGTTCTGGATCCGCCCCGTTTCCGGGGGGTGGGGGGGGAGTCTCCTCAGTGCCTGCGATGTTGTAGAATTCGCGGGATTTCAGCACCATATGTCCCCGTGTGATAAGGAGTCTCGCCAGCGAGGACACACACACAGGACACACTCGGATCCTTCTATAGCAAAGCTTTAATGCATCTCGAGAGAAAGATGATCAGCTTCTGGGGAGGAGACCCAGAACACAGGAAACTCGGTCCTTAAATAGACCACTAGAGCAGTTGGAGATGTTTTTCACCCTGACTGGTTGCTCACCATCAGCCCAGAAGACGCCACGGGACAAGCAGGGCACAAGGAATGGAAAAATACTCTAGCACATGCGCAGACTACTTGTTTACCAGTTAGAACACCGGGTGTCAGCGCCATCTTGTAATGGCGATTGCAAGGGCGTCTCCTCACAAGCACCTAAAGAAGTGTTCAACATACTTAGTCATCAGGGAAATTCAACATCCTTAGTTATCAGGGAAATGCAAATCAAAACAACTCTGAGATTCCACCTCACAACAGTCAGAATGGCTACACTCATTAATTAATTAATTTACTTTCCATGCAGATTGCATCTTCCCAGACATCTCTTCCCAGGATCCCCATCACAAATTACTTCCCCATTTTCCAGAGAAGGTGAAAACCACCCTAGGTACCACCCCACCCAGGGACATCAAGTAACAGCAGGACTAAGTGTATCCTTTCCCTCTGAGTTCCCACCAAGCAGTCCAGCTAGGGTAAGCATTATCCAGTGGCAAGTAACAGAGTCAGATACATCCCTTGCTCCAAATGTTATGGGACCCACATGAAAATCAAGCTAGCTATATTTGCTAGAAATATGTAGATGGAATATTCTAGCCCCTGCATACTGTTTGGTTGGTGGTTCAGTTTCTGTGAGTCCCCATGGGCCTAGGTTAGTTGATTCCATAAGTCTTCTTATGATATTCTTGATCTCTATGGCTCACACAATCCTATCTCCAACTTTTCCACAAGACTCCCCATCTGTTTCCATTGCTAGATGAAGCGTCTCATAAAACCACTATGCTAGGCTTCTGTCTGCAAGCCAAGCAAAGTATCATTAATAGTGTCAGAGGTTAAGGCATGTATCTCAATTTGAGTCAAGCATTGGTTACATAGTCCCTGAATCTCTGTACTCCATTTTTATACATACATATTTTCTAGGCAGGACAAATTTTAGGTCGAATGTTTTGTGGTTGGGTTGATGTCTTCCTCCCTCTACTGGCATACTACTTGGCTACAAAAGTTGGCCACTGCAGTCTTCATATCTCAGCTGCTAGGAGTCTCAGCTATGGCTGCCCCTGTAGGCTTTGGGAATTTCCCCATACCAGGTCTCCTTTTGGCCGCCATATACTAAAAGTAGAATGATACAGAGATGAGTGTGGTCCTTGAGCATGGACTACTTTCTTTAAGTGATAAAGAAACCAAATTGCAAAGAGTCTGACCATGCTGTTTGTCTGGTGAGTGATAAGCCCTAAACCATATATATTACTTATGTTGCTTTAATGGGCAGTTGTTATACCATTATTGCTTCAGAAGCCTCAGGAGGTAGACATCATTCTTTGTTTCATTAGATAAAACAAGTGTTTCAATTTTAGAAAGCTACTATTCTTAGAAGAGTTTAATTCTATTTAGTGTGTATGTGTGTGTGTGTATGTGTGTGTGTGTTATGTGTGCACACATGTGCCACAGTGTATGTGTTGACGGTCAATAATAGCTTTGTACAGTCTGCTCTGTGCTTCTACCTTCACAAGGTCCTAGGCTCAAACTCAGTTTATTAGGCTTGCAGAGCAAGTGCCATTCCCCAGATGAGCCAAAACACTGGTCACTGTGAACATTTAATATAGAAAAAATATATAATATGATTGTTTCTATGAAAAATGTGCATTTTAAATACTTATTTCAGAAGAAGAAGAAGAAGAAGAAGAAGAAGAAGAAGAAGAAGAAGAAGAAGAAGAAGAAGAAGAAGAAGAAAGAGAGAGAGAGAGAGAGAGAGAGAGAGAGAGAGAGAGAGAGATTGATTGATTAATGGAGATATCTTCCATTGCACTCCAATCTGTTAATAAAATGAAAGAATTATTGAGATGTGGATAGTGGTCTAGGAGTCAGTCATACTCTGTTCTAGTTCAGAGAGTTCTGGTTAAGGACTGCCTTGTGCAGTGTGAAAACAGCATAAACTGAACAGTAGCAGGATGACAGGTTCCTGTGAAGAAGACAATGAAATACTTTTCCTCCAGCCATGATTTTGGTATGTCCAGAAAGTCCCCAAAGCTTAATCTCCTATAGTATACTGCACATATCAGCAATTCTGATACAGATGAACTCCTGGTTCTTGAAGAGTAGGACTTCTTACATGAACCTGGTTTGGGAAATGGTATGTTAAAAAAAAAAAAAAGAAAGAAAGAAAAGGCTAAGCTTTGGTAGGCCAATTTGCAGTGTGGCTTTCTGTCCTGTCCAGCAGGGCCCAGTTATTCGTGGGTATGAGGGCAACCGAAAACCTGCAAGAGAAATGGGCAGGAAAAAAGAGAGAGAGCAAGGAGGATTCCTGTCAAGGTCTGAGTTTATTAGGCTGAAAAGCCAGGTTATAAGCACACAATGAGGGGAAATAGGGAGGGGCTGAGGGGGAATTAACAAAGAACAAAGAAGTAGGCATCTGGGGACATGAAGGCTGAATTCAGACTGTAGGCTGGAGGCACCCTGAGTCTTATCTCAGGAATGTAGATTCCTCCTTAACAGCCCAGGGTGTCAAGTATGCTCAGCACATAACTCAGGTCCTTAGAAGTCTTGGGAGTCAAGAAGAGATAAGGAAGATAAGGAATGAACCTAGTTTGGGAAATGGTATGTTAAAAAAAAAGGCTAATCTTTGGTAGGCCAATTTGCAGTGTGGATTTCTGTCCTGTCCAGCAGTTAATTCAAACTTTTAGGGTCTTAGGTGCCAAGAAGGGATAGGGAGGAGGAAGTGACCAGCTCCTAACACAAGGCCATTTGGCTTATTAGGGTGGGAAACTGCGAAAGGCCCACTTTCTCACGGTATGGTCTCCAACAAATGTCAATTATAGATAGCAAAGTTATTATCTAAAACAGTGGGTCATTTTGTCACTGAACACATGATAACGTAAGTGCCTCTGAGATCAAATCTGGAAACTCCAAATTTGTTAAGGGGTATCGACAAGACAAGATCAATCAGGCATGGGTTTAAGCCAATAGACAATATTTATTATTCGGCCAGCAAGTGCCATGGGTGTTCAGGACCCAAGAATAGCCTTGAGCCTTTCTCAGGGTGAGATTTTAAGCACAAAACCACATCCTGGGTTGGCTCTCTCTACTTAGCAAGAATAGCCAGCCAGAAGTAGAACTATAGGAGCCTCAAAGAAAGGTTACACTTAGAGACATTTCCAGAACTATGGACATAGAAGATTGGGTCTTCTTTCTAGTATGGTCACTGTTGGGTTTACATGCTGGGCTCTTAGGTCATATATTGCCTTGCTGTGTCTAACATGTCTTTGGTTGTGCTTTGGTCTGGTAGTGTGCCCCAGGTTCAGTTTTGAATTATGCAGCAGTGGTGGAATAACTTTCTTAGTGTCATATCCAGTGGGTATGTTCTCTTCCAAGGCTGGCTTGGGGTCTCAATGAGAGGAAGGCAGTATGACACTCAGTGTCTGATAAAGGACTGTTGATGTGTCCCTAGGCAAATGCATGCAGTGACAGAATAAAAGTCCCTCAGATACTCTTTCATTCATCTAAAGGGATTTTGTCTTTCTGAAGTGTCTCTTTATCCTCTGTCTTCACCACTTGATATGTCCAAATATACACAGGGCATTAAGTTTATATATGACTGACCCTCTTGGCATGTTCAGTTGTACCTGCAGCAATCAGCTGGTGGTACTTATTTGAAGAGAGTATTTCCTAGGTTGAGGAATTAATTCCTGTGGAATTTGACTTTGAAGATTATGCCTTCCTATCTGTCATAGGGTGGCAGGTTTGTCCTGTACTCCAACCTCTCCAACACAGGTTCAGAGTTAGTATACAATGGAAAGATTGTAAACTGGACCTCCAAAGCTATGAAAGATGATAAAGCCCTCCTCCTTTTAATCTCTTTCTATTAGAAATTTCATCACAGCAACAAGAAAAGCCACCAATCCAAGGTCTCACTTATTACCACTGTCATGCCGAGGCCATCTGCTTCCCACTGTAGTTCAGTTGTGAAGCAGTATAAAGTTTCTTGAGGAAACTGTGTTTAGCTACATCCATGAGTTCTTCCTCCAGTTCTTCTGAGGCCTTTGGTCTAAGTTTCTCTACTTGTCTCTTCCCTTTGTAACCCACACATACCTGGTTCCACTTATCTAGTTCAGATTTTCTTTCTTTATAACCATGTTTTAGCATCTAAACCATATAATTTACTGGATTAAATTAATCATATTATTTAATGGACTTCATATTTTTATAAAAGAATATTGGATTCCTACTTTTTCCAACAGTTCCCCCTTTTTAATATTAGCCTGGACTCCTTTAATGAATATAAAATCCTTTTGATGTTTTGTCTTTTATTCATTTCCCTTAACCACAGTTGTTCTTTCAGCCAATTATAGGAAATTTTCTCTAAAATCTTGTCTTGCTTATAACGCTAATCTTGCCTTTTTCCTACATACTTCCCTGGAGGGCTAGGCATGTCCAGAACATACTTCTTACAAGTTTGAAGCTGACACTAATGAAACATTCACCCACCCAGCATCCTTTGTTAAGAGTTTGAAATTTGTTATAGACCACAGGGGTCATATTTTGTTGAAACAAACTTGGATTTAGATTACAGAAAATATACTTAAATAGGTGTTTCCTTTTTGCTTTCATTTTCTCTCTTTTCTTTTCCTTTCTTTTCTTTTCTCTTCTTTCCTTTTCTTTTTTAGGTGCTACAGAGCTGGCTTCATTTCTTCAGTTTGGAGGGCTCAAGGAAACAGCACTGGGACACAGGGCTTCCAGTAAGATCTGGGCTTTCAGCAAACCAACTTTGTTTTGTTTTTTTTCCCCAGACGATTCCAAAACAACACTTTTTCAATGGAAATTGATTCTTTCAACTCTGACTAGGCACAGGGAAGACTTTTTGTTGTTGTTAGATCATTTTTTCCTGGCAATTTCTTTATAATTTGCTTTTTTCCTGTTGTCTTGTAAAGTTAATAGAGTTGGACAGAGCAGACATCTTCATGGCTGTGACACAGCTAGACAGAGGGAACCATTCACTAAAGCCATGTTTACTTGACACCTACTTTGCCATTGTACCCAGGAGCATAGTTGAGGCCTGCCAGCTCTCTGAAGCTGTTGTAGATCAAGCTACCCTGATGAGCTCCAATTCTGATTTCTGGGAGGTAGACAAGGATAGTAATATAATTCAGCACTTCTGTCTTATCCTGAATCAGCATCCTCAGGTTGTGAAAGGTGCAATTGTCCTGTTTCAGCCAAGGCCCTTTGTTGTAGTTAAGGTATTCAATGTCCTCTACCACCTTGATTGAGTCTTCAGCTTCCTAGGAACTGTACACTAATCCTCACTCATTTTGGGGAGGAAGGTTTTCTTGTAGGCATTCTTGATGGCTTGAAGATAGGCAGAAGTGACATTCATTTAATGTGGATCTCCTTTATTCTGGATCCTCCTCTGTATCTCCAGCACAGGCACATCAATATAGATGGTACTTGCAATTGCAGTTTCTGTTCTATTACCTAGGTTTTCTTTCTCCAGGATTCCCTCAGTTTGTGCTGTCTTTATTACTTTTATTTTCATTTTCAGGTCTTGCACAGTTTTATTTATTTCTTTCATCTATTTGCATGTATTTTCCTGTATTTCTTTAATGGATTTATTTATTTCCTCTTTAAAAGTGCATATTACTTTCCTAAGATTAGATTTAAGGTCATTTTCTTGTGCTTCAGCTGAGTTAGAACATTCAGAGCTTGGTATAGTAGGGTAGCTGGGCTCTGGTGGTACCATATTTCCTGTTTTTGTTTATTGTATTCTTATGCTGGCCTTTAGACATTTCATTGTCCCTGTTGTATGCAGACCTCTGAGAATACAGGGAGAGTTTTGGGAAAATGAGTATAGGGGATAAAGTGCAGCTTACTGATCTTGGGAACATCCCAGGGGGACTCAGCAAATAAAGGATTAGGGGTTAGATATTTTATCTGGCTGTCCTTGGTGCTAGAAGGCCTCTAGTAATATGGGAAGAGCTGTGGGTCAGAAAATGGAGTGCAGGGGACAGGACACATCTCACAGTTGCTGGTTGTTCCCCAAGAGGAACTGGTTAAAGCATGTTTTCTTACCTCCCTTTTTTTCCTGCTCACATAGCTGGACCCATAATGCCTTTCCATTTCCCCAACATATCAATGTGACCCAGTCTCAGAATCTTTCATTGACTGCTTTCAAAACCTGACATTTGCAGCATCCTATCCACTTGAACTGTCTCTTAGTTTAGATTTCTAGAAAATAAGATATTATGTAAACATGGAAATGTACTTTCTAAAACTATGGAGGCTGTGAAAACAGGACTACCTTGGGATCTAATTTATGGTGGAAGGGGTAGGTCATCTTTCATGAGGATGGTAATATTATTCATCAGGTTCTTAAGGATTCAGTATCTGTATCCTATCAGCCTCAATGGCTCCCTCCTGATGCCCACTGGATTTTTGTTTTATTGGAGTACAAATGGTCTGAAGTTCATTTCTTAAGCACAAGCCTCTATCCACCTGTGGCTCTGTGACTGTGGAAAACTGTAGGCATGAGATAAACTTAGTAGAAATGTCCTCTGGACAAACCAAGGTCAATGAAATACAAAAGGGAGAACTCAAATAAAAAGGTAAAAGATAATGTTTTTAGGGAAACGTGGAAAGAACTTAGATGAATAAGTCAAAGATACTATTTAATCAAGCTCTGCTTGAAGTGTTGTCTCTAGTATCTAGATAAACAATGTACAAACTGAAGTGGGGAAATAAAAGTTCTTCATTCATAAGTGAACCCAAAGTTTTTTGCCTCTAATTATCATTTTCTCCCTCCCCAGGACTCTGTAGTTACCATAGCTCTGCTGCCATGACAGGAATTAGAATTCTACACATGAACAGATGAGAGTCATATACAGAGCATCACAGGTCATTTGTTTAATTAATTTCCTCATGGGAGATCTTGAAACTCATTATTTAAAACGGAAACAACTCAATCTACTTATATATTTTTCAATAAGATTTTAGTATGTGGTAGGCATCCTAATTATAATTTTGGGAAAATTTGACTCTGAAAAGTAGTTCTTTGAGTAGCTGGCAATGAATCAATTATGATTGCAAATTACAATCATTACAATGACTTGAGCTGACAGGTATTAAAAGACTCAATTGTAACTCCAAAGAAACAAGTTTAACTTATCTCACAAGAAAGTTCATTGTCACAGACTCTAAAAAGAAATACACTTTTTCAAGGTCATATTTATATGGTTTCTTCAATTCCAGCCATTTTCTTTCATTTTTTTCCTGATAGGAAATATAATAAAAGACACATGTGTAATTTTAAGCTTTTAGGAAAACACCAACAAATAAAAGTAGATGAAATCAAATGCAATAATACTTCCAGCCCAATACTTCTTAAATATTATCATTTTAAAGCATAATCAATGTAAACTGTTTGAGATGTTCTTTCATATTCAAATTTCATTGTATTTGTTTTTCAGGCTTGTTTAGTTTCATGTGTATCACAACCTATCAAAGCTAGTGATTCTGCTTGGAAGTCTTAATATGTTCCTCTTCTTCTGCTTGATCCTCCTGTTCAGAAACCATTTTATCATGTGATAGGGAACATACATCTTCAAATCTGTGATGCAACCAATTGATTTAAATAAATAAATAAATAAATAAATAAATAAATAAATAAAATACAGGATGGCCATTTAACCTTATTTTTCAGGAAAATAATAAATAATTTTATGTAATTGCCTTCCAGATTATAATATGAAGATATCCACTGTTGGGATGTAGAATTTGTGGTACACTGACCACTTTTACACAGAACACAGATACAATAAAAAATTTATTGAATACTTGAATCAGGCTGATCAATCAGGACAAGAAAAAGGAATAAAGAGTGAAACTGTCATACCTGTCTGTTTTTATGTCAGGCTTCTTATAGGAGATACCAGTTTCAAAAGTTTAGAAGGCAGGAAGGAAGTAGTATTACATTTTAGCTTACTAGATCAAATATTATCACCTGACGTTTAAGCTGATTGCACCTAACTGAGGTAAGAGGGATGGTGGGTTGGGGATTTCCATAATATTATTGAGATAACTGAGCATGAGTCATACACAGCTCTTTGACCTGTTAGTAGCATTCTTCAGTGTCAGCTAGAGTGATAACTTGAAAAGTTGATGAACTTGATTATGAACAATATTGAGGATACATACAAGTAGCTATGGTTATGCCAAATCACATCATCTAGAACACTGTAGGACACACCAACAATGCACTGGATGCAGCCATATTTACAGAGACCTGACATTGTGTTGTAAGGGTTGTTGAGACAGAGTGACAAACAAAAACTTCTCTTCTTCTGGGTTCATCAACTAAGGAGCAATGTCATTTCGGTGCTTTCTCTGCCTGTCAGAGCTAGCAAGCTTTCAACTCAGCATCTGGCTTCCAAGTCTTTATTGGTAAAAATCAAACAATTGATATTTTCTTTTAAAACAACACTCCAGAGCATATGAATCTATACTTTTCTTTTAAAATTTTTGTGAAGGACTTTCTTGTAAAGTGTCAATAATTTTTCTAATTTCTTGAAAATGGATCAATGTAATGTCAATTAGGGAAGTTCGAATAGCCCACTTATCAACATAAGGACTTCTGAATGAGATATGCAATATTCTAAAGTTATTAGCTCCTCAATTTCCATACATTTTTCTATTCTATGAGAAAATCTTTAAAGAAGAGAATTTGAGCCAATTCTTATCTTCCCACAAGTGAAATGATGAATCTACAAGTTAGATAAAATGTCCCTCAGTTTGTGCTTGCAGGGTCAAATCTAATCAATGTTAAATGAAACACAAAAGCAAAGAAGAGAGCTGCCATGAACTGGTTATTTTTATGCCAAAGACACAACTGATAAAGTGTACAACTTTATACTAAAAGTCTGGATGCTTTTATTCACAGATGTTTTTAATACAGTTTAGAATCTGTGTTCTTCATCCAGTTGTAAAATATTTGTCAGTTTCTAATTATCTCTAATGTATGTGAAAGCTAATATTAATTACTTCCTCCATGTGTCACAAATCTAAACCTAGCACAACAGAATTAGAATCAGATTAAAAATATCTTTATGAACTCACAACTATGAAGATTTCCTATGAAGTCCCCCAACCCATGTAAACTGCTTTCTTATAACACTGTCCACAGTCTTCATGGAGCCTGTGAAATAAGCATCATTTTTGTTTGAAAATGTTCCTCCTGTCAATGTCATATTTTGCCTATTTCTGTTATCAACTTTTAGAAACAACACTGGAATTTTTTTTGTGTGTGTATCTATGTGCATATATGTACATAAATGTAAGTATTTGTCCCCATGTAGAAGCCAGAGACGGGCTATGTGTGTTTTCCTCTATTACTTTTCATTTTATATATTTTTAAGATAGGACTGACCTTTCACCAAACCTTGCTGCTTCAGCAAAAATTGCTATCCAGGAACTCCTTGAGATATCTACAACCACCTTCAATGTTGACCGACATGCACCATTGCAGTGAGTTTTCACATGGCTTCTTGGATGAAAAATTCAGCAACTCTTGATTCCCAGAAAACACTGTACCACCAACAGTCTCTATAAACCATCTCTGTTATTTGTAAACATAGCTTTCCTTTGACCACATATTCCAGGTTTGCTTTCTTTCTTTTATTTATTTATTTGTTTGTTTGTTTGTTATTTGAGACAGGATTTCTCTGTGTAGCCCTGGCTGTCCTGGAACTCACTTTGTAGACCAGGCTGGCCTTGAACTCAGAAATCCACCTGCCTCTGCCTCCCAAGTGCTAGGATTAAAGGTGTGATCCACCACCACTGGCCCAGGTCTGCTTTCAAATAAAAAGTTTGACACTTTTTTCAGAGCTGTGTTGAAGACTATATACAATGTGAAAACACAAGCAATTGACATGGTTTAAAGGACCTCTAAGGAGGTCTTCAAAATTGTGAGTTGATAGAAATGTTTTAAAGCTGCTTCTAATTCTGTTATTCTTTTATATTATATTAAAGAAAAATTTATTTGTACTAATTTTTTAATTCATTATAATTCATTTCATTATATTCATTCATTAATTATATATTTCTTTTATATCTCAATTTCTATTTCTCTTAGAATAATGATGCTACTGCCTTTATAATATCTGTAATAGAGTTCAAACTACTGAATATTTTTATGCACTTGGTAAAAATTAATTTAAATACATTCTCATATCCAGTCAATAGTATGTATTTTCATATATATTTAAATCACATGAGATATTAAATTTTATCACTGAGATATTAAATTTTAGAACTTTCTTCCCTTTGAGAAAGTCTGATTTCTTTGACAAATGTTGATGTTTATGCTATGTCCGCTTTATTGATACCAAATTTTGTGCTTTGACAGTAGCTTAAGAGTAAGCACAGGGTTGGAATTGAGCCTGGACTCTAAGGTACTTGTGAGTACTGACGTTTGCTATAGCTGAGTTCTGGCTTCTCCCAGTCAAGGTTTTTACTACCCAGTATTTCTAGCCGGTTTTCTAGAGCTGCTGGTTTCCTGGTGTGTGAATGTCACTATTAGGACATCAGTGAATCTCAGTACAGCTTTCACCAAAAGACAGAGAAATGATAGCGTCATCGTCACTGCCTCTACCACACGGTGTCCTGATAAACTATAAGTCATTTAGTACTGTAAGACAAATGTGTACTGAAAAATAATAAATAGCATAACCCAAAAAAATCCACATCTCCAGTAAAGCCCTACTCTTTCTTGTTGTTTCAAGACACAAATAATGACCTAACTTTCTCAGGCTGACTCTTGTCTTAAAATTATTTTTTTCTTATCCTTGTTTTTTGTTTATTTTTGTTTTGTTGTTTTTTTTACAAGCAGTTTAATTTTAAAGTTTCTCAGAGCCTTAGGCTATATTCAAAAAATTATTTTTTATTGTCATCTCATTCTATCAGTGTCACACAATTTACAGAGGCAGCTACAAAAGGACAAAACCTAGAAGGGTTACCAAATATTAGGAAAATATATTAAACACTGTAAAATTCATAATACGAATGAGAAAGTCACAAAGACAGATGTTACATTGATCCACAGAGTATGATACCAAAATTTCTAAAATCATAACAAATTAGCCATCTGGCTCGGTTTTAAGCACAAACATTAATATAAAGTCTTTTTTTTTTTTCAGTTTGTGACAGTTAGACACTTTCTACAATGAGAAAATAAAAAAGAGATGTTTCAACTCACCAAAGTATTTTCTCCCTTTTGTGATTAAGGCCTCATTGAATTAATTTCCTAAAATGAAAATTGTTAAATCCTGCAGGCTTTTGTGCCATTGATCTTGCTATAATAGTGGGATTGGTGATGTGAACACTAATCTGAAAAATGGTGTGATCTGTGTCTTGTGGTTGCACTATGGCATGTTTCCTGGTAGAGGTATTTCCTGTGAAAGGATTATCTATAAAAGACACTTTATGCAAAGACTTAACCAGGCTCTGATAAGAGCATCATCAGTTCCCGAAGTCAACAGGATCTGAAGCTGTTCTAGTCCAGTGAGGTTTGGTTCCTGTTTCTGGGAACAATTTTGTCATTTTGGTTAACTGGTATTAATTATTAGTTTTTTTGTCTGTCCCTCATCTTATTGTAATGCCTATCAGAAGAATAAATATGTAATCCATTCTTTTCTCATTATATCCTAGTATTATCACTAGAAATAAGTTAGCAGGACACTTCTTATCAAGAGATCTATTGCAGGAGTGATAAAGAACTAACATCCTTATCTCCCTGAAATTCCTTCTTCCCTGAGAAGAAGCTGTGGACTCGGTCTCAATTTATTCTGTGAAGTGTCATGATTTCACATGCACCAAGGATGGTTCTCTTGTTTTAATGTCTTATGTGGGAGGATTTGTGAAATGAAAAAAAAAACCTTCTGAAATAAAAACAGTAATTTCAATGCACTTAAAAGAATAAGACAGTCATATAATACATGGCCTCTCCAGTATTCAATAGGAAATGAGAGAAACTGGGAAGAAAAATATTACCAACATAACTTAAAGAAAAATATCACTGGGAAGTTCCACCCAGTGGAATGTGTACAGATGCATGCTAACATTTATAAATTGACCTAGGCAGCTGTTAAAAGAATTGTAGATGTCTGTTTTATAAAACACATATTTCTCACTTGAAAAATCTCTTGATAATTTTAAAAACATTGACCTGTATTTATGAGTGAATCTGTGCACATGCATGTGCAAGCAGCATATTAATCCTTTCTTTCTTTCTTTCTTTCTTTCTTTCTTTCTTTCTTTCTTTCTTTCTTTCTTTCTTTCTTTCTTCCTTCCTTCCTTCCTTCCTTCCTTCCTTCCTTTCTTTCTTTCTTTCTTTCTTTCTTTCTTTCTTTCTTTCTTATAATTATATTTAATTTAATTCTTATATTATATCATATCACCAGTGTGCAGATTTATGGTGTTCACATCTTACAACATTGTCATTGTGCATATATATATATATATATATATATATATATATATATATATATATATAAAACTGCTAACTCAATAATTTCCAAATCTTCAAGAAATTACAAGATATTTCAGGATAAAAGGATATGTGGACATTTTTAAGAATAAAGTATTTCAATATATACATTTAGCTATCAAAACAGATATATATCTATTGAGATATATATAAAAGCTAATACAGGCTGCTCATGATTTGTGATGGTTCAAGAAACCTTTGCATTCTTTATGATAGGAGAATGTAACTAAGAGTCAGTAGAAACCATTCCAAACATTTCACATTTTAACTTTATCTGGAGTAGCAATGCCTGGTGTGTTACTGTCTTGGTGTTGGAATCAGGATCTGAGAAGCACAAGGTAAAACATCTGGTTCACTGCAGTGTACCCTGAGGTTAAGATCTGGTATTTGGCTTCTATGTGTATGTGAGCTTTCTATTGTTTTGTTGTTATTGAAGACTGGCCTTATCCTATAGTGACCTGATAGGGTGCATAGTATTACTTCGATCTTCTTGTATATGTTGGGGCCTGTTTTGTGACAAATTATATGGTCAATTTGGGAGAAGGTAGCATGAGGTGCTAAAAAGAAGGTAGATTGTTCTGTTTTAGGATGGAATGTTCTGTAGATATCTGTTAAATCTGTTTATTTCATAACTCCCGTTTGTTTCATTGTGTCTCTGTTTAGTTTCTGTTTCCATGATTTGTCCATTGATGAGACTGGGATGTTGAAGTCTCCCACTATTATTGTGAGAGGTGCAATGTGAACTTTAAGCTTTAGTAAAGGGTTGTTTTTTTTTTTTTTTTTAATGGGGGTACCCTTGCATTTGGATCATAGATGTTCAGAATTGAGAGTTCATCTTGGTAGATTTTTTTTCCTTTGATGAGTATGAAGTGTTTTTACTGATCTTTTTTGATAACTTTAGGTTCAAAGTCAATTTTATTTGATATTAGAATGACTACCGCAGCTTGTTTCTTGGGACCATTTGCTTAGAAAATTATTTTCCAGCTGTTTATTTTGTGGTAGTGTCTGTCTTTGTCTCTGGGGTGCATTTCCGTATCCAGTCTGTTTGCCTAAGTCTTTTTATTGGGTAATTGAGTCCAGTGATGTTAAGAGATAGTAAGGAATAGAGATTGTTGCTTGTTATTTTTGTTGTTAGAGGAAGAATTATGTTTGTATGGCTATCTTCTTTTACGTTTGTTGAAAGAAGATTATTTTCTTGCTTTTTCTAGCGTGTAGTTTCCTTCCTTGTGTGGGTGTTTTTCATCTATTATCTTTTGTAAGGCTAGGTTATGGAAAGATATTGTGTAAATTTGGTTTTGTCATGGAATATCTTGTTTTCTCCATCTATGGTAATTCAGAATTTTGCTGGTTATATTAGCCTGAGATGGCATTTGTGTTCTCTTGGGGTTTGTATGATATCTGCCCAGGATCTTCTGGCTTTCATATTCTCTGGTGAAGTGTGGTGTAATTTTGATGGGTCTGCCTTTATATGTTACTTGACTTTTTTCTTGTACTGCTTTTAATATTCTTTATTTGTTTTATGCTTTTGGTGTTTGACTATTATGTGATGGGAGGAATTTCTTTTCTGTCCCAATCTACTTGGAGTTCTGTAGGCTTCTTGTAGGTTTATGGGCATCTGTTTCTTTAGGTTAGGGAAGTTTTCTTATATAATTTTGTTTAAGATATTTCTTGGCCCTTTAAGTTTGGAATCTTCACTCTCTACTATACCTATTATCCTTAGGTTTGGTCTTCTCATTATGTTCTGGATTTCCTGGATGTTTTGGGTTAGGAGCTTTTTGCATTTTGCATTTTCTTTGACTGTTGTGTCAAGGTTTTCTATGGTATCTTCTCACCTGAGATTTTCTCTCCTATCTCTTGTATTCTGTTAGTGATGCTTGCATCTATGACTTCTGATCTCTTTCTTAGGTTTTCTATTTCAAGAGTTTTCTCCCTTTGTAATTTCTTTATTATTTCTTTTTCCATTTTTAGATTCTTTATGGCTTTGTTCAATTCCTTCACCTGTTTTTTTGCTTGTTTGTTTGTTTGTTTGTTTTTTGCCGGCCTGTAATTCTTTAAGGGATTTTTGTGTTTCCTCTTTAAGGCCTTCTACCTATTTACCTGTGTTCCCTTTTATTTCTTTAAGAGAGTTATTTATGTCCTTCTTAAAGTCTTCTACCATCTTCATGAGAAGTTATTTTAAATGAGATTCTTCCTTTTCTGGTGTGTTGGGGTAACCAAGGCTTGCTGTGGTGGAAGAACTGGGTTCTGATGGTGCCACGTAGCCTTGGTTTCTGTTGCTCTTGCCTCTTGCCATCTGGATATCTCTGGTTTTATCTGGCCTAGCTGTCTCTGACTGTGGCTTGTCACTTCTTCAAGCATATGTTCTCCTGGGAGATCAGTTCTCTCCATGATGTATTTGGGTATGGAGAGCTGTACAGAGTCAGCTCCACGGTGCATACAGAAACTTGAAGGATCCTGTCCCTGGTTGTTCCTTGGTTCCTGTGTCTTAATGACTCCTCTTAGTCCAGGAATTTGAGCAGAAGTGGTGGTGTTACCTGTGTTCACAAGTGGAACAGCACTCCTGGGAGACCAGATCTCTCCCAGCCATATTTGGGTATAGAGTGCTGAGGTACAGGATCAGCCCTGGGCACAGACAGAAACTGGAAGCATCCTGTTCCAGGCTGTTCCTTGCTTCCTGTACCCTGAGGTCTCAGGGTGGGTCCTTTGGAGCAGAAGTGGTGGTCTTACCTGTGCTCACAGGTGTGCCAGCACTCCTGAGAGACCAGCTTTCTCCTGATCGTATTTGAGTATGGAACACTGTGGCACAGGATCATCTCTGGGTGCTGTGATATATAAAATATATCAATATAAAATTGTCTTTTTAACAATAATAAAAGTAGTCATTTTTGGCATTACTAAAGAACTTATAGTCATTTCTTTAAATGACTGACTGATAAATTTGTTGCAGGAGACCCAAACCTGTAACCACTTGCCAACAAGAGGAGATGGGCCTGAATTCAGTGTGGTTTGGATAGCATTGGAAATGTAAATGAGAAAAATACCTAATAAAAATATTTTAAAAAAGACAGTTCCAAAGCATGTGGAGCTCAACTGAAATAGTTTTTGAGAAGTCTTAATACTGATTTCCTTAGTGAGTAGAGTAGTTTTCATTTCTGTTGGGGTCCAGGAATCACATCACAAACAAATGACCTTAATCAGACAAGGATGTTTTATTGAACATACACCCCAGGAATGGTCTACCAGGTCCATGGTCCAGAATTGGGAACTGAACCATGACCCTGAGTTTAAGATTCTACACAATTTTTAAGCCCCAAATCCACAAACATCTGTACCAAGCTATTTAACCAGTCAGGATTTAGGGATAGCGGATGTCCTTATTAACATGTCTTTGTTGTACACTTATCCTGCTTCCATTGTTGGGTATTCAACTGTGGCAGGGGACTTTCCATGTCTAATTTCATGTTCTAACTTGTCTACCAGGATGGGACTTGTCTAACATTCATGTCTTAACTAGCTAACCAGGATGTCAGTTACCCATGTACATGTCTCTTTCTGCCAAGTAGGATGTCAGTTCCCAAGGAGATCTTGAGAACTTAAACTTTATTGGATCATTACTCAAAATGAAAGTCTTAATTTCTTATATTGGTGCAGGTAGCTTTCTTATGTTGGGTCCATCCCATGGGCAGCTTATAAAGTCAAATAACATAAAAACTTATACATAGGCACAGGAAGTGCTGTTGGGTGGCAGGTTCAGGTCTAAGCTTATTGTGGGTAACTATAAAAACAGTTCTAATGACTTCTATTATGACTGGTTTCCAAGGGCACAAACATAACAGAATATGTAATCAATATTGGCATTGGAAAATTTTATAGTTACAGCAGAAACATATGAAAACGTTTCCTTATAATGACAGGTTAGCCAGGTAACAGTGACGTAGGACTTAACATTCTACCTGGGCCTTAACATTTCATCTAGGCCTTAATATTGCATCTAGGCTTTAATATTTTACCAAGTCCTAACAATTTCCAACATCAGTGTGTAAGGGGTCTCTTTTGTCTACATCCTTGCTAGCAATATTTTTTCTAACGTAATTCATTAAAAAAAAAAACTTTATTGATGATTAGTGAGTTTCACATCATGCAGCCCTGTCTCACTCATCTCCTATACCCCCATACCTGCCATCTGACCTTGCAACCTACTTCCTGAAATATAAGACACATACGTAAACAAACAAGCAAAACAAAACAAAAGAAAGAATGGAAATGATGAATGTTGTAGTGTGTTACAGTGTGCCACAGTATACCCCGCTGTCCATACATCTTCACTTGAAAATATACGTTGTAATGAGTCATTGATCTGGTTTCAGGTCTCTTGCTTCTGTGAAACCACGAATATTGGATCCACACCAGAATTCTCAAGAGAGCTGCAGTCAATAAGGGGCAGGGCCAGGTAAACAGTTCTCTTGACACCATGGTCAGCTTTCTCAATTGCCTCAGGTGGTAAGAGAAAAGTGCACAAAGGACAACACCCCTTGTCAACATTTGTTAACTGTTTCCTTAATGATTACCATTTTGATTGGGGTGAGATGGATTAGCAATGTCACTTAGGTATGTGTTTCTCTGTTTTGTTAATGTAGAGTTCAAAGGGTCCATGATTCATTGAGGAATGACATCCCAGACTCAAAAAGTATGTAAATACAAATGTGTTTTATGTTGCAGGAGTCCAGCATGCTGGAGTCTCCCATCACCAAGATAGAGAGACAACCAAGTGAGCTCCCAGGCCTGATTTAAAGCACATGAGGGGAATTCTGGGGTAGGTGATCTCTATCTTAATCTATTGAGTCTATCTCTATGGACATTCCAGTACCATTGAAAGGGGGTAGAAACTGTTGCTGGGAAGTCAGGAAATAATTGCTGAGGAAGTGGAAATTGTTGTTGTCCCAGTGTTCTTGCCCCTGGCCAGGTGGCAGGGCAGCTTCTCACGGCAAGGCAGTTTCTGAACAATGAATACATAGATTCATACATGTGCTGATATGAAAATTTGCTTATACAAGGACACTGAGTGGCATTTAACTTTATCTTTGACTTTACTTAATGATTGTTTAAAAGTCAATGCTCATGAAATATTTCACATTTTCTGTGCTAAACAATTCTGTTCATTTTCTATTAATGTTGCAAAGTAATTGCTGTCCTGTAATTGCCGTATTAAAACTATATTTGTCATATATAGTATCAACACAAACCTGCAACAAAGAATAATGGCCTTCTTTGATATTTTAGCTGGCAGATATGGATTTGACCTGTCTCTAATCATTTTTATTCTTCTTCAGTATTATTTGGAGCAATTCCATGCCAGAAATTGGCACAGTAATCTGTAACTAATAGTGAGTATAATAAAAGATAGTGTTCTCTGACATGTTTATAAGCTATTTTATTTCTCATTAAAGGACTAATAGACAATGGGAATTCTCATTTTTGCTGAAGAATAATTTTGATACATTTCTTTCTTCCTGAATGTTAGATCTGCTTTCTCTTTCAGCTAACAAGGTGAAGTATGCATTGTGCAGAAACCGAGTTATAGGAGCCAGATTCACTGGAATTGTCTATAGAGGAAAAGGATTTGGTTTGCTTTTCTGTGATAAAAACATAAATTTGATGCATGTAGATATGTAGACTTTTTTCTACCATATTTAATTATTGTCTTGGCAGTCAAACCTAAGGCTTTAGACATAATAGATGAGTGATCTACCACTGACTTATCTTCCCATTCGTCTATTCATTTTTCATTGTTGAGTTTGATTTTTGACATCTTCATACATGCATAGTATACATTCTGATTATTATAAATTTCTTTCTCTAATTTCCTTTAACTCCCATTTTCATGTTTCTGAGACAGGGTCTTACCATATAACTTAAGCAGCCTTTATTCTTATGATTACAGACCTCTACAAGCAAACGGAACATGACTGATATTTTAGTGAATAACTTGATGTACTTTAAGAAGTGTGTAAAGATGAAAGCAGAATTATGATGATAAAATCTAATTCTCAAAATTAGAAATTTATAAAGTCATTTTTCCAATAAATAAAAATCTAATAAATGTTTTTAATGTCTTCTTGTTGATTACATTAATCAGAAAAAAATGACAAACTCTAAAGCACTACTCCTACAGAAATATTTTCCAGTGAGCCCTACCTAGGTGAAAACCAGAAGAGAAAATTGAAAGAAACAATTGCAAGCATGAATTCAAAGAGACTAAAGAAGACATGAACAAAAGCCTCAATGAACATAAACAGAACATGAAAGAGACCATCAAGATAAATGGTCTCTAAATGAGATGAAAAATTCTGGATTTAAAAATTGAGTTCAATAAATAGATACAAAGCCTCAAGGTAGAATGAAGAGGGAATTAACAAGTTAGGGTAAAGCCTCATCAGTAGAATGGATCAAGTTGAAGGTGGGATATCAAGATTTCAAGATAAAGGAAAGGAACTGTACTGTTCAACCAAAGAACATGACTAACTTAAAAACAAATACAAGTAAAAAGCAGAAACTTTATACCATATTAAAAAGGCTTAGTGTTTAAATTATAGTCATAAAAAAGGAGAATCCCAGGTAAATGTCATACACTAGATCTTTAACATGATCATGAGGAGAAAAAACAATTCCCCTAATTAAGGAAAAAATATGCACACTGATAAAAGTAATGCACAGAACACTCAGAAGACAGGGCCATAAAAGATACTCCCCTTGATTGTAGTGAAAATAATAACCATAAAGAATAGAGGGTATTAAAAGATGCCAGAAAGAAACCACTAGTTACATATAAATAAAACCCTATCAAAATAACTGACTGACTTCTCAGTGGAAACTTTAAAAGGCAGAAGGGCCTGGAGCAATGAATTTCAGACTCCAAGATACCACAGATGCCAAAGCAAGGCTACTTTATCAAGTAAAACTATCTGCCTTAGTTGAAAGAGAAGTAACATTTTTCCATGCTATAAATAGACTGGAAAAATCAAGTCCACTAAAAATGCCCTACAGAGAATGCTAGAAGCAAAACTGAACAAACTAAAATTAACCATAAAGATATGAAAGGCATTAATTCTCAATACAGAAATAATTAATTAAAAGTACATTATACTCTTTTACACATATACAACAAATTCTGGCTTTGAACTTCAACATGAAAATTATACTGAGCAATAGGTGATACCAATATTCTACTATCTCTATCCAATAGGCAAATCATCTCACCACCACCACCACCACCACCACCACCAACAACAACAACAACAAACTATTAAAATTAAATGGCAAAAGAAACATCAAAGGGACATAATAAATACCTAAAAATATCTAACCTAAAGACCATAGACTATACATTCTATTCAGCAGCCTATGGATAGTTCTCTAACATAGAACACATATTGAGACACAAAGCATACTTCTACAAATACAGAAAAATAACTTTGTTATTCTATCTCTCCACAAGGCACTAAAGCTTAAAATCGACAAGATGTGGGCCTGGCAGAAAACACCTGGCTGAAGACACCCAGAGACAAGCCAGCTGCTAAGGATCTGTAGGTTCCTCTCCCTCTCCCTCTCCCTCTCCCTCTCCCTCTCCCTCTCCCTCTCCCTCTCCCTCTCCCTCTCCCTCTCCCTCTCCCTCTCCCTCTCCCTCTCCCTCTCCCTCTCCCTCTCCCTCTCCCTCTCCCTCTCTGGTGTGTGTGTGTGTGTGTGTGTGTGTGTGTGTGTGTGTGTGTCTGTGTGTGTCTGTGTGTGTCTGTGTGTGTCTGTGTCTGTGTCTGTGTATGCTAAATACCCTAGAAACAGGTGGACAAATATCCAAAGATACCTAGTGATACACCCTTCACAATGCAGCACAGCAGGCCACAAGTCACCCGAAGGGGACATTATGATAAGCAAGTATGTGGTGAGGAGATGGGAGGGAAAGAGAAAAGAACAGTGTGTTTATTATAAAGTCAGGTAGAAATGGCTATGAAAGGGTTTTGAGGATCAGCATGAAACCATGGTGAGGTCAGGCCCGTGCTGCTTCTAAGGTTCATGTCTGGGTCTATGGCCCTGCAGCGTCAAGAGTTTGTATCAATGTCCATGGATCATGCTACTACCAAAGGCTATGTGGACAGCCCTGGGCTGGGCTGCCTCCTGGAGCCATCACAATGTCAGAGAGCTATGCAGAGTTTACTCCATCCCTCATTGGCTACAGTGGCAGTTAGCACAGCGGAATTTCACATTGCCTGGGTACCACAGTAGAGATGGCCTTGGTGGTGAAGGCATGAGAGAGCAAGCCCTGAGTGTGTGTGAACTGGAGATCTGGCCTTGACACTAGCCAGGGCAGGACTGGAGAGATGGCCCTGGTGGCATTGGTGCGAGAGAGCTGAATTTAATGGCATGATCATGGGAGAGCCAGTCCAGCCTCTGACCTGTATGCAACAATCAGGGCAACTGGCATTACTCTTTGTCTGGACAAAGTAGTAAATCTGGCCTTGGTGGGGTAGGCATAAGTGAGTTGGTGTGCTAAAGAACACAGGTACCACCCAGGTCCAGATCCAGAATTTTGAGTCAGCCCACCCCAATATCTACCCTATCTAGGAACTGCTGGAGTGTGTGAATGACTGGTCCTGCAGAACCAAAGCTGCAGGAACTCCACATCACAATGTGATCACAACATGTCTTATAGGAACCTCACTGAGGATCTAATATCTAATACTGATAGTGCAGCAGAAGCCAGAGCCCTTAAACCACACCAATGTCTCATTGCAATGAAGATTTGTTAGTAAAGCTGTTCGGGCAAAAGGGTGTAATGAGTGAAACATCAGGACAGAACACAGCTTTCACGGTGACTTTTTATGTTATTTTTTTCTGTTTTGTTGTTTTTATTTTTTGTTTACTTTTGGTGGAGAGGTTGCAAGGGTACAGGGCAGAGGGAAGAGATTCAGGGACAGGAGATGAGAGGAATTGCAAGGCATGATATGAAATTCAAAAAGAATAACAAGTTTCTAAATTCAACAGCAAAATAATCTGTTGTAATTACAGGGATTCATGGTGACTAAACATCACATAAATGGGTTAAAAAGACTTTAGGAAAAATATAAAAATTCCTAAAATTAAATGAAAATGAATGCTCAACAAAATCAAACCTCCAGGACACGTTAAAACTAGCCTTAAGAGTGATTTTTTTTTTATTACGTATTTTCCGCAATTACATTTCCAATGCTATCCCAAAAGTCCCCCCCCCCCACACACACACACACCCACTCCCCTACCCACCCATTCCCATTTTTTGGCCCCGGCGTTCCCCTGTACTGGGGCATATAAAGTTTGCATGTCCAATGGGACTCTCTTTCCAGTGATGGCCTATTAGGCCATCTTTTGATACATATGCAGCTAGAGTCAAGAGCTCCAGGGTACTTGTTAGTTGATAATGTTGCACCTACAGGGTTGCAGATCTCTTTAGCTCCTTGGATACTTTCTCTAGCTCCTCCATTGGGGGCCCTGTGATCCATCCAATAGTTGACTGTGAGCATCCACTTCTGTGTTTGCTAGGCCCCGGCCTAGTCTCACAAGAGACAGCTATATCATGGTTCTTGCAACAAACGCTTGCTAGTGTATGCAATGGTGTCATCGTTTGGAGGCTAATTATGGGATGGATCCCTGGATATGGCACTCTCTAGATGGTCCATCCTTTTGTCTCAGCTCCAAACTTTGTCTCTGTAACTCCTTCCATGGGTGATTGTTTCCAATTCTAAGAAGGGGCAAAGTGCCCACAGTTTGGTCTTCGTTCTTCTTCAGTTTCATGTGTTTTGCAAATTGTACCTTATATCTCACTATACTAAGTTTCTGGGCTAATATCCACTTATCAGTGAGTACATATCATTTGAGTTCTTTTGTGATTGTGTTACCTCACTCAGGATGATGCCCTCCAGGTCCATCCATTTGCCTAGGAATTTCACAAATTCATTGTTTTTAATAGCTGAGTAGTATTCCATTGTGTAAATGTACCACATTTTCTGTATCCATTCCTCTGTTGAGGGGCATCTGGGTTCTTTCCAGCTTCTGGCTATTATAAATAAGGCTGCTATGAACATAGTGGAGCATGTGTCCTTCTTACCCGTTGGGGCATCTTCTGGATATATGCCCAGATTTATAGCTCTAGTGATTACATTAAAAAACTGCGATGTGGCAAAAGTAAACAAGCATTGGAAAAACAGGAACAAACCAAATCCAAACCAAGTAAGTGGCAAAAAATAATAAAAATTAAATAGATACAAGTAAAATGTTTAAAAAATATGAGTTGACTCATTGAAAAGATAAACAATATAATCAGATAATTAGACCAATTAACTAAGAATAAGAAGAGACAAGAAAAGCAAAGATTAACAGGAAATATTAGAACAGAACATTCAGAACACTATAAGGAAATACCTTTGAAACTTATATTCCATTAAATTATAAAATCTACAAGAAACAGATGAATTTCCAGAATCATTCAGAGAATCAAACTTAAGTCAAGATAAACCCATAGCAAATAAAGAGACAAAAGTATTAATAAAAAGTGTTTAGCTAAAACCTCCCAGGCTAGATGGATTCACAGCATACTTTCAAACAAAAACTAAAACTTCTGTAATGATTTGAATAAAAATGCTCCCCCTACCACTACTTGTTTGAATGTTTGTTCCCTACTTAGTGGTACTATTTGGGATGGATTTGGAGATATGGCCTTCTTGACAGAGATATGTTATTATGGGGGTGATTTGAGGTTTATAACACCTGTAGGAGGCCGAGTTTTTCCCTCCCTCTGCTTTCTAAGAAATAGATATGAACTCTCCAGCACCATTCCTGCCTTCCAGTCAACTAGCTTCCCTCCATGGTGATTATGGATTCACTGTATGAAATTCTTAGCAATTCACCAATTAAATGCAGTCTATTATAAAGTTGCTATTGTTATGGTGTTTCTTCACAGTGATTGAACAGTGACTAAGACAACATCTTAAATTACTTTTAAAAAATAGAATCAGAGGGAAGATTTCCAACTCTTTATACCAAAACAAGGTTAAAAACAACAACAAAAAAGAATACCCTGATGAGCATAGATTCTAAAGTCTCTAAGTATTACTTGCAAACTGAAAACAGGTATATATCCAAAAAAAAAAAAAATCACACACACAAACATTAAATTGGTATTACTCTTTGAGTTAAAAAATGGAGTCCTGTGTCTGGGCCCAGGAGTCAGGCCTCTGGGAGAGGCAGGACACGGGAAGTTTGAATGCACAGACCCCATGACACCACTGGGTGCTTTGGGGGCTGTGAGAAGCCACAGGATCCCACTCTGGGACATGTGTAAGATGCAGTTTGGGTTCCCCGGGCCTGCAGAGAGGCCGAGGATGGCAGGTTCTAGCTCTTTGACATCACAGATACCACTGAATATTCTGAAAGAGCTGAGAAAGGATTGTGGGCCTATGGGCAGCTCTAGCCCGGGGTGGAGAGGAAAAGGGCAGGACGAGAGAGCTCCAGAAGGGTTCAACTGGGATGAGAGTCTTTGGCTTGTTAGAGCAGGCAGTGGGCAGATTGGCAGAAGCTTTGTCTGGGAACACTGAGAGGCAACATGTGGGAGGTTAGACATGTGGTTGTTAGGGAAAGACCTGCTCCATTGCTCCAGCATGGCAGATCCCCATGAGAAGAGGCAGTCAATGGTTTTAAAGCATTTACTGTAGAAGGCCAGAAGAGGCTGGCCATGGACACATGGAGAGAGGGGAAAATGGAATGGGAAGAGAGGGGGAGAAAGAGAGAAAGAGTAAGAGAGGCAGGAGCAAGAGAGTAAAAGAGTAAGAAAAGGAGGAGGGGACAAACAGCCCCTTTTATAGTGGGCCAGGCCTACCTGGCTTTTGCCAGGTAACTGTGGAGAGGAGCATACCTGGTTGTTGGCAGGTAGTGGTGGGGGTGAAGTCCAGACAGTGTAGCTTCCTATTCTGACCAGCAGAAAAGAGCAACAACACTACATTCTTCTCAAAGCAGTTTATTCAGGAACCTTTCAACATCATGCATGAATCTCTCTCCAGAAATCAATCTCTCCAGAAAAAAAACAACAACCCAACCCCCAATCACAATCCCTTATATATACTCTCAACCATGGCCCATCAGCCCAGTCCACGTAACAGCAGTCCATTGGCCAGAATCATCACTCATCATATGGCCCAATCTTGCATCATGGTGCACCTGCGCAGTTCTCACGGTGGATGCGGCTTATTTTCAGGTGTATGAGGAAGTCAGGTGCAAGTGATAAGATTTGGCTGCAGTCCCGGGTGCCATCTTGGGACTGCTGCCACACCCGCTCGTCACAAGACAGAATACCAGGAGTTTGGGGAGTTGTACTACGTGAATGATGGACACAGAAGTGTGGAGCCGGGTCCTCGTGTCAGAAGCCGAGTGTCTAGAAGCATGTGTCAAATATTCTTCTGTCCCTTGCAGATTAATCTTCTGGGACCCTAAGGTTTAAACCTAGGGTTTCAACCAGAAAACAGGCTGCCTTTCACGGTCTCACAATACCCCAGAGACCAATGGAGGTTCAACATGAGTAAATTTATAAATCACATAAGTGGACTTAAGAAACCAATAACATTCTTATTTCAGTAGTTGCAGAAAAGGCCTTTGGTAAAATCTAACATGCTTTCATTGAAAAAACACAAGATCGAATAGATTGGAGGGAACAGAGAATAAACTTCGGTACAATAAAGTCCATATATAACACATCCTTAGCCAATATTATCCTAATGAAATAATTTGATGCAATCCCATTAAATAAGGAACAAAATAGAACTGTATAATTTTCCATTTCTTTTCAATAAAGTAATGCAAAGTTAGACAAAAATGTTTTATATGCTATGAATTAGAATATTTGTATGTGTGTCTCTAGTTTTATGTGGAGTTCCTTAATCCACTTAGATTTGACCTTAGTACAAGGAGATAGGAATGGATCAATTCCCATTCTTCTACATGATAACCGCCAGTTGTGCCAGCACCATTTGTTGAAAATGCTGTCCTTTTTCCACTGGATGGTTTTAGCTCCCTTGTCAAAGATCAAGTGACCATAAGTGTGTGGGTTCATCTCTGAGTCTTCAATTCTGTTCTATTGGTCTACTTCTCTGTCACTATACCAGTAACATGGAGTTTTTATCACAATTGCTCTGTAGTACAGCTTTAGGTCAGGCATGGTGATTCCACCAGAGGTTCTTTTATCCTTGAGAAGAGTTTTTACTATCCTAGGTTATTTGTTATTCCAGATGAATCTGCGGATTGCCCTTTCTAATTCGTTGAAGAATTGAGTTGGAATTTTGATGGGGATTGCATTGAATCTGTAGATTGCTTTTGGCAAGATAGCCATTTTTACTATATTGTTCCTGCCAATCCATGAGCATGGGAGATCTTTCCATTTTCTGAGATCTTCTTTAATTTCTTTCTTCAGAGACTTGAAGTTCTTTTTTTTTTTTAATTTTTATTAGGTATTTTCCTCAATTACATTTCCAATGCTATCTCAAAAGTCCCCCAGACCCTCCCCCCTACTCCCCTGCCCACCCATTCCCACTTTTTGGCCTGGCATTCCCCTGTACTGGGGCATATAAAGTTTGCATGTCCAATGGGCCTCTCTTTCCAGTGATGGCCTATTAGGCCATCTTTTGATACATATGCAGCTAGAGTCAAGAGCTCATAGTACTGGTTAGTTCATAACGTTGTTCCACCTATAGGGTTGCAGATCTCTTTAACTCCTTGGATACTTTCTGTACCTCCTCCATTGGGAGCCCTGTGATCCATCCAATAACTGACTGTGAGCATCCACTTATGTGTTTGCTAGGCTCCGGCATAGTCTCATCCATCCTGACCAAGTATGTTTTATTCCAGGGATGCAGGGATGGTTTAATATACGGAAATCCATCAACGTAATCCATTATATAAAGAAACTCAAAGACGAAAACCACATGATCATCTCCTTGAAGTTCTTATCATACAGATCTTTCACTTCCTTACGCCAAGGTATTTTTATTTTATTTGTGACTATTGAGGAGGGTGTTGTTTCCCTAATTTCTTTCTCAGCCTGTTTATTCTTTGTGTACAGAAAGGCCATTGACTTGTTTGAGTTAAATTTATATCCAGCTACTTCATTGAAGCTGTTTATCAGGCTTAGGAGTTCTCTGGTGGAATTTTTAGGGTCACTTATATATACTATCATATCATCTGCAAAAAGTGATATTTTGACTTCTTTCTTTCCAATTTGCATCCTCTTGATCTACTTTTGTTGTCGAATTGCTCTGGCTAGGACTTCAAGTACAATGTTGAATAGGTAGGGAGAGAGTGGAAAGCTTGTCTAGTCCCTGATTTTAGTGGGATTGCTTCCAGCTTCTCACCCTTTACTTTGATGATGGCTACTGGTTTGCTGTAGATTGCTTTTATCATGTTTAGGTATGGGCCTTGAATTCCTGATCTTTCCAAGACTTTTATCATGAATGGGTGTTAGATTTTGTCAAATTCTTTCTCCACATCTAATGAGATGATCATGTGGTTTTTGTCTTTGAGTTTGTTTATGTACTGGATTACGTTGATGGATTTCCATATATTGACCATCCCTTCATCACTGGGATGAAACCTACTTGGTCAGGATGGATGATTGTTTTGATGTGTTCTTGTATTCGGTTAGGGAGAACTTTATTGAGGAGTTTTGCATCTATATTCATAAGGGAATTTGGTCTGAAGTTCTCCATCTTTCTTGGGTCTTTTTGTGGTTTAGGTATCAAAGTAATTGTGGCTTCATAGAATGAGTTGGGTAGAATACCTTCTGTTTCTATTTTATGGAATAGTTTGTGAAAACTGAGATTAGATCTTCTTTGAAGGTCTGATAGAACTCTGCACTAAACCCATCTGGTCCTGGAATTTTTTTGGTTGGGAGACTATTAATGACTTCTTCTATTTCTTTAGGGGATATAGCACTGTTTAGATCATTAACCTGATCTTGATTTAACTTTGGTACCAGGTATCTGTCTAGAAATTTGTCCATTTCATCCAGGTTCTCAAGTTTTGTTGAGTATAGCATTTTGTAGAAGGATCTGATGGTGTTTTGTATTTCTTCAGGATCTGTTGGTATGTCTCCCTTTTCAGTTCTGATTTTGTTTGTTCGGATGCTGTCCCTGTGCCCTCTAGTGAGTCTGGCTAAGGGTTTATCTATCTTGTTGATTTTCTCAAAGAACCAGCTCCTCATTTGGTTGATTCTTTGAATAGTTCTTCTTGTTTCCACTTGGTAAATTTTGCCCCTGAGTTTGATTATTTCCTGCCGTCTACTCCTCTTTGGTGAATTTGCTTTCTTTTGTTCTAGAGCTTTTAGGTGTGTTGTCAAGCTGATAACGTGTGCTCTCTCTAGTTTCTTTTTGGAGGCACTCAGAGCTATGAGTTTTCCTCTTAGAAATGCTTTCATTCTGTCCCATAAGTTTGGATATAATGTGGCTTCATTTTCATTAAACTCCAAAAAGTCCTTAATTTCTTTCTTTATTCTTTCCTTGACCAAGGTATCATTGAGAAGAGTGTTGCTCAGTTTCCACGTGAATGTTGGCTTTTTATTATTTACTTTGTTGTTGAAATTCAGCCTTAGTCCATGGTGATCTGATAGGATACATGGGATAATTTCAATATTTTTGTATCTGTAGAGGCTTGTTTTGTGACCAATTATGTGGTCAGTTTTGGAGAAGGTACCATGAGGTGCTGAGGAGAAGTTATATCCTTTTGTTTTAGGATAAAATGTTCTGTAGATATCTGTTAGATCCATTTGTTTCATAACTTCTGTTAATTTAACTGTGTCCTGGTTTAGTTTCTGCTTCCATGATCTGTCCATTGGTGAAAGTGGTGTGTTGAAGTCTCCCACTATTATTGTGTGAGGTGCAATGTGTGCTTTGAGCTTTACTAAAGTTTCTTTAATGAATGAGGCTGCCCTTGTATTTGGAGCATAGATATTCAGAATTGAGAGTTCCTCTTGAAAGATTTTAACTTTGATGAGTATGAAGTGAACCTCCTTGTCTTTTTTGATGACTTTGGGTTGGAAGTCGATTTGATTAGATATTAGAATGGTTACTTCAGCTTGTTTCTTCATACCATTTGCTTGGAAAATTGCTTTCCAGCCTTTCATTCTGAGGTAGTGTCTATCTTTTTCTCTGAGATGAGCTTCCTGTAAGCAGCAAAATGTTGGGTCCTGTTTGTGTAGCCAGTCTATTAGTCTATGTCTTTTTATTGTGGAGTTGAGTCCATTGATATTAAGAGATATTAAGGAAAAGTAATTATTGCTTCCAATTATTTTTGTTGCTAAAGTTGGCATTATATTCTTGTGGCTGTCTTCTTTTAGGTTTGTTGAGAGATTGCCTTTATGCTTTTTCTAGGACATGGTTTCCGTCCTTGTATTTGTTTCTTTTTCTGTTATTATCCTTTGAAGGGATGGATTTGTGGAAAGATAATATGTGAATTTGGTTTTATCGTGGAATACTTTGGTTTCTCCATCTATGGTAATTGAGAGTTTGGCTGGGCATAGTAACTTGGGCTAGCATTTGTGTTCTCTTAGTGTCTGTATAACATCTGCCCAGGCTCTTCTGTTTTTCATAGTCTCTGGTGAAAAATCTGGTGTAATTCTGATAGGCTTGCCTTTATATGTTACTTGACCATTTTCCCTTACTGCTTTTAATATTCTATCTTTATTTAGTGTATTTGTTGTTCTGATTATTATGTGTCGGGAGGAATTTCTTTTCTGGTCTAGTCTATTTGGAGTTCTGTAGGCTTCTTGTATATTTCATGGGCATCCCTTTCTTTAGGTTTGGGAAGTTTTCTTCTATAATTTTGTTGAAGGTATTTGCTGGCCCTTTAAGTTGAAAATCTTCATTCTCATCTATACATATTATCAGTATGTTTGGTCTTCTCATTGTGTCCTGGATTTCCTGGATGTTTTGAAGTAGGATCTTTTTGCATTTTCCATTTTCTTTGATTGTTGTGCCCATGTTCTCTATGGAATCTTCTGCACCTGAGATTCTCTCTTCCATTTCTTGTATTCTGTTGCTGATGCTCGCATCTATGGTTCCAGATTTCTTTCCTAGGGTTTCTATCTCCAGCGTTGCCTCACTTTGGGTTTTCTTTATTTATTGTGTCTACTTCCCTTTTTAGGTCTTGGATGGTTTTATTCAATTCCATCACCTGTTTGGTCGTGTTTTCCTGCAATTCTTTAAGGGATTTTTGTGCTTCCTCTTTAAGGCCTTCAACCTGTTTAGCAGTGTTCTCTTGTATGTCTTTAAGTGAGTTATTAAAATTCTCCTTGATGTCCTCTACCATCATCATGAGATATGCTTTTAAATCCGGGTCTAGCTTTTCAGGTGTGTTGGGGTGCCCTGGACTTGGCGAAATGGGCGTTCTAGTTTCTGATGATGGTGAGTGGTCTTGGTTTCTGTTAGTAAGATTCTTATGTTTGCCTTTCTCCATCTGGTAATCTCTGGAGTTAGTTGTTATTGTTGTCTCTGCTTAGAGATTGTTCCTCTGGTGAGTCTGTTGTCCTTTATCAGCAGACCTGGGAGACTAGCTCTCTCCTCTGAGTTTCAGTGGTCAGAGCACTCTCTGCAGGCAAGCTCTCCTCTTACAGGGAAGGTGCACAGATATCTGGTGTTTAGACCTCCCTCCTGGCTGAAGATGAAGGCACAAAACAGGACCTTTCCCAGAGACTGTGTTGCTTTGGCCTGTCACAGAAGCTGTTAGCTTCTATAGTTCACATTCTCATCTTTGCAGACTACTTTCGGTGGAGTCCTTGAACCAAGATGGTTCCCGCTGATGCTGAGGAAAAGCCTTTCCAGGCCAGGGAGACACCTGTCCTCTGGCCAGGAATGTGGCGGGATATCTGGAGCCTGAAAAGGGTGCTGCCTCAGAAGCTCTGTGGCTCCCGCCTGTTGCAAAAGCTGTTAGCTTCTGTAGTGCACACTCTCATCTTTGCAGACTACTTTCCAAGTCTTTGTATCCTTACAGAGAACTTTCTATGACTAATTTTTTAAAAACACACTGTTTGGGTATCTCATTGATATTTAAGTAATTACTAGCAGTCGTATTGTCATATCATTAACTGCTTCCTAATTCTCCTTTTCAGGGGGAAAAAAAGCAATGCTAAACTTGCCTCATAGGACCCTATTCAAGGGTTTCTTTTTTCTTACCAAAAAGTAATATACTTATTGAAAGCTGAAATGATGTGGCTGCACTTAAGGAATTTCAAGCTGATGCCAAACATTAGCCCAACTTGAAATTATTTCAGGTGAATTTACCTCCTACATATATTCACAATTTTCTTATGTATTTGAATCTGAGCCATTGAATGTGATGCACTACATCCCTGGGATCATTCTGTAGTTCTATTAGATAGCTCTCTTACCAAGTTCACCATCTTACCCATGCTTTTCTACTCACTGATTTATGAGAAATAATGATGAAAATTAAGTATGCTAATGCAACAACCAATCACTAGGAATAATGCATATTGGCAGAGGCTAGGATAAATTGACAATGGTTAGTGTAGGACATAAATTAAGAGTTGGCTATAAAAAGTGGTCATTTGTGGGTAATGAGATATCAACAATTATAAATGGGAATTTTGAATGTTGCAATCACTTTAATAAGCTATTTACAAACCCCAAGTGCAATAAAAGTTGTTGGTAGACATGAAACTGTGGTTTAGAGTCATAAGGGGATGAGTCAGCCTTCCTTTGTGGTGTCTGAAATGCTACAGGCACAATGGCAAGTTGCCTGATTGATGTTGAATCTTCCTGTATTTCATTTCAAACACGGATAATAAAGCACAAAGCAAAGTATATATTTCACGAATTTCTTCTTGGTGAAATGCTGCCAACATTTGTCTTTCTCTCCAGTTACTACCTCCAAATATGTCATGTGTACTATTCTTTTG
Organism: Mus musculus; assembly: GCF_000001635.26. Classification (NCBI taxonomy): domain Eukaryota; kingdom Metazoa; phylum Chordata; class Mammalia; order Rodentia; family Muridae; genus Mus; species Mus musculus. The sequence continues at coordinate 71,259,861 of NC_000070.6, read as the reverse complement.
CTCATGAGGACAAAAGAAAATAGTGTTCTGATGATTTTCTTTTCTGCCTTCTGTGATTTACCTGAACTTTGAAGTATGTGCTGCTTAAAACAGGATATTGTACATGTGTGTGTTGTGGAGGTTATGGGGTAGGAGAAAATGTGGTGCTGAAGTAGTAGTGTCATTATTTGGAATCTCAAGATTAAAGACATTGTTTTGTTGGATACTTTAAATTTGAGAGTGGATACTTAAAGTGACTAATGTGCTTCATGGCTGTAGTTTCATGGTAAAATGGTTTTTCTGTCCCGTGGGACATACTAGCTTTAAATTATATTTTAAAAATTGCATTCTTAGTACTAGAAATTTGATTTTAGTTTGGAAAGTTCAGCATATCCCATCTCACAAAATTCATTGATTAATTTTCTGCTTAATATTACTAATAAGCATGAATTATTACTCTAAGTAAGAAACATAGATTTATTATATGGACTTCAAAACAGGATGGTGAGTGTTGAAAAATGATTTTATATAATAATATGTAAATAAATAAATGTTGCCTTTTTGCAACAATATGTTCCTTTTTGTATCTTTAAGACAGTGCTTATGATGATGTTCAGTATTTATGTAATTTTTCAGTAATCATAGGCATTTTTTCTTTTATCCTAATCTGGCTTTTTAGAAAATAGGCATTCCTTAGCTACATCTTCTAATATCCCACCTATTATTGGTGATCGCTTTGCTTCTGAAAGAGAATATATTTGTTTTAACACCTTCAACCTCTCCTACTTTAATCATTTGTGTTTCTTGTCTGCACATTGACATCTACGGTTCACCCCATGCCTTGTCTGTGTACTTTGAGCTTTCTCTCTCTCTCCAGTGAAGCTATTCACTGACTTCTGAACGTTGCTTCATTCATTTGGATTCTTTTCACAAGAACTGCCCCCTCCCACAAACACAGTAGGTATTTCATTTCATGTGGGCATAGATATTAGATACACTTTTTAATTCAAGTACTTTTTAAAACATTATTTTTCAACATGGCAATATGTCTACTTCTATGAAACCTCATTAATGTACTTTTGCTATTAGTCCTGTGAGAATGATTTCTTGATTTCACCCCCCCTATCGTTCAAAGAGAGCATGCAAAACCACCTTAATTTTAAAACATGCTACAGTAAAATAAGTATAATGAATACAGAATGTTCAAGAGTGGGCCTGATACAGAGAGGGAATTTTTCCGTTCCTGAGGTTTTTAAACAATTACAAGAACAATGTTGTTTCACAAGTTAGAATTCTAAAGAGCATCAAGACTTGAAGTAAAGTAGTAATTGCCACTAGTAAGTGATAGATTAAAAGCAAGTGAGAGTTTCTAAAGTGCCTTGATGTATAAAATAATGGAGTGTGGTATTAGTATAAAAGGAAATTTGCTGAAATTATGTTGCTTTAATTCCATCTTAGAAAAAGATATCATGGTTGAATAAGTAATATTGTCTCTTGTTCTCTCTGAAAATGAATATGACATTTTTTTTTCAAAACTCTTAATGTGTTATAACAAAGAAGCTCATCCAACAGAAGTGGCCAGTGACATTTCATCTGCAAGAGCAACAGAATATCATGATTGGATTTTAATGGGAAATAAATATACTGAAAGCATCACTAGTATATAAAATTTTATGTCTTTCTACAGAATTATACTTGAAAGTGAAAGGTTAAGGGAAAAAGAACGTCGACCAGTGGGTTCATTTTTTAAAGTTGTCTTTCAGATTGAAACTTTCATGATTTAATGTGCTTGGACCATGAAAGAATTTCTTTGGAAATCCTAAGTCTAAAATTGCAAGGGAAGACTTCAGTTCCCTTAACAATATTGTCAACAGCAATCCTGGTATTTTTCTGGTGCCATATTAATGGATACACAGTGTTCTAGGTCTGTCTTTCTATGTAGCTTATGCCCATGTTATGACACATACTCTGTTCTTTGAATATTTTCTTCTTTTCCTAACTTTCTTTAAGCATATTTTTGTCCTTGTTATAATACAAAGCAAACTTTTGGAACCCAGGGACAGAAGCAGCCCTGTGGTACTTTACTATCTCTGAAGCAAATGACAAAAGTGATCCTGAGCTCTTGATTTTATACAAGTTAAAATTGTTTCAGAGTATTTTTTGGGAAATCCACACAATATTTGTGAATTAGTCATCCTTGTTCCAAACCTTTCTCTCATTCTATGTTTATTTTTTTTCCTGAAGTGAAATGGGACTTGCTTTTGTTCTGTGTGAAAGAGGAAAAAAAAAACATGTTGGGCAGTTACTATCTGAAATGTTCTCCAAGAACATGTAATAATTTTATCACATCATGAGCCAAACGAATCTTCTGAAACACCATAGAATTATCATATTCTGTTGGCTGCATGGAAGGTCCACTTAAAACCTGCATTTGTCAAGATTCTTCAAAAAGTTACCTCACTGTCCATGAGTCCAAGAACACACCATTCATCCACTCTGACTCACATATGTTGCACCTCAATTTTGTTGCTATGATTAGCAACTATTCATAAGACTAGGTTTGTTTTCAGTAATTGTCAACAGAGAATATTATCATAACCTAGTATGTGGTATAGTAGTTAGTCTTAGAGCAAATAAGTCACAATAAGCTGTAATTAGAAGGAGTTACAGAAACAAAGTTCGGAGCAGAGACTGAAGGCACAACCAATCCAGAAACTGCCCCACCTGGGGATCCATCCCATAAACAACCACCAGACCCAGACACTATTGCAGATGCCAACAAAAGCTTGCTGACAGGAGACTGATAGCTATCTCCTGAGAGGCTCTACCAGTGCCTGACAAATACAGAAGTGGATGCTAAAAGCCATCCATTAGACGGAGCACAGGGTCCCCAACGACAGAGCTAGAGATAGTACCCAATGTGCTGAAGGGGTTTGTAGCCCCCTAGGAGGAACAATAATATAAACTAACCAGTAACCCCAGAGCTCCCTGGGACTAAACCACCAATCAAAGAAAACACATGAGAGACTCATGGCTCTAGCTGTATATGTAGCTGAGGATGGCCTAGTCGGTCTTCAATGGGAGGAGAGGCCCTTGGTCCTATGAAAGTTCTATACCTCAGTATAGGGGAATGCCTGGGCCAAGAAGCAGGAGTGGGTTGGTTGGGAAACAGTGGGAGGAGGGTGAGGATAGGGGATTTTTAGAGCAGAAACTAGGAAAGGGGATAACATTTGAAATGTAAATAAACACCTAATTTTTAAAAAAGAACTATTTATTTGGTTTATTTGGTTTGAATTTACTTGCCTAAATCTCTGTTCTATGGCTTGAGTATATCTTCTAGAGTATTTGACTTCAAAGAAATTTGACGAGTCCATATGTTGTAATTGTGAGATACAGAACAATATTAATCAATCCACAATATTATCCTTTCAGTCAGGCTGTTATGAGACTTATGAAGGCAAAGATTTATATCCTGCAAATTTGTGTGTGTGTGTGTGTGTGTGTGTGTGTGTGTGTGTGTGTGTGTGTGTGTTTTCATGTGTGTGTGTGTATGTGTTGTGTATGTGAGGGACTGCACATATACATGGTTATGCATGTTGAAGACAGAAAATATTGATATTCTTCCTTTGTTGCTCTTTACCATAGTTTTTTGAGAGTGCTTCTTTCACTGAATCTGAAATTGCCTTTTATCTGAGATGGCTAGCTGGTGAGCTTCAGGGTTATACTTTTCTTCTCTTTTCAACCCTGTGGTTCTGAATATGGCTAGTTAAGCTCAACTTCCGCAATAGGTCTAGGGTTTTGAACTTAAGTCTTCTAGCTTTCACAGACACTGTTACCCACTAAACCATGTACCTTTACACTTTTTAGAAAATGTTCTATGAATCTAGATACATTGCTTCAAATGTCTGAATATCAATATATGCTGCAAATAATTCTTTAAAAATTGTCTAAGTATATGAAAGAGTTGTTTATAGTGAATTTAATCTCTAGAAATGATTTCTAAAACTTCAATCCCATTTTAGTTAAATTAATTTTATATCTACAAAGTGGAATAAAAATTAAAATCTCCAAGAAGTAATGGCTTCAGGATGAACCATGAGTTCTCATGCTCCTTAGATTAAAAGTCTTATGAATTTCCCACTGAAAAGGGTGACCAAATTGTGGAGCAGCAAAAATGTGATAGCATCTAAGCACTGATAATGATTATGAATACCTTGTTGTTATTTATTATCTCACTTGAGTGTGTACTTATGGACCACATTCAAAGGCAGAAGGCTGCAGAAGTCCTTTTTAATCATTAGAGGCATGACTTGGCTTTGTAAAATTTAAATATGTGGTAATCATGTTGCTTCACTGATCATATTTGGTAGAAGTTTTATAAAATCCTTTAATTCTCTTTAGTATTAAAACAATTAAACATGGTCTTATATGAGTAAAACCCTTTTATTTAATCTCATATTTTAAAGGAAAACTATATTTTCAACTTCAGAATAAAATGAGGACATGAATGCTGTGCAGAAACTCCAGTTCCTTGAAGAAGATCTCAGTGATTTGACAGGTCTTTTGACTGGAGCAAGTATAAAGGTATGCACCCTTCTCACATCAACTCCAGGATGACTTATCAAGGCTTCTCATGGTCTTCCTTGCAAGGGAGAATGGAAACTTCAGGTAGTTAAGTTTTGTGCTCATAGTATATAGTTTCTAAGAAGTTACCACAATTTTGAGTTGTTAAAAAATTAAGGGATATGCCCCACTATACCAAGAAAACTTACTCAACTCTGTTCATAGCAGCTTTATTTGTAATAGCAAGAAACTATAAAAATACTAGATAGTCTTCAACTGAAGAATGCATAAGGAAAATGTGGTACATCTACAGAATGGGATCCTATTCAGCTACTAAATACAAAGTCATTGTGAAACTTGCAGGTAAATAGATGGAACTAGAAAATATCATCCTGAGTGAGCTAATTCTGACCCAGAAAGACTCACATGGTATGGACTCACTAATAAGTGGACATCAGTTGCAAAGTACAGGATAACCATGCTACAGTCCATAGTCCCAGGAAACTAATATGGAAGGGCCAAGGGAGGATGCTTGAATCTCATTCAGTTGGGAAAACAAAATAAACATCAGAAATAGAGAAAAGGAGGGAAATGAGAGGGAGAGGGGGCAAGAAGGAGCATGGGAATAAAGATCAGGTGTGTAGAAAGGGGTTCAGGAGAGAGTTGGGAGTGAGAATGGAAATCAGTGGGGATATCTCAGAGACTAGCCAGAGATCTGGGATGTGATACTGTCCTGGTAATGTATGTGGATGACCATAGCTGAGACTCTTAGTAGATAGGGTTATGGAGACTGACGTGGCCATCTCCTCTAGCCAGGCAGGACTTCCAGTGGAATGAGGAGGAAAGCAACTCACCCACAAAACCTTTGACCAAAAATGTGTCATGCCTATAAGGTGCACAGGGTTAAAGATGGATCAGGGATTGAGGGGACACCCAACAAGTGATTGACCCACTTTAAACCTTTTCCATGAGAAAGAGTCAAGCCCTGAAACTATTACTAATACTTTGTAATGCTTGCAGACATGAGCCTAGCATAACTGTTCCCTGAGAGGCTTCATCAAGCAGGGGAGCAAGACAGATGCAGAGACGCACACACGAACAACCATCAGGAAGAGCTTGGGGAGTCTTGTGGATGGGCAGAGGGATAGGAATTAGTGAGGCAGAGGGGTGAAGGACACCATAAGACCTATAGAGTCACCTAACCTGTGCCCATGTGTACTCACAGAGAGTGAGCTACCAACCAAAGAGCATGCAAGGGCTAGTATAGGCACTCTACACATTTGTAGTATATGTGCAGTTTGGTATTCTTGTGATTCCTCTACCAATTGGAGAGGGGCTGTCTGTCTCTAATTTTATTGCCTGCCATTGGATCACCACCACCACCACCCCCAGATGGACTACCTGGTTGGACCTCAGTGGTAGGGGTAGTGCTTAGTTCTCTTGATATTTAATGTCCCAGAATGGGGTGGTGTCTGGAGGTGAGGGGATCCTCTTCTCAAAGGAGAAGGGGAATGGCTAGGAGAATGAGGGACTTTTGAGAGTGGGACTGGGAGGAAAGGAGGGAGGGGGCTGTGATCCAGTTGTAAGTAAATAAGTAAATTTATTAATGAAAATTTTATAGGAGAATTTTATATATAAGGGAACATTAAAACCTTGGAATGCAAGAGTGTATGCTATTAAAAATACTGCATAATGCAGAAGCATCACTCTCTGAATCTTTGGAAAAATGAAATAAACAGTTTTTCTCCGTGATATCATCAATATCACTATGTACTTCTGGAGTTCATTGGAAAATAACATCAATACTCTATTTTATATTTGATTATAAAATTACCATACCAGATATTAGCCGTCAATATAGAATTTAGAGCAAAGTATGTTTTAGTTGGTTTTCATTTTGCCTTATGTCCTCCACATCATGCTACTTTTGAATCTTTTAAGATTTTGCATTTTTGGACCTATATTACAAAAAGAATGGCATGACACTATGGTGAAATGGACATTGGACAGAGAACATATATCCTGCATTTTCTTCACTCATTGACATGAGTGAATATATCAGTCATTACAAGTACAGAACTTTTATTTGTGAGACACTTTGCAATCAATCCAGAACTGGATGGTTTTTAGGAGAAGCCAAAGTATGACAAGCAAGCGATTAAGTCATAGCAGTTAATAGATAGAGACTCATCTCAGCTAATCATTATTAGAACACAAAACATAATATTATAAAAAATTAGGAGGAAGGTATGCAGCATTTCAGACCTTAAATTTCAGTACTAACAGGGACAGACTACCAGGAAAGCCTGTCTGAAAAATCAAATGAGTGAATAAATGAATAATATGTACTTTGGCTTATTTTACCAAACAAGTGAAGTGATTTTTTTTGGTCATTCTCAAATAATAAAGTTGTGCTAGCAGGCAATACTTTTATACCTCTCCAAAATCATAAAAATCTTATGAAAACATTAGTTTTATATTTAGTAGAGTGAGTAAAGTTTGTAACAGATATAATCTGAAACACAGTGTACTTTCTTTTCAAGGGTTGTTATTAGCGATTTTATCTTAAATTCTGGACTTCTTATGAGTCATTGCTGGAAAGACATTGGCATAAAACTCTTCATACCATCTAAAATACAGTTTAAAACCTAAACTATTCACATTGTTTGTTTTGAGTTATATATAATTATGTGCCAGGGCCTCACTCATTCATTTATAAGAGTTTTCATTTCTATTAAATTTTTTAAATTATTCCTTTAAAATATGTTCATTGGCATAACTATAGTTGAGATCATTATGTATTTTTAAACAGTTTTTTGTTGATTATTATTGTTTATGACTTGTCTTTACCCCTGTTTTCTTCCACACTTTGTAGTTTCACTTCTTCTTTTAGGTCATGTATGTTCTGTTACATCTTCTCACTCTGCTTCATCAACACTGCTCTTGGTCTTCTCATGGTCTCCTTTTGAGTTTCATATCCTATACCCACATTCATGCTCACATATATACACATATATAAACACTAAAAGCTAGGAAGGGATGTGCATAAGAAAGAGAATGTAATATTTATCTTTGATTCTGGGTCACTTTGCTCTGTTTAATACTTCACATATCTATCCATTTTCTTGAGATTTCCAGTTTCATTTCTTTACATAAGAATAAATTCCACTGATTATACATGTTGCAATTTTATTATCCATTTATCTGTTGATGGGCATCTAGGCTGAGGTAAGATGGAATCTAAAAGTATTTTTGATTTTTATTCCCCTGATGGCCCAAGATGTTGTACACTTTTTCAGTATTTATGAGTGTTCACTACTGATATTTATTTTTATGATAAAGTCTTAAAAAACACTATCCACTGAAAGTTGCTATTCAACTTTTAAAAACAAATACTTTAAAATTTAATATGCTATTTTTCTCATCTCCCCCAATGGATGAACTAAAGTTTTATTTATATATTGAAATGACTTAATATAGTCACAATCTTTTCTCAAGGTCCCAATTCAATAAAAGTTCTTGCTTCTATATTCCTTTTAGCCAAACCATTGCTCTGAGTTACATCATTCTGCTCAGATATTTTCCACTATATCCATACATGGCTCATCACTTCAATGAGCTCCAATTCTGAATTGTCTATAGTGAATCAAGAGAGCTAATAACTAAATTCTACATCAAAACATTCCCTTTCCCCTAATTATATCACCCCCTCTCCTTCTTGCTATCCTCATTCAGTGTACTTATGATTGTTGAGCTGAGTGGGTTTGGAGCCCCATGGGGGAAGCAAAAGTGTCAATCAGTCAACCCCCGGCCCTTGGAGCTCCCTAGGACTGGATCACTAACCAAATAGTACACATGGAGGGACCCATGGTTCCGACTGTATATGTGGCAGAGGATGGCCTTGTTGTACATCAGTGTGAGGAGTGGCCTTAGGTCTGAGGGGGTTCAATACCCCTCAGGGCTGGAAGTTGGCAGTGGATGGGGGAACACCCTCATAGAGGCAGAGGGAAAGAACATTGGATAGGGGTTTTCTGAGAGAGAGACCTGGAAAGTGGAAAACATTTGAGACATAAATAAAGAAAATATCCAATAAAAGGGAAAAAAAAGAGAAAATGTGTATTTTAATGGATACTTTAAATGTTGTAGCTATTTATTCATTACTTCTTTGTGTGTATGGGCGTGTGTATATGCAGGTGTACTCAGACAAAAGAGGGTATTGAATTGTCTGGAGTTGATGTTACAGGCAGTTGTGAGCTGTCTCATATGAGTATTGGAATTAAACTCTAGTCCTGTGCAAGATCAATAAGTACTCTTAACCACTGAACAATTTCTTCAGTCACCCCTTTTGCTTTTTAACATCATGTAACATGTACTTCGAGTCCCACATTATTTTTTGCAAACTTTTTATACCTCACCTCAATTCCCAAACTATTTTATCTAATTGCAATGAAAATATTTTGTAAGGCATATTTTCAGTGTACTTCAGGATGATTGAAAGTTACTGACCTTTTATTCCCGTGGATCCACTTAGTATCCCATTCTCTCCTTGTTAACACCAAAAAGTTCTCCATACCTTGTCATAAGCCCACTTCTTTTTATGAAAATATAAATAATCACCTTCTTTGCATGCAACTATGTCCTTTCCTTACATGTTTTTACCTAGTGTCTACTTGTCATAGCTGCCCATTGTTGTCATAGAGACCCAACAATCCTTATTTCAGGATTTAAGAGGACTGCTTAAGCCATTCACAAAGTGATTTCCAACTTTGCTCCGATTTCATATGACCATTGTTGGCAGCAGCATGATTCTCTTTGACCAGAACTGAGATGTGCATCTAAGACAATTTGCCCAACATTTTCTCTATGTATACATTCATATAATTTGACCATGTTTCCTCCCTTTAGTTCTCACTCTCCCTTTTCTTTTTCTTTCCTTTCTCCTCTGCTCATTATTGTCCCAGAATTTTGCATCTACTTTTATATTATATGGTCATACATATGCATATACATACACATACATGGTATCCACAAAAGAAAAAAAATGTGATATTTGCCTTTCTATGCTTTAAGTTACTTAAAACGATTACTTCCTATTGCATCCGTGTTTTCACAAATGGCAATTTTATTTTTCTTTATGACTGCTTAAAATTCTAGTTTCGCAAGTATTGTGTTTTCTTTATTCTACTGTTGACAGATTGCTCATTGTATAATTTATACATTTTGGATAGTACTGCAATAAACAGTAACATGTAAGTAACTCTGATATACTGGTTTTTGAGTCCTCCATAAATATACTCAGAAGAAATATCACTGTGCTGTATGTCATTTCTACTTTCTAGTTCTGAAAACCCTACATCCTTATTTCCATACTGGCTAAACTAGTGTACATTCCAAGTAGTAGCATTCCAACAAGGGTTCTCTTTTCCCTGTATCCTCATGAGAATTTATTATTACTTGCTTTCTTATGTACAGCCATTTAGATTGAGGTGAGATAGAATCTCAGTACAATTTAGATTTATATTTCTTCTGATACTTAGTAATGCTGAACATTGTTTATAGGTCTATCAATCACCTGTACTTTGTAATTTTTGAACTGTTTGTTGCTGTCATTTGTATAGTAAATTTATTTGTTGTGATGATTGATTTATGTGTATAAAATATTTTGAGTTCCTTGTACATTCTAATTATTATAATTCTGTGTAGCAAGCAATTTCTTTTCTGATGTTTTTTATAAGATGTCTTCTTACTTGAAGGTTTTCTTTGTGCTGGAGAAGATTTACTATTCCATCCAATACTAAACTATTGGAATCCTGAACTCTGCTTTTATCTGTCAGAACACAGAATGGAGTCATCTGAGTAAAATTCTGAGTGCTTGTGAGAAAAAATAAAAACAAAACAAAAAAAAAAACAAAAAAAAAACTTCAAGAAAAAAGATAAGAGTCTTGTAATCTTATAATTATTCGTTCTTGGAATGCATTTTTGTGCTTTTCCCAGGTGTAGCAGATAGGAATGCATTTACTTCAGATTATTAATTAGAACTGGCTATTGTTATTTGTTTGTAAGCCTCTATGGAAAAACATGATTTTAGCACATGCTGCTTGTCTTTGTGGACTGAATACAGTTTGCACTCATGATCCCTTCAATTATGTAACCCTTCTTAACTCTCAGATTATAAATTGTCTGAGTCTTTGAATAAAGTTGGCTATTGCATGAAACTTTAGTCTGCACCATTTATCAGCTCCACTTTCCTAAGACACACTGTTTGTAGAGTAGTAAATAATTATCTTGAACTATTTTCCATATTTATTTCTTCTTACAGCTTCAGTTTCAGGTACCATCTTAAATCCATTTGGAACTGTTTGTACAAGGTAAGAGATACAGATCTAGTTACACTCTTTTATAAGTGGATGTCAAATATTCCCAGCACAATTTGTTGTAGAGGCTGTATTTTTTCCAATACAAGTTTTTGTCATTTTCTAAATCTAATCTGGGTGTTTGTTTTATGTCAATACCAAGCTACTATTATTACTATGGCTTTCTGTAGCAAAACTTAATATCAGATCTAGTAAATTCTCAGATGTTGTTCAATGTACAACAGCTTCTAATTTCACGATGAAAATTTCTATAATCCAGTGTGTTATTCATTTATTAAAACTCCTTAAAATAATAATTTGCAAAGTATTTAATATCCATTTAACTTACACTTTTCAAAAAGTGATCTTTAAATCCATATGCTAGACAAAAGGAAACATAAACAAAATAAGGTGTATATCATACCAATGGCCATAAAATAAAACTGGAATTAAAATCATAAAAAGATTGAAATGAAATGAAAATGAGAGGTTGTATATTAAACTGTAACATTTCTCCAAATCTTATTTTTTGTAGATTTATCTTTTACGTGTGAGTCTTTTCTGCTTGCATCTATATGTCCACAGCATATCTGTATCTGATGCATGTAGAAGACATAAGAGTCTCTTGGATAACCTAAAACTAGAGTTAAAGAGAGGTGTGATCACTCTGGTAAGTTCTATGAACTGAATCCAGGTCCTATGCATGAATGATAGGAGTACTTACTTGCATAGCCATCTGCTTCTCCTTCTTTCTAGCCTCTAAAGGCAATTCTTGCCAAAAAAAAAAAAAAAAAAGAATAAAGATTCCTCACTTATCATGTACAGAATTGTACTATCAGGACCATAATAACGTTTCTAATTTCGACCACTGAGGCTCTTGTGACGAAACCACATGATTCAACCACAGTAAATGTATTTCATACTGAACCAGCCCATAATTTTCCTTGGCTTTGGGGTATGCTTCTTTTTCAGGAAAAAAATGTATATCCATTAAGTTGAGTGTCCTGCCATCAATCCTCGGCAGAAACATTTTTTCCTACTCTTCATATGGTTCATGCTCTCAAAATTAGTAATTTCGGCCAAGCCTGATTTCCACTCCTTACTTCCTCTCCCTTTTTCCCTATTCCTGGTTCTCAGTGTCTCATTTTGGTAGGTTAATGGTTTGAATACCACATCTTAATAAGGCACGCACATGTATCTCATGTCAAAAGCCTCAGTGTATCTGTAGTTGAATCCTAAATTTATCTATCCTTGATAATTTTGTGTTTATTTTTAAAATTTAACTTTTCTTGTCTACCAATTTGTGACTTAGGAGTAGGTTTGTCTTTTATCGATTTTAGGTTTTGGAATATCAGTAAAACTATGTTTTTTTTTTTTTTGTTTTGTTTTTTTCATGGTCAGAAATCTTATTGAGAAAGCTGGTCTTTTATTTTTTGTTTCTTTTCTTTTTCTTTCTTTTTTTTTTTAAACATGCTTGTATGTTTATTTTTCCAAATGGTGTGAAATCAGGATTATTGAGCAAAATTTCTTAGACATTCTTCAAGGTATTTATTTACAAACAAATATTCTATACAAATAAAATTTCCTCACATGGGAAGAGTTTCTTTCTTTGCTCAGAACAGAAAAAGTAACAAGAGTATTAACTTCATGATTCTTGATTTCAGGATATCTTCTATCATATGGCACCCATACAGATGCCCATGTGTCCATATGACTCTCAATTCATCAGTCCAGAAATGGGGATGTAGAGAGATTAGTAATATTATGGTTTGATTCAGAACCATCATGCTAGCATTTAGGATGCATAAATAAGGTCAGATTCTTTGTCACAGTTTAGCTGGGAGTATCTGCCTCATTCTACCCTTTTTAAACTTTCCCCAATTCCCTGGATCTAGCCTGAATCCCATGTCTGTTGACTGGGTCTTATCTAGACATTCGTTCCTGTGCTATCCACGATCTACAGTCTTCCCTCTGTACACTAATTTCTTGGCTATAGCCTGTAGAACATTCCAAGGCCATTTCCAACTCCCAGTCAGATGCTGCACATAGGTTACCAGGGTCTCTAGTATGGAATCTACCTGATTCTATACTTCAAGAGCCCTGCTGCCATAGGTATAGATTTGTAATATAGAATCAGTGTAGAATCTGCCCCATTTTATATTTCAAGAACACTCCAAAACCTCGTATACTCAGGTTTAAACCAGAAAATACATCCTGCACACCAAACTAGCCTTCTTGTCCACCTGATTTGATTTCACATAAGCCATATTCAACTTTTAGGTTAAACAGAGCCTTAGCCTGCACATCCTATCTTCAGTCCCAAACTGCTTTGTTCATATCAGACACATAACAAACAAAAGAAACATACATGAAAAGATGTCACTGCAAAAATACAAAAAAAAAAAAAAGGAATATCAAGGTGGTATATCTAAGATGAAATGAGCAAGTCTTTTACAAATATTTTCTAATGAGAGTTACCTGGATGGACTATAGAACACAGAATTTAAAATATCCATCATAGATATCATCAAAGAATTTAAGGAATTTAAATAATACATAAATAAGCAGCTTTATGAAGTTGGAAATGAAAACCTGAAAGACATTCAAGAAAACACAAATATAAGACTGGAAGAAATGGAAAGGAGAATCCAGGACTTGAAAATGTAATTAAATAAGGAAATGGGAACAGTGAAGAGTAATCAAACTGAAATGAAGATGGAAAAAAAAAAAAAAAAACAACAACTTTCCCTAACTGTACTGACTAGATTTGTGTCAACTTGACACAGGCTGGAGTTATCACAGAGAATGGTGCTTCAGTTGGGGAAGTGCCTCCATGAGATCCAGCTGTAAGGCATTTTCTCAATTAGTGATCAAGGGAGAAGGGTGGGACCATCTCTGGGCTGGTAGTCTTGGGTTCTATAAGAGAGCAGACTGAGCAAACCAAGGGAAGCAAGCCAGTAAAGAACATCCCTCCATGGCCTCTGCATCAGCTCCTGCTTCCTGACCTGCTTGAGTTCCAGTCCTGACTTCCTTTGGTGATGAACAGCAATGTGGAGAATGTAAGCTGAATAACCCCTTTCCTCCCCAACTTGCTTCTTGGTCATGGTGTTTTGTCCAGTAGTAGAAACCCTGACAAAGACACTTACTAATAAAAGACCCATCCAAACAGATAGCAGAAGCTCATAAAAACCCCCAATAGTGAAGTCTAGGAAAGAAACTCCCCATGGCATATCATAGTTTAAACACTAAGTATGCAGAATAGAGAAAAATATTGAAAGTTATAAGAGAAAAGCAAAATAAATAAACATAATAAACAAAATCACATGTCATACATGAAGTAGAAACCAGCAAAATAACTGTTGATTTTTCTTTGGAAACTTTAAAGGTCAGAAGAACCTGGAGCAATGCACTCAAAATCTTAAAATATCAGAACTGCCCAACTAGACTAATATACCCTTAACCCGTCTGCCATATTTGAAGGAAAAAGAAATATTTCTGTGATGTTTACAATCTTAAATCATTTATATACAACCAATATACATATACATATATATATATATATATAGAGAGAGAGAGAGAGAGAGAGAGATTGAGAGAGATTTAGGGTTAAAGAGAGAAATAGGTTTAGCCAAGAAGTTTAGAAGAAAATGAAGCAATAATTATTGAACTATAAAGTACCATTGAGAACACAAATAGAAAGAACAAAGTTTAACCACAAAAGAAATTAATAAACAAACAGCTCTTACTAATAAATTTAAATAATAATACCCTGATACTTCAAAAACATACAGGCTGACTCAGTAAATGAAATCCATCTAACTGCTGTCTGCAAATGAAACAACCAACAAAAAGACAACAAAGAAAATTACATATCTTGAATATCTTGACTTTAAAGGCAGGCTTTGAATGTCTGCATGAAAGGATAAACAAAATTACTCTGGTCAAATGAGATGAGAAAATATGCAATCCTAATATCTGTCAAAATAGACTTCAACTTAAAACTTACTGAAAAAGATTAAAACAAAAAAGGTGCCTTCATTTAAATCAAGGTAAGAATTAAGCAAGAAGATATTAGTATCACATATATATATATAACTCTCATGCATACAATTTCATGAAAAGTGTACAATTCAAACTAGAAATGAAGGTACACGTCAACCTGTGAAAAGTTGATGCTTTCAATAACCCACTTTCTCCAATAGGCAGGTAATCTGGACAAATGTTAGAATTAAATGGCACCATTCATCAAATGGAGTTAACTGATATTTACAGACTATTTCATTCAAACCCCAAAGAATACACACTCTATGGTGTGTACTCCTGAGTGTTGGCTCAATCTCTACTAAGGAAGCCTGGAGAGCTGACAGAAGAACATGAGGCAGACACTGCTCATCCTTACCTTTTGCATCTGCTACCTGGCTTCCCACCCTCGAAACAAGTGTGTATGTGTAGGAATGCACCCACCGTGGAGTACACATCACGGTCAAAGGACAGCTTGCAGGCATCAGTTCAAATCTCAGTTCATCAGGTTTGGTGTATGTCCAGAGTGTCTGAAAAGTTACCTACCCTACATTATTCCAAGGGTAGCAGACACTTTTCACTGGACTTTAGTTTCATGTCATGGAAATTGGCTGTGTGGAGAGCAACATCAGATTAAGATCTGATGCTTTGTCTTGGCTCCCTGCTTCAGTGCTCTTTGTGGTTATACCCATGTGAAATCCAGAGCGTTGTCAAGACTGAAACTGGGCCTGAAATGAAGTTGAAAATAGTGACAGGGGAGGATGCAGCTAAGGCTAAGAATCCTGAGAGTGGAGGATGTGGAAAATCTGTTTACCTCATGGCAGATGGGCAACAAGGACAGAAGACAGAAGACACAAACCAATCTGCCATACAACTCAGGAAGGCTGTAGGCACACAGAGGACTGCCTGCAGCTAAGTTTCAGGCCTCAGGCTGGTCCATTCAATGCAGCATAGGAGAAGAAACCCACATGCTCAGTGCCCTGACCCCATCAGGAATCTACAGCATACAAGTATGTGATAGAGAAATGGCAAAGAAAAGTACAACAGTTTAAGCGTTATGAAGAGAGGTGGGACTGGAGATGTGGAGAAAAGCCTTTTATGATTAGCCAGTGATGCGTTTATTAAGAGATAAAAAGATAAAGAGAGGGGAGATATGTTCTATGGAGGTGTTGCAAGGTATGGAGGAAGGAGGTGCCTTGGCGGGCCTATGTTGAAGCATCTCTTCCCCCTGAAGGACCAGTCACACAACAGTATAGTATAGAACAGAGCTTATTCAGCGCCTGGGGAGGGGAGTAAAGAGGGTAGTAGAGACAGAGAAAGGTGGGGGTGGGGGAAGGAGTAAAAGGGAGAAGGAGAGGGAGTAGAAAAGTAGAGGCATGCCATGAGCATGTGGAGAGAGGGGAGAAGGGAATAGAGTGAGTGGGAACAGGAAGGCAAGACCAAGAGAGGAGCAAGAGAGAGAGGAGAGGACAAGCAGCCCATTTTACAGTGGGTCAAGCCTACCTGGTTCTTGCCAGGTAAGGGGGCGGGATGCACAGGGCATACCTGGCAATTGTTAGGTAGCTCTAAGGCTAAGCTTAGACAGAATGCTAACAGCCAGCCCCGACCACCTGAGGTGTGGGTACAGAAAAATTGGTGAGCTGATCAGCTTAACTCTCACTTTTGAGTTGATCTATCTCAAGACCTACTTCATCCAGATAGTATGAAAGGACCAGTTCTGTTGTTCCCAAGCTATAGTAGGTCCTTGGTGCAAAACAACAGCAGGGTAACTGAGAGAAGTCTCAATGATGTAGCAGAAGTCAGAGACTGCATGCCAGACCAATCACTATTATAATGAATATTTGCAAGTAAAGATGTATGGACAGAGGCATATACTGTGGAAAGTACTGTGACACACTAGAGATTTCACACTGACATATTTTGTATGCTTTGTTTTGTTTTGTTTATTTATTTTATTTTTTGACTTTTTTTTTCTTCTTTTCTTTGGATGGGGAGGTTGCAAGGGCAGAGGGCAGAGGGAGCATGTAAAGGGACAGGGCGATGAGTGAGACAGAGGTGGATAACGTGAAACTAACAAAAAAAAATCAATAAAAAGTAAAAAAAAAAAAAAAGTTCACATGGACATGGAAGCTTCTCTGAAATAAACCACAGCCAGGGATATAAAGGAAATTTTAACAAATTCAGAGGAATTGACATAACTTTATGCATCTTGTCAAAACATAATAAAACAGTATTGGCAGCAAGTAATTCCCTAGTAAATATACAAACTTACAGAGATTAAGCAACCCATTACTGAATAAGAAATGCCTCAAAAAATGGCATCAGGAAAGAAAGCAAAATTTCCTGGAACTAAATGAAAATGCAGCACAATAAAATTTTTATGATACATTTAAAGCAGTCCAATGAGGAAAATGTATAGTTTTATATTCATATATTAAAAAATAACAAAGAGCACAAAAATATCTTAATGATGAAGCACACAAATTTGGAAAGCACAAGGCAAATTTGGAAAACACAAAACACTAGATGACAAAAATTATTAAAAATCAGAGCCAGAAAGGCTATGGGATAGGATTAAGGAAAACAATGCAGAGTTAATGAATCTTGGAGCTAGGTCTTTGTGAAGATAAGACTCTTGGCCCAACTAACCAAAGAGATAAAGAGAGGACACAAATGAACAGAAAGAGACCTTTTCTGAGGAGGATGGGAGGAGCTGTAACAGGTCAGGAGGGGAGGTGAAAGGTAGGGACAGGGCAAAGAGGAGGTAAGGGAAGCTGCATTGGGATGTAAAGTAAATAAGTAACTTACTAATAATAATGAAAAAAATTAACAAGGAAACATTCCAACATAGTGGAAACACTTTAGAATATTATAAAGCGATACTTTGCTGACCTGTCCATTGAATATAACGTATGAGAAATGGACAAATGGCCAAAAGAAAAGTAAGAGTGAAACCTACAAGAAAGGAACAAGTTTTGAGATTTAGCCAAAGCACTAAAATAAAACCAAGAAAATGTCAACAACCTAATCAGACAACTAACAAACACTAAAATAGTAATAAAATAACTCCCAGCTAAAGAAGGCATATACAAAGTGTAATTATATCAGGCTCCATAAGATATTTATATCCAATTCTTTTTTTGTTGTTCATTTTTTCAATTTATTTTTTAAATTAGGTATTTCTTTCATTTACATTTCCAATGCTATCGCAAAAGTCCCTCACACGCTCCCCCACCCACACCCACAACCACCCACTCCCACTTCTTGGCCCTGGCTTTCCCCTGTACTGAGGCATATAAAGTTTGCAGGACCAATGGAGCTCTCTTTCCAATGATAACTGACTAGGCCATCTTCTGATACATATGCAGCTAGAGACACGATCTCCGGGGGTTACTGGTTAGTTCATATTGTTGTTCCACCTATAGTGTTGCAGATCCCTTTAGCTCCTTGGGTAATTTCTCTAGCTCCTCCATTGTGGCCCTGTGATCCATCCAATAGCTGACTGTGAGCATCCAATTCTTTGTTTGCTAGGCCCCAGCATAGTCTCACAAGAGAAAGTTATATCAGGTCCTTTCAGCAAAATCTTGCTAGTGTAGGCAATGGTATCAGCATTTGGAAGGATGATTATGGGATGGATCCCCGGATATGGCAGTCTCTAGATGGTCCATTCTTTTGTCTCAGCTCCAAACTTTGTCTCTATAGCTCCTTCCATGGGTGTTTTGTTCCCAATTCTAAGAAGGGGCAAAATGTCAACACTTTGGTCTTCTTTCTTCTTGAGTTTCATGTGTTTTGCAAATTGTATCTTGTATCGTGGGCATTCTAAGTTTCTGGGCTAATATCCACTTATCAGTGAGTACATATTGTGTGAGTTCTTTTGTGATTGGGTTACCTCACTCAGAGTGATGACTTCCAGGTCCATCCATTTGCCTAGGAATTTCATAAATTCATTCTTTTTAATAGCTGAGTAGTACTCCATTGTGCAAATGTACCACATTTTCTGTATCCATTCCTCTGTTGAGTGGCATCTGGGTTCTTTCCAGCTTCTGGCTATTATAAATAAGGCTGCTATGAACATAGTGGAGCATGTGTCTTTCTTACTGGTTGGAACATTTTCTGGATATGCCCAGGATAGGTATTGCTGGATCCTCCTGTAGTACAATGTCCAACTTTCTGAAGAACCACCAGACTGAATTCCAGAGTGGTTGTACAAGCTTGCAATACCACCAACAATGGGGGAGTGTTCCTCTTTCTCCACATCCTTGCCAGCATGGGTTGCCACCTGAATTTTTGATCTTAGCCACTTTAACTGGTGTGAGGTGGAATCTCAGGGTTGTTTTAATTTGCATTTCCCTGATGATTAAGGATGTTGAACATTTTTTCAGGTGCTTATCAGCCATTTGATATTCCTCAGGTGAAAATTATTTGTATAGCTCTGAGTCCCATTTTTTAATGGGGTTATTTAATTTTCTGGAGTCCACCTTCTTGGATTCCTTATATATATTGGATATTAGTCCCCTATCTGATTTAGGATAGGTAAAGATCCTTTCCTAATCTGTTGGTGGCCTTTTTTGTCTTATTGACGGTGTCTTTTGCCTCGCAGAAGCTTTGCAATTTTATGAGATCTCCTTTGATTCTAGATCTTGTAGCACAAGCCATTGCTGTTCTATACAGGAATTTTTCCCCTGTGCCCAAATCTTCGAGGCTTTTCCCCACTTTCTCATCTGTAAGTTTCACTGTTCTGGTTTTATGGGTATTAGTCCCCTATCTGATTTAGGATAGGTAAAGATCCTTTCCTAATCTGTTGGGGGCCTTTTTGTCTTATTGACAGTGTCTTTTGCCTTGCAGAAGCTTTCCAATTTTATGAGAACTCCTTTGATTCTTGATCTTATAGCACAAGCCATTGCTGTTCAATACAGGAATTTTTCCCCTGTGCCCATATCTTCGAGGCTTTTCCCCACTTTCTCAACTGTAAGTTTCACTGTTCTGGTTTTATGTAGAGTTCCTTAATTCACTTAGATTTGACTTTAGTACAGGAGATAGGAATGGATCAATTCGCATTCTTCTACATGATAACCACCAGTTGTGCCAGCACCATTTGTTGAAAATGCTGTCTTTTTTCCACTGGATGGTTTTAGCTCCCTTGTCAAAGATCAATTGATCATATGTGTGTGGGTTCATTTCTGGGTCTTCAATTCTAATCCATTGGTCCACTTGTCTGTACCAGTACCATGCATTTTTTATCACAATTGCTCTGTAGTAAAGCTTTAGGTCAGGCATGGTGATTCCACCAGAGGTACTTTTATCTTTGAGAAGAGTTTTTGCTATCCTAGGTTTTTTGTTATTCCAGATGAATTTTCAGATTGCTCTTTTTAATTCGTTGAAGAATTGAGTTGGAATTTTGATGGGGATTGCATTGAATCTGTAGATTGCTTTTGGCAAGATAGTCATTTTTACAATGTTGATCCTGCCAATCCATGAGCATGGGAGATCTTTCCATCTTCTGAGATCTTCTTTAATTTCTTTCTTCAGAGATTTAAAGTTCTTATAATACAGATCTTTCACTTCCTTAGTTAGAGTCATGTCAATGTATTTTATATTATTTGTGACTATTGAAAAGGGTGTTGTTTCCCTAATTTCTTCTCAGCCTGTCTGTCCTTTGTGTAGAGAAAGGCCATTGACTTGTTTGAGTTAATTTTATATCTAGCTACTTCATTGAAGCTGTTTATCAGGTTTAGGAGTTCTCTGGTGGAATTTTTAGGGTCACATATATATACTATCATATCATCTGCAAAAAGTGATATTTTGACTTCTTCCTTTCCAATTTGTATCCCCTTGATCTCCTTTTGTTGTCTAATTGCTCTGGCTAGGACTACATGTACAATGTTGAATAGGTAGGGAGAGAGTGGACAGCCTTGTCTAGTCCTTGAATTTAGTGGGATTGCTTCCAGCTTCTCATCATTTACGTTGATGTTGGCTACTGGTTTGCTGTAGATTGCTTTTGTCATGTTTAGGTATGGGCTTCAAATTCTTGATCTTTCCAAGACTTTTATCATGAATGGATGTCAGATTTTGTCAAATGCTTTCTCTGTATCTAACGGGATGATCATGTGGTTTTTTTGTCTTTGACATTGTTTATATAGGGGATTGCATTGATGGATTTCCATATATTAAACCATCCCTGCCTCCCTGGTATGAAACCACTTAGTCAGGATGGATGATTGTTTTGATGTGTTCTTGGATTCGGTTACTGAGAATTTTATTGAGGATTTTTGCATCAATATTCATAAGGGAAATTGGTCTGAAGTTCTCTATCTTTGTTGGGTCTTTCTGTGGTTTAGGTATCAGAGTAACTGTGGCTTCATAGAATGAGTTGGGTAGAGTACCTTCTGCTTCTATTTTGTGGAATAGTTTGTGAAGAACTGGAATTAGATCTTCTTGGAAGGTCTGATAGAACTCTGCACTAAACCCATCTGGTCCTGGACTTTTTTTGGTTGGGAGACTATTAAAAACTGCTTCTATATCTTTAGGGGATATAGGAGTGTTTAGATCATTAACCTGATCCTGATTTAACTTTGGTACCTGGTATCTGTCTAGAAACTTGTCCATTTCATCCAGGTTCTCCAGTTTTGTTGAGTATAGCTTTTTTGTAGAAGGATCTGATGGTGTTTTGGATTTCTTCAGGATCTGTTGTTATGTCTCCCTTTTCATTTCTGATTTTGTTAATTAGGATGCTTTCCCTGTGCCCTCAAGTGACTCTAGCTAAGGGTTTATCTATCTTGTTGATTTTCTCAAAGAACCAGCTCCTCATTTGGTTGATTCTTTGAATAGTTCTTCTTGTTTCCATTTGGTTGATTTTGCCCCTGAGTTTGATTATTTCCTGCCATCTACTCCTCTTGGGTGAATTCACTTCCTTTTCTTCTAGAGCTTTTAGGTGTGTTGTCGAGCTGCTACTGTGTGCTCTTTCTAGTTTCCTTTTGGAGGCACTCAGAGCTATGAGATTTCCCTTTAGAAATGCTTTCAATGTGTCCCATAAGTTTGAGTATGTTGTGTCTTTATTTTCATTGAACTCTAAATAGTCCCTAATTTCTTTCTTTATTCCTGCCTTGACCAAGTTATCATTGTTCAGTTTCCACGTAAATGTTGGCTTTCTATTCTTTATTTTGTCATTAAAGATCAGCCTTAGTCCATGGGGATCTGATAGGATGCATGGGAAATTTTCTATATTTTTTATCTGTTGAGGCTTGTTTTGTGACCAATTATATGGTCAATTATGGAGAAGTTACCATGAGATACTGAGGATAAGGTATATCCTTTTGTTTTATGAAGAAATGTTTTGTAGATATCTGTTAGATCCATTTGTTTTATAACTTCTCTTATTTTAACTGTGTCCCTGTTTAGTTTCTATTTCCATGATCTGTCCATTGACGAAAGTGGTATGTTGAAGTCTTTCACTATTATTGTGTGAGGTACAATATATGCTTTGAGCTTTGCTGAAGTTTCTTTAATGAATGTGGCTGATCTTGTATTTGAAGCATAGATATTCAGAATTGAGAGTTCCTCTTGGAAGATTTTACCTTTGATGAGTATGAAGTGCCCCTCCTTGTCTTTTTTGATGTCTTTGGGTCGGAAGTTGATTTTATTAGATATTAGAATGGCTACTCCAGCTTGTTTCTTCAGACCATTTGCTTGGAAAATTATTTTCCAGCCTTTCATTTTTAGGCAGTGCCTGTCTTTTTCCCTGAGATGAGTTTCCTGTAAGCAGCAATATGTTGGGTCCTGTCTGTGTAGCCAGTCTGTTAGTCTATGTCTTTTTATTGGGGAGTTGAGTCCATTGATATTAAGAAATATTAAGGAAAAGTAATTGTTGCTTCCTATTATTTTTGTTGTTAAAGTTTGAATTCTTTTCCTGTGGCTATCTTCTTTTAGGTTTGTTGAAGGATTACTTTCTTGCATTTTTTTTAGGATGTGTTTTCCATCCTTGTATTGTTTTTTTTTTTTTTTTTTTTTTTTTTTTCTGTTATTATCCTTTGAAGGGCTGGGTTCGTAGAAAAATAATGTGTGAACATAGTTTTTGTCAAGGAATACTTTGTTTTCTCCATCTATGGTAATTGAAAGTTTGGCTGGGTATAGTAGCCTGGGATGGCATTTGTGTTCTCTTAGTGTCTGTATAATATCTGTCCAGGATCTTCTGGCTTTCATAGTCTCTGATGAAAAATCTGGTGTATTTCTGATAGGCCTGCCTGTATATGTTACTTGACCTTTTTCCCTTATTGCTTTTAATAGTCTATCTTTATTTAGTGTATTTGTTGTTCAGGTTATATGTGTCAGGAGGAATTTCTTTTCTGGTCTAGTCTATTTGGAGTTCTGTAGGCTTTTTGTATGTTCATGGTCATCTCTTTCTTTAGGTTTGGGAAGTTTTCTTCTATAATTTTGTTGAAGATATTTGCTGGCCCTTTAAGTTGAAAATCTTCATTCTCATCTATACATATTATCAGTAGGTTTGGTCTTCTCATTGTGTCCTGGATTTCCTGGATGTTTTGAGTTGGGATCTTTTTGCATTTTCCATTTTCTTTGATTGTTGTGCCAATGTTCTCTATGGAATCTTCTGCACCTGAGATTTTCTCTTCCATCTTTGTATTCTTTAGCTGATGCTCACATCTATGGTTCCAGGTTTCTTTCCTAGGTTTTCTATCTCCAGCGTTGCCTCAATTTTACTTTATTGTGGGTTTACTTTATTGTGTCTACTTACCTTTTTAGGTCTAGTATTGTTTTATTCATTACCATCACCTATTTGGATGTGTTTTCCTTTTTTTCTGTAAGGACTTGCAACTCTTAACTGTGTTTTTCTGTATTTCTTTAAGTGAGTTATTAAAGTCCTTCTTGATGTCTTCTACCATCATCATGTGATATGCCTTTAAATCCGGGTCTAGGTTTTCGGGTGTGTTGGGGTGCACAGGACTGGCTGAGGTGGGAGTGCTGGGTTCTGATGATGGTGACTGGTCTTTATTTTTGTTAGTTACATTTGCCATTGCCATCTGGTAATCTCTGGAGTCATTTGTTATAGTTGTCTCTGGTTAGAGCTCGTTCTTCTCATGATTCTGTTATTCTCTACCAGGAGACCTGGGAGACTAGCTTGATTCTGACTTTCAGTGGTCAGAGCACTCTCTGCAGGCAGGCTCTCCTCTTTCAGGGAAGGTGCACAGATATCTGGCCTTCGGACTTGCCTCCTGGCAGAAGATGAAGGCCCGAAACAGGACCTGTCCCTGAAGCTGTTAGCTTCTGTAGTCCACACTCTCACCTGTGCAGACTAGTTTCAGCAGGATCCAGGGACCAAGATGGCTCCCTCAGGTACTCTGGCAAAACCCTCTGCCACAGGGCAGATACCTCTCCTCTGGCAGGGAAGGTGCTGGATGTCTGGAGCCCGAAACTGGGACTGTCTCAGAAGTTCTGTGGCTCCCACCTGTCCCAGAAGCTGTTAGCTTTTGTAGTCCACATTCTCACCTGTGCAGACTAGTCTTGGTGGAATCCAGGAACCAAGATGTCTCCTGCAGATGCTCTGGCAACTCCCTCCCAGGCTGGTCGGACACCTCTCCTCCGGCAAGAAAGGTGCCCAGATGTCTGGAGCCTGAAAAGGGGTCTGCCCTCCAATTCTTCTTAAATGATTAAAAATAAATAGAAAAAAAGAGGACTCTCAAATTTCTTTTATGAAAATAGTATCAATCTAATAATAAAACAGCATAAAGATAAAACAAAAAATAAAACCACAAGCCTACATCCTGGATTAACATAAATTTTAAAATATTAAAAACATAATACAACATATATCAGAAAGGATATCCCAAATGAAGAAAAAAATTGGCTTTATACTACAGATGCAGTTATTCAAGCACATAAATACATTTTATTATAAAAATTTACATTATCATACAGAAAAACACAGAAAGAATATTTGACAAAAATTAACAGGCCCTCATGGTAAAAGGACTAAAGAGTATAGAACTAGGGGGAATATATCTCATTGTAATAAAAAGTATATGTGAATCAACAACAGTCAACAGTATCCTAAATGGAAAAAGGATCTTGAGAGATCATGAGCAAGAAAGGAACACTGGCTGGACCACTCTGCTCAACAGTTTGCTCAAAGCATTAACTCAAGCAGTAAGATAAGAAAAGGAAGTTAATTGAATAGAAATAATAAAAGAAGTTAAACTATTCCTATTTTCAGGTAGCCATAATGTTATACATTAGGGATCCTAAAAACTCTACCAGAAAAATTGTAGAAAAGACAATTTCAGCAATGTACAAAATATTAAATCAACTTTTGAAAATCGACAGCTTTTCAATATGACAACATCAGACTTACAGAGAAAGAGATCAAGGACAAACCCACATTCAGAATAGCCTTAAAAAGTGAATTACATAGGAATAAACCTCACCAACGTGTAAAAGATCTCTATAATGAAAGCTTTAAATATTCATAAATGAGATAAAAATAATAAAACAGTCAGAAGTAGAAAGACATCCTATGTTCATTGATTGGTATAATTAATATTGTGAAAAACCCAATACTTCCAAAAGCCATTTACAGATTCCAGTCATCATACACATCTCATTCTTCACAAAAATAGCGTTTTGAACTTATCATTTTCTTTCACTGATGTATTGATTTCTTCTATCACATCTTCTATGGCTCAGATTATTTTCTTATTTGTTGGGGATGCTTGTGTCTGCAGTTCCTATTCTCTTACCTTGGTTTTCCATATCCAGGATTCCTTCAGTTTGTGTTTTCTTAATTCCTTTTATTTCTATTTTTATTTTTTGGACAGTTCTATTAATTTCCTTCACTTGCTTGATTGCATTTTCTGTTATTTCTTTAAGAAGAATATTCCTGTATTCATTTCTTCCTTAAAGGCCTCTATTATCTTTATAAGATGGGATTTAAGGTCGCTTCCTTGTGCTTCAGCTGCTTTAGGCTATCCAGGGCTGACTCTACTGGGATAGCTGGGCTCTGGTAGGGCCATAACACCCTGGCTCTCTAATATTTAATAAATTAAATCAAAAGTAAATTTCTCTTATGTTTCATGTAGAAAGGTTTATAAATAGTTTTAAAGAATTTCAAGTTTGTCACAAAATGATTTAAAAGAACCTAAAATTACAGTTCAATCATATAATTCTAGAGTAGTGAATTATTTGTGAATAAAAATGCAATTTATCATACCTTAAAAACTCTGTCATTATTAGCTTAACAATAGAAAACTACAGGACTTTGCTTTATACTTTATTTAAATGTTAGGGAGCCTTTGAATATCTCATTAGAATTAATAATGCCATGTTAACATAGCCAAAGCTGTGATTATTGTATGGAGAACTCATGAGTCTAATATACTTACAGAGTGATTTTCAGAAGGCAGCTTGCTTAAGTATACTAGAATATTAATGGTAATAAATAAAGTAATGATTGAAATGTTTGTCTATACACATGGAGACACTTGCAGTTTTCACAGTTTTTCTGAAAAATTACTTTCAAATATTTTCTTTTTTTATTATATTTTTTCTTTATTTACATTTCAAATGTTATCCCCTTTCCTAGTTTCCTCTCTGAAAATTCCCTATCCTCTCCCTCCTCCCCCTGATCCCTAACCCACCCATTCCTTTTTTCTGGCCCTGGCATTTCCCTATACTGGGGCATAGAACCTTCACAGGACCAAGGGCCTCTCCTCCCATTGATGGCCAACTAGGCCTTCCTCTGCTACCCATGCAGATGGAGCAATGAGTCCCAATATGTGTTTTCTTTGGTTGGTGAAGGGGTTTGCAGCCCTATAGGAGGAACAGCAATATCAACCTAACAGTACCCCCAGAGCTCCCTGGGACTAAACCACCAATCAAAGAAAACACATGGTGGAACTTGTGTCTCTAGCTGCATATGTAGCAAATACTTTTCTTAACCTTAAATTTGAGTTAATCAAGTAGAAAATGCCAAAGCAGGCTTTAGGCCCCTTTTTCCTTTGAGTTCTACACTTCTAGCCCAGGGACTCGTTTCACCAGGTAAGGGGTTTGCCCGTAGGGCCTTAATTCTAATCTATTCTTTTCTTTTCTTTTCTTTTTCTTTTTTTAAAAGGTCTTTGAACTTTAATCCCAGCACTCAGAGACAGAGGCAGGCAGGTTTCTGAGTTCGAGGCCAGCCTCGAGTGAGTTCCAGGACAGCCAGGGCTATACAGAGAAACCCTGTCTCAAATAAATAAATAAATAAATAAATAAATAAATAAATAAATAAAAATAAAAATAAATAAAAATTAAATAAATAAATAAAAATTGAGGTGTAAATCTGAGCTTGGTGGCACACACCATTAATCCCAGCACTTGGGAGGCAGAGGCAGGCAGATTTCTGAGTTCTAGGCCAGCCTGGTCTACAGAGTGAGTTCCAGGACAGCCAGGGATACACAGAGAAACCCTGTCTTGAAAACAAACAAACAAACAAACAAACAAAAACACACACACAAAATAACAAAAAAAAAAGAAGGAAGTAAAAGAAAAACCAAAAAATAAAGTGTAATTTACATAGAGAATGATGAATGGTTAGGAGAAGAAGAGACCAATGTGGACAAAAGTGTCAAGAGAATAAAGATGGATTTGATTTAATAAGCCTGGAGAGCGGGCAAGTCTTAAAACAACAACAACAACAATAACAACAACCCTGAGAACAGAAATTAAAAACATAGTGAGAAATGTCTTTGGGAAGCTGGAAGGCCAATAGCCATGGCAGAAAAAAGTCTTGAGGAGTGAGTAGTACTGGATAAGGCAAACTATACAAGGCTTGCTATGCACAGAGAAAGACTCACAAAAGAATCATGTGGAATGGAATGCTCAGCCACATTTGGGAACCATAATTGGGTGACAAAGTAAAGTAAATTTCTTGTCCTACTTGCCTCTGTGTGTGTGTGTGTGTGTGTGTATGTGTGTGTGTGTGTGTGTGTGTGTCTGTGTGTGTGTGTTTTACTAGAAATTGGGCATAGGCTAGCATTTATGCAGGAGAAACATTCTTTCACTGAGATCTGTTTGCAGCCCATGAGTCTACATTATTAATAATAAGTATGAACTACTCTTTAAAACTAAAAGAAACTGGCTGAGTAAAAATGAGTGACAGGCAGAATTAATGAAAGCAAAAAAAACTGTCTAAAATAATCCCAGAAAGTTGACCAGGGCTTAAAATACCAAAAAACAAAAAACAAAAAAACCACACACACAAAACAAAAAATATTGAAAAAAATAAAAAGAGTAACTCTGTACTTTAATTCTTATTTTTCCTTTGTCGTAATAAGAACTCTTTCAAATATATCTGTCTTGATTTCATTAAATGGTAAATCTCCTCTAGGGTCACAGAGGTTTCTTTCTGTTCTTCACATCTATTCCTCTAATCTTATAGTGCTTTTAGCACAGAGCTTTATCTTTTTTTCCTAGGTAGAAATCAAACACTGTTAGATACTTCTACAATTTCCTTTTATTTCCAATTTGAAATACATACATAAATATATAATTTTTATTAAACTTGTTCTCTCACCATTTTGTTCTTTTTGCATTTTTTGTGATAATTTTTCATGTCCCCAACCTCTATCTAATGGGAAAGTAAATTAAATGAGTTTATTTTAGTGTAAAGCCTTTATTGAAGCTGGAGCATTGTCTTTTGGGATATACAATATATTATAAAATTATCAAGATTATCTCTTGCATTTTCTTTATAACCAAGGATGTAAGTTTTACAAGCAGAAGAATTGCATGCACATAAAATTATTTGACAAAACTCTTCTAGAAAAAACATATTTTTTTACTAAGCTGTTCCACTCTTAATCTTTACGATTCATAATCCTCTACAAAGGTGAAGGCCTGCTATACACAAGTGCCCCCTTTCAATAAATTAATGCTAATCTTACATCTTTGGGAATAGAGTTTACCAGAAAGGAAAATGGTCTTTATTGCTTTTTTATTTTTTTCTGTTTTGAGTAGAACTTTATGCTTGTGAAAATGAGATACCAGCAGCCATCAGGATTAAAAGAACAGTGGGCCAGTTTCCTCCTTCAATTCTGCAAGGCACTTTCACTGTTACTCGTCATCTGCCTGCTCTTGCTCCTGCAGGCAGAAAATTAGGACAACATCTGAGGAGGTCTAGGACAAGGACAACTGTCCACCAGGGACCAAGACTGGTAAACCAATTTTCACTTGTGAACAATGCCAGAATCCAACCCATATGTCTCCCACGGTGAAGCACTGTAGTGTGTCATTAACCCACTGTGCCATTTAGCCGGCTTCCCTTTGCTTGCTGTCTTGTGAATTAACCAGGGCAGAGCCTGAATTCCTTTCTGCTAGAAATTTTGCTGGATGAATAGCAGCCTTCAGTAATGAGGGAGCAGGCCACAGGTCTCTCAAATGCTCAATTGAGAGCACTAGCAATTCGCCATTCTGTTCTATCATCATTATTAGGATGAGAAATCATAATTGGAAAGTTCATTGCGATGTGCTGTCAAACCTGATATCTTGTAATTTTAATACGTAATACTGTGCTTAATAATTAATGGCTTCAACTGTGTAGGTGGGATCTGAATTTGGCTCCAAATGTGAAATCCCTCTGAGCTGTAATATTCTTTGAAGCCCCAACATCTTATGAAGTTTCCCCTCAGTCTGCCTTCTAGTGTTCTTATTTAAATGATCTGTCATCTAATGAATCTGGATCAAAACCTCCAAGCTTAAAATATATGACAAAAAGCTGCTTCTGGGTGAAGAGCTTGGATCCAAATAAAAACATTTCTGTGCTGTGGCCATTATCACATGCAGTTAACTGCTGGGAAATACTGATGTTCAAAAGATATGGGGAAAAGGCACCTGCTTTCTCACGCAGTTTATGTTTGCAGTTGATAAAAATGCAAGGCAGCACATGCAGACATTATGCAGAAGCCCCATTCACATGGTAATTCCTTTGTATTTGAATAATTTCTTTTCAGGTGCTCTATGAATGCCAGACCCTGAGAGGATTTGAGTATCCCCCTTATTTAGATGATCCATGACCACATTTTCCTGTCTGGAACCCACTTTTGGTCAAAGGACATTACTCTGTTGCTGCTGCCCTTGGGATTTTCTAGAGCAGAAGCCATGTTTCATAGACAGTGTATATTCTGTTGGAGTTATTCTTAACTCGTTCAGCAAAAGTCATTAGATTAAGTGCTGTGTATCTAGTGAAAAATTAGCTCTCTTATAAACCAACCTGAGGTACAAGTGAAGGACAGTGGCCTTCACCAGCACCAGTAATGACCTACTTTTCTATAGTGTTAGGAGAATGAATTGGTTAGTCTCATAAATCTACACCTTCCTGATGCTTACATTCAGGGGTTCTGTGTATTATTTTAATTGTAACAAGACACATGTTGAAAATACTGTTAGCTTTTTATTACATTACTACAAAAAGTCTCTGAGCAGTGATATAAGTAAATGCATTTTGTTTTGACTCACACTTTCAGAAATTGATGTCCTGAATGGGCTGGCCTCCTTTTGGTTCTTGAGATAAGGTGTCACATTATGGTAGGAAATGTGTGGTAGGATGCCAGTGCCCACTTCATGTGTAGGAAACAATACAAAGCTGTATAAAGTCTCACTTTCTACTTAAAATTTCTTCCCCACAATAACCAGAAGGTATCCTGCTAAGCTCTACTTCTTGAAGACTACCACTCTTCCTAACATCACTAAGCTGAGGGCCAAGACTGTGATACAGGTACTTTGGAGGATAATGCAGATTCAACTAAGCACAAACTAATTCTGAGTGCAGAAAGCACTCAGAATTCCTTAGAATATCTGAAATACATTAAAAACAAGAAAGAAAAAACATCTATAGAAAATTTTGTCCAAGACTAGACTTGTCAGGGTGCCTGTCCACTGCAAATCAATTGATAATAACTGACTTAGAACTCCATGTTCATGTGATTAATGAGTTTGTGGCCACCTCTAACAGTGAGAATTATTGTATAAAGTGTGATGCTTGTCATCTGGGTAGAAGGTAAGACCTTCTCTCTGTCTTTCATTAGTATCTAGGAGCATAAGGAACCATTTATTTTAGCCTATGTTAAGAGGTTCATATGACAACTGGCTGGTAAAGCAACATGTCAAATGATAGATGCATGCTGGGTGTTGTTAATGTCACCAATACAATTCTTCAAGTAATATTTTCTTTTCATTCCGTTTTGGTTTTTTTTGAAACACAGTGTAGCCATGACAGAATTGGAACTCTGTATGAGGACCAGACTAGACTTAAATTCATAGAGATCCTTGAGCCTCCAGAGTGTTGGGATTAAAGGTGTGCACCACATGCTATGTCTACAAATAATATTCTTAATGCCAAAAGTCTCTTTTAAGTATTCAAGGTGTTCTTTCATAAGAAGCATACTTGACTATATTTATAGCATTATAATGCACTCATGATAAGGTCTTTGGGTTTTAATACTATTTAATGTAAACAAATATTATATGAGCCATCCAATTAGTGGTAAACTTTTATGTAAACAAGTACTATACAAGGTTTCCATTTGTGGTTAACTTGCTAGCTAACGAAAAATGTACCATAGGTAAGGCAGTGAACCTGTGTTTACTAAAGAGTGAAAAAAATCTCCTAGACTTCAATAATGAAGAAAATAAACAGGATGCAATAAGTAGTTTAGTAAAGTTGACTTTAGCAGCCTATCAGAACTATTAAATGCAACTGTTATTCAGCATTCAACTATGTACTTGTAATTAAATAATTTTTAAAGGTATTTTAATGGTTTTCAGTTCAAATTATAATTATCCAATTTAATGCAATCCATACTGTGAAGTTATTTTTGACATCCATATCTACATAGTGAAAATGGTACAAAAGTCATCAGGGGACAATTTGGACCACTTGGCTTCCAGGGACATTTTGTTGGCGGCTGAAATTTGACAAAGTGTGAATTTCTATGGGAACTGAGAAAGGGTATAATTTACAATTGTGTTGGCTGTCTAGACCATAGATAAACAACCTTCCTCTTCAAAAGGTCCAGATAGTAAATACCTAAGACTTTCTAGCTGTATGTATGCGTTTGTTTCAACTAATATATTATTGTTGAATTAAAGCAGCTATAGAGTCAGACTTCTTAGAATCAAAAGTGCAGCTCAGAGGGCAGTATTTTCTGGTCTAAATATAGAGAAGAAAAAACAAATATACCAACAAAAAAAGCCACCACAGAAGTACCAATACTACCTACATAAATACACAAACACATACCATTAAAAGCATTAATCCATCTAATAAAATTGTATTCTGTATTTATAGCCATTGTATAGTAGGACAAAATTTGGGATCTTTTTTTTTCTGTTTGAAAATTATGACTTTCTTAATATGCACAGGTCAAAAATACTCAGAAACAAACTGAATTAACAAGAGAGGACATAAGAGGTTTATTAGAAATGAGCCAGTGGATAAAATATATCCATGTTTCTACATCCAGATTCCAAAAGCCACTCTGATAGGATATCAACAATGATGTCAGAGAATTAATTCAGTATTTTCAATATTTCATGAATACAAAAGAGTCAAGATAATTTTCTTGAAACTGAAGTTATAACTTATTGGTAGAATTCTTGTATAGCAATGGCAAGGCTGTGGGTTCCATCACTAGCAGAACATACAAGCACACAGAAGCACACACATGCACACACACATACACACACAGAGACAGAGACAGGCAGAGACAGAGACAAAGATTAAGAATGAAAGAGACAGAGACAGTAAAAGAGACAGGAAGAAAGAAAATGACAGAGAGAGAGAAAGAGAGAGAGAGAGAGGGAGAGACAGAGAGAGACAGAGAGAGAGAGGTCTTTTCTTAAAAAAAAAAACTATTACAGGGTGACAAACTAGTTCATCTGGTGATTTTGTTGCAGTATTATTTCAGCTAATCATGAATGTAGGCATTAAGATAAATGTCTGAAAATACAAGGACACAGTCGATGTTATGTAACCTCTAATTGGATGATTCAACAGAATCTATATGAACAGGCTAGACAAATATATGAGTCACGCAGGCCACCTGACTGATAAGAAAAACGGATAACAATAAAACAGCCCAAGAGGAAAGGCATTGTGCCCTAATTAGTAAACCATTTTCAAAGCTGGTCACTATTGTTTATCTCATGATAAAGATGCCTAAAACAAAGGAAACAGCTAATGGGGCCCTTATCTATCGAGAAAGCAGAGAGAATCTTCTGACTAGAAATGCTCAGTCAGTTAACCACAGCATCGCTGTAATTTTAATGAGGCCCACTTGGTTGATTTTTCTTGGATATTAAAACATCAATTTGATGACTTTTTGATATGTATCTTGTATTCTTCATTCACTCAATACCCAAAGCACAGTTATTATAGAGCATTCTGTTGACTACACAGACCATTAAATGACTATTGATATGGTATCTTGTGTTTCTGCAGTGTTTGCCTGGGAACTTAAAAGTCTCATAGTTTAGCAGTACTTAAACAGGTAATATTAATTCATTCCAAAATGCTATGCATGTGGTTTCAATTCCATTTTTTAATAAGATGGCATGTTTCATTGTTGATGTTATTATTTCTCATGGTATTATTAAAAGATAGGTAAGAGTCTATAAATAAGGAAAAGAAATGTTAGAAGAATGTAATGAAATATTTTAGCAAAAAAAAAAGAGATATGTATATGAAGATTAAGTTGCCTACATGTCCTTCCAGATTGTAAAACAAAGCAAAAACATAAGCCAGTTATAAAGGTGTGAGAACATATAGGAGATAAGAGAAAGGTCAGACTTAGAGATGCTGTACATATATTAAGTTATTAATCTTTTTCACAGAAAGTTATAAATACTGACTTCAAAAAACAGAAACAAAATACATGCCTAATTGAGGTGTATTGAAAGTGTTTTTTTTTCCTCTGTAGGCTTCATCTAAATGTTAAACAGTAGTTAAAAATACTACATTGGTATAAGTATACTTAGCGCCTATATTAACTATGTCAAAGGGATATTTTAACCCTTGTTTTCCAAGGTCAGCAGAATCCCAGAAAACTATGGAGTGTCTCCCAAAATGTTCTGTAGCCCTGGTAAGTCTTGCTCCGGAAGGTCTTAGAAATGCCACTGGGTGGACACTAGCCAGTCTAGTCTACAAATAGTGGGGTAAACACAGGAAAATGTTCCCATTGCCTCCAAGTGAAACCGTAGTCAAGCAATGCTATGGACTTAATTTCCAGAGATGGAATTTTGGGAAAAAAATGGATACTAAAAGAAACTGATTCTCTATCAAAGCCCAAATGACCCCTGAGGACCATATTCTCTACTAGTCTGGAGATAAGAAGAAAATTAATTTTGCCTACCTGCATGACTATAAATAGCAATCCAGAAAGTCTACCCAAAGACTTATCTGATTAAAATTTTGTTTTAGAAGTTCAAAGAATCATAGTTCCCAGAAAACTGACTTAAATCTGGATAAAGGATTATTTAGACAACTCTGTCTCCATAATGATTTTCTTCTTAAAATGAATATATTGTTAGATATAAGACATCATGACCTTGGCTTAATTCAATACTGCAAGACAGACCTGCTATTGTTTCAACATTGACGTTTAATTTCCATTCTTTCTCCTTCTCTAGTAACCACCTGGGAGGGACTGCAAACTGTGATTCTAGACAATCCAAAAGAAATCAAAGTGCCTCAAAGCAGATCCTGCATTCATCACTCTCAAATACAGCCTTTGACATCAAAGGAAAAATGAGGACAAGCACAATGGAAGGACGCTCTGTGAGCCCATCAAGACATTCTAATGGACTTTGGTTTTAAAAGTTTCAAAAACATCCAGTGTTCTGATTTCTCTACCTTCCTATTTAGGACATGTAATGCCAATGATTCTGGCTTTTATTTCTCTCTCACCCCAATAGCCAAGTATTTACCAAGGATTTCCTTTCCTTCCTATACCTGACTGCTCTATATAAGTAATTCCAATTTACTCCCGAAAGCTGACTATTCTATAAAAATAACCCCAAATTACTAATTGTGATTAGAGGTACTTCTCCATGGGAACAAGGGTGATAAGGAGACAAAAGGGAGTCAGGCAGCTAAGGGCAAGTACACCAAAATCAACAGTGTTGGAGATGTCCTTACATCTCTGCCCAGGAAGGAAAGAAGAAAGATCTGATTTCTTACCTCTTCTTAAAGGACCACTCTTGCTTGAATGCTATTTATAAAAGTGGGGACTTTGGATTGCATAGCTTTCTATCTTTCTCATTGTGTTCTTCAATCATCTTTTATTATTGTTGAAGTAACATTCACAATGTATGGTTTGCTACCCTGTAAATTTTTTATTGAATGTCCAAGAGAGATTTAATATGCATTTCTGCCTCTTTGATATTTTTGTTGTCTTATGGTATATTTAAAATCCATTCTTAAATGGTCATTCTTAAATTTTATTTTTAAAAGATATTTTAAGACAAACATTCTTGAGCCTGAGGTGGAAGGAATCTCCAGCTAGCTTCTTGATGAGCTCAAGTCACTCATGACAAGCTATCAATATATCACATTCATAAAAGGCATTTGATTCTCTGGTGAGTATATTAGACATGAGACTTGCTGTTATGTAGAGTGGTGACAGGCTATACCCTAAGGAGTCGTTATCTTTATACTTTGCATAGATTTGTCTAGATGAGTCATTGAGCTGAGTGATTGTTCTAGTTTGCTTGCTATAGCTGTGATAAACATCATGACCAGACACATCTTGGGGAGGAAAGGTTTATTTCATCTTACAGGTTCCATCATCAAGGGAATCAAAGGCAGAAATTCAAAGCAGGGGCTTGAAGCAGAAACCATTGAATAATGTTACTTACTGGCTTGCTTCTAGCTTCATATCCAGCTACTTTTCTTATATGCCACAGGTCCTCCTGCTTGAGATGCCATCTTCTACACTGGGTTCAACTTTAGATGCCAATTAACAATCAAAAAATGCTACAATCACCTGGCCAGAGGCCAATCTTGTGAAATAAGTTCTTTAGTTGAACATCCCTGCTTCCAGGTATGTCAAGGTGATAACCAAGTTTATCCATCCATTTAATGCCATGTATTGGAAATGTGGATTAATAGGAGTCAGAAAACATTCTTTTCTCCTCATTAGAGTATTATCAGAGACAGAATATCTGATTTTAAACAGTAATCCTGATACAATTAAACTTGACAAAGTCACTGTGAATGGCAGCTAATATCTAATATTAAAACAGACCAAACCTACATAAATATCTTCATTTATCAATGTCTATCCTGACATCTTAATATCTATTTTTTGGGGGGTAACCAATTGGTTGAACACCTCTATCCACAGCCAGTGAATGCTGGCAAATAGAGACAGAAACCTGCAACTTACAACTACTTCCCTCCTATAAAGTGTTCAAGTTTGTATGTGAATATAACATTCTGATTGCCATTTTTTACTACAGGCCAGTTCTAATTTGAAGCCAGGATTGAATGTAGAAAATCATAAGGTATTTCCTGCTTTAAGGTCTGTTTCAAACTGATATAATCTAGTGATACCATGTTATATCACTTTAAGACAAGTAGAATATATATTTTTATAGTTAGTAAGAAATATTTATTATGCATATAATCAAACTTAGGGCTGCTTAAAAATTATAAAATTTGAAATATTCTTTCTTTTTTATTGGATATTTTCTTTATTTACATTTCAAATGTTATTCCCCTTTCGAGGTCTCCCCTTTGGAAAACCCCTATCCCATTCCCCTCCTCCTGCCTCCATGAGGGTGTTCCCCCACCTACCCATCCACTCCTGCCTGGCTGCCCTTGGCATTCTTCATACAATTCACAGACCAGGTGAAACTCAAGACCAAAGTGCGGATGCTTCAGTGCTTCTTAGAAGTGGGAAAAAATACTCACAGGAGGAAAAATGGAAACAAAGTGGGAATCAGAGACTGAAGGAAAGACCACCTGGGATCAACCTCATATGCATGCTTGCTGACAGGAGCCTGATATGGCTGTCTCCCGAGAGGCTCTTCCAGAGCCTGACAAATACAGAGGTGGATTCTTGCAGTCAACTATTGGACTGAGTGTAGTATGGAGGAGTTCGAGAAGGGACTGAAGGAGCTGAGAGGGTCCTTTATTAGCTCCTTTATTAGGGGCCCAGTAAAGGAGCTAGAGAAAGTACCCAAGGAGATAAAGGGCTCTGCAACCCTATAGGAGAAATGACAATATGAACTAACCAGTAGAGTTGTGTCTCTAGTTGCATATGTAGCAGAGGATGGCCTAGTCAGCCATCAATGGGAGGAAAGGCCTTTGGTCTTGCGAAGATCATATGCCCCATTACAGGGGAATGCCAGGGCCAGGAAGCAGGAGTGGATGGGTTGGAGAGCAGGTCTGGGAGGGGGCGTATAGGGGGCTTTGGGGATAGCATTTGAAATGTAAATGAAGAAAATATCTAATAAAAAATACAAATTAAAAAAAAAAGGTGCTGAGAGGGTTTGCAGTCCCATGGAGTGAGCAACAGTGTCAATAGGCCAGATTCCCCTGAGCTCCCGGGAACTGGACCACCAACCCAAGAGTAGGACCCATGGCTCTGGCCACATATGTCACATATGTGGCAGAGAATAGCCTTGTTGGACATCAGTGGGAGGAGCGTCCCTTGGGCCTGAGGAGGTTTGATGCCCAAACAGAATATATTTTAAAATGCATTATAATCTTCCTTCCCCCTCCCCCTCTGGCATTTTTCCGTATTGATCCCTCTTCCCTTCAGTGCCAGGTGGCACTTACTTTGGGATCACATAGAGAAAATAGAAAGGCGAAAGCAAACTTGGTGCCATTTTGTTATACTCAAGCTGAGATCAGATAGATCTATGACTCTCTCTTTTGGCTAGGGTTCACATACCATAGAAACCAACTTGTATCACAGTCACAAAAGAACACACAGGCTTTGCACTCATTGATAAGTGGATATTAGACCAAAAGCTTGAATTACCCAAAATACAATTCACAGACCACATGAAGCTCAAGAAGGAAAACAGAAAGTCCTTTGAAATTATCAAATGATTTCAGAGAAATTGGGTCTTTTTTTTTTTTTAGGGATTTTGTCTCATTAATAAAATAATAAGAAAATACAGGGAAAATCAAGAACAATGCTATTAAAGAAGTTTAGAAAATTAAAGAAAACAAACAAAACAACCATAAATAAAAACACAGTGTGTGAAAGCTGAAAACTTCAGCAACTGCCTAGAAGACAGGAACAGAAAGTTATTATTGTTATTATTATTATTATTATTATTATTATTATTATTATTATTATTAGGCCATGCTATTTGAGTTAAGCTGCATGGAAGTCAGCTAGCCACACGTGGGGGATCAGCAATAGTATAGTTGGGATAGAAGCTTTAGAGAAAGTTTAAGGAATCCCAAAGTACAAGATAAAGCATTGCTTAGAACAGAGAGAGGAAGAAGAAAAATAGAAGTTATTCTTTGGTGAATAAGTCAGAAAAATTGCTAGACTTAAAAATCTGATCTGGCTGCACAAACCACTTCTATCATTGTGCGTAGATGGATGATTAAGATGTGTCTAGAAAACTAAATGCATGTATATAGAGATATTTATGGGAAAAGCTGTACATCGAATAATATGTGTAGAACATCATATATGTAAATGACAGGGTGGCTACACTAAAAGGATGGTTGAAATGAGTCCTGCACTACCAGAGATCCATCGATATCAGTCATACTGAACTTGATTATTAAGGCTTATCCTATCTTTCATATCTTGACAGTGATGCTTCATTGCATGTGGATAATTCTCTATTGTTCTAACTAGATTTTCAAGCAAGTACAAGCTTTCTTCCTAGATCAGTTATCCTTCATTAAGTAAGAACTATTAATACTTTATCTACCTGTCTCCAAACTATCATTTTTATCCTTATTCTTTATCTGAGCCATTAAAATAGAATGTCAACAGACATCTACCACTGTACCCCCCACCTACTAAAGCCTACAAAATCATGGTCTCCAACAGCATTGCTCCAAACTTTGTTTCCCAAGCTGTGTACTATTTGCTAGCTTCCTTAACTCTACTTTGATATATGGCCATAAACCATCCCCACTATATATATAATTTGTTCTCTTGATTACTTTCAAACTGTTATTGATCATCTCAAAAAGAAATTTTATCCACCACTCTTCTTATATCTATATCATAAATTTATTTGCATCTTAAACAGTAATTATTTCAGAAATGGTACCAATAAATAATGTCAAATTTTCCTTTATTGTCTGTAATCTACTCTATAAGAAAGAACTGCTAAGATGCCTTCTTGCTTTTGTTTGTTTGTTTGTTTGTTTAACATTAATGTTTTGGTTCTTGTATTACATATTAATTTTACCATTCTCAGAGTTGTCCACTCTACCTTTCATATGGTCTTATCTATGCCACATAATCTCAACCATGTGTTACTGCTGCGTGCTATGTGGTCTTGTTGTGAAAAACACTTTGCTCTCCTCTTACCCTCTTCTCTGCTATAACATTATTCTTAGTCTTTCTTTAAAATATACTCTATATCTGACCACTTCTCACCATCTCTATGCTTCTTAGTGTGCTTGACCCCCTTCAATTGTAGTGTCCCTTCAAATTTTTTTCTTCTATCCTTGCTCCCAATACATGCTGTTTAATTCAGTTGGTCAAGTGCTCTTTAAAACTGAGAGTGTCTCTATCAGACTTTTCAACTCTATATAATGAAATACTACTAAGAGGAAATAGCAATGTATTTATTTATGACTAAACATTATGCATGGTATGCCCTGAATGTTGTATTATAAGTGCTCTTATTTACCCATAGTGTTCATCTTGTTGAGTCATCACTAAACACAATGGTCACCTTGTTATTTTTCTTGTCATCCTT
The DNA here is from genome assembly GCF_000001635.26 of Mus musculus. NCBI lineage: Eukaryota > Metazoa > Chordata > Mammalia > Rodentia > Muridae > Mus > Mus musculus. Next base: position 71,219,998 of record NC_000070.6, on the reverse strand, counting down.
TCATTCTGTTTATTTCTTTAGCTACTTGGGTCCACCTTTACAATTTTATTAAATAGCAGGGTTCTGGGTGATATGGAACAAAGTAGGGTATGAGAAGGTAAAGGGCTATCTACCCTTGATAGTACTACTCTTTCACCTTAGACATAATATTATTGTCATTATCCTTGCTTTTAAATTATTTCTATTTTTGCTGTTATTTTCCAAAAATAACATTTAAAAATAAAAGTTTTATATGCAGTTGAGTTATTCTCCCCAACTTCTCAATGGGAGAAACTTCCTCTCAATAATTTTACCAATACAATATTCTACAAAAGAAAAGTGAAAGGAAAACTGCCAGTAGTATTGAGCGATGACTACCATTCTCAAATATGAGTCAAAAATTCAGTTTTTCTAATTTTTAAAATCACAGGTTGTGTATTCTGTTGATTACAGTCTACTAATTTCTACACAACCTATTTTTTCCCTCCTCAGAATTTTATTTTTCAGGAAAGCTGTTAAATAGTTCCATATCCAGCATAGGCATTTTGGGCTTAAATGCATATACTCAATAGAAGCATTTCAAACAGTTAAATACTCAAATAACTCTCCACCAAAATGATTTATCAGATGGCAGGCTCATTCTAGTCATTGATCAATAGTAAATTTGTATGTGGGAGAAAAATATTTATTCACTGAACTTTTTTAATAGTCTTAGACTTCAGGAGGAGAGTTAGTTAAGTTTGGATGGAAAAAATCACCCATTCAGCTATGTTATAAATTTTAAATGTCTTTTTATCATCTGTAATATTAACTAAAATATCATTACCCACTGGATTGAAGTTTTTATGAAAAAAAGAAAATGTGAAAATGTATACTGTATTATGAAAGACTCATGTGTACTACACAGACATTTTTTACATGAATTGAATAATGGCATAATGATATTCTGTAGTAATCAATTTTTATGAATTACATATTTTATGAATGTACATATAACTATAAATAAAACTCACACTTAGTTTCCTAAAACATTTATCTTGTTATTTTTATTCTAAAAACTTTTTTAAAGGGAAATGGAATCCTTAAATATCAATATTTTATAATTGATACTTCATACAGCAAAAGGAGATATACAAAATCAGACATTTTTCAATTTTACAGGTCTTTTGTATATTGTTTGTTAGATTTCATAAAGCCTCTACATTTCTTTGAAAAACTGTAAACATTATATAAGAATACACTAAAATATATTCTGGATTTAGATCAAGTCTCCAAACCAATGAACTTCAGTATCATTTCTCACTGAAAAATGTCTCTTTACCTCCACTATTAAGGAAGGAAAATAAACCCAGTAGTAACTTCAGGACATTTGCCATAGATTTACATAGGAATCAATCATGATGTTTCTTTAAATTACACTTAATAAAGGAAATACAGACATGCTTGATTTCAAGTTTAGTTGGTTTGATGCAATCTTTGGTTCTTCATGATTAAAATCTTACCAAAAGCCCACCAAAGATGAGCAATCTAGTAATTGTGGTCTCAGTTGGTAAGCTATGCCAATTCACTGAAAATCAGATTATAATAATAAGAGCCAGGCTAACCACATCGAATTCTTTCTCTATCCATAATTACAAAATTAGATTACTTTATCTTAAAGCATAGTTTGAGAAACATTTTCTCTGCGGTATATTATTCAAGAATCATGCTTTCTTAAGATCTCTTTGTAAGCCAAGAAAGCCACATGTTATGCATTATAGCATAAGGGGTGATTGTGGAGGGGGGGTGTTACGGGTAGACTCTTGTCAAACTTTGAACCTCAGTACAGGAATTATATTATGTATTACCAGTGAATTTTAGTAAGTGAATGGAATATATTACAAAGTAAACTATACTAAAATAACTGATGAGAGATGATAGTGTGTGTTTGAGAAATATTTTTATTACTCTCTATTTCAAACCTGCCTGTCTCATGAAATAAAGATTCTGATATTTCAGATGAAAGATTTTAAAAATTCTACACCTCCTCTAAAGAATTCCTACTAACTACAGAGGGATAAGGAGAGGAAACAGAACTGACTTAATTTATGGAAAATCTATTCTGCCCAAATTTTGTAATAAAGACATACTCTATTTTTCTGTTTTTATACATTAAAAAAGTAGAACAAAAATGTGAATGACTAATAAACTAGGGAAGTAATAAATTCCTCACACTCCTTGTTCTCCAACTTCTTATTACACTAGAATGGCCCATTCACCTATTTCATGCTTGAAAGGGGAATGAGCAGATGTGCACAGCAAAGATGTGATTCCCACAAGATACAATGTCTAGGGAGATGAATACATGATATGATTCTCTACTAGGGTTTCCCTGTACAGTACTGATCAATGATATTAATTTACTGAGTTATGCTATTTACTAGAGAACTAGTGGGTAAAGGAAGATTTTGGGAAAACATAGCTATGCTAGATAATAAAGAATAAAAAGAATACAATGGGGAGTACTGTCCATTCCTGATTTTTTTTCCAGCTGTCTGGCACTGTATTTGTTGCCTAATTTTTAGCACAGATATTTTACATTCTCTGCATCCTCAACATTTATGTATGTCAAACATTGTGACAACACAGCTAACATTAAGATAGCACATGTGTCCTTAGCTTTGGCATATAGTGCCACAACACTCAAGAATTCGACTGAGGAGAGATAAACTGGAGTAAATTCTAGTCACCAATCTGAATGCATTGACTCATTGAGCTGATGTCTATACTTCTGCACTAATTTTTTTTCTAAAGCTTTAGTTCTTCTGTATATCCTTAAGCAGTGAGATAGGGCACTCAGTCCTCAAAAAAGCATTACAGAATGGTGGTGTCTAGTTATTATTTTCACTTCAAAAAGTTTTGTAGATTCATAGTATATTTTTTTTCATCCTTATTCTAGTAACTTGGAGCCACAGATCACTTATAATGTACCAGACTTTATCATATAATTAGCCATATCAAGAAAGTGTTCTAGCTGCTTATAGGCACTTTATTTATTTTTATTTATTTATTCTTTATTAGGTATTTTTTAAATTTACAATTCCAATGCTATCCCAAAAGTCCTCCATAGCCTCCCCCCAACCCCCCACCCAACCACTCCCACTTCTTGGCCCTGGCATTCCCCTGTACTGAGGCATATAAAGTTTGCAAGACCAATGGGCCTCTCTTTCCAATGATGGCCAACTAGACCATCTTCTGATACATATACAGCTAGAGACACGAGCTTTGGGGGTGCTGGTTAGTTCATATTGTTGTTCCACCTATAGGGTTAAAGACCCCTTTAGCTCCTTGGGTACTTTCTCTAGCTCCTCCATTGGGGGCCCTATGATCCATCCAATAGCTGACTGTGAGCATCCACTTCTGTCTTTGCTAGGCCCCGGCATAGTCTCACAAGAGACAGCTATATCTGGGTCCTTTCAGCAAAATCTTGCTAGTGTATGCAATGGTGTCAGTGTTTGGAGGCTGATTATGGGATGGATCCCCGGGTATGGCAGTCTCTAGACGGTCCTTCCTTTCATCTCAGATCCAAACTTTGTCTCTGTAACTCCTTCCATGGCTGTTTTGTTCTCAATTCTAAGAAAAGGCAAAGTGTCCACATTTTGGTCCTCGATCTTCTTGAGTTTCATGTGTTCTGCAAATTATATCTTGTATCTTGGGTATTCTAAGTTTCTGGGCTTATCAGTAAGTACATATCATGTGAGTTCTTTTGTGATTGAGTTACCTCATTCAGGATGATGCCATCCAGGTCCATCCATTTGCCTAGGAATTTCATAAATTCATTCTTTTTAATAGCTGAGTAGTACTCCATTGTGTAAATGTACCATTCCTATGTTGAGTGACATCTGGGTTATTTCCAGCTTCCCGCTATTTTAAAAAAGGTTGCTATCAACATAGTGGAGCATGTGTCCTTCTTACCGGTTGGAATATCTTCTGGATATATGCCCAGGAGAGTTATTGCAGGATCCTCCAGTAGTACTATGTCCAATTTTCTGAGGAACCGCCAGACTGATTTCCAGAGTGGTTGTACAAGCTTGCAATCCCACCAACAATGGAGGAGTGTTCCTTTTTCTCCTTATCCTAGACAGCATTTGCTGTCACCTGAGTTTTTGACCTTAGCCATTCTGACTGGTGTGAGGAAAGAATCTCAGGGTTGCTTTGATTTGCATTTCCATGGTGATTTAGGATACTGGACATTTTTTTTTCAGGTGCTTCTCAGCCATTCTGTATTCCTCAACTGAGAATTCTTTGTTTAGCTCTGAGCCCAATTTTTTAATGAGATTTTTTGTTTTTCTGGAGTCCACCTTCTTGAGTTCTTTATAGAGATTGGATATTAGTCCCCTATCTGATTTAGAATAGGTAAAGATCCTTTCCCAATATGTTGGTGGCCTTTTTGTCTTATTGACGGTGTGTTTTGCCTTAAAGAAGCTTTGCAATGTTATGAAGTGCCATTTGTCAATTCTCAATCTTACTGCACAAGCCACTGCTGCTCTATTCATGATTTTTTTCCCCTGTGCCCATATCTTCCAGGCTTTTACCCACTTTCTTCTCTATATGTTTCTCTGTCTCTGGTTTTATGTGGAGTTCCTTGATCCACTTAGATTTGAACTTAGTACAAGGAGATAGGAATGGGTCAATTCGAATTCTTCTACATGATAACTGCCAGTTGTGCCAGCACCCTTTGTTGAAAATGCTGTCTTTTTTTCCCACTGGGTGGTTTTAGCTCCCTTGTGAAAGATGAAGTGACCATAGGTGTGTGGGTTCATTTCTGAGTCTTCAATTCTATTCCATTGGTGTACTTGTCTGTCGCTATACCAGTACCATGCAGTTTTTAATCACAATTGCTCTGTAGTACAGCTTTAGGTCAGGCATGGTGATTCCACCAGAGGTGTTTCTATTCTTGAGAAGAGTTTTTGCTATCCTAGGATTTTTGTTATTCCAGATGAATTTGCCGATTGCCCATTCTAATTTGTTGAAGAATTGAGTTGGAATTTTGATGGGGATTACATTTAATCTGTAGATTGCTTTTGGCAAGATAGTCATTTTTACTATATTGATCCTGCCAATCCATGAGCATGGGAGATCTTTCCATCTTCTGAAATCTTCTTTAATTTCTTTCTTCAGAGACTTGAAGTTTTTATCATACAGATCTTAAACATCCTTAGTTAGAGTCATGCCAAGGTATTTTATATTATTTGTGACTATTGAAAAGGGTGTTGTTTTCCTAATTTCTTTATCAACCTGTTTATTCCTTGTGTAGAGAAAGGCCAATGACTTCTTTGATTTAATTTTATATCCAGATACTTCACTGAAGTTGTTTATCAGGTTTAGGAGTTCTGTGGTGGATTTTTTTTTCAAATACTATGTTGAAAAGGGATGGATAAAGTGGGCAGCCTTATCTCGTCCCTGATCTTAGTGGGATTGCTTCCAGCTTCTCACCATTTACCTTGATGTTGGCTACTGTTTTTCTGTAGAATGCTTTTATCATGTTTAGTTTTGGGCCTCAAATTCCTGATGTTTCCAAGACTTTTATCATGAATGGGTGTTGGATTTTGTCAAATGCTTTCTCTGCATCTAATGAGATGATCATGCAGTTTTTGTCTTTGAGTTTGTTTATATAGTGGATTACCTTGATGGATTTCTGTATATTAAACCATCCCTGTATACCTAGAATGAAACCTACTTGGTCAGGATGGATGATTGTTTTGATGTGTTCTTGGATTCGGTTAGCAAGAACTTTATTGAGTATTTTTGCATCGATATTCAAAAGAGAAATTGGTCTGAAGTTCTGTATCTTTTGGGGGGTTTTCTGTGGTTTACATATCAAAGTAATTGGGGCTTCATAGAATGAATTGGGTAGAGTACCTTTTGCTTCTATTTTGTGGAATAGTTTGTGAAGAACTGGAATTAGATCTTCTTAGAAGGTCTGATAGAACTCTGCACTAAAGCCATCTGGTCCTGGGCTTTTTTTTGGTTGGGAGACTATTAATGACTGCTTCTATTTCTTTAGGGAATTTACGACTATTTAGATCATTAACCTGATACTGATTTAACTTTGGAACCTGGTATCTGTCTAGAAACTTGTCCATTTCATCCAGGTTCTCCAGTTTTGTTGAGTATAGCCTTTTGTAGAAGGATCTGATGGTTTTTTTGGATTTCTTCAGGATCTGTTGTTCTGTCTCCCTTTTCATTTCTGATTTTGTTAATTAGGATGCTGTCCCTTGACCCTCTAGTGAGTTTGGCTAAGGGTTTATCTATCTTGTTGATTTTCTCAAAGAACCAGCTCCTTGTTTGGTTGATTCTTTGAATAGTTCTTGTTTCCACTTGGTTGATTTCGCCTCTGAGTTTGATTATTTCCTGCCATCTACTCCTCTTGGGTGTATTCGCTTCCTTTTTTTCTAGAGCTTTTAGGTGTGTTGTCAAGCTGCTAGTGTTTGCTCTCTCTAGTTTCTTTTTGGAGGCACTCAGAGCTATGAGTTTTCCTCTTAGAAATGTTTTCACTGTGTCACATAAGTTTGGGTATGTTGTGTCTTCATTTTCATTAAACTCTAAAAAGTCTTTAATTTCTTTATTCCTTCCTTAACCAAGGTATCATTGAGAAGAGTGTTGTTCAGTTTCCACGTGATTGTTGGCTTTCTATTCGTAATGTTGTTATTGAGGATCAGCCTTAGTCCATGGAGATCTGATAGGATGCATGGGACAATTTCAATATTTTTTGTATATGTTGAGGTCTAGTTTGTGACCAATTATATGGTCAATTTTGGAGAAGGTACCATGAGGTGCTGAGAAGAAGATATATCCTTTTGTTTTAAGATAAAATGTTTTGTAGATATCTGTTAAATACATTTGTTTCATAACTTCTGTTAGTTTCACTGTTTCCCTGTTTAGTTTGTTACCATGATCTGTCCATTGATGAAAGTGTTGTGTTGAAGTCTCCCACTATTATTGTGTGAGGTGCAATGTGTGCTTTGAGCTTTACTAAAGTTTCTTTAATGAATGTGGCTACCCTTGCATTTAGAGGATAGATATTCAGACTTGAGAGTTCCTCTTCGAGAATTTTAACTTTGATGAGTATGAAGTGTACCTCCTTGTCTTTTTGATAACTTTGGGTTTGAAGTTGATTTTATTCGATATGAGTATGGCTACTCCAGCTTGTTTCTTCAGAAAATTTGCTTGGAAATTTGTTTTCCAGCCTTTCACTATGAGATAGTGTCTGTCTTTTTCCCTGAGATGGGTTTATTGTAAGCAGCAAAACGTTGGTTCCTTTTTGTGTAGCCAGTCTGTTAGTCTTCGTCTTTTTATTGGGGAATTGAGTCCTTTGATATTAAGAGATATTAAGGAAAAGTAACTGTTGCTTCCTATTATTTTTGTTGTTAGAGTTGGCATTCTGTTCTTGAGGCTGTCTTCTTTTAGGTTTGTTGAAGGATTCCTTTCTTGTTTTTCTAGGGCGTGGTTTCCATCCTTGTAATATGTTTTTTTTTGTTGTTGTTGTTATTATCTTTTGAAGGGCTGGATTCGTGGAAAGATAATGTGTGAATTTGGCTTTATCGTGGAATACTTTGGTTTCTCCATCTATGATAATTGAAAGTTTGGCTGGGTATAGTAGCCTGGGCTGGCATTTGTGTTCTCTTAGTGCCTGTATAACATCTGTCCAGGATGTTCTGGCTTTCATAGTCTCTGGTGAAAAGTATGGTGTAATTCTGATAGGCCTGCCTTTATATGTTACTTGACCTTTTTCCCTTACTGCTTTTAATATTCTATCTTTATTAAGTGCATCTGTTGTTCTGATTATAATGTGTCCAGAGGAATTTCTTTTCTGGTTCAATCTATTTGGAGTTCTGTAGGCTTCTTATGTGTTCATGGTCATCTCTTTATTTAGGTTTGGGAAGTTTTCTTCTATAATTTTGTTGAAGATATTTGCTGGCCCTTTAAGTTGAAAATCTTCATTCTCATCTACTCCTATTATCCATTGAGTGACATCTGGGATGTTTCCACTTTTTTGGTATTACGAATAAAGCTGCTATGAAAATAGTTGAGGAAGTGTCCCTGTGGTATAGTGGTACATTTTGGGGTATAGGCCCAGGGGTAGTATAGCTGGGTCTTGAGGAAGGATTATTCCCACCCCCCTTTTTTTTTTTTTAGAAATCACAAAATTGATTTCCAAAGTAATTGTACAACTTTGCATAACAGCCCACAATAGAGAATTGTTCCCCTTGCTCCACACCCTTGCAAGGATGTGCTATCACTTGACTTAGCTATTCTGACATTTTGATCTTAGCAATTCTGATAGGTGTAAGATGGGATCTGAGTTGTTTTTATTTGCATTTCCCTGATGACTATGTGCCTGGTTTAGCTATACGCTTTTTGTCTTAGTCAGGGTTTCTATTCCTGCACAGACATCATGACCAAGAAACAAGTTGGGGAGGAAAGGGTTTATTCGGCTTACACTTCCATACTGCTGTTCATCTCCAAGGAAGTCAGGGCTGGAACTCAAGCAGGCCAGGAAGCAGGAACTGATGCAGAGGCCATGGAGGGATGTTCCCTACTGGCTTGCTTCCTCTGGCTTGCTCAGCCTGTTCTCTTATAGAACCAAGATTACCAGCCCAGAGATGGTCCCACCCACAAGGGGCCTTTCCCCCTTTGATCACTAATTGAGAAAATGCCTTACAGTTGGATCTCATGGAGGCATTTCTTCAACTGAAGCTCCTTTTTCTGTGATAACTCCAGCTGTGTCAAGTTGACACAAAACTAGCCAGCACAGTATCCCTGGTCTCTCTACAACACTTATCATGAAGGGAGAGTTGGATTCTGTTAAATGCTTTTTTAGCATCTAATGAGATGATCATGTATTTTTTTTCTTTTAGTTTGCTTATATTGAGGTTTATGTTGGTGGAGGTTTTTTTTTTTTTTTTTTTTTTTTTTTTCATCCCTGAATCCCTGGAATGAAGCCTGTTTGATCATGAGTAATGATTTTTTTTGAAGTGTTCCTGGATTTAGTTATTTAGTTTAGGAGTATATTACTGAGTATTTTTGCATCATAGTTCATAAGAGAAATAGGTCTGATGTTCCCACTCTTGGTTTTTGTCTTCAAGTGGTTTAGGGATCAGGGTGACTGTGGCTTCATAGAATGAGTTTGAAAGTGTTCTTTTTGTTTCTATTTTGTTGAATAGTTTGAGGAGTATTGGTATTACCACTTCTTTGAAAGTCTGGTAGAATTCTGTACTAAAACCATCTGGTTCTAGGCATTTTTGCAAAGTGGGGAAGACTTTTAATGACTTCTTCTAGTGTGTGTGTGTGTGTGTGTGTGTGTGTGTGTGTGTGTGTGTGTGTGTAGGGCTGTTTAAATAATTTACCTGCTCTTGATTTAACGTTGGTAAGTGGTATCTATCTAGAAAATCATCCATTTCATTAAGACTCTCCATTTTTGTGGAGTACAGGTTTTTGAAGCAGCAACTAATGATTATTTGAATGTCCTACTTGTCTGTTGTTATGTCTCCCTTTTCATTTCTGATTTTATTTATTTGGAGACTGTATCTTTTTCTTTTGGCTAGCTAAGCTAAGTATTTCTCTGTTTTATTGCTTTCCTCAAAGAACCAGCTCTTAATTTTGTAGATTCTTGGTATTGTTTTCTTTGTTTTTAATTGATTTTTATTTCACCCTAATTTTTAATCATTTCCTGCCTTCTCAAACTTCTCTTGGGTGTGTTTCCTTTTTTTTTTTTTTTTTTTTTTTTCTAGAGCTTTCAGATGTACATTTAAGATGCTGGTCTGACAACTTTCTAATTTCTTTATAGAGGCCTCTTAGCACTGCTTTCATTGTGTCCTATGGATTTGGGTATATTGTGCTTTTTTTTTTTTTTTTCAATGAATTCTAGGAAGACTTCAATTTCTTTCTTTATTTCTTCCCTGACCCAGTGATAACTGAGTAGAGAGTTGTTCAGTTTCCATGGATATATTGCCTTTCTGGTGTTTATGTTGTTGAAATCCAGCTTTAATCCATGTTCTGATAAGATACAACACTTTATCTCTATTTTTTTTTTTTTTTTTTGTATCTGTTAAGGATTAACTTTGCGATTAACTATACAGCCAATTTTAGTAAAGGTGCCACAAGGTGCTGAGAAGAAGGTAGATTATTCTGTGATTGGGGGGAATTATTCTGTAATACATCTGTCAGATACCTGTTAGGTCCATTTGATTCACAACATCAGCTAGTTTCATTATCTCTGCTTAGTTTTTGTCTGGATGACATGTTAGTGCAAGTGGGGTATTGAAGTCTTCCACTATAAATGTGTGGGATTACATATGTATCTGAAGCTTTAGCAACATTAAAAAAAAAAACAACAAATATTGGTACCCTTGTGTTTGGGGCATAAATATTCATATTAAGATACCATCTTGGTAGACTTTTTTTTTTTTTTTTTTGATGCCTATGAAGTGTCCCTCCATCTTTCTTTTGATTAATTTTGGTTGTAAGTGTATTTTACTAAATGATAAAATGACTATTCCAGCTTGCTTCTTGGCTCCCTTTGCTTGAAATAATTTTTTTTTCCAGCTGTGATAGTTTGTATATTCTTGGGCCAGGGAGTGGCACCATTTCGAGGTATGAACTGGTTGGAATAGGTGTGACCTGGTTGGAGTAGGTGTGTCACTGTGGGTGTGGGCTTAAGATCCTCACCCTAGTTGCCTGGAAGTCAGTCTTCAACTAGCAGCCTTTGGATGAAGATGTAGACCTCTCAGCTCTGCCTGAGCCATGTCTGCCTGGATACTGCCATGCTCCCACCTTGATGATAATGGACTGAACCTCTGGACATGTAAGCCAGCTGCAATTAAATGTTGTTTTTTATAAGACTCGCCTTGGTAATCGAATCTGTTCACAGCAGTAAAACCCTAACTAAGATACCAGCCATTCACTTTGATGTAGTGTTTGTCTTTACTGCTCAGGTATTTCTTGCATCCACCAGAATGATTGGTCCTATTTTAACATCCAATCTGTTTGCCCATGTCTTTTTATTGGAGAATTGAGTCCATTGATGTTGAGAGATGTACATGACCAGTGATTTTTAATATGTGTTATTTGATATTGGTGGTATTAGTGTGTGTTTGTTTTTTTTGTTTTTTGTTTTGTGTGTGTGTGTGTGTGTGTGTGTGTGTGCTGCTATGGAATTACATATTTTCTGTTTCCTTGGGTATAGTTACCCTCCTTAGGTCAGAGGTTTTCTTCTACTATTTTCTCTATGGCTGGATTTATTGATAGATATTGCTTAAATTTGGTTTTATCTTAAAATATCTTGTTTTCTTGATCTACAGTGATTGAGCATTTTGCTAAATACAATAGTGTAGGTTTGCATCTGTGGATATTTAGAGTTCACAATGTGTCTGTCCAGGCCCTTCTAGCTTTTTGAGTCTCTGTTGAAAACTTTGGTGTAATTGTGATACATCTGCATTTATATGTTACCTGGTGTTTTTTTCCTTGCAGCTTTTAATATTCTTTTCTTGTTCTATAGATTTTGTGTTTTGATTATTATTTGGTAGGAATGCTTTCTATTCTGATACAGTCTAATTGGTGTTCTATAACCTTCTTGTGTGTTTATAGGCATCTTTTTCTTTAGGTTGGAATAATATTCTTCTATGATTTTCTTGAGAATATTTTCTAGTTCTTGGAGCTGGAATTCTTCCTGCTTCTATTCCTATTATTTTTAGGTTGGGTCTTTCCATGGTATCCCAGATTTCCTGATTTTGTGTCAGGAATTATTTAGCTTTTAACATTTTCTTTGACTGATATATGAATATCTTCTATTATTTCTTCTATGCCTGAGATTCTCTCTTCCCTATCTTGTATTCTGTTGGTGATGCTTATATCTGTTGTTCCTGTTTTGTTCTCTAGGTTTTCCACCCCTGGGATTCCCTGAAATTATGTTTTCCTTATTAATTACACTCCCATTTTCAGGTCTTCAACTGTTTTATTCATTTCTTCACCTGTTAAATTTTATTTTTTTATCTCTTTAAGAGATTTATTTGTTTTGTATTTAAAGCCTCTGCTTGTTTACTTATATTTTCCTGTATTTCTTTAAGGACTTTCCTAAATTCCTTTTGAAAAAGGCCTCTATTATCATTATAAGACTGGTTTGTAAAGTCATTTTCTTCTGCTTCAGTTGTGCTAAGATATCCAGACTTCTGATGGATATCTTTAAGCTCTATGGTGTACAGTCAGCAGTTCTGTATGGTTCAGGATCTACAGGTCTGAGAACGATGTCTAGAGAAGTGGCAGGAGAATGGGGTCAGTGGGAATAGCAAGTTGCTCAAAAATGAGGGTACCCCAGAGGTCTTATAATGACTGAGGTATCCCTCTACAAATTCTCATAGGAAAATAAAAACAAAACAAAACAAATCAAAACATAACAAATAAACCAATAACCTCATACTTTCATATCAGCAATACATTAAAGGTAAAATAATCAATTACGTTGCTAGATTTTTTTTAACAAATTGAAAAGAAATGTTCTAATCCCACAAAAACATATATCATCTATTATGAACAAACTAGGTAAGTTAATTATTATTGAATATTTATTTTGATATATTCTTCAATAAAGATATTTGACAATGAATAAAATTTATATGTAAAACTTATTTACTGTTAAAAATTAACAAACAATTCTAATTTTCAAATACATTTTTAAATTTTTCTAAAGTGGTTATCTATTTAGGTATTTTTGTAAGTGGGGACAAAAACATCTTCTTAAGTTTTTAGAGAGATTTCCAAAGTGGTTGTAAAGTTTGCAATTCCACCATCAATGGAGGAGTGTTCTTTCTCCACATCCTCTCCAACATGTTTTGTCACCTGAGGTTTTGATCTTAGCCATTCTGATTGGTATAAATTGGAATCTCATGGTTTTTTGGATTTGCATTTCTCTGATCACTAAGGACTTTGAACATTACTTTAGGTGCTTCGCAGCCATTCTACATTCCTCAGTTTTGAATTCTCAGTTTAGTTCTATACCCCATTTTTTGATTGTGTTGTTTGGTTTGTTTTTGTTTTTGTTTTTGTTTTGTTTTGTTTTGTTTTGTTTTTGGTGATTAACTTCTTGAGTTCTTTATATGTTTTGAATATTAGCCCTCTATTCGATGTGGGGTTAGTGAAAATTTTTTTCCAATCTGTAGGTTCCCGATTTGTCTTATTGACCATGTTCTTTGCTTTACAGAAGCTTTCCAGTTTCATGAGGTCACATTTATCAATTGTTGCTCTTACAACAGGAATCATGGGAGTTCTGTTAGGAAATTTCCCATTTCCTATGAGTTGCCAATGAGTTCAAACCACTTTGGAAATTAATCTGGAGGTTCCTCAGAAAATTGGAAATGGATCTACCTGAAGATCCAATTATACTACTCTTGGGAATATACCCAAAAGATGCCCCATAATGCCACAGGGCCACATATTCCACTATTTTCAGAGTGACCTTATTTGTAATAGCCAGAAGCTGGAAACAACCTAGATGTTCCACAAAGAAGAATGGATACAGAAAATGTAGTTCATTCACACAATGGAATACTACTCAGCTATTACGAACGAGAACATCCTGAATTGTACAGGCAAATCGATGGAACTAGAAAATATCATCTTGAGTGAGGTAACACAGACCCAAAGGGACATGCATGGTATGTACTCACTAATAAGTGGATGCTAGCAAAAAAAAAAAAAAAAAAAAAAAAAAAAAAAAGGACAGAATACCCAAGATACAGTTCACAGAACTCAAAAAGGTCAACAAGCTGAAATGCCCAAGTGAGGATACCTCAGTCCCACTTGGGAGAGAGAAGAAAGCAATCACAAGTGGGTAGAGATAGAGGGACCTGGGAGGGAAAATGGACAGTTGGGGATAGTAGGGGGAGCAGGAAACTTGATCTGGTATTGGGTAAGAGAAAAGAACTGAAACCCTGAGGGCCAGCAGAAAGAATGGAAACAGGCAACCTCGGGAGATAGGATGTTGGAGGTTACCCCTCAGAATGCACCAGAGACCTGGAAGTTGAGAGACTCTCAGGAATCAACGGGAGGGACCTTAGATGAAATGCCAGACAGTAGGGAGAGGGAACTTATAGAGCCCACCTCCAGCAGGAAGACAGGACATCAAGTGGGGGATGGGGATGTCATCCCACAGTCACATCTCTATCCCACAATTGTTGCTGTCTAAAAGAATTACAAGGATGGAAATAAAGAGAAGCCCAAGGAAAAGAAGGTCCAGTGACAGGCCTAAAGTGGGATCCAGCTCAAGGTGAGGTCCCAAGGCCTGACACTATTACTGAGGCTATCAAGCGCTCACAAAAAGGGACCTAGCATGACCCTAGTGGTCACACTCCAAAAGACCCAACAAGCAGCTGAAAATTTCAGATGCAGATATTTTCACCCAACCAATGGACAGAAGCACCTGCACCTGTTGCTGAATTAGGGCAGGCTAAAAGAAGTTGAGGAGAAGGACAATCCTGTAGGAAGACCAGCAACCTCATGCAATCTGAAACCCAGTGATCTCTCAAACACTGGACCACCAAACAGACAGCATATACCAGCTGATATGAGGCCCCCAGAACACATAGAGTAGAGGACTGCTGTATCTGTGTTCATTCAGAGATGATGCGCCTAACCCTCAAGAGATTGTAGGCCCCAGAGATTTTAGAAGTCAGGTGGGGTATGGGATGGGGACATCCACGTGGAGACATGGGGGAGGGGAGGTATGGGATGTGGAACAGTTGGAGAGTAGATGGGGGTGGAAATAAAATATAGAGTGTAAAAATTGATTTTAAAAAGATTTCAGAGAGATAATTATATACTACTTCTGGAGAACAGAAACATGAAAATGACACATAAGCTGCTCCATCTAATTCTTGACCAGAAGAGGCAAATTCAAAGTATGAGCATCCACCACTGTCTACCCTTTGGGATGACTGTTTCCAGAATGGCAATAAATACATAAATAAATAAAATAAAAGTATGAATGTGGCAGAAGTTCTGGGCAGGCGGTTGGGAATGTGGATTGCCACTTTTTGCCGGGAGAAAGAGGATTTGAAAATGATTTGGTGGAATTCTATGTGGAAATTGGAGCATTGCAGCATTTTTATAGCAATAGACAAAGAAATATCTCTAATTTTGCCTCCAGACTATGCTGCTTCAAACTCGCTTTGGAGGAGTCTGGAAATTTTCAGATATGAGCCTACCAAGAAGATGTTATTGTGTACATGCCTGTGGAAGTTATACTGGGTCTTTCATTCACTCTTTTATCTAATTCCTGTCATTAACCACCTAAAGAAACTATCTAGAAAAAGTCTTCTAATTGTTTCTTTGTGCTCATTCTTCCCAAGAGTATTGAGCTAACCAACTGTGGACTGAACTCCTGAAATTTTGCAAAAAATAATTCTTTTTTCTTATAAACTGTGTCTAGAAACTATAGACACACACACACACATCTATACACAGCAATGGAAAACTAATCAATAAACTCAATGTGCATTGCAACTTTGCATGAAGTCCAAGAGGATTCATGTAATCAGTGCTTGTACATGGTATACAGAGGACTCTAGTGGTCAATGCCCTATTCCTGGCAAGCAACACACTGCATTAAACAGTGCAGCTACTCTTTTCAGAAAAACAAAACCAAAAGAGGTAAGGATACTTATTTGATAGTTTGACAATGCTAATTTTCTTTACTAGAGTAACCATTTTATTGTAAAAATGTAAAAATGTTTTTTTCTTTCTTTCTTTATATTCTTAAATAACTACTTCATTTATGGATCATTATGTGTTCTTCTACTTAAAAAACATGTATTTATTTTGTGCATATGAATATTCTGTAGCATCTTCAGATACACCAAAAGAGGGTGTCATATCCCATTACAGATGTTTGTGGGGGAGCATTGGTTGCTAATAATTGAACTTAGGACCTCAAGAAGAGCAGTCAGTGTTCATAAATGGCTAGTCATCTTTCCAGCCAAGAGTATCATTGTGAATTGGCAGGGAATTGAACCCTGACTTCCCATATAGCAGGTAAGAATTCTACCACAAAATGATCAATGTGAAGGTGGGTTCTTAATTTATCTGTCTCCTAACAATATCTTCTCTTCCTCAGCTCAGCTTCTCCTGGCTCAGCTGTCACCAAATATCTTCGCAGTCTGCTAGCCCAATTCATTTTCAACTGTCTCTTATTTTCACTCATCAAAATCTCTACTTTTTCTTAGCCCTACTCAATCTTCCTTCTACTTCTCTGATTCTATTCTCCTGTTTCCTGGATCCTACTTGTGCTATCTTCTTCTTCTTCTTCTTCTTCTTCTTCTTCTTCTTCTTCTTCTTCTTCTTCTTCTTCTTCTTCTTCTTCTTCTTCTTCTTCTTCTTCTTCTCACTGATTCCTTTCTCACTACCTCTTTTTTTCCTCAGTGTCTTCTAGATTTTATACACTTCCCTGTTTCCAGAAGTCCAATTAGCCATCTGACACTGAAGATCACAGGGTCACTTAAAGGGCCAGGCACATAAAATCTTTCTTACATATTATTTTCAAATACATTTCATAACATCATATTGTGTGACTTAAACATACACAGTGAATTATTTACTATAATATTCACTTCAAGAAAGAATTGTTTTCATAAGGAAAAGAAATATTTTGATGAGATCAGTGTGATATACCTGGAACTCATCTCGTGACCCAGTCAAAATTTTCAGGAAGGCAAAGAATAATTGAAATACAAACTTGAATAGGAAAATAATTGAACAGAAGTAACTATAAAATCAAGACATATAATGGAGTCCAGAAACAAAGTTCTGAAGAAACCATAATAATTGGCTAGGATATAATGCCTTTTTCTATATTTCCAAATAGAAAACAAAACTAAAGAAGCAAAGGAAAATATCTTCATACATCCATCAGATAATTGTGGACACAGGTCAATCATTAGACAACTCAAAGCTCAGTGAAGACAGAAGCACAGTTTGTTTGGAACAGAAGTCATTTCTGATAGAAATATAGGCATTGTCTCAGGGCTGATTTGAACTAGCTTGACAGTGTGAGACTATGGATGATGCAGTTTATCATGGTATTTCACATTAGTGAGAGCTTTACAGTTATTGGTCTCACAAATTTTTCATCGTAAGAACTGAAAGAGAATCATTGTATTTACATAGTTGTAGATGAAAATCAACTTTAATATATGATGAATCACCATCAATACTATGAGTCCTCAGTTCCCCTTAACACAAAGCTGCTATTAAAGTTAAGTTTGCCAGAGCCTCACAAATAGAGAGATACCCACTCCTAGTATTTTACAGGGAAGAAATGAAACAGTCATTTTCAGATCCCACTAGCAATTCTGTTCCATTAACCTGGAAAGAAAAGAAGCTTAGAAGTGAAGCTACAAATTCAGGAAGTACTAAGTTCTAGTTATAACATGAAGACCTCATGTATCAGTGTCACATTAATGAGGTTTTACATAAGAATAAAGGATTACAGTTGAAAGCAGCTCATACCTTAATTTAATAAGGGCTTTCTAGGATACTTTGAGAGTTGTAAGAGAAAAAACAAGAACATCATGGGTAATTCTAACCTGTAATTTCTGGCTGCAGTAAAGAATAAACACCTTACTCCAAGTCATATTATCCTAAAACCTTATATTAAAAGTCTTTATCTTGGGTAATTTCACTAAGAGCATTAAATTTAGCTTTTGAGAAAAGATTACAGACTAAAGCTAAACCAACAAGCAAAACAAAGCCAGCAAACAAATAAAAACCAGTGATGGTATATACAGGAAACAACAGAAACAACCCCATGTAGAGAACATATATAGCATTATCAGACTGAGAAACTACACAAACAAAAAAAAATTAAGGAGTAAAGGGCAAGGAAGGATGAGCAGTGTTTGCAAAAATGAACATGCTAATGAGAAGCAAAATAAAAATGATTATGACAGAAAGAAAAGTGGCATGGTGCAGTTGAAAGCAGAAGAAATGTCTTGTGAACTGGAGTATGCTCAATGCAAAGTCCAACTTCAAAATTAAATGAGACAGTGAGAAAGGGGAGCCCAAATCAAAGAAATGAGTAGTGGTTGTGTACTATGTGAACTGAGTATCAAAAGGAGCAGAAGCAGAACAGAACAGGAAAAATGCTTGAAGCAATAATTCTCCAAACCACAGATCCAGAATACTGGTAGGAAACAAACAGGACATAAGCGCTGAAAATATATCCACCATAGCAGGTACAACCTGCGGAAATAAAAAACAAATATAAAATACTGAGAACAGAAAATAAAAATCCTACCTACAAAACAAGAATAAGAATCACATTGAATCTCTTCTGAAATAATCTTAACAAGAACTGATAGAATGAAATCTTCAGGATTAAAAGGAAAAACTCACCCACCAAAAATTCTGGATTCTGCAAAATTAATCTTCAAAAACAGAAACATTTTATTAAACATATAAAAATGGAAGACGTTTAGCATTAGTATACCAGTTTTAAAAGAAATGTCAAAGGAAATTCTTTCCATAAAACATGAAAATAACGGGTCGGAAACTCAGGTAAACATAATAAATTTAAGTAAAAAATACATATGTGCTATCTAGTAAAACATTATGTGCCAAAAGCTGGATGTTGCACATACTCCACCCCCCATGGGACAGTTTTTCTTATAAACAGTTGTTTGTGGTATAGAGAAGTACAATCCTTTGGACTTCAGTTGATAATGTGCAATAAATGAAATCATCCCAAGCAACTCCTACATACTGAGTTAACAATCACGTGTGTAGACAGAAATTCAACTACAAATGAATTTGTAAATAGAAGGAAAATTCCAGGGAAAATTTATATATTCTAAATCAGAACCTGAGAAATATGATAGCCTTCATGGCAAAATATCATGCAGACCCTAAAAGGGCACATTCATAAATAATTTATTAAAATAGAAAATTAAATTCTTTACATATTGCTTTAAGAAGCAACTGGCAAAATGTTATGTGATCATGAGTTTATTGAAAGTCTCATAGCATTATCCACATACATTTCATAAATATTATGATGTTCATTTTAGATGTATTCATATTAATTTCTAGGTCCACTGTTACCTCTAGGTTCTTAGAGTACATCCAGGAGATCATTTGCCAATGTATACTTTTCCTTTCCCCTCCTTTCTCCTTTGGTGTTGGTTATTTTATTATAGGTCCTTGTGGATGTTAAGTACTTTTCTCCGTGGTGAGCAACATTCAAGCATACGTTCTCATATAAAAAATTAATTAATGTGCTGGTGAGTAAAACATTTCCCATGAATTCTGATGACCTGAATTGATATCCTTATAATCCATGGGGGAAGGTGAGGGTGAGGATTGATTGCCCAAAATTCTTCTATCCTCTATACATGAATTGTATAAATACACACACACACACACACACACACACACACACACACACACACACACACACACACAATTTTACAAGTAATTGCTACATTTCCCAGTGATTCTAAGCAGATATATGCTTAAATCAAACGATATTAATAATTTTTAAGTTGTGATTGTGATTTAGGCTGTGTTGAATGTCGGTCATTCTTTCTCTGGAACATTTCCTGATGCCCCCTCTTTCATACAGAGAAACACTTTGAAATCAGATTGGTAATCATTATTGAATCAGTTTTCTAGTTGTGCAAATGGTTTATCTTTCCTTGGAACAAAACCTGAGAAATAGAACAGTATTTTTGATTCTTAGTATTATGTAAACTTCAGCAACCCACACTCCCGTTCTGTAGTTATGTAGATGGCCATAGGAAAGGAACATTATGTTTTTTTTTCATATTTATGATCAATTAACAAAGTACAAAAGAGAAGACAGGACCATCCATCAGAACAACACGGAGATACACAAGAAGTTTCCAGATCTCTTCAATGAAGCTTGGCAGTCCAGACCTATATTCTCTAATTTGATCCAAACAAAGTAAGGGCTCTGGAGAAAAAAAAAAAAAGAAAAGAAAAGAAAGAAAGAAAGACACGGTGTATCTAAGGTCCAATCTCACTGAGAGGAAGATACTCATAAAATTAATTTCATTAACTGAATGTTCCATATAGTTAATCACAAAACTAGTGGAAGCTTGTTTATGATTCATTTAACCTGTCAATGTGCTGTGTATTGATTACTATTGTCTTCATGCATGCCACCTGTAATATAATACTAAAGTTAGAACCCTGTATAAGTTTACTTTCTTTAGGAAATTCCCTCTGCTTCCAGCACACAGTTAGCAGAAGTGAGTGGAGCTAAGCACTTGCAGTACACCTGGAATTGAAGAGAGGGGAGGACCAGGTCTGTACCTCACAAGTACTGACATTTCCCCAACTTTGTTCACACAGCGAAACACATTCTTTTCTTCTTCTTTTTTTAATATGCAGTTCTGCTTACTTGAATTGTGGTTTACATGAAAGGAATGTTCCTGTTTTAAAACACAGTTTGATTACTGTCAGGGAAAAAAAAACACCTTCATGAATATAATTGATTAATTACATTGACTTTCTAACAGTAAATCTACTTTATAATCACATTTGAATTTCAACTTGATTTTTTTTAAAACCTATTCAGTGAATTGTAGGTCCAACTTTTCCTGCAGTTTAAGGATTTTTTGGATCAGTAGTTTATTATTACATATAGTCTTTGTCTTAATGTGGAATCAGGTCTTCTCTGGGCTTATAACATGAGACAAAAAATGTTTCTTTAACTTCTACTTTCCTCAATAAGGATTTTATTTTTAATTTTTATTTTTTGTTTATGTGTTTGAGGATATCTTAAGTGTTTGGCAGAATTTAACAGCTATCTCTTTGTAGAAATTTCTTTAAATTTAAAAGTTGGCCAACTTCTTTAATAGTAGCAGTGGTTTTTGTTTTGTTTTTCTCTCTCTCTCTCTCTCTTTCTTCCTGAATCAGTTTTGACAAAAGCTTTAAAAGGAACTTAACAAGCTATCTGTTTTTCTGAATACATTTGTCCATTGTTTTCATGACTATAGTAATATCTGCACATCTCTAATTATATATGCTATTTCATTCTTCACAATTAATTTGAAATTTTTTTTTTTAATTTTATTTTGTGAAACATGGTATTGTGTGTCCTCACACTTGCTATTTAGTCAAGTACGGTCTTAAAATTTTGATCTTTGTACTTCGGCCTCCCAAGTGTTGACATAATAGGTATGCATCATTATATTTAACTTAGAAGCTATATTTTTTCTAAGTACAACTAATTAAACAGTTAAAAATTTTTCAAAAGAACCTTCTCATATTTTATATTGTTTTTGTTGTTGTTGGATGATTTTTGTTCCTTGGAGGAAGTATCATAAGACTAGAGGAAAACAGTTCTTTAAAGTTATGTGTGTCTCTGTGTCTGTGTGTTTCTCTCTGTGTGTATATATAATTGTATATATATAATTGTATTTTAGGTAAACCATTAATAGTATGATTACTTGGGACTTTTTCGATGTCTTTACTGTTATTTTAACAACCTTCTGTACTTTCCTTACTCTGCCTTTCCTCAAAAGCCTCCGCCTTTCCCATTAGATCACATATATCTTGACATTCCCCTTTATGCTCTTCCTGTTTTCTTATGTGTTACCACTATCCTATTCCCTGGGGATCCTCCTTTCCCATCTCTTTGATTAGGTGACTTGCAAATGTGATCCCATCTCTATTGTTGACCAAAATCTCTTATCCTGGTGATGGCTATATTTTACTTTCTGTTTTCTGTAGTTAGTAAAGTCTATGTTCTCATATCTGAAGATTTGGACCTGGTAACTATATACACTTACAACAGCACTGTATAATCAGCAAACTTTGGAACCCTGGATCCCAATCACAATATGTAATGTAGAGAAATTTCCAGGCTCCTCAGAATACATGTCTTTAAAAAAGATGAGATTCTGCTTGAGTCTTTCTTATCTGTACCATTCCACATAGGGATCCGAAAATTTAAACGGAAGCTTCCAGAAATTGTTTCCTCAGCGTCTTGAAAATTTGCAAACCAATTCGTAGAGTAGTCACTTTGTTCTTAGCAGCTTCTGAGTGGTTGCTCAAGACACAAACCTTGTAGAATATCTACTCCTTGGCCAAGTGTCACTGAGCACTAATCTGGCATTATGGCAAGTTAAATATGATATAAACTTTGCATTTGGGAAAGGTATCACATAGTCAGCAATAAGGAAAAGAACTAAATAAAACTGATATATCACTCAAGATAGACAAGCTTAAAAGACTAAAAATTCAGAAAGTGGTGAAGAGGACTATCCTTCAAATGATTATAACTACAGATCTCTCAGTACATGCTGCTTTGCACAAAAATATACATTTAGATTTTCACACTATTTTAGAGAATAGAAGTCTATGAACCTTTGTGAATTAGTGAAGAAGATGTGGCATGAGGGTATTTGCTTCAGAGTAATATCCCTTATTATCAAATACTATTGTTCATTTTCTTGATTTTATTTAGACTCATATATTTAGCTACACTAACTCATGTCTCTTGCATTCTTGTAGCATGCACTAAATATTTTTTGGTGAAACGAATTCAGTCCATTTCAGGAAGAGAATATTGATATGTGTCACTGTACTGGTTTTCTAATCAAGCTCACAGAGTTTTCAATTATCCCCAAACACCTTTTCTAGATTGAATGCAAAGCTGAGAAATTATTATTGAGATTTCAATGGAGCAGTGACTCCTAAGAGTTTGAACAGTTCCAGAGGAATGATAAAAGCTTTTCCTTTGCCCTGCATTAAGCTGTCACTAATGGAAATGGAACCGTGTCTTCAAGCCAATTTCATGACCACTCTACACTGATTACCAACCTCTGTTCTGCCTCATGGGAAAATAGAACAACTGTTGCATGGAGAAAGAACAGATTTCACTCTGCAGCAACAATAAAGAAGTCTTAGAACTATGCTAAAATATAATTTCCTGAATGAAAAATTTACTTTTGTATCAGTTTCCTGTTGCTTTTGAACACATTACCATAAAGCTGATAGCTAAAAATAATAATAGCTGTGTGTAGGATACACCCATAATACCAGCACAAGGAATACTGAGGCTGGAAAGTCATGAATGTGAAGACAATATTGTACAGAAACATTTAAAAGAAGCAGACACAAAGAAAACAATGCAACGTTAGTGTATTATTTCCCAGTTCTGGAGTGCACAGTCTGTAAGAACTGAAGTCAAGAAATAGGTAGAGCTCCTGCACTCAGTTTACAAGGGAGAGTGAGCACGAGGTCAAACCTAGATTTTCAAGCCTTCCTGCATTCATAGACTCACAGTCTCTGTTGAACCTCAAAAACATAAATCACATCACAAAAACATTCATTCCTGTAGTCACTCTTTCTCTATTTTCTCTTGTTTCTGCTCTTCAACTTAAAGATTCTATAATTGTCCATCACGATGACTTTCTCATCTCAATCATATGTGCAAAGTGTTTTTATCATGTGAAGCAACATAAATATGACTTCAAATGTTAAGACTATAATGACTTATACTTACTGCCAGTGACTGGCAGTATTTTATATCATTTATCAGATCTGAAATGATGTGAGTGGCTCTCAAGTGTTTCTCCCCATCCCACCCCCAAAAAGGAAGAGCCGAGTAAATATGGCTCAATAGAGAGGAAATGGTACTGCCAATATGACTGAGTTACTGACTGAGATAGAAATATTCTTATGATTAATTAAGGTGGTTACATTATAATAACAATGATCTGTCTACTAGAAGAAATTTAAGACAAAACAATGAAAACAATCAGAATCAATGTTCCTTGCTTTACATGTTAGCATTCAGTAAAATCATGACTAGTTTAAAGTCAATTGATTATCACATACCTGGTATATTAAAAAAAAAGAACTCTAAAAATTATTAGCTTCATTTTTTTTAATTTTTACATTGTTAGACAATTTGAAATTTTGTGCAAGCCAATTTAGGGATTAAATTTAGAAATTTAATAATAACTTTCTGTTTTAAAAAATAATAGACACTTCTTTTAAAATTATATCTGAATTTTTATTATATGAATGTTTTTCATTCACATATATCTGTTGCTACATGTTTTCTGATGGAGATCAGAAGAAGGTATCAGATATTCTGAAACAGGAGTTACATGAAGCTATAAGCCACTGTGTGGGTGCTGGAATCAAACCTCTATAAGAGCAGCCAGTGTTATTAAACAATGAGCTATCCCTAACCCTGAAAGTTAATAATTTTTAAGAACATTCAACTATTTTGTAATTTCAACTCAATTGTTTCTTACTAGTATGATTGATTTTCATATCAGGAGGTATCTACATTACCAAATCTTCACATGCAATTTACGAGCTTATATGTTCCAGTTTTTAAGTAAGCACGAATTGGTTGATGACATTTCATCGGCAACAAGCCATTAGTGCATGTTTTTTTAAAGTAAACGCAGCCAAGAGAGTTTTTGCTGTGTCAGCCTGTTTTGCTTTTATTGATGATAAAAGCATACTTGAAAGATACTTCAGCATGTAGAAGTCATGCCAAGCACTGCCCCTTATTGTTTATTTGCAGTTACCATATAACATTTTTCATTTTTTTATTACTGGACCTATCATTACTATGAGAGTATTTGTTTTTCATTCAAAATCTCTGTACCTTTGCTATAGGAAAGGAATATAAAAAAAAATCACTCAAAGTCTTGCTTATAGAAATAGTTTGTTGTTTGTCAAGTATAGTATGGGGAAAGGTAATTTCAGACAAACAAAAAAACATTACCATGCATGACTGTCATTGTATCTTCTGGCTTATGCTCATGTTGCAGTCTGTGGCATTTTAACTCCTAGCAAAAGTAATTCTTGCAGGGTTTTCTATACTCTTACCCTCCATTCCTTGCTCTCAAACAGCTGCTGACATTTCTATGCCTGTTCTAGTCATTTTTGCTCCCAAATAAAGACACAGAGACTTGGAATTTTTATTAACAAATTGCTGAGGTATTCTAACTCTCTATGGCTGCCAATTTCCCTGCCACATCGTCCTTTACCTTTAGTCTGAGTCTTGCCCTTGCTTCTTCTTGTTCATGTGTATCTTCCTGACTGCTTTCTCATTGTGACCTCATGGGGAATTCTCTTGGTCTCTCCACATGATCTCCACATTTTCTCTCCTCATGGTTGTGCTTCTCTCATCTTCTCTAGGACCCCTTTGAACTCCCACTTTGTTTCTGCTCAGCTAGTTGGCTGATTCAGCTCTTAACCAATCAGTAGGTGATGGAGAAGAATGTTTACAAAACACTGAGACAGATAATGCTTCATAAAAACAACATTCCCGAAGTCTGGCCTGTACTCAACTCTCTGCCAGTCCAGAAATCAGCATTTGAGTAATATAAAGAAAAGCTTTGAACAGTGCACAAAAATATCCTCAGCAACTCTCTGTCTATAAAATCTACTCACTAGAGAATTAGGATAACAGCACTTAAGTGCTATAAGCACTGAAAGATGTTATAATAAAATTTTATCATATTTCAGACTTAAACTGAATACAACCTTTGTATTTGTATTCATTTATCATTTTCATGCTATAAATTTGATAGATTAAAGGTTATAGTGTTAAACTGCTTAGTTCAGAATGAATTCTGAGAGTTCTGAGATATTTTTTAGCTCATTTCAGGCAGGACAATTCCTGCTCTTCACCTCTTCACTACTGTCATTTCATATGTTTGAAAGTAAGTACTATATATGGATTCTCTCAGTATTTTTAGCAATAACTTATATAATCCATTTAGTCTTTTATCCTAATTATTGGCTGACATTCCAAAGCTGATGGATTGATTTGTTGCTGTTCAAGAGAACAGGATGTTGCTCCTATTTGCCCTATTCTACCCATTCAAGAATAGACTAATGTAAAATCATACATCTCAGTTTCCCCAAAATTTAACCAGCTCTTTTATGAGGAACATGACTACACCATAAATATTTTTTATCATCCATATAGGGGCAGAAGCAAAATTTATGGTATAACCTCAATAATATTTCAAAGTTTAGTTGCCACTGCTAAGTTTATAATTTAAAAAATTCTAAATTTTATTATAGTCCTTCATACTGACAAATATATCACAAAATATTTAAAAATATTTGATAAATATATAAATGATTATTCCAATCCCCTCAGGAATGATATAAAATGTCTATATCATGATACTTTCAAAATGAGACAGTAAATGTTCTAGCTAGAAAACACTCATCAAAAAAATTCCATGTAACCTTCATCACAGATATATAGGAGATTAAGTGTAAACATGTAAAATAAAACATACATACGGTATGCCTAATAATGTTGATATATTAACTCCTAAATAGTGAGAGATGGTGTTCAGATAGAAGGGAGAATGCTCTTGACTTTAATTCATGATGGATGGAGGAGGGTTAGGAATGGCTAATGAACATTATGAATGATTATTATGAAGATAGATTATTAAGTAAAATAATTGTTTGATGATACATCATTGTACTATTTACATGGACATGAAAATAGACAAAGATTACAAGGCTTTACAATGTTCAAAGATGATTTCAGCTGAACAGTTTTTTTATTAGATATTTTCTTCATTTACATTTCAAATGCTTTTCTGAAAGTCCCCTAAAACCCCCCTCCCTGCTCCCCAACCCACCCACTCCCTCTTCCTGGCCCTGGCATTCCCTTGAACTGGGGCATATAATCTTTGCAAGATGAAGGGCCTCTTCCCCAACTGATGGACTAGTAGGCCATCCTCTGCTACATATGCAGCTAGAGACACAAGCTCTGGGGGTACTGATGAGTTCATATTGTTGTTCCTCCTATAGGGCTGCAGAACCCTTTAGCTCCTTGGGTACTTTCTCTAGCTCCTTCATTGAGGGCCCTGTGTTCCACGCAATAGATGACTGTGCACATCCACTTTTGTATTTGCCAGGCACTGGCATAGCCTCACAAGAGACAGCTATATCAGGGTCCTGTCAGCAAAATCTTGCTGGCATATGCAATACTGTCTGTGTTCGGTGGTTGTTTATGGGATGCATCCCTGAGTAGGATAGTCTCTGGATGGTCCATCTTTTCGTCTCAGCTCCAAACTTTGTAACTCCTTCCATGTATGTTTTGTTCCCTATTCTAAGGAGGAATGAAGTATCCACACTTAGGTCTTCCTTCTTGAGTTTCATTTGTTTTGCAACTTGTATCTTGGGTATTCTAAGTTTCTGGGCTAATATCCACTTATAAGAGAGTGCATATTATGTGTGTTCTTTTTTTATTGGGTTACCTCACTCAGGATGATATCCTCCAGATCCATCCATTTGCCTAAGAATTTCATAAATTCATTGTTTTTAATAGCTGAGTAGTACTCCATTGTATAAATGTACCACATTTTCTGTATCCATTCCTCTGTTAAGGGACATCTGGGTTTTTTCCAGCTTCTGGCTATTATAAATAAGTCTGCTATGAACACAGTGGAGCATATGTCCTTCTTACCAGTTGGAACATCTTCTAGGTATATGCCCAGGAGAGATATTGCTGGATCTTCTAGTAGTACTATGGCCAATTTTCTGAGGACCCACCAGACTGATTTCCAGAGTGGTTGTATCATCAGCTGTACAGTTTTATTGCTTCTGCAAAGTTAACAGAGATTTTAATCAGTGGCATAACCAGAATAAATATTTTACTCATAAAATGTATGATACTTTTAAGATTTCTAGGGATAGTAAATCAATAATTTTCAATCAAAACTGGAACTCCAGGTTGTATAATGCAGCCACCCCACCTGGACCTTGCTTGTGTATAATAGTTGTTCTATTGTTTTGTGGGATGATTCATTAAACTGTATTGTTCCAACGCTGTCAGAGTCTGACCTAGACATACATCATGATATACCACACCATTTGGCTTATATATCAGAGATGCAAAGGCTCTAAAGCATCCTTAATTTCTTTGTGTATACAGAATAGTTTGTCATGAACTATAAACTGTATCAGAGAGATACACTCACATATATTGGCCAGCTCTGATATTAGGACTTTTTCATAAAACATATCAACTTCTCATGAGATACTACTAAACACCATATATACAAATTATTACTGAGAATAATTTTTTTACTCTAACTAGGCATCATAGTCAAATTCTACATATAATCCTAGTAGCAAAGGCTGGCACAGTTTTACTCTGTTTCATTAATATCTACCTACCTAAATGAGCACATAATTTCTCAGGGATTATAAAATGTGAAGGCAGACAGTTTACCTAAGTTGTTTTTCTAACAACTTTAGATGACTTGAAACACTCTCATTGAAGAGATGGTAATGGAAGGCCTTGGCAACTAAGAAGCATTCTTTCCTATTCACACTCTCAAGGATTCCTTTCTTTCTAAGTACTATTTTCAAATAGAAAATGGAAAATTCATAGTATCTGGAAGGCTACACTTCTGACTTTATCCCCCATATAATGTTAACTTGAAAAGAAATGGCATGTGGTTCAACAATTGCCCATTTATAAATGCAAGGCTTTGAAAAAAACACATACTTCAAGTCATAGGGAAAATTTTCAAAAGCAATAACTTTAGTCAAAATGTGTTTGCCTTCACAGTTGGTGGAAATGTGTGTGGCAGAACACTTGAGACATGAGCACATATTCAAGCCACACACATCACATACTTTTAGTTAAAAGAAAACAGCAGTATAAATCAAGATAGAGATTTACATTTTAATGTGCCTAGAAAATAATTTCTCAGAAGTCACCCAGTGGTTGCTGTATAGAATTTGTGGTATCATTTTTGTTGTTATTGCTGTTAGAGTCAATACCATGATTTGTTCTAAGGAATAATATTTATTTTAGGAAAAATGCTTCTCATCATTTCTTCAAACCTCTAAGTACCACAAGCCTTTTTAAACATTGTTTTCTTTGGGGATTTTCTCTGAGCCACCTACTCACTAGAGGAAATCTACTTCAACACCCAAAACAAACCAATTAAGAAGCACTGCAGCTGGAGGGCTGTTTTTTTCTTTTTTTCTCAACATGCAGATGCTTGGGATTAGCACAATGAGCTGCCCACCTGTGTAGAGACACAGCTGAAGACACTGTCCTTTTATACTAATACATTGTTGGTGCTCACTCATTCTTGAACTTCTGTAACCTTCCTCGGTTTATATTTTCATTTTGCTCAGGGAGTACCCACAGTTTTTTTTTTGTTGTTGTTGTTTTTTTGTTTTTTTTAAATTAGCATTTGTAATCTACTTTAAAATTCCAAGTAGAATCTGGTTATAAAGTATTTTAACTATTGATGTTTGTTGTAATATTTTGTTTCAAATTGTTGTTCTCTTCTCTCATATTTTTTCCAGTTTATTTTATTTGTATTGTGACTTTAGATACACACAAAGATTGTAAGTGATCCCTATTTTATGCACCCATAAAAAAAACCCCACACTGTGTTCATCTTACATGATGTGGAGATGGATATACTTTTATCATTTTATAAACACTATCAAAATTAGCTGTCTGGCCTGGGCTATGGGTCAGTAGTCACTTGGGTCACTTGTCCAGTGCTGACCCTGAGCACTGCAGTCAGATAAACATAAAAGCATCATGCGTTGATTCTAGTAACATGGACTTGAGAGGACCTGCATCAATCAAATAATAAGGTAAAGTGAGTTCATATAAATCAAATTATATGAACTATAAAACCTCGGGAAAACTGATGATTAGAAAACTGGAAAGATAAAATTATTATTCTAATAATTTTAATATTTTAAGAGTAAAACATTGTATTTTAAAGAAGCAAATGAATGTTTTGTTTACATAAGATATTCATGTTCTTTATTTACAGACTTTTTTAATTCTTTGAGAACATTTTATCTTACTTTTTGATATATACCATCCTCCTTTATCTCTCCCCAGATCTACCCACTATTATATAGAAACCAAACTTTCTGTCCTCACTGATTTATTTTTCTTAAATCTACAAAGTCCAATTCGAGCTCACGATGACTCTTTGGTGTGTGGCCATCCACCAGAGGGTGGTTACCCCAGCAAGGACAAGATCCTTAAAGAAAGATTTTAACCCAGAAATGTTCCTGTCCAAAGGAAGAACAGGGACAAAAAATGGAGCAGGGACTGAAGGAAGGGCAATCCAGGGACTGCCCCACTTGGGGATTCATTGTTTTGCAGACATCAAACCTGACACTGTTGGAGATGCCAACAGGCACTTGCTGACAAGAACCTGCTATGACTTCTCCTTGGGAGGTTCAGTCAGTAACTGACCAATACAGATATGGATGTTTAGAGCCAACTGTCAGACTGAGTTAAAGGACCTTGGTGGGGGAGCTAATGGTAGGACTGGAGAAGCTGAGGGGCATTGCAACCTTATAGGGAGAACATCAGCTGGCCAAACTACCCAGTGCTCCCAGGGACTAAACCACCAACCAAGGAGTGTACAGGGAGGGATCCATGGTTCCAAATATATAGGTAGAAGAGAATGGCCTTGTCTGACATCAATGGAAGGGGAGGCCCTTGATCCTGTGGAGGTTTGACGCCCAAGTGTATGGGGATGCTGGCAAGGTGGGGCGGGAAAGGGTGGGTGGGTGGGGGAACACCCTCATAGAGACAAAGGGGAAGTTATGGAAAGGGGTCTTGTGAGGGGGTAACTGAGAAGTGGGATATCGTCTGAGATGCAAACAACTGGAATGATTAATAAAAGGAAGAGAGAGAGAGAGAGGGAGAGAGAAAGAGAGAGAGAGAGAGAGAGAGAGAGAGAGAGAGAGAGAGAGAGAGAGAGAACCCCTTAGAAAAAGTTTTATCTTCTATGATTGAACAGAGACCCAGCAGGTCTCTACTGTATACGTGTTGGGGGCCTCATATCAGCTGGTATATGCTGCCTGTTTGGTGGTACAGTATCTGAGAGATCTAGGGGATCCAGATTAATTGAGACTACTGGTACTCCTACAGAGTGGCCCTCCTCCTCAGCTTCTTTCAGCCTTTTCCTAATTCAACCACAGGGATCAGCAGCTTCTGTCCATTGGTTGGGTGCAAATATATGCATCTGACACTTTCAGCTGCTTGCTGGGTCTTTGGCTCTTCCAGCGTATGGTCATGCTAGGTCCCTTTTTGTGAGCACGTTATAGCCTCAGTAATAGTATCAGGCCTTGGGACCTCCCCTTGAGCTGGATCCCACTTTGGGCTTGTCACTTAACCTTCCTTTCATCAGACTCCTCTCATTTCCATCTCTGTGTTCAATCAGAGATGATGCACCTAACCCTCAAGAGACAAGAGGCCCCAGGGAATTTAGAGCTCAGGTGGGTTGGGGGATAGGTGAGTGGATGGGACATCTTCGTGAAGACAGGAGGTGGAAGGAGGTATAAGATGGGATGTGGAACAGTCTGAGGGTAGACGGAGGGGAGGGGGGATAAAATCTGGAGAAGAAAAGAAAGAAAGAAAGAAAGAAAGAAAGAAAGAAAGAAAGAAAGAAAGAAAGAAAGAGAAAGAAAGAGAGAAAGAGAGAGAGAGAAAGAGAGAGAGAAGAAAAAGAAAAAATTCTACTTGAAACAGGATTTGCAAACTCAAAGGATTATTTATTAATGTTTGAAACAAATTTGTATCAACTTTTTTATATTTGTGTGCTGAAATTGAAATTGGAGAAAAATGAGGGTATACACATACAAAGTGATATAAACGCAGCTACCAGCACACATACAGAAGAAAACAAACAGGTACATGTACACAGATGCCAACATGTCAATAATCCCAGTTATTTATTGTCATTATGAAACAAGCACACCTCAGATATTGGAGGAGTTGGCACATTCCTGCCTTCTTAAAATGTTGCCATTTTTATGTGCTTAGGTATCCCTAGAAAAAGCCAAATATATGGGACACACACACACACTCTCACACACAGAGAGACTTATATTTCTGAGGTCATGCTTACCTTTTAATCAGAAGATTTGCAAAAGAGCCAAGGCTCTGGATGAAATCATGAAGCTTGAGAAACGTGTTGTTTCTGAAAAGCTTCCAGCCTTCCTGAAGGGAATACTTGGCTTTCTTTTGCATCCTGTTATTGAAGAGGGGTGGTTTATGGACAAGCTCCTAGGCAATTAGAATTCCATAATTCAAATTAATAACATCATAAAACACTGAAGATTATGTACTTGGTTTTTCTAACTTGCAGCTAAAGTATATTTTGATAGCAGTTTTGAAGCTACTTGGAATTCATCCCAGACTTGTTAAAAATAATTTTAAATTGTTAAAGATATTTGAAATAAAAAAATGTGTTCATATAACAAGGAGTTTCAAAAGTTACAATTAGATTTTCAGATTAGGAAGGCATGGGAAGTATTGCTTTCACTTATTTGGCTTACTGGGAAGTGCTACTGAAGGTCATGTTTTTCCTATACAGACCTTTTCTAAGTAGAAAAGAGAAAATTCAGTAGGAGCCGGTAATCCAGCTTCTTCGTTGTAGCTGTTAGACTTCACCACACTGTCTGGTGGATTGAATGAATAAATTATGCTTCTGGATTTATGTGTTAGATTATAAATTCTATTTCCCCACTTTTCAGTTATTGGGGCAGGCCTTTCCATTAGAAGATAGGTCTCATTTTAAAATGTTACTATAGTGCTATATGCATTAGCTCTGAATTCTTCACAATGTTAAAGACATTCTTGGGAAAGCAGGACACTGAAGGACTAGACAATATTTTTTGTAGGTTCTCTGTGAGTATGAAATCTTGTGCCTTTGAAGCAAATAAAAAAAAATCAAATAGTTAGAAATGAGGTTTTAGGTTTCACATAAATGACCAATCCTCCATTTTTAGACTTCCTGCATCCTTAGTGAGCATTTCTCTACCTTTTTAGATGTCTGGTAAAGAAAAACCAGGAACAACTGGGCAGTGGTGGTGAACATCTTTAACCCCAGTACTTGGGAAGCAGAAGCAGGTGGATTTCTGAGTTCAAGGCAAGTCTGGTCTACAGAGTGAGTTCCAGGACAGCCAGGGCTACACAGAGAAACCCTGTCTCGAAAAACAAAACAAAACAAAACAAAACAAAACAGAATAGCCAAGAACAGAAAGAGAAGATCTCTAGGCCAATTAGGACAAGACCCCTAGCGGACTCCTCGAGGATCTCTTGTTTTCTCAGCAAGACAGTCAGTGAGGCCTTGCATCCCTTTCCAATTGATGTCCTTATTTAGCTTAAAGGCAATAAACCTCACCAAGCATCAGACCTGCCAGAGTGCATTAGAAAGCTGCAGACAGCTGTTCCATCCCCAGAGTTTCGAAGAATGGGATTCCAGAAGGTGCTTCCCTAACAGCTTCCCCAAGCTTTATGCCTTCAATCTGAACTCTCTCCAATAGGTTATCCTTTTACTAGAGGTCACCACTTGATGTCATTATTTTTAGAGATTGAGGAACGTTTAGAAAATCAAGACTGAAAGGGTAGGTCACTAGGTGCTGGTCTTTGAAGGTTATACCCGCCCCTCCTTCCTGCCTCCCTCTCTGCTTACTTGTCCAACTTCTATGAATAGCCTCTATGAACTGAACTGATTAGCCAAGTCTTCTCCTCTATGGTGGACAGAAAACCCTTGGAAATCATGAGCCAAATCCCTCCTCCCTTTATGTTTTACTAGTAACAGTAATACAAAGCGATCACACCAAATAATGTTACCACAGGGACCTCATTTTGAGAACTACTGAAATAGCATGTCTGATCAAGGAACAAATGGCTCCAAACAGGTAAAGTGTACATCTGCAAAGAAAATAAAGTTAGTTTCCTCATAAATTGATGACTATGCCAGCACACCTTGAAGACTGCATTTATAAATGGCCAGCCAATTCTGAAATGCAAGAAGAGCACATGAACATAGATCTGCATTTTTCCTAAATTCTCTGTAGGAAAAATTCCTCAGTGAGACAAGGAGATTGAAGTATTGCCAATTATTTACAATTACCCTTACACTACTCCCCCTTAAAACACTGTAGGTTACTAAAAGATGCATCTGGAAATCAATGCAAGACAATAACTCTCTACAATATTACTAAAGTAACTGGTATTGTCAATTATTTTTTCTCACATAGGCAATAAGACAAAATAGATTTTTTGTTTGTTAGGTTGTAAGATTACTCCCAGGTCTGGATAGAAAAAGAGAATGTCTAACCGGAGAACAAACTCAAAACCATTGAAACATTGCCCTCATGCACTCAATTTTGCATGAGTGAGCTTATTATTTCCAGTATTTTACAGTTTGATTAATATACAAAATCCTGAGGGTAGAAATATATAATTAACTCAGCTTTGTTGCAGTGTCTAGTTTCCTAAGAAGAAGCCAAAAGTATTTTGACTCCTAATTCTACTAATCTCTGAATGTGGTGGTAAGATGAAAGACTCTACTGCTTTATCTTAATATGGAGTAACAGGCAGCAATGTAGGCCCAGGTATAATGTCTGTGGCCATTAGATATAGAATGTTCTCTGCAATGTTCACCAACTTCCCCAAACAGCATTAGCTGGTAGAAACCAAATATTCAAATACTCTATTGGTTTGGAGGCATGCCAAATGCATGAGTCCAGGGGTCATTGCCTGTTGAGGCTAGGTGGTATGGAATAGTCTTGATATCTTGTATGGGGCTACTGTCCTGGGTACCTGTGAAGCTGGGAACCTGAAGCTTGAATTTCAACAAAGATCCCACCACACATATAGGGATATGGGAATGACATGGAATGTAACACTCTCCTTCTACTGACATAGGAGGTTTTTTGTAATAATCACTAAACAAATATGTCATGAACATATCAAAGAATGCAAAACAGTATGGTGTATACACTGTCTCATAAGAAAATATTTGAATTATCTTTATACTTGAGTCATATTGAAGGCTAAAATGTCTCTTGTACCCTGACTATTCTTCCCCTGTTGGTCTACTCATTTGATGCTTCCTCAGTAAAGGATGACAGATGATTTTTTTTTTGTCTTTACCAAAGGCATAGTAAACATCATTACTTTAAATTGAGTTAAAATATTCAGACATCTCTTCATTAGCACAGTCTTTATCCCATCTCAACAATCAACAATGATTTTAATTCCAATGATCTTGTCAGATGTGGTAATGACTTTGAGTCTGATCTTGAAGTTATTGATTGAGATTATATAGTATTGGTAAAGTATATGCTATATAAGTTAATTTTCTCAAATGCTATTTATCATTTGGGACAAACCGATTTAATTTATTATCTCTAAAGGCTGACCTTTTGTCAAACATTTTAATTCTCCTTTCCAGTGAGAAAGATGGTCTTTGATAGCAATGACTTAACACATTCTACCTTCCTAGACATCCAGAATGCTATTTTCTGAAAGAAACTAGTGGTCAACTATGCAGTGCCTTTACAAAGTCACTTAGTATTGTCAAAAGAAAAAAAAAGTCATTCAAATCGCCAGACATTTTAAAAGTAAAACTTTCCATTTTCCTCACCCCGTTGAGCACACAGAGGAAATCAAGAGACATACTGTTGAGGTGAGTGTTCTTGGTAAATGATGCAGAAGCTGCGGGGTTATTCAGGATGAGTACTGTCCACAGTGCCAATGCTGGATACCACTCCCAGGAAGTGATGTGGACACTGTTTTCAGCTTAGTTGCCTCTTTTTGATCCTAGACCATGCCAGTAACAAGGTTCTGTCAAGCAGTCTCACATTACAGGAGCTTTCTCTTTTAAACTGTTTTTAAATGACCTTGCGGGGGGGGGTGTTGAACATATTTTAGTTCCTTATTTATATGTTTGTTAAATTACTTCTAGAAAAGTCTCCTAGACCCTGTTTTGACAACTCTTTAAAAGTATTCTTTAAGCTGTGTTTATTGGGTTTCAAATGCTAGTCCAAAAGTTGAAAAACTTGACTGTTTTATCATAAGATTTTTGTGATAAATTCCAGCTTTTCAGTTTAACTCTTCTTCATAGTACAGACTTATTTTTAAGTAAACTTCAAAAATATTTTATTTTACTGATGTCTAGTATTTATAGGATAATTTTAATACTCCTTATTTATTTTCAAGATTTATATTTTATACTTATGAGTGCTAAACTTGTATATAGTTATATGTGCCACATGTGTGACTAATGCCTTCCATTCAGAAGAAGCTGTCAGATCCTCTGGGACAGGAGCTAGAGACTGCTGTGAGACAGCATGTGCATGCTGGGAAGCAAACCCATGCCCTATAAAAGAACAACAGTTCTATGAGCTATTTTTTCAGTCCATATCAAATAATTTAAATTTTTTATTTGATATCATATTTTCTACAAATATATTTACTGAGTAAACTTAATAGTCTCCAATAGTACTCTAATTTTATTTTAATTGTATAAATTGACTGATTGTAAAGCTCTGATTTTTTTCTATATCTATTAAACCAATATTTCATATGCTCCTCAAACTGTTGACAGTAGAAAATTAAGAAAAAATTAATTTTGCAATAGGATGGCCCCTCATTATGATGGAGATTCTAGCTAAAATTAGTTGTTTTATGGAAATCTATTAAGTTTATAGATTAAAACATTGATCCTTTTTTTTCTTATTTATTTGTTAGTGATCATTTTTTAGCCAGGAGGAAACATTTGTCCCTGGACAAGAAGGATTTTAATATTTTAAAAACTAATGTTGATGGAATTTGTTTGTTTGTTTGTTTCAAAGCAATAATTTATGATGAAAAAGAAATTACTGATGGAGTAAGCATTCCTTCCATGTCATTGGACCATGCAGAATAGACACCAACATCTCTATCTCCTAGGCTGAAGAGAAACATGAGAAGCCAAATATGGAGAAGGACCGATCTCTTGATGTAGCCACAGTTCAGTCAGCGTGAGATCACTGGGATTCATGTGGAGGTCGCTATCTTTACAGACTACTTGAGAGGACTAGGAATAATGAGAAAATTATCACTTTTATCTATCTGCATCCCTTGCAGCTAGAGTCTCATTAAGTGATCACACAACAGAATATATCTTCATAGTTTAAAGCTTTGCTGAGCCTTGGTCTGGTCTTTTTTGGTCTATTTTATGATAGCTGGAATAGAAGGCAGGTTCTTAATAAATGAAGAAACAAAATCAAATCTAATAAAGATCATCTCATGGGAGGAACTTTTAAGATCACTAAATTCACTCTTGGTACATAAACCTTTCTATTGCATAAGGATGTATCAGGAGAGCAGAACCAGTGGGTGCTCATTTAAAACAATCTGAAACAATGGTTTTATAGACTAACATACCAATAAAATAAAGAAAAAGCTTAAATGAATTGAAAGAATAATTTTCAAATTCCCATGTTATAACTTACTAGGCAGACAAGAATTAGCCTTGAGGGCCACTGACATTATCAAATTATACCAGCACCAGTCCACATATGATGTGAATAACATGCTGGGTTTGTGATTAGTACAAAGATAATATATTTCTTAATTGCAAATATGTGATACTTTTTATTTAAAAAATATCCTATATTTCTTATATGGTCCATGGAAATACTCTGCTAGTTGGGTTTTCATGAAAAATATTAGCTGAATATGAGCATATATTAAGCTGAATCTTGTATGTTTATACATCAATTTTCTCAAACACTTCAATAATATTAAAGTACTGAAAATTCACATGTCTACTTTATTTTAGGTCCATGCATTTGCTTCTTCCATGGGATGGATAACTGAGACTGTATATATGAGGGCTGTACAGTCCATCAGTTTTCTTTGTGGAGATCAACAAAAACTGGCCATCTTTAGTGGTTCTCTGAGGGATAGTCCAAGTCAACTTATTTTTAAAAATTGAAATAAATATCACTGAAAGGAACTCTTATTGGGAAAAAGCTAATGATCAAGAGTAGAAAAACATTAAAACAAATTATTTTTCTATTTTGAATGTTATAAAATCTGTCTTCTTGTTTAACCCTGAGTATCTAGCACTCAGTTTATGTACTTAGTTACCTGCATAGACTAACAGGAGATAGATTCATCAAATCTCTCCCCTCAGGACTCAGAGCATCCCATGGGATAAAAGGTGGAAAGAGGGAATGGAGGACACTAAGAAAACAAGGCCTTCTAAATGAATAAGTTCAGTGCATATATAAACTCATGGAGACTGAGGCATCATGGATGGGGCCTGAAAAAAATAGACATGTGTCCCCCTCCATAATTCAGAAATTCTCTGATTGATAGCTAATTGCAAATGAAAATTTGGTTTCCTCTAAGGAGCTTATTGGGGAAACAAATTGCTTTTGAGGGTAGGTAGTCTGCATGTTTAGCAGTAGTTGGTCAGCAGATAACAAACTCAATGGTACCTCTGGAGGTTCCTTATCTCATCGTGTGCCAGGATTTTCTTTTCTTTTTTTTAAAATTTTATTTTACCTTAATTTTTAAATTATGTAAATATTTTGTTATATATCTTTTATTCCATCTTTTTGACATTACAAGTCCTTTATGTTTTTATTATGGTTTCCAGTTTAGTATGTTTATAAGATTCCTGAGTGTGGGAACAAGTGGGCATCCATTTCTTTAGCCATTCATTCATCTATTATACAGAAAAATGTGAGAGGCCTTATGATACCTCCTACCTCTTGTATAGTCAAGAAATCTGATAAGACATCAATTCTATGTAGGGACTATCTGCCCTCTCTTTGGCTCTTTTACTTATTTATGTTTTGTCCTATTCCAATGTGTTAGTTTTTCTTTTATCTTATAATATTTTATTCCATTACTATATCATAGAAGATGAGTTGTATGTGGCCAGAGATGGACACCAGCAAACACACTGTTACTTATCTAGCAATGAATTTGATCTTACATAATTCTATTATGAGATGATAGCTTTTCCATATTGTTTCATTTGTTTTTGGCTTTTTTTGATTTTAACTGAAAGCATACTTACCCCAGTTAGTCATTAGTTAAAGATGAGCCCTATTAATAAACAGAGAACCTCAAATAGACTGTTTATACTATTTGACTCTGGCTGAATAATTGAATAGAAGACTATTTACTTAAATAGAGATGTTTAGGAAATACATTTGGTAACATAAAAACCAAAAGGTATAAATACATAAATAAAAATAAAACAAAATCCTCAATGAATGAAACTTTCCAATTTATACATACTTCCTAAGTATGACCTTCATATCCAGTCATCAGTCAAAAGACATTGCTGAGAGAGTCACTAGTTGTGACTCCATGAATGCTAAAAGGAACAGCAATTTAGAAAGAAGTCAAGATCTCTTCTTATGGCCCATGAAACTACTAGACACAAGCTGGAATAACTTACTGGCTTTGTAGAGGTAACAGACATATTATTCTTATCCCAGGGATAAGGTGGGACTAGCCGCATGTTGCAGAAGTAGACCACACATACTTTAGGTTCTCATCCAGTGCCTTAAGGCATTTCTTTAGCCATTCATTCATCTATTATGCAGAAAAATGTGAGAGGCCTTATGATACCTCCTGCCTCTTGTATAGTCAAGAAATCTGATAAGACATCAATTCTATGTAGGGACTATCTGCTGAGCAGCCCCAAACAATCTCTCACGATGAGTGTGCAAAAGAGCTGTTCCTAGTTAGTTGAAGATAACATCAGATATGAAATATGTGCTTGAACTTTCACTGAGACCCATCTATGAGATTGGTTTTGAAATTTTCCATTTATGATGTCATGCTATTCAATAGGCCTTATGTATTAAATAAGTTGAGTTTTATTGTATTATTATGAATGATATTATTCATAGTAGTATTATTAATAACTACTGAGTGTTATATTATTGAGGAATGTTTCTATTCTAACCTGAATCCATAAAAATAGTAACAATCTCTTACTAAACATGCTCGCCATTTCATCTGTATTCCACCAGAGTTTTATTAACAATAAAATTAAGAGAACTGACAGTATTTCAGTGCACAACCTCAGTTTGTTTTTATTTCTCTAGATGTATGTCATGATTGATGTATTTAAAAATTATTCTTAGTCTGTATGGAATCTATATTCATCAAAAAGTCAAAATCAACTATAATGCTGAAGAGGAACAATTTGTTCATTTTAGACTTTTAAAACCATTACTATATTATTAAGCATTCATTGTCACTTTCTTCTGGAAAGTGGTTTCTCGGAGCCTGTGGAAAGCCGCAAACATAATCTGTGAGAGGGCAATAGATAATATAAAAAAACTAAAAAAAAAAAAAATGGTAGAGCTACCAGAGATCAGAGGTCATAGAAAAGCTAAAGGAATTGAATTCCAAAGAGGAACATGCTGTTCTAAGGAGAGATAGTAAGCTTGTGTATATTACTTTTAGAAAAGCAAGGTGGAAAGAGATGGATGCAGTAGGGGCAAGCAAGAGGACATAAAGTAAAATGTTTATGAGATTTAAAAGGCTAAATTGGACTAGTGTATTACAATACCAAGAAAATCCAAATTAACATTTGCTCCAAAGTTTCCTAAAAGTAGCATTAAATGAGTGCTCTTAACCAGAATCAGCATGGAAACTGGCTAGAGCCTCTACAGTGTTCTGAGCTGAGTAGAGCTCATTACCAACATTGCCACATTGTGAGTAAAAGACATGCTCAGAAACCCTGTCATTCACAGAATCATACTGTCATGTAGTGAATCAAACCACCTCTGCCACTTGGGATGTTTAATAGCTACTTTCCACCTTAAGAAAGCAAAAGCTACTACTAACAAGAAGAGCCTTCCACTCTAAAAGTGGCAAAACTTACAAAGATTTACTTTGATTCAGGGAAAGAATGGTAATTCTGTTCTGCAATATAAGCTTCAAAAATTCAGGGTAGAATTTTGTCACCTTAGGGACCAAGGACAAGAGAGATTAAAAAGTCCATGCCCCAATTACCAAGTCTAAAACATACACTGGTAGTGAGAACTGGGGCAAGAAACCAGGCAGTTATCTCATACTGGCAAACCCAGCACTAAATAGGAGGCAACAAGCAGTCTAGTCAGCCTCAGAATTCAAGGGAAGACTTATAGACCATCCAGGGCAACTTCTACACAATAGATTATTTTGGCAATGTATAGAACTAAGATATGGATTTTACACTTTTAAGAGGTCATAAAATGAAAACAAAGCAGAAATCAGGACAGAAACAAGAGTAATCTAAGTAACAAAATTATTTACTATCATGTATTACCTCCATGACACAATAATGCAAAACTGTCTAAACATAAGGTAGGAATAGAAAAACAGACAGGGGCTGACGAGATGGCTCAATGGCTAAGAGCACTGACTGCTCTTCTGAAGGTCCTGAGTTCAAATCCCAGCAACCACATGGTGGCTCGCAACCACCCACAATAAAATTTGACACCCTCTTCTGGTGTATCTGAAGACAGCTACAGTGTACTTATGTATAATAATAAATAAATCTATAAAAAAAAAGAAAAAGGAAAAACAGTCAAAGGGAATCAGGGTCTATATCAGTACTAGGATGTGAGGTAACTTCTGAAGGGATCTAAAGCAAATGATTCACAAAGAGTAATGGTCGGAAAACAATGCCTAGTTCAATGGCTAATTCTATCAGCTTAACTCCTTCATGTTAATGGCTTAATAGAGCAGTATGTCTATGTATAGAGGATAAACAGTTTATGTCCATATTTTCTTCCAACATATAATTTCTGTAACTCATTTCAAGATTATGACATAAAAATTAGTGAGAAAAATCTATTTGTTTTCAAGGCTGAAAGAAGAAAGAAGAATTACAAATTCCTCCATTTAGAATAAAGTAACTTCATGAGAGTTATAATTAATATGTTAAAGTATTCTGTTAAGAATGTAGAAAATGTGTCTGAACACTTGTAAGAGAACAGAATCTCATGGAAGAACATGGCTTTCCTGACACTTGTAGTTTATCTGGTGAGATCTGCATTTGACTTTTGAGCCCTAAACTGCAGGTTAAAAACAGTTTTAAAGAGGTGAATCATGTACCATTTACTGTAGCATTAGTAGAATGCTAGCAGAAAACCACAACTTTTCTTAGGAATAGTTGTGAATCAAATCTGACTGCAACAGTGTAGTTTATTCTAACGCCATTCTACTGCTTCAGCTTTTGGTAATCACTGAATAGAGGCTGAACATAAATCAGGCATTGTGGTTCAAGCCTGTCATTGCAGCACTTTGGAGGCCAATGATCAGGAATCCAAGGGCAGAAGTTGCTACAGAGTGACACTCTACCTAAAAATTTATGTTTTATAAAAATCAATGAAGGACTGTGGAGATGGATCATCGATTACAAGATTCACTATTCTGGAAGAGAATCCAAGTTCAGTTTTCAGCCCCTACATCAGATGGCTCACAGCCACCTGTAACTCCAGCTCCATGGGGATCTAATAGCCTCATAGTGCTCATATATGTACATGTTCACACAGTAACACACACATACAGAAATAATTTAAATGAATTAATATTTCTTAAGTCATTTAATATGTTTTTTATACATATAGGAACTAATTTAATTCTTCCATTGCTGTGATAAAACATCATGCCCTTAAGCAAATTGAGGAGGAAAATGCTTATTCAGTTTATAGCTCTCAATCACAAAGCAAAGTCACAGCAGGAACTCAAAGCAGGAACCTGAAAGCAGAAGCAGATACAGAGACCAAAGATAACATGTCTTTACTGGTTTGTTCCTCATAGCTTATATTTGCCTTCTTATAACACCCAGGGCCACCAACCCAGCAGTGACACTGTCTTCAGTGAGCTGGGTCTTCCTATATCAATCATCACTTATAAATGCACTTGAGCCACAACAGACTGCCAATGTGCACCTTCTCCAATGCACAGGGGACATATCCACTCACTGGTGTACTTTGTAGTGATCAGTCTCACAGATTGGTACAGACAGCACATACTATGAAATCACATACCTGGTAAATATGTGTGAATATGCTCAAGATATTTTGGAAGACATTGGTATCTTAGAGTTTTACTGCTGTGAACAGACATTGTGACCAATGCAAGTCTTATAAAGACAACATTTAATTGGGGCTGGTTTACAGGTTCAGAGGTTCATTCCATTACCATCAAAGGAGGAGTACTGTAGCATCTAGGCAGGCATGGGACAGGAGGAGCTGAGGGTTCTTTATCCTTATCTGAAGGCAGCTAGGAGAAGACTGGTTTCCAGTCAGCTAGGATGAGGGCCTTAAGCCCCTGTCCAGAGTGACACACGTAATCCAACAAGGCCACACTTCCTAATAGTGCCACTCCCTGGGCCAAGCATATTCAAACCGTCACATTTGACAATTTCAGATAAATTGAAACATATATTTACTATGTAGCTCAGCATTTCTCCTAAAACAATATGTCCAAGAGTACAAATTTGCAGCAGCTTTCTTTATGATGCCTCCAAACTTCAAATACCCACATGCTCATTATCACTCAATGATGAAATGAATGAATTAGTGAAGTCCACAGCAGTATGAACATATCTCAAAAGCAGCATGTTGGGAAAAGACACCAGGCAAAATATGTCCATACACTGCAAAAATCATTTATAGAGCATTCTAAAAATGGCAAGATTATAAGTAGACAACAATCAGATTGGTACAAGCTAGTAGCTTGGAGGAGAGAGAATGTTGACTTCAAATTGACAAGAAGATGTTTGTAGTGATAGGAATGTTGTATACACTCAGTATTGATTTTTGTTTGGAAGTAGAGGGATGGTTACAATTCAGTGGATGCAACAAATAATCTCATGTGCTTGGGGAGAAAGCATTAGTGTGGAGAGGGAAACAATATAGAGGGACAGGAAAGAAAGACATATACACAATATTACGGATGATTTAAAATGCTATAGAGAAACATATTATTTTATATTTACTTAAAATACATATACAATGTATGCCCATGTGTATTCACATATAAATAATTTAAATAAAGTTATGTACTCCTCCCCTGGGAGGCATAGATAACTAACAAAGACCTCTGTCAAGAATGGATAATTTCCCTTTGAGTTGTTGGTTAAGGGGCTCCA
Organism: Mus musculus; assembly: GCF_000001635.26. Taxonomy (NCBI): domain Eukaryota; kingdom Metazoa; phylum Chordata; class Mammalia; order Rodentia; family Muridae; genus Mus; species Mus musculus. The sequence continues at coordinate 71,176,004 of NC_000070.6, read as the reverse complement.
AACAACTCCTAAAACAATACCTGCTTTTCCTTAGCCTTTGTTTATATTTCAGATTAAAAAAGGCAATAGTAAATTGCTACAAATACCACACACTTAAAATGCAGGACTTGCAAATATAGAGCTAGGTATGACTTAGAAGCCTTCTCTCTGAGTACTAGGTCTCATAATACTAGAAGGTGCTATAAAAACTGCCAGAGGTGAGGGGAGCAATTAATAGTCTGTAAATCCTAAAAGTTACAACAAAACAAGCATGGCAAGATATTTTCAAGGATGTAACAGTTGTACTTATGTATTAGAGATGTAATCATCTAATTGACTAAAGGCCCAGTCAGTAGGAGGAGATTCATGCCTGGTGCTATAATCCCAGCCAACTATGCATGGTTGGTGAGCCCATCAACCTTAGAGGAGAATCCATTACTGTCACTTTGCGAAACCTACCTAGTTACTAACTATATTCTAAATACCTATCCTTATGTCTACATATAAGTGAAGATGATCAAAGAATCTTCTCCCTGTAGCAGGCTGACACAGTCATAGAAATACATGTGTTTCCTATCACAGAGAACAACTAACAGGATGGTGATCTTTCCACACCAAAACTTATCTTTTCCACAATGCAACTCCTAAAGCTGAAGCTCAGGAACATCAAATGAAAGCATCTCAAGATTGTAAGAACCAGAGAACCAGAAGCTCTGCTACAAGTCAATGTCTTGCAAATCTTTATGATCACCTAAATAAGACCTGCAAAGAACAATACAAGTTGGCATGCCTTTGTGGAAAAGAGAAATATCCGAAGGCTCTATTCCTAAATGAAGATTTATATGGAACTAATGGCTTCTAAGAGAGAGAAAATCAGTTTTCTCCAGGAAGGAGCCACTGATAAGTTACCAACAAGAGATGGAACTGGAGGGGGGAGAGGGAGGACTTGAAATGTTATAAATAGAGCATTCATGAATAAAATTCTCAAAAAGTATAGACATGTATACTTTGCTCATTTGTGTTGATGTTTATATGATTACCTACATTTAGTAGAAACTTACTATATAGTATATTAACGAAAGTGGATTACTGCATGTAATTATTTCCATAAACGTGTGTTTTTCTAAAGAGGAAAACAGTTGAAGGAGTGTTTAGAGGTTAATTTGAGAGGATTGGGTAGCAGTCTATGTAACAAGAGAGGATAAGTGCCAGGTCAAGGAAACAAGGAAGCATTACTGGTCTCTTTACCGGGGTACTCTGTCTCCCTGTTGAGAAAGGTGGCTATGGATAGAATTTTGTGAGAAACCCATTTGTCTATTGTTATTCTTCATATAAGTAAACTGTGTGTGCACCATAGAACCTGAGAAACATGCTACTGACAGGAGAATATGTGTTTTTTTTTTTTTCTGAGTTTCTTTTTCTGATGAAAGTAAACTGAAGAATCCTTTGGATTTTGATTCATATAAGTGGGAAAATAGGCAAAATAAATTAAATGCAAAAAAATCAGATTAAGGAGTTTAACCCAAGGAAATAAACACTCAGCATAAGGCCAACAATGTATTTTTTAAGATTTATTTATTATTATATCTAAGTACACTGTAGCTTTTTTCAGACATACAAGAAAAGGGCATTAGATCTCATTACAAATGGCTGTGAGCCACCATGTGGTTGCTGGGATTTGAATGCAGGACCTTTGGAAGAGCAGTCAGTGCTCTTACCCTCTGAGCCATCTCTCCAGCCCTAAGAATGTATTTTTCTTATCTTACATACAGAACTCTGTACAAGAAAAAAAAATAGATATGTCTATATACTTGTAAAAAAACACCTGTTTTACACATGACTGAAAAAAGAAATGAGGGTCCTACACAACATGATGCATTCACTTGTCTGTTGTGTTAAGACTTTGCCTTCTGCTTTTGTTACATTCTTTATAGTTGATGGTCTGATGAGACCTGTTCTGTGGCCCCATCACTGTCCCAACATCAGGTCTGATAACTTCAATGGTCCCTACCAATCCTCCTTATGAAAATTATTTTGAAATTTCCAATGATTGGAAGAAATAAAGAGGCCAAAATCAGCAAAAATATTTTTTCTCTTTTTTTTTGTGTTAACCTTTCATAGGGAATTCTGAGGTATTTCTTTAAATAAATAGTAGATCATTTACCAATTTTTCTCTGTACATAAAACCATGTACTTTGAAGTGGCAATTCAAAAGAATTTTCAAATATTAGGGTTCATTTCAGAAGGAACGTTTTACTTAAATGTAATTCATGTAAGAAAAATCTATTTACAATATAGAATTAAATATTTTCTTTAATCATATTCTGAATTATGTAACCATTGCCATATTGCATTTTTCTACTATTATATATTTTCTTCATTTACATTTCAAATGTTATCCACTTTCCATGTCGCCCCTTCGGAAGCCCCCATTACTCTCGCCCTGACTCTATGAGGGTCCTCCCCCACCCACCAACCAACACCTGTCTTTCCGGCTTGGCATTCCTCTACACTGGTGCATGGAATACACGTTCAAAGGCCATTCCTCACACTGATGTCTAACAAGCCAATCCTCTGCCACATATGTCCCATGGGTCCCTCCATCAGTACTCTGGTTGGTAGTCCAGGCCCCAGGAGCTACATAGGGTCTGGCCTTTTGACACTCTTGCTCCCTCCATGGGGCTGCAAACCCCATCAGCTCCTTCAGTCTCTTTTCCAACTCTTCCAACCAGGACCTCACACTCAGTACAATGGTTGGCTGCAAGAATCCTCCTCTGTATTTGTCAGGCTCTGGCAGAGCCTCTCAGGAGACAGCCATATCAGGCTCCTGTCGGAAAGCACTTCTTGGCATCCACAATACCGTCCAGGTTTGGTGACTGTTTATGGGATGGCTAATATCCACTTGTCATGTGTGTTCTTTGTGACTGAGTTATATCACTCAGGATGATTTTTTTTCAAGTTTTATCAATTTGCAAATTTCATGAAGTCTTTTTTCTTAATTTTTTCAAGTTTTATCTATTTGCAAATTTCATGAAGTCTTTTTTCTTAATAGCTGAGTAGTATTTCATTGTGTAAATGTACCACATTTTCTGTATCCATACTTCTGTTGAGGGACATCTGGGTTGCTGCCAGCTGCTGACTATTATAAATATGGCTGCTATGAATATAGTTCAGCATGTGTCCCTATTACATGCTGGAACATCTTCTGAGTATATGCCCAGGACTGGTATAGCTGGGTCCTCAGATAGTACTATGTCCAGTTTTCTCAGGAGCTGCCAGACTGATTTTCAGAGTGGTTGTACCAAATTGCAATCCCACCACTAATGGTGGAGTATTCCTCTTTCCCCACATCCTCTCCAGCATCTACTATCACCTGAGTTCTTGACTTTAGGCATTCTGAATTGTGTGAGGTGGAATTCCAGGGTCATTTTGATTTGTGTTTCTCTGGTGACTAAAGATATTGAACATTTCTTTAGGTGCTTCTCGGCCATTCAAGATTCCTCACTTGAGAATTCTCTATTTAGCTCTGTTCCCCATTTTATTTTGATAGAGTTATTTGGTTCTCTGGTGTCTATCTTCTTGAGTTCTGTGTATATATCGGATTTTAGCTGTCTATTGGATGTAAAATAGGTAAAGATCTTTACCCAATCTGTTGGTTGCCATTTTGTCCTATTGACAGTGTCCTGATCCTTACAGAAGCTTTGCAAGTTCATGAGGTCCCATTTGTCTATTCCTTTCTTTGTTTTCAATTCAGCCAAGAATTTTAATAAATGTATTGATTCTTGATCTTAGAGTATATATAAGCCATTGGTGTTCTGCTCAGGAAATTTTCCCCTGTGCCCATGTGTTCAAGGCTTTTCCCACTTTCTCTTCTATTAGTCTCAGTGTATCTGGCTTTATGTGGAGGTCCTTGATCCACTTGGACTTGAGCTTTATACAGGGAGATAAGTTTGTATCAATTTGCATTCTTCTACATGTTTACCACCAGTCGAACCAGCACCATTTATTAAAAGTGCTGTCTGTTTTCCACTGGATTGTTTTGGCTCCTTTGTCAAAAATTAAGTTACCATGTGTGTGTTCATTTCTAGGTCTTCAATACTATTCCATTGATCTACCTACCTGTCACTATATAAATACCATGCAGTTTTTATTACTATTGCAAGGGATTATTTCAATGTTTTTTTTTATAGGTTGAGGTCTGTTTTGTGACTGATTATATCATCAATTTTGGAGAAAGTAGCATGAGGTGCTGAGAAGAAGGTACATTCTTTTATTTTAAGATGAAATTTTCTATAAATATTTGTTAAATCCATTTGGTTCATAAATTCTGTTAGTTTCATTGTGCCTCTGTTTATTTTCTGTTTCCATAACCTGTCCATTGGTGAGAGTGGGATGGTGAATTCTCCCACTATTATTGTGTAATGTGCAGTATATGCTTTGAGCTTTGGTAAAGTTTCATTTATGAATGTGGGTAACTTTGCATTTTGAGCATAGATGTTCAGAATTGAGAGTTCGTCCTGGTAGATTCTTCTTATCTTTTTAGAATGTAAGACCCCGATGCTGGACCTCCGCTCAAGTCCCGGGATGAGCTGGCCAACACCCCAACATCTCGAGGGAAAACCACACCTGATGCAAGCTGCAAGAGATTTTATTATCAGCTAGCTGAGGACGAAGTCCCTCTGCCATGCTTCTTTCTAGCTGTACTTTTAAAGATCAGGGAAAACAAGCTTGGGGAACATCCAGCGGCTTTACCTTCCAGGGAGAAACGCTCTAAGTCGGGGTCTCACAAGAACACTTCTTGAAAATTGATTTTTTTTTTTTTTTTTTTTTTTTTTTTTTGCTATTAGAATGGCTAGTGCAGCTTGTTTCTTGGGATCATTTCCTTTGAAAATTATTTTCCATCCCTTTATTCTGAGGTAGTGTCTGTCTTTGACACTTTGATACTTCCTGTATGTAGCAAAATGCTGGGTCCTGGTTACATATCCAGTCTCTTAATCTATGTCTTTTTGTTTGGGAATTTAGTTTATTGATGTCAAGAGATATTAAAGAAAATGATTATTGCTTCCTGTTATTTCTGTTATTAGAGGTAGAATTATCTTTATGTGACTATCTTCTTTTGGGTTTTTTGAGAGCTTACTTTCTTGATTTTTCTAGGTTGTAGTTTCCCTCCTTGTGTTGGTGTCTCCTATCTATTATCCTTTGTAGGGATGGATTTGTGGAAAGATATTGTGTAAATTTGTTTTTGTCTTGGATTACCTTGGTTTCTTCATCTATGATAATTGAGAGTTTTGCTGAGTATAGTAGCCTGGAAAAAGATTTGTGTTCTCCTGGGTTCTGTATGATATCTGCCCAGGATCTTCTACTTTCATATTGTCTGGTGAGAAATCTGGTGTAATTCCGATTGCTCTGCTTTTGTATGTTACTTGACCATTTTCTCTTACTGCTTTTAATATTCTTTCTTTGTTTTGTGCATTTAGTGTTTTGACTATTATATGATGGGAGGAATTTCTTTTCTGGTCCAATCTATTTGCAGTTCTGTAGGCTTCTAATATGTTTATAGCCATCTCTTTCTTTAGGTCCTTCTACAATTTTGTTGAAAATGTTTACTGGCCCTTTAAGTTGGGAATCTTCACTCTCTTCTATAGATATTATCCTTAGGTTTAATCTTCTCATTGTGTCCTGGATTTCCAGGATATGTTGGGTTAAGAGCTTTTTACATTTTGCATTTCATTTGACCATTGTGGCAATGTTTTCTGTTTTATCTTCTGTACTGGGGATTTTTTTCTCTCCTATGTCTTGTATTCTGTTGGTAATGCTTACATCTATGACTCTTGATCTCTTTCCTAGGTTTTCTGTCTCCAGGGTTGTCATCTTTGTGATTTGTTTATTGTTTCTATTTCCATTTTTAGATCTTGGGTGGTTTTGATCAATTCCTTCACCTGTCTTGTTGTGTTTTCCTGTAATTCTTTGAGGGATTTTTTTGTGTTTCCTCTTTAAGGGCTTCTACCTGTTTACCTGTGCTCTCCTGTATTTCTTTGAGGTAGTTTTTTTATGTCCTCAAGTCCTCGATTATCATCATGAGATGAGATTTTAAATCAGAATCTTGCTTTTCTGATGTGTTGGGGTATCCATCATTCACTGTGGTTGGAGAACTGGGTTCTGATGATGCCAAGTAGCCTTGGTTTCTGTAACTTATATTCTTGCCCTTGCTTTTAACCACCTGGATATCTCTGGTGTTAACTGGTCTTGCTGTCTCTGACTGTGGCTTGTCCCTCCTGCAAGCCTGTATGTCAGTACTCCTTGGAGACCAGATCTCTGGGAGAAATTTGGGTATGGAGAGCTGTGAGACAGGGTCAGCTCTGGGGTGCTTGTGGAAACCTGAAGGATCCTGTCCTATGCTGGTCCTTGGTTCCTCTGTCCTGATGGCTCTGAGTGTGTTCCTCTTGGGAAAGGAATTTGAGCAGAAGTGGTAGTCTTACCTGTACTCACAGGCATGCCACTCCTCAGATGCCAGCTCTTTCCTGGCAGTATTTGGGTATGGAGAGCTGTAGCACAGGATCAGTTCTGGGTGCTGTGGCATAGGATCAGTTCCCAATACAGACCCCCATAGTACATTTTAAAGTGTCTCTTTTTACTTAACACAGATGTAGGAGAGCCAACAGGAGAAGAAGACAGAGAGAGAAGAGAAGAAAGAGAGAGGGAATGAGAGAGGGAAGGAGAGAGGGAGAGAGGGGGGAAGGAGTGGGAGGGGGAGGGGGGAAGGAGAGGGGAAGGGAGGGAAGGAGAGAGGGAGAGGAGGGGGAGGGGAGAGGGGGGGAGGATGGGGAGAAAGAGAGAAAGAGAGACAGAGAGAGAGAGAGAGAGAGAGAGAGAGAGAGAGAGAGAGAGAGAGAGAGAGAGAGATTGCAGTTTGTTTTCTGTTTTCATTCTTTTTCTTTTCTGGATTTTTGATATGGTGACCATCAGAAAATAGACTTTTCTACTGTCTTTTTTTTTTTTTTTCACTAAGACTGATGTTTTTGAGGTTCAAACATGTTGCAGCATGTACCAATGTTTCATGTATTTTATTGTTGAATAATGTTTCTTGTTATAATGTAGTATACTACACACATTCTTTTATTAACTAATCAATATTTGGATTCGTTCCTTTAAGACCTCATGAAGAAAGTTACTATTCTCACACATGGCTTATGGGGGCATTTGGCTATTTTACATTAGTTACTAACTCTTCATTCTCAGTATGTAGCTAGTTTGTTTGGCCTTAAGCTCTTATCATCCTGCCTTAGTTTCCCATGTTGGGATTATAGGTGTGCACCACCACACCCATAATTATTCACAAATTCTTAATATGCCTTTTTGCCTTTGTAATTGGAGAATTTGTTTCAGTATGAAAGCTGTGGGATACACTATTGTACTCAAAAATATATAGCCATATTCTAAATGATACTCTACCCTTGAATATTACTACTGATGAATTCTGTGACCATACAGATGATTTGTAATTCTATACCATTTCAATATAATAACTTTATTTTTCAATCCCAAATGTTATTGCCTTTAAAGGATCAACGAAAAAATTTAAACTCTTTTTTCCATCAGTTTTTTATAGGACACAGCATAAATTTATTTGTTCTGTCTTAGTTGTCTTTTATTTTACATTTATAATTTTTGTTGCACTTTGTACTCTAACATCACCTCTTAATTTTTTTAAATTAAAAACTAGTACAATATACCTTTATCATATTCTTTTTATGCCCCCAATTTGATGCAGGTTGCCCCCACTCTTCCTGCCACCCACCTTCATGTTTTTATCTTGTTCTTAATAAATCGAACCCAAATTAACACACCCACACAGGCACACACACAAACAAATACATGTGTACACACACACACACACACACACACACACACACACACACATTCATACAAACGGGAGAATCAAGGAAAACATGGAGTCCATTTTGAATTTGTCAACTACTTTTGAGCATGAGACCTTCCTGGAGACTGGTTAATATAAATAGTGTCATTCATTGACTATAACTTGTTTTTCCCTCCCCACCCGCAGCTGCATTCAATTGCTAAGAGCTTTTTGCATAGGAATAAAACGTTGTGCTGACTTCCATTTTTTCTGTTGAGTTTGTGCAAGTTTTATGCTTTCATTCAGAATCTCTGTGAATTCATGTGTATATTAAGCCTGTATCTCAATGATATTATTTCCTTAGAATAATCCACCATCTCTGGCTCTTAAAACCTTTTCTCTCCCTCTTCCATAAATGCCCCTGAGCCTTGAAGGGAAGGTGCGATGAAGACAGCTCACTAAGTGGTTAGTGCCCCCGTAGTCTTTAATTCTTGTCATATTGACCAGTTATAGATCTCTGTGTTAGTTACCATCTAAAAGTGTCTCTAATGAAAGTTGGGTGATGGGTTGGAGAGATGGCTTAGCAGTTGAGAGGACTGACTGCTCTTCTAGAAGTCCTGAGTTCAATTCCCAGCAAGCACATAGTGGCTCACAGCCATCTGTATTTGGGATCCAATGATCTCTTCTGGTGTATCTAAAGATATCGACAGTGTACTCACATACATTAAATAAATAAATAAATAAATAAATAAATAAATAAATAAATAAATCTTTAAAAAAAGAAAGTTGAGTGTTGCATAGATCTATGCCTATGGTAGTATGTCATTATGGGTTGTTTTAGTGTTGTTTTTTTGTTTGTTGTTTTTTGTTTTGTTTTGTCTTTGTTCATTTAATAGAATAATAGTAACAGGATTTCTCAGGTTCTTGAATTTATTGGCAGTGTCAGATATGGGTTCTGTCTCATGAAGTAAGCCTTAAACCTAGTTTTAAAAAGTGCCAGGATCGTTCTTTTAATCCTCTGCATGCTACTTTTTAAAACTTAGTTTACTTAATATTTTACATATTGTTTATTGTCTTGACATTTATTTTTCAATGACTTCACTGGTGTTTCTAAAGGAAATATGTTTGCAAATTCTAAGGATAATTTTGACATAAGGCACATGTGTCCAATATAGACCATTTGCACATTCTATTTGTATTAATATCTTGGCATCTATGGTATCTATAAAAACCTTCCACCATACATAGCACTTCTGCTTGTGTAGCCCTTCAAGCTTTCACTGAGAATGCATAAAGGGTCACAGGGTGCAAGCCAGGAGTCTTGCATGTGTCTCAGAATGAGATGGAGAAGAAAGGACAACTTCTCATGAGTTAAAAATCTATGCATAGGGTTTTGTGAAACTAGATGATGTAAGGACTGATCATTGGGGTTTTGTCCTACATGGAAGTATAAAATGAGAAACAGATTCAGAGGAAGGTTATCAGAAGCCAAGTTTACCCATAGGAAAATTTAAGACCAGAAACATATATTCAAAAAGATCAATTTACAACTGTGTATTGTGATACTGTATCCATAGTGGGGACATCAGATTTGAGAATGTCTCTGAGAATAGAGTTAAAGCATAGCAATTCTTAAGATACCATAAACATTCAAGTTAAAGACAACTGTAAATTTTTTTATTCAAAGATGCTTTGCAGCTTTAGTTGTTTCAGTAGTGTCAGGGGACTCCCAACTGGTTCATCTCTTATCCTTTCCATTCTTATTGCATTTCCAAGTTTAAGTCCAGAATAGTCTATTTCCTCCCTTAAAAAGTAAGAGGGCGGGTTGTATGAACTGGGACTAGTAGGAATGCTTGACTGTGGTATAAGCCCAAGATGTTTTAAAGATGGGATTTCTCAAAGCTGTATAAATGGGGCTTTAAAAAGCATTTGCTTCTTTAAAATTCCATGTAATCTCTAGGAAATGAAACAAAAGAACACTGTTGAAGTTTTGATTTGTTTATCCAAAATTTCCAAAGCAAATTCAAGTTTTCCTTTTCTCCTCATGCTGCACAAAGCAGCAGGGTAGGCAGGCAGGGTGAATAGAAAGTCAGTGGCCTTAGGGAGAACAGCAGGCAGGACAGGCTCATAAAACAGGCTGCCTGCCATATGTGGTCATCTGGCAACCCCACAGAATCAGTCACACAAAGACAAGCACCTTTGATCTACTTGAAAGGCTAGAGATGTGAAATACAAACTTGAGTGACCTTTTCTCTTTTCAGCCTCAGTGGCTCCCTGGTCCCTTTAATGCCATCTTTTTCTCTAAAATTCCATCTGGCTTCTGACAAATCCATGTGGTCTTTGTGATTTCACTATCTCCATTCTTGTCTGTTAAACAGGATCAGAGAGTATGCATTGCCATTTTTGTAAACATGGTTCTGCAAACTGACTTTAAAAACTCAACTGCAGAGCCAGACCCAGCTTTTAAAAGAAAAGGAAAGAAAGTGGCTGTAAGCTGTGAAAACTAACTGGAAAAAATATACATTTTCTGTATAAAGAGTGTCAAATTTAAATGCATGAGGGCATACACATTTTCAACTAAATATTAGTTACACGTACTTCCAAAAATTCAGTAGACCCTATAATTTTGGCTTTAATATCTATTTCTAATATAAAATAGGAAAAACATTCAACATAATTAAATAATTTCATCACATGTTTAAAAAGAAGATGTTATAAGGAGTGGCAGTGTATACATCCAGTCACAGTTAGGCAGATTGATGAAGTCAGAAAACTGGGTTCAAAACAGCTATATTATGAGAAACATAACAAGATCCTACCTTTAATAAAGTCAACCAGTTGGAAAGGTTAAAATTTATAGTAATTAGACATAAAATTGATGCCTTAACATGATATATTAACATAAAATTGTATATGTTTGCACATAAAATACTTTTTCCAAAGGTAATGTTACATATTTTCAAGAGGTAATATACATATTTTTACATTGGACAATTATATTTGTCTACTGTAGTTTATGCTACATAATACACTATTTACTTCAGGTTTAGCACTTCATTTTTAACTGGAATATTGATATCTGCTTATTCAATAGCATGAATAAAAATATCAAAGTAGCTTACAAGAAGATTATAGGTATATTATAAAAATAAAATTCTGATTTTATACAACATAAAACAACCCTTAAGAGCATATAACCAATGTCAGCCCTGGTCTGCTTCTAACTGTTTAGATATTATTAAAGTAAACAAATTGGCACTGTAAGTTTCTTTTCAACCTTGAATGACAGCTAAAGTAGTTTTTTTTTTAAAGACAATGTGACTCATTCTAAATAAGTATTTTTATAACAAAAAGCTTCCAAATTACTGCTTCTCAGGATGGCTTTTTTCCACTTAACAACGAAAGCATTTCTTTTATTCAATGTTTAACCAGATGAAAGGCTAACCTCCTTACAGTATGGTTGGCCTTGTTTACTTTACACAGGCATGTAAGTCATGACCATGTGAATATAAAAGAAAACTATTTAATTTGAATTCTCTTCTTTTCTTCCCATATTATTAGAATATTATCCAGTAACCTGAACAGATTACAAAATGCCCAATCCAATTGTCTTTCTAGACCGACGAGCAGGTATATCTCTGCCTATCTTAAACACTGATTAGTTCTTACTAAACTCTCTTGCAATTGCTCTGGTAACTTCCAAACAACGAACATACATAAAATTGGGGGCAACTCACTAACCTTCTCTAATTTAGTGTTATTTCCCTGTTCATGATCTTAGATTTTCCTGGTTATAGTTTTCCATTTCACCTCACATGTCTCTCCAAGCCTATGTAGTTGTCTTATTCCTATACTTTTTGAAAAAATAATATTTTTTACATTTGTTCCTACATTCAAACTCAATTCCTTTATGGGGTTTACAATTCTAGAAAATAAATTCTAAATCCTTAGTCTAGAAAATGGAATCATTCTTAGTTTTCACTCTTTTGTACTTCATATTCAAGCTCTACTGGAGAAACTGTATAGTGCAAAGAAATGTTTTTGGAGTGTGAAGCAATAAATGAGACATAAATATTCCATATCCTCCCTGTGACATTAAAAGAACATCATTTAATAGTGAAAGATTTCAGGAGGTAGAGGTCATCAAAAACTGAAACTAAACAGTGTCTCTAGTCATGATAAGTGCTACACTCATAAACTAACAGCATCCATGGATACCTTCACAAGAACTCCATAAGATCAAGTCAATCAATATTCCATCCTGGATCGGCAGAAACTCACAATTCCCTATACCTAAGATGAAGACTTTTTAAAAGTTAATGTTTATTTGGAAGACAAGTAGTTTCCTTAAGTGTGTTTCCCTTGATAAGCTAATAATTCGCCAATTGGTGATGTCATAATTATCATCAGCACAGATAGAACTCAGTAGGTTACTTAAAAAGAAGGGTGTCATAGATTTTGGAAGGGATCAGAGAGGGGAATGGTAGACTCTGAAAGATTTAGGAAGAGATAAATAGAAGTAAATATTGTCATACATGCAAATCATGTATGTATGAATGGTTTGCATGTATTAAAAATGTCAACGAGTTAATAAAAGTATTGTATTAAAAAGGATAACTATCATGTCTTTAACTGAATTTAATATAACCAGACCTTACCAGCTCAAACATATCCCTATCAGTCCTGTATTGGATTATTGTAATCATCTCCTTTCAATAGCATCCTCGATCCATTTTAGTGATCCTTGACACAGCACAAACTGTGAGCATATCATCTAACCTTAAGCAGGACTCTTTTCTGATTAATCTTTCCAATGACTAAATCAAATTCCATGCATCTGGGAACATACAAAGGTTTCAGTAGCCTTCAGTCCCTCTATAACTGAGTTTTCTATTTCTGCACCAGTCACCTATGGTTTGTCATGCCAGGATTTTGAAGCTCTTCATTGTCTCCAGGTACCTTTCCCTCTGCCTTCTCATTCCTTACTAATTCCTTTGAAATGCTGCTATGCACATTTTCTCCAATGTCTAGCTTTAACTTATATGTTAATAAAAAGTATAGCTTTCATAATTTACCTTTTTGACAGCAGATCTACACCAATAATATGCTGAACACTGTACTAACTGTCTTGCTATTTACTTGAAATACACAAAATGAACCCAAACTTATATACATACTATAAATATTTATACATTCAGAAGCATCCTTATTCATTTATTATCATTCAAATTAGAATATTCTACATTAACACGATGTTTTTCTATTTGATATGACAATAAATGCCAATCCCTCAAAATTGTGCTAAACATACAGTAGGTGTTAAATAAAGTGTGTTGAAAGAGCAATAATAAAGTCTGTTCTTTGAACGTGCTTTATAGTTAGCAAATAGTTTGATATCAGAAGAAACAAAATTGAAATGTAGACTGGGGCAGATGTTCTCTCTCCAGCATAGGTAAGTAAACTGTTATATAATTCCTGGCTCCTGGATGCTCTGCTCTGTATATCAATCAACCCTTTCTTTGAGCTGATTTCTTGACTATCACTTGGTATGTGGCAGTGATTTCCTTTTTGAGTTGCAGAACACATCTATTCTAGAGATTTGTTTCTCTTTAGAAACAGACCTGAGATCTATAACACTATTAGCCACTGACCCATTGAAATAACTACAGTGTCTGCCAAATCTCTTCATTATCTTGACCTCCTGATTCTTTTTTTTTCTCACAGCTACCCCCCATCAATGTCACAACATGATACTATATGCTTTCTTCCACTCCTTCTTGCTAAAACTAACACTAAACAGATAGCTCACACTATCTTCCTATGAAGTCTTGTAGTACTGTTTCCCCTTTTAGTTCATCCTAGCCTTCTCTTGAAATTCATTCATACTGAAAATTTTATTCAGAATTCAGAATTGTAGAACTAATATTTGGTTAACATGACATAATACTGTGGGAGAAGTTTAATGGAAAGAAATTTGGGGAAATAGGGCAGTGGAGAAGGTATGAGAGCACTTCAAAGTCCTTTCTAAATAATTATCTACATAACTATAATTCATCTAGCTCTTATTCTTCATCAGGAAACTTCTTTTTTCAGTGGCATGCATTTAATATTAAATGTCACAGTTGACCAAAATATACAGAATACTTGTCTATGCTGTTCTTAGCACTAAATGGGATATACATATCACACCCTGTCCCCTTTTAACACAGGCAACATTACAGTAGAGGGACGCAGAAGATAAAGAGACTTTCTGGTTTTATATCACTGAATTTTTGCCAACCTGTCATCTGAGATTAGAACAATCACCAGAAGACAATGAAATTCAAGGAGAAATGGAATCGTCAAATTTTAGCACATGATTTTCAACTATTTTTCCCCTTCATTGACAATACCTGTCAATTTACTGAAGAGGGGAATTGTTTCCAGAACATGGAAGAACATAGAAGAGCAATCAGTCTGGTGGTTCCTCAGAAAATTGGACATAGTACTACCGGAGGATCCCGCAATAGCTCTCCTGGGCATATATCCAGAAGATGTCCCAACCAGTAAGAAGAACACATGCTCCACTATGTTCATAGCAGCCTTGTTTATAATAGCCAGAAGCTGGAAAGAACCCAGATGCCCCTCAACAGAGGAATGGATACAGAAAATGTCATAAATTTACACAATGGAATACTACTCAGCTATTAAAAAAATGAATTTATGAAATTCCTAGGCAAATGGATGGACCTGGAGGGTATCATCCTGAGTGAAGTAACCCAATCACAAAGGAACTCGCACAATATGTACTCACTGATAAGTGGATAATAGCCCAGAAACTTAGGATACCCAAGATATAAGATACAACTTGCCAAATGCATGAAATTCAAGAAGAACGAAGACCAAAGTGTGGACACTTTACCCTTTCTTAGAAATGGGAACAAAACACCCATAGAAGGAGTTACAGAGACAAAATTTGGAGCTGTGACGAAAGGATGGACCATCTAGTGACTGCCATATGCAAGGATCCATCCCATAATCAGCTTCCAAATGCTAACACCATTGCATACACTAGCAAGATTTCGCTGAAAGGACCCAGTTATAGCTCTCTCTTGTGAGACTATGCCGGGGCCTAGCAAACACAGAAGTGGATGATCACAGTCAGCTATTGGATGGGTCACACGGCCCCTAATGGAGGAGCTAGAGAAATTACCCAAGGAGCTATAGGGAACTGCAACCCTATAGGTGGAACAACAATATGAACTAACCAGTACCCGGGAGCTCTTGTCTTTAGCTGCATATGTATCAAAAGATGGCCTAGTCGGCCATCACTGCAAACAGAGGCCCATTGGACTTGCAAACTTTATATGCCCCAGTACAGGGGAACACCAGGGCCAAAAAGGGGGAGTGGGTGGGTAGGGGATTGGGGGTGTGTGTATGGGGGACCTTTGGGATAGCATTTAAAATGTAAATGAGGAAAATACCTAATTAAAAAAAAAAGAATTGATAAAAACAACACATTGTCATATTCTGAGAGATCTAAGATGCTACAGGACTGTTGTTTAACCAGTTTGATTTGTACATCAGTTATTAAAAATCTCAGTATGTAATTACAATGCAGGTTCACATTGATATTGATGGAATAAAAAGAAAAACAAAAAGATTTAGCTTTCAAATCCAAATTATTGTTTTTCCCTCTGAAATTTCATTAATTTATTTCTTGATTTAGGATTTATTATGTTTAACTTATTGTGGTATTACAAGAAAGAAAGTTAAAGACAGTTCTTAACAATTATTTTTCTTCAATGACTTTAAAAGCTAGGAAACACTAATAAAAATTGTTCATTGTGCAAGAATGAAACAAAGAAAAAAGTTAGGAAAGCTGACAGACAAGGAAAATGTAAGTTAACCCAGGAGGTATGGTTCAGGCACCATTATGGTGCAAACTAAGACTACTTTCCATCTTAAACAGGAACATCTGTAATTACCATAGATCGCATAGTTGATAGAACACACAGGGAGAAACATTTTGTCTGCAATCTTGAGAATAACTTGATCAACTAGTGATCACAAGTTGAATTTCTCTTTCCTAAAAGTCAACAATCCTACTTTAGCTGAAGAACACATAGACTGTACTGAATAGCTGTATTCTTGGAATTGCAAATCCAATTGAGGAAGCAATTCTGAGAGTTACTTTATCCAGTTCACATACCAGTGTAACAGTGTTGACCAACACTACACAGCATAATTCTGACCCTGGTTATTATAAGTTTTCAAATCATGATAGGTTTGTGTCAACTAAATAAAGTACTTAGATGTTGCTCTGGATTAGCACATTTCTAACAACTAAATGGATACTGATACACTGTGTCCACCTCTACCAAATGGTACAAAAGTGTGTAATACTCACATGGTATTAAATAGAACCGGGTTTGTTTTACCATAAAAATATCTTCTCTTTTCTTCATTTATTCCTCTCATTGCTTCATCCCTGGACATAACTCTTCATTTCATTGTCTAAATAGATTTTACCCTACTCCAGAAAGTGATCAGGTTTGAATCATATAACAGGTAGGCTGCATAAACTAGTTTCTTTAATTTAACAGTATTTATTTAAGATAACTTTTGTGGCTTGGTAGCTAATTTCTTTTTTTTTCTTTTTTTAATATATTTTTTATTAATTAGGTATTTTCTTCATTTACATTTCCAATGCTACCCCATAAGTCCCCCAAACCCTCTCCCCCACCCCCCCCACTCCCACTAAGGCATATAAAGTTTGCAAGACCAATGGGCCTCTCTTTCCACTGATGGCCGATTAGGCCATCTTCTGATACATATGCAGCTAGAGAAACAAGCTCCAGGGGGTACGGATTAGTTCATATTGTTGTTACACCTATAGGGTTGCAGACCCCTTTAGCTCCTTGGGTACTTTCTCTAGCTCCTCTACTGGGGGCTCTGTGATCCATCCAATAGCTGACTGTGAGCATCCACTTCTCTGTTTGCTCGCCCCTGCATAGCCTCGCAAGAGACAGCTATATCAGGATCCTTTCAACAAAATTTTGCTAATGTGTGCAGTGGTGTCAGCATTTGGGGGCTGATTATAGGATGGATCCCCAGATATGGCAGTCTCTAGATGGTCCATTCTTTCCTCTGACCTCCAAAATTTGTCTCTGTAACTCCTTCCAAGGGTGTTTTGTTCTCAATTCTAAGAAGGAACAAACTGTCCAAACTTTGGTCTTCTTTCTTCTTGACTTTCATGTGTTATGCAAATTGTATCTTGTAACTTGGGCATTCTAAGTTTCTGGGCTAATATCCACTTATCATTGAGTATCTATCATGAGAGTTCTCTTGTGATTGGGTTATCTCACTCAGGATGATGCCCTCCAGGTCCATCCATTTGAATTCATAAATTCATTCTTTTAAACAGCTGAGTAGTACCCTATTGTGTAAATGTACCACATTTTCTGTATCCATTCCTCTGTTGAGGGGCATCTGGGTTCTTTTCAGCTTCTGGCTATTACAAATAAGGATGCTATGAACATAGTGGAGCATGTGTACTTCTTACCGGTTGGGACATCTTCTGGATATATGCCCAGGAGAGGTATTTCAGGATCCTCCAGTAGTACTATGTCCAATTTTCTGAGGAACCACCAGACTGATTTCAAGAGTTGTTGTACAAGCTTGCAATAACCACCAACAATGGAGGAGTGTTCCTCTTTCTTCACATATTCACCAGCATCTGGTGTCACCCGAATTTTTGATCTTAGACATTCTAGCTGGTATGAGATGGAATCTCAGGGTTGTTTTGATTTGCATTTCCCTGATGATTAAGGATGCTGACCATTTTTTCAGGTGCTTCTCAGCCATTCAGTATTCCTCAGGTGAGAATTCTTTGTTTAGCTCTGAGCCCCATTTTTTAATGGGGTTATTTGATTTTCTGGAGTCCATCTTCTTGAGTTCTTTAAATATATTGGATATTAGTCCTCTATCTGATTTAGGATAGGTAAAGATCCTTTCCCAATCTGTTGGTGGCCTTTTTGTCTTATTGACAGTGTCTTTTGCCTTACAGAAGCTTTGAAATTTTATGAGGTCCCATTTGTCCATCCTTGATCTTACAGCACAAGCCATTGCTGTTCTATTCAGAAATTTTTCCCCTGTACCCATATCTTCGAGGCTTTTCTCCACTTTCTCCTCTATAAGTTTCTGTATCTGGTTTTATGTGAAGCTCCTTGATCCACTTAGATTTGACCTTAGTACAAGGAGATAGGAATGGATCAATTTCCATTCTTCTACATGATAACCTTCTGTTGTGCCAGCACCATTTGTTGAAAATGCTGTCTTTTTTCCACTGGGTAGTTTTAGCTCCCTTGTCAAAGATCAAGTGACCATAGGTGTGTGGGTTCATTTCTGGGTCTTCAATTCTATTCCATTGGTCTACTTGTCTGTCACTATACAAGTAACATGCAGTTTTTATCACAATTGCTCTGTAGTACAGCTTTAGGTCAGTCATGGTGATTCCACCAGAGGTGCTTTTATCCTTGAGGAGAGTTTTTGCTATCCTAGTTTTTTTGTTATTCCAGATGAATTTGTAGATTGCCCATTCTAATTCGTTGAAGAATGGAGTTGGAATTTTGATGGGAATTGCATTGAATCTGTAGATTGCTTTTGGCAAGATAGCCATTTTTATTATATTGATCCTGCCAATCCATGAGCATGGGAGATCTTTCAATCTTCTGAGATCTTCTTTAATTTCCTGCTTCAGAGACTTGAAGTTTTTATCATACAGTTCTTTTACTTCCTTAGTTAGAGTCACACGAAGTTATTTTATATTATTTGTGATTATTGAGAGGGGTGTTGTTTCCCTAATTTCTCTCTCAGCCTGTTTATCCTTTGTGAAGAGAAAGGCCATTGACTTTTTGAGTTAATTTTATATCCAGCTACTTCACTGAAGCTGTTTGTTAGGTCTAGGAGTTCTCTGGTGGAATTTTTAGGGTCATTTATATACACTGTCATATCATCTGCAAAAAGTGATATTTTTCATTTCTTCTTATGTAATTGAACTCACATTATGAAATTCATATGATTTTATAATGAAATCTTTTTTCTGTTTTTTTTTAATATTTTAATTAGGTATTTTTCTCAATTACATTTCCAATGCTATCCCAAAAGTCCCCCATACCCCCCCCCACTCCCCTATCCACCCACTCCCACTTTTTGGCCCTGGCATTCCCTTGTACTGATCTTTCACTTCCTTAGTTAGAGTCATGCCAAGGTATTTTATATTATTTGTGACTATAGAGAAGGGTATTGTTTCCTAATTTCTTTCTCAGTCCGTTTATCCTTTGTTTAGACAAAGGTCATTGACTTGTTTGAGTTAATTTTATATCCAGCTACTTCACTGGAGCTGTTTATCAGGTTTAGGAGTTCTCTGGTGGAATTTTTAGGGTCACTTATATATACTATCATATCATCTGCAAAAAGTGATATTTTGACTTCTTCCTTTCCAGGTTGTATCCCCTTGATCTCCTTTTGTTGTTGAATTGCTCTGGCTAGGACTTCAAGTACAATGTTGAATAGGTAGGGAGAAAGTGGGCAGCCTTGTCTAATCCCTGATTTTAGTGGGAGTGCTTCCAGCTTCTCAACATTTACATTGATGTTGGCTACTGGTTTGCTGTTCATTGCTTTTATCATGTTTAGGTATCAGCCTTGTATTCCTGATATTTCTAAGTCTTTTGTCATTAATAGGTGTTGGATTTTGTCAAAATTTTTTTCTGCATCTAAGGAGATGTTCACATGGTTTTTGTCTTTGAGTTTGTTTATATAATGGATTACATTGATGGATTTGTGTATACTAAACCATCCCTGCATCCCTGGAATAAAACCTACTTGGTCAGGATGGATGATTGTTTTAATGTGTTCTTGGATTCGGTTAGAGAGAATTTTATTGAGTATTTTTGCATTGATATTCAAAACGGAAATTGGTCTGAAGTTATCTTTGTTGGATCTTTCTGTGCTTTAGGTATCAGAGTAATTGTGGCTTCATAGAATGAGTTGGGTAGAGTACCTTCTATGTCTATTTTTTGGAATAGTTTGTGCAGAACTGGAATTAGATCTTCTTTGAAGGTCTGATAGAACTCTGTAGTAAACCCATCTGGTCCTGGCCTTTTCTTTGTTTGTTTGTTTGGGAGACTATTAATGACTGCTTCTACTTCTTTTTTTTTTTTTTTTTCCTTTCCATTTTTATTAGGTGTTTAGCTCATTTACATTTCCAATGCTATACCAAAAGTCCCCCATACCCACCCACCCCCACTCCCCTACCTGCCTACTCCCCCTTTTTGGCCCTGGCGTTCCCCTGTTCTGGGGCATATAAAGTTTGTGTGTCCAATGGGCCTCTCTTTCCAGTGATGGCCGACTAGGCCATCTTTTGATACATACTGCTTCTACTTCTTTAGGGGATATGGAACTGTTTACATAGTTAACTTGATCCTGATTTAACTTTGGTACCTGGTACCTGTCTAGAAATTTGTCCATTTCATCCAGGTTTTCCAGTTTTGTTGAGTATAGCCTTTTGTAGAAGGATCTGATGGTGTTTTGGATTTCTTCAGGATCTGTTGTTATGTCTCTCTTTTCATTTCTGATTTTGTTAATTAGGATGCTGTCCCTGTGCCCTCTGGTGAGTCTGGCTAAGGGTTTATCTATCTTGTTGATTTTCTCAAAGAACCAGCTCCTCATTTGGTTGATTCTTTGAATAGTTCTTCTTGTTTCCACTTGGTTGATTTTGTCCCTGAGTTTGATTATTTCCTGCTGTGTACTCCTCTTGGGTGAATTTTCTTCCTTTTTTTCTAGAGCTTTTATGTGTGTGTTATCAAGCTTCTAGTGTATGCTCTCTCTAGTTTCTTTTTGGAGGCACTTAGAGCTATGAGTTTCCCTTTTAGAAATGTTTTCATTGTGTCCCATAAGTTTGGGCATGTTGTAGCTTCATTTTCACTGAAAATGAAAATGAGGGGCTGTTTAAGAAGCTATGTCCCTGTATTTTAAATTGTTGGATGCTGTGCAGGCCAAGATAGGTGCTGACCTAATTTTTGGTATTGTCCTCCTGATATCCCATTACAAGTCTTCTGTGTGTAAATGCTTGTCCTTTCTCATCTGCCCAAAAGGTGATTCTCTGAAATTAGCATATTAAAAAGATACCTGCCATGGTGAGTGTCAATCACCAGGTCAATAGCAAAGAGAATCCCAAGGAGATGGATCTGGCCTTGTTCTGTTACTAATTTCTTCCTTCATACTAGAATATGTTTTGTTTTTGTTGTTGTTGTTGTTGTTGTTTGTTTTTTGTTTTTTGTTTTTTGTTTTGTATAATAAAGAGCTCACAGCCCAAGTTGGAGCAAGAAGTATGAGCAGAACTTCCAAATGCAGGTGGAGACAGACAGATGCAGGCAGGCAGAGAATGATGCAGAAGAACGATAGAATAGAGGTGAGAAGCAGACAGTAAGAACCATGTGGAAAGACAGAATGGAGGAGAAGTCTGGATAAGTTAGTAGGTAGCTGAGAAACTACCCTAGCAAAAGGGTAGTTTAGCTTTAAAATATATAGATGTCAACATGTCTTAATTAAACCTCAAGTGGGATCCAAAAATGCCCCAGAATAACTGGTGCATCAATGTAGAGCTTGGGAACAAGATTCAAGCTTAGGACTCAAGTTTCAGACACAGGACATGGACAAGATTATCTAGGCACTGTAGTGTGGAACAGACATATCACCAAGCAGAGCAGGAAGTGAAATTCTAGATCTCAGTGCTGGTTATATATGCTTAAAGTGGGTAGTGACCCAGAGCACAGAATTTAGAGAAGCTTAAGTACTGGAATAAATATCAAAATTTGGAAGCAGTAAAAGAGAAATAAGTAGAAATAGTTTGTAAGTATGCATAGAAGTTGAAAAGGGGAAAGAAACTGACTGTAGACCATCATAGAAAAAAAAATTGACCGGGCAGTGGTGGTGCACACCTTTAATCCCAGCACTTGGGAGGCAGAGGCAGGAGGATTTCTGAGTTTGAGGCCAGCCTGGTCTACAGAGTGAGTTCCAAGACAGCCAGGGCTATACAGAGAAATACTGTCTCATACAAAACAAAACAAAACAAAACAAATCAAAACAAAACAAAACAAAACAAAAAAAACACACAAAAACACAAACAAAAGAAACAAAAAAAAAAAACCCATTGAATTCGAACTGCAAAGGAAGGAGGGTGTTAACAAGTGAAAGAAAGAAAGAAAGAAAGAAAGAAAGAAAGAAAGAAAGAAAGAAAGAAAGAAAGAAAGAAAAAGGAAGAAAAACATTTTTGTGTTAAGAAAATGGACTGAAGCAGGGGTCATTTAGGCCCCATAATAGTTTTGTTTTAGTTACCAGAATAAAACTAATTTTAATGTATTTGGTAATGATTGTAGTTTTGTGTCATGTCTAAAACAGATCGGAGTAAATAACAATATAAAGAATCTCATTGTCCTTCTCCCTCAAATTCACAGGAAGTAAACTTAGATAAGGTGGAGACTGAGAAGTAGTATGCTAAATTACAAGCAGTAGAACAGAAATTAATGGATCTTTTAAATCAGAATAAAGAACTTCCCTGAGTTACTTCAGAGGAATTCGATCTTATCTATGGTGCCACTTTATGATGAGATACAGTCTTGTAGTCTAGGCATGTTACAAATAATACAATAATTTTTCTAGCTACCCTAAGAGAATTAACTCCTGATGAGGGAAATCCACAAGGTTATAAAGAATTTGGGAGGTAGTCCATGGAGATGCTAGGAGTAAAAAGATTTAGAAAGGGAATGATAGCCAATAGCACACATTCACATTATGTGAAACAGGTACTTAATATATAGGCCATCCAAAATTCTGTAATTACAAAACCAGGAAGGATTTAATATTAGCTATTTTAGAAGGCAGCCCTTAGCTTCATAGCTGACATAGTGGGGAGAAAAAGCCTCAGCTCTAGAACAACATAATTGAACTAGAGGTATTAATATTGATATGTGAAGGGTAATATGCTGATTTATGAATATAGATCATGTTTAATGATACCACCTTAGTGCAGCATCATACAGTAACTTTCAGTGCATGGGACAAGGTTGAACAACAAGTAAAAAATCTGAATCATTTACCATGATATCCTGGGATAGACATGAATCTTTTACTAAATTTTTACAAAGATTAACTTCAGCTGTAAATAGAGCAATATCAGATCCAGATGCAAGAGATGTATTAATTGAGTCTTTAGATTAGGAGCACTGATGCTGAAAGCAAAATTATTAGACCATTAGAGGTCAGATCTATGCCTATTTATGAATGGATTAAAACTACTATGGATATTATATTTGATGCTTTTGATACCACTCTAATAGGACAGGCAGTTGCTAAAAGTATGGGAGCTTGAAATAATCAATGCTTTCAGTGTAGAAGACCATGTCATTTCCTAAAGGATTCTAGGCACAGAGTTTCTAGGGATAATATTTTCTCTAATAATAATCCAGGGAAAAAAGCTTCCTGGAATATGTAAAAGGTGTAAAAAGAACATTGTAGACCATTCAGATATATATAAGGTAATTCCTCACAATCTGAAAACAACCTAAGGGAACTTGCTCAGGTTCCAATGGGGGGGGGGTCATATTTTCTCTGTCAGCCTAGAAGAGACTTTTCTAGAGAACAACTAGAAAAGTCAATGTGTCACATGACAGACAGTGCTGTTGTAATCATATCTACTCTGATAGATAGAAAAAGAGATTTTAAAGTTATCAGAAAATAAGTAATTTTAGAAAACTGCTATGAATGATCAGAGACTGAAGTTAAAAATTTAATTAGATAGAATTGAGATTGAAGGTCTAGTGCAAACTAGGGAAGATATAACAATAATTTAACAATATTATTAGAACCCCAACTCAAAAGCTATCTACATAGTTCCTAGGAATTGGAACATTGTCTCAGGTAAGACAAAGTCTAGAATGCTCCGTCATTACATTGGTTATCTAATAAGCCTGTTTGGGTAAATCTGTGGCCCTTAAGTAAGGATAAGTTACAAGCCTTAGAACAGCTGGTTCAAGAGAAGCTAGAGACTCAGTGTAGAGTAGTCCACCAACCCTTGGACTTCTCCTATATTTGTTATTAAAAAAAATAACCTGGAGAATTCTGGATGGCAACAGTTCTAAGAACAACTAATAAAGTAATATAGCCCATGAATTACTTACAAACTGGAATCCCTTTAACTTCTTTGTTACCTAAGGCATGGCCTATTATATTGATTGATTTAAAAGATTGCTTCTTTCAATACCCATGCAACAGCAAGTTAGAGAAAAGTTTGCTTTCACTGTGCCCATATTTAACCATTAACAACTAACTAGAAGATACCATTAAAAGGACTTGTCACAATGAATGTTAAGCAACTCCACCTTGTCTGAATATTTTGTATGGCAGCTGTTTAGAAATAAGTCATCTAGTTTCCTCGATCTATAATGTATAATTTTACAGATAATATCTTATTGGTTGCTTCTGTAAAAAAAAAATGTTGACATAAAAAAAATGACTTGTTGGGGATTACAAATTTCTCCTAAAAAAACAACAAAGAGACTCTATAAAGCATCTAGAATATAAGATAAGTCTGTAGAAAGTCCAACCATAGAAACCACAAATCAGAAGAGAGCAGTTACAAGTTCTTAATGATTTTCAAAAGTTGCTGGAAGCGATTAACTGGCTATGTCCTATAATTAGATTAACTACTCAAGACTTAAGTATTGTATTTCAAGCCTTTCAAGGTAATTTACATACTCTGAAAATTGAGAATTCTCTGAGAACTAGCTTTGGTAGAAAAAAGATTACTGTGTGCATATGTGGATTGCTTGGATACCAAGTTGATTGTCCTTTAGCTGCATTGCTGCCTACTTCTTCTCCCACAGGAATTCTTATGCTGAAAGAAGATAATATCTTAGAATAGATACCTTAAGCACATAGAGTAAAAATTAAAAATTGTAGAAAAGGCTTCTGGTTTGATTATGAAGGGGAGGATACAACTTTGTAAATTAGGAGGAATAGACCCTGCAGAGTTGATAGTACTTTATATTAATACTGAAATTACCTACCTATGGGTAATCAGTGAGGACTGGCAAAGAGCTTGCAGTAATTTGGGTAGAGGGAGAAATTAACAACAAATACCGTAAAAGCAAGCAATTTTGTTTTATACAAAGAACTAATTGGATTCTTCCTCATAAAGTGAAAGGAACACCAATTTCTGAAGCTTTTGTACAGATTCCAGTAAGTTAGTAATGGCAGGTTATAAATCAGGAAATATAGGTTAAAAATCATTGAAGTCTCACCGGCTTCAGTACAAAAATCAAAACTATATGCTAATCTCATGGTTTTATTAGAATTCCCAGAATCTCAATATAGTCACTGACTCTTAACATGTAGAAATCATTGTTTAGCATAGAGAAACTAATGAACTTATTCCAGGTGATTAAGAATTAACTTTGTTATTTATACTACTACAACTGTCATATGAAACAGATCATCTATTATATATAGCCCATATTTAGTCTCATACAGGTTTGTCAAAACCACAGGAACATGCAAACAAAAAAAAGGATGAATTACTAATAAGAATATATTATAAGCTTCAAATATTCATAAAAGTTATGTCAGAAGATTTAAAATTCTATAGACTTGTGAAAAGACAAATAAATAAATAATTTCCTACTTATTTTTTTTTTTATATAATCAAGCTCCATTGTCTGCCAGAAGTAACCCTAACCTAAATGAACCAAAAGAAGTAAAATTTGGCAGATGGATCTGTTTTACTTTGCAGAGTTTGGAAGATTAAAATATGTACATCAAATAATTGATACCTACTCAGTATTCCATTGACCTTCTGCCTTGAATTTTTAAAAGGCTGAGTCTGTAATTACACATTAGACATGATGAATATTTTTGTACATATACTGCATGTGTGTCTAGTAAAATGCAATGCAACAATTTTTTAAATATTATAAGAAAATATGTTACAGGCATACCTTACAATTCTACAGGGCAAGCAATTATGGGAAGATCTAACCATACTTTAAAGGAAATGATCACAAAACAAAAGGGCAATATGTAATCTCTCAAAGATTACATAATGTGTTATTAAATATATATTTTTAAAGTGTCAATCAGACAGGTAACACAGCTACTGAAAAACACTGGATTTTAGGAAGAACTGCTGAATTAAGTCAGTCTACTTACTTTAAGGATTAAAGTAACATCAGAATAGAAATCAGGAAAAGTGTTGGGGAAGAGGCTATGTTTTTATTTCTATAGAAAACAAAAAGCTCTGGATTCCTTCAATGTTAATAAACATTAGATTAAACCTTTGGGACACTGCCTGAAAATATTGGCTGCTGACATGGAAGGTGCAAGAGAAGAGACTAAGAAGAACAACAAACCACGTGTACAAATGCTGTTCCCACTACAGAGGAGCAACTTAGGATACCAGCTGAGACATGAATTTCTCTGCATTAGCCAATGAATCTTGTTGAATACTGGATCCTCATGACTTGTTACTACATGGCATTAGTTTATATGGTATGGGTGGGGACTTCTAACACCCTATTGCAGTTTCATTATGCAGTCCAAATGGTCATAAATATTGACAGATTGTTTTCATCTGCTCAAGCATGGAGCAGAGAATTATCTTCAGTTGATTTGTGCCCACTCCACATTACATAAATGTGTTAATAAAGAAATATCCCTAAAATGTTACCTTTAAGTTTCAATGTTTTCAGAGCAAAAGGACCAGACACTGATGAAGACAAAGTAGTTAGCTCCAGGGTATTCAGCCTCAAAGACTTCCTCAGCTGGGAAGCTTCAAAGCTGATTGCATAGGTATTGCTGCCTAACTGTCTACTTCAGTCAGGTCTTCAATTAAGCCCCGCTCTTTCTTAGCTCCAGATAATTTCACAGGGCCTGGACAACAATGGAAACAACCAACTCTCCCAGAATCTGGCCAATATCCCAAAAGATGCTGTTTCCCTTAGACAGCAGGAAGCAATCTAAAAACACAATGTCCTATTAGTAAGAGATAGAGTTGGTGATTATTGGTCATTCATTGGGCTATCCATATTGCCATTTTGGGGACGTTGGTTACAAGTTGTTATTGGTCTTGGTCAGAGAGAAAGCAAAGAAAAGGTTAGATTCAGGGATCTTTTTCTTTCTCTGTCCCTTCTCTCTACCTTTCTTTCTTTACTATCGAGTATTAGCAAAAGTAGGGATTAGTATTAGTAAAAGGAGGCAGAGGAGAAGAAAAGATAAGAAAGGATAAAAAAAGATGGACTGTTGTATCTTCTAGATAGGTAAATGAAGAGTGGATTATGGTATCACTTTTTAGACAAGAAAGCAACAACCCATCTCAAATACTTTAGATTGGCATGGATTTGTGTATAATGATAAAAATTGCGAGTTATATTTACAAAAACATACTGAATATATAATTCAACTCTTGTTTGACATATATGTGCATATTCAACTCAAATAAAATTTTAATGTATATTCCTACTCTTAAGAAAGCTAAGAGAACACAAATGCCAGCCCAAGCTACTATAATCAGCAAAACTCTCAATTACCATAGATGAAGAAAGTATTCCACAACAAAACAAAATTCACACAATATCTTGCCATGAATCTAGCCCTTCAAAGGATAATAAAGGGAAAAAACCAACACAAAAATGGAAACTAAACCTGAGAAAAAGCAAGAAAGTAATCCTTCAACAAATCTAAAAGAAGATAGCCACAAGAACAGAACCCCAACTTTAATAACAAAAATAACAAGAAGCAATAAGTACTTTTCTTTAATTTCTCTTAACCTCAATGGACTCAATTCCATAATAAAAAGACATAGACTAATAGACTGGCTACACAAACAGGACCCAACATTTTGTTGCTTGCAGGAAACCCACCACAGGGACAAAGATAGACACTACCTCAGAGTAAAAAGCTGGAAAACAATTTTCCAATCAAATGGTCTGAAGAAACAAGCTGGACTAGCAATTCTAATATCGAATAAAATTGACTTCCAACCCAAAGTCAATCAAAAAAGACAAGGAAGGGCACTTCATACCCATCAAAGATAAAATCTACCAAGACAAACTCTCAAATATAAATATCAGTGCTCCAAATGCAAGGGCAGCCACATTCATTAAAGAAACTTTAGTAAAGCTCAAAGCATACATTGTACCTCACACAATAATAGTGGGAGACTTCAACACCCTACTCTCACCAATGGACAGATCCTGGAATCAGAAACTAAACAGAGACACATGGACACTAACAGCAGTTATGAAACAAATAGATTTATCAGATAGCTACAGAACAATTTATCCTAAAACAAAAGGATATACCTTCTTCTCAGCACCTCATGGTACCTCCTCCAAAATTGACCATATAATTGGTCACAAAACAGGCCTCATCAGATACAAAAATATTGAAATTATCTGATACATCCTATCAGATCACCATGGACTAAAGCTGATCTTCAATAACAGCATAAATAATAAAAAGCCAACATTCATGTGGATTATCCATCATGATCAAATAGGCTGTGTCCCAGAAATGCAGGGATGGTTCAATATACAGAAATCCAACAATGTAATCCACTATATAAAGAAACACAAAGACAAAAACCACATGATCATCTCATTAGTTGCTGAGAAAGCATATGACAAAATCCAATACCCATTCCAGGTAAACGTCTTGGGAAGATCAGGAATTCAAAGCCCCAAAATAAATGTAATAAAAGTTAGATACAGCAAACCAGTAGCTACCATGAATCTAAATGGAGCAAAAATTGAAGCAATCCCACTAATATCAGGGACTAGAAAAGGTTGTCTACTCTCTCCCTGCCTATTCAATATAGTACTTGAAGTCCTCGCCATAGCATTTAGACAACAAAATGGATTAAAGGGATTAAAAAAAAAAGGGGAAAGAAAGAAGTCAAAAAATAGGAGCAGCACTGGAGTAGCTAGGGCGCAGAGTTGTCTGACTACCGCAAGCTACCCACAACACCTGCCAAGCGATCTTAGGACTTCTGGTGAGTGGAACACAGCATCTGCTCCAATCCAATCGCGCGGGACTTGAGACTGCATTAATTAGGAAAGCAGAAAACCCCGTCTCAGTAGGGGCACAAGCACCAGGGTAGCTAGGGCTCAGAGTTGGCTGACTACTGCCAGATACCCACAACACCAGCCATGTGATCTTAAGAATTCTGAGGATTGGGATCTGCCCAGCATGGGAGATCTTTGCCTGAGCATCAGCAGCACACATCTTGGTTCTGGGATCCCGCTGATGCATCCTGCACAGGCAGGTGAGCATTTTCCTGGCCAGAGGATAGGGACCTGCCCTGCTCGGGAGCACTTTGCCTGAGCATTAGCAGCAGACATCTAAGTTCCGGGACCCTGCAGAGTGTACCCTGCACAGACATCTTGGTTCCAGGACCCCACTGAGTGTATCCTGCACAGCTCCAGAGAATACCAGATGGCGAAAGGCAAACGTAAGAATCCTACTAACAGAAATCAAGACCACTCACCATCATCAGAACGCAGCACTCCCACCCCACCTAGTCCTGGGCACCCCAACACAACCGAAAAGCTAGACCTGGATTTAAAAGCATATCTCATGATGATGGTAGAGGACATCAAGAAGAACTTTAATAACTCACTTAAAGAAATACAGGAGAACACTGCTAAAGAGTTACAAGTCCTTAAAGAAAAACAGGAAAACACAATCAAACAGGTAGAAGTCCTTATAGAAAAACAGGAAAACACATCCAAACAGGTGATGGAAATGAACAAAACAATACTAGACATAAAAAGGGAAGTAGACACAATAAAGAAAACCCAAAGCGAGGCAACGCTGGAGATAGAAACCCTAGGAAAGAGATCTGGAACCATAGATGCGAGCATCAGCAACAGAATACAAGAAATGGAAGAGAGAATCTCAGGTGCAGAAGATTCCATAGAGAACATTGGCATAACAATCAAAGATAATGAAAAACGCAAAAAGATCCTAACTCAAAACATCCAAGAAATCCAGGACACAATGAGAAGACCAAACCTACAGATAATAGGAGTTGATGAGAAAGAAGATTTTCAACCTAAAGGGCCAGCAAATATATTCAACAAAATTATAGAAGAAAACTTCCCAAACCTAAAGAATGACATGCCCATGAACATACAAGAAGCCTACAGAACTCCAAATAGACTGGACCAGAAAAGAAATTCCTCCCGACACATAATAATCAGAACAACAAATGCACTAAATAAAGAGAGAATATTAAAAGCAGTAAGGGAGAAAGGTCAAGTAACATATAAAGGCAGACCTATCAGAATTACAACAGACTTTTCACCAGAGACTATGAAAGCCAGAAGAGCCTGGACAGATGTTATACAGACACTAAGAGAATACAAATGCCAGCCCAGGCTACTATACCCGGCCAAACTCTCAATTACCATAGATGGAGAAACCAAAGTATTCCACGACAAAACCAAATTCACACATTATCTTTCCACGAATCCAGCCCTTCAAAGGATAATAACAGAAAAGAAGCAATACAAGGACGGAAATCACATCCTAGAACGAGGAAGGAAGTAATCCCTCAACAAACTAAAAAGAAGACAGCCACAAGAACAGAATGCCAACTGTAACAACAAAAATAAAAGGAAGCAACAATTAGTTTTCCTTAATATCTCTTAATATCAATGGACTCAATTCCCCAATAAAAAGACATAGACTAACAGACTGGCTACACAAACAGGACCCAACATTCTGCTGCTTACAGGAAACTCATCTCAAGGAAAAAGACAGACACTACCTCAGGGTGAAAGGGTGGAAAACAACTTTCCAAGCAAATGGTCTGAAGAAACATGCTGGAGTAGCCATTCTAATATCGAATAAAATCGAATTCCAACCCAAAGTTATCAAAAAAGACAAGGAGGGACACTTCATACTCATCAAAGGTAAAATCCTCCAAGAGGAACTCTCAATTCTGAATATCTATGCTCCAAATGCAAGGGCAGCCACATTCATTAAAGACACTTTAGTAAAGCTCAAAGCACACACTGCACCTCACACAATAATCGTGAGAGACTTCAACAAACCACTTTCATCAATGGACAGATCATGGAAACAGAAACTAAACAGGGACACAGTGAAACTAACAAGTTATGAAACAAATGGATCTGACAGACACCTACAGAACATTTTATCCTAAAACAAAAGGATATACCTCCTTCTCAGCACATCACGGGACCTTCTCCAAAACTGACCGTATAATTGGTCACAAAACAGACCTCAACAGATAGAAAAAATATTGAAATTGTCCTATGTATCCTATCAAACCACCATGACCTAAGGCTGATCTTCAATAACAACATAAATAATGGAAAGCCAACATTCACGTATAAACTGAACAACACTCTTCTCAATGATACCTTGGTCAAGGAAGGAATAAAGAAAGAAATTAAAGACTTTTTAGAGTTTAATGACAATGAAGCCACAACATACCCAAACCTATGGGACACAATGAAAGCATTTCTAAGAGGGAAATTCATAGCTCTGAGTGCCTCCAAGAAGAAACGGGAGAGAGCACATACTAGCAGCTTGACAAAACATCTAAAAGCTCTAGAAAAAAAGGAAGCAAATTCACCCAAGAGGAGTAGACAGCAGGAAATAATCAAACTCAGGGGTGAAATCAACCAAGTGGAAACAAGAAGAACTATTCAAAGAATTAACCAAAGAAGGAGCTGGTTCTTTGAGAAAATCAACAAGATAGATAAACCCTTATCTAGACTCACTAGAGGACACAGGAACAAAATCCTAATTAACAAAATCAAAAATGAAAAGGGAGGCATAACAAGAGATCCTGAAGAAATCCAAAACACCATCAGATCGTTCTACAAAAGGCTATCCTCAACAAAACTGGAAAACATGGACGAAATGAACATATTTCTAGAGAGATACCAGGTACCAAAGTTAAATCAGGATCAAGTTAATGATCTAAACAGTCTAATATCCCCTAAGGAAATAGAAGTAGTCATTAATAGTCTCCCAGCCAAAAAAAGCCCAGGACCAGATGGGTTTAGTGCAGAGTTCTATCAGACCTTCAAAGAAGATCTAATTCCAGTTCTGCACAAACTATTCCACAAGATAGAAGTAGAGGTTACTCTACACAACTCATTCTATGAAGCCACAATTACTCTGATAATCTAAACCACAGAAAGATCCAACAAAGATAGAGAACTTCAGACCAATTTCTCTTATGAATATCGATGCAAAAATCCTCAATAAAATGTTGCTAACCGAATCCAAGAACACATTAAAGCAATCATCCATCCTGACCAAGTAGGTTTTATTCCAGGGATGCAAGGATGGTTTGTTGTCGAATTGCTCTGGCTAATACTTCAAGTACTATGTTGAAAAGGTAGGGAGAAAGTGGGCAGCCTTGTCTAGTCCCTGATTTTAGTGCGATTGCTTCCAGCTTCTCTCCATTTACTTTGATGTTGGCTACTGGTTTGTTGTAGATTGCTTTTATCATGTTTAGGTATGGGCCTTGAATTCCTGATCTTTCCAAAACTTTTATCATGAATGGGTGTTATATATTGGATTACATTGATGGATTTTTCTATATTAAACCAACAAAAGGAGATCAAGGGGATACAAATTGGAAAAGAGGAAGTCAAAATATCACTTTTTGCATATGATATGATAGTATATATAAGTAACCCTAAAAATTCCACCAGAGAACTCCTAAACCTGATAAACAGCTTCGGTGAAGTAGCTGGATAGAAAATAAACTCAAACAAGTCAATGGCCTTTCTCTACACAAAGAATAAACAGGCTGAGAAAGAAATTAGGGAAACAACACCCTTCTCAATAGTCACAAATAATATAAAATATCTTGGCATGACTCTAACTAAGGAAGTGAAAGATCTGTATGATAAGAGCTTCAAGTCTCTGAAGAAAGAAATTAAAGAAGATCTCAGAAGATGGAAAGATCTCCCATGCTCATGGATTGGCAGGATCAACATTGTAAAAATGGCTATCTTGCCAAAAGCAATCTACAGATTCAATGCAATCCCCATCAAAATTCCAACTCAATTCTTCAACAAATTAGAAGGAGCAATTGGCAAATTCATCTGGAATAACAAAAAACCTAGGATAGCAAAAACTCTTCTCAAGGATAAAAGAACCTCTGGTGGAATCACCATGCCTGACCTAAAGCTTTACTACAGAGCAATTGTGATAAAAACTGCATGGTACTGGTATAGAGACAGACAAGTAGACCAATGGAATAGAATTGAAGACCCAGAAATGAACTGACACACACCTATGGTCACTTGATCTTCGACAAGGGAGCTAAAACCAACCAGGTGAAGAAAGACAGCATTTTCAACAATTGGTGTTGGCACAACTGGTTGTTATCATGTAGAAGAATGCGAATCGATCCATACTTATCTCCTTGTACTAAGGTCAAATCTAAGTGGATCAAGGAACTTCACATAAAACCAGAGACACTGAAACTTATAGAGGAGAAAGGGGGGAAAAGCCTTGAAGATATGGGCACAGGGGAAAAATTCCTGAACAAAACAGCAATGGCTTGTGCTGTAAGATCGAGAATTGACAAATGGGACCTAATGAAACTCCAAAGTTTCTTCAAGGCAAAAGACACCGTCAATAAGACAAAAAGACCACCAACAGATTGGGAAAGGATCTTTACCTATCCTAAATCAGATAGGGGACTAATATCCAACATATATAAAGAACTAAAGAAGGTGAACTTCAGAAAATGAAATAACCCCATTAAAAAATGGGGCTCAGAACTGAACAAAGAATTCTCACCTGAGGAGTACCGAATGGCAGAGAAGCACCTGAAAAAATGTTCAACATCCTTAATCATCAGAGAAATGCAAATCAAAACAACCCTGAGATTCCACCTCACACCAGTCAGAATGGCTAAGATCAAAAATTCAGGTGACAGCAGATGCTGGCGTGGATGTGGAGAAAGAGAAACACTCCTCCATTGTTGGTAGGATTGCAGGCTTGTACAACCACTCTGGAAATCAGTCTGGCGGTTCCTCAGAAAATTGGACATAGTACTACCAGAGGATCCCGCAATACCTCTCCTGGGCATATATCCAGAAGATGTCCCAACTGGTAAGAAGGACACATGCTCCACTATGTTCATAGCAGCCTTATTTATAATAGCCAGAAGCTGGAAAGAACCCAGATGTCCCTCAACAGAGGAATGGATACAGAAAATGTGGTACATCTACACAATGGAGTCCTATTCAGCTATTAAAAAGAATGAATTTATGAAATTCCTAGCCAAAAGGATGGACCTGGAGGGCATTATCCTGAGTGAGGTAACACATTCACAAACGAACTCACACAAAATGTACTCACTGATAAGTGGATATTAGCCCAAAACCTAGGATACCCAAGATATAAGATACAATTTCCTAAACACATGAAACTCAAGCAAAATGAAGACAGATGTGAGGACACTATGCCCCTCCTTAGAAGTGGGAACAAAACAGCCATGGAAGGAGTTACAGAGACAAAGTTTGGAGCTAAGATGAAAGGATGGACCAGGTAGAGACTGCCATATCCAGGGATCCACCCCATAATCAGCATCCAAAAGCTGACACCATTGCATACACTAGCAAGATTTTGCTGAATGGACCCAGAGGTAGCTGTCTCTTGTGAGACTATGCCGGGGCCTAGCAAACACAGAAGTGGATGCTCACAGTCAGCTAATGGATGGATCACAGGGCTCCCAATGGAGGAGCTAGAGAAAGTACCCAAGGAGCTAAAGGGATCTGCAACCCTATAGTTGGAACAACATTATGAACTAACCAGTACCCCGGATCTCTTGACTCTAGCTGATATAAAGTTGACCATCTAAACAGTCCCATATACCCTAAAGAAATGGAAGAAGTTATTAATAGTCTCCCAGCCAAAAAAAGCCCAGGTCCAGACGGGTTTAGTACAGAGTTCTATCAGACCTTCAAAGAAGATCTAATTCCAGTTCTGCACAAACTAATTCACAAAATAGAAGTAGAAGGTATTCTACCCAACTCATTTTATGAAGCCACTATTACTCTGATACATAAACCAGAAAACGATCCAACAAAGATAGAGAACTTCAGAACAATTTCTCTTATGAATATCGATGCAAAAATCCTCAATAAAATTCTGGCTAACCGAATCCAAGAACACATTAAAGCAATCATCCATCCTGACCAAGTAGGTTTTATTCCAGGGATGCAGGGATGGTTTAATATATGAAAATCCATCAATGTAATCTATTATATAAACAAACTCAAAGACAAAAACCACATGATCATCTCGTTCGATGCAGAAAAAGCATTTGACAAGATCCAACACCCATTCATGATAAAAGATTGGGAAAGATCAGGAATTCAAGGCCCATACCTAAACATCATAAAAGCAATCTACAGCAAACCAGTAGCCAACATCAAAGTAAATGGTGAGAAGTTTGAAGCAATCCCACTAAAATCAGGGACTAGACAAGGCTGCCTGCTTTCTCCCTCCCTCTTCAACATAGTACTTGAAGTCCTAGCCATTGCAATTCGACAACAAAAGGAGATCAAGGGGATACAAATTGGAAAAGATGAAGTCAAAATATCACTTTTTGCAGATGATATGATAGTATATATATAAGTGACCATAAAAATTCCACCAGAGAACTCCTAAACATGATAAACAGCTTCAATGAAGTAGCTGGATATAAAATTAACTGAAACAATTCAATGGCCTTTCTCTACACAAAGAATAAACAGGCTGAGAAAGAAATTAGGGAAACAACACCCTTCTCAATAGTCACAAATAATATAAAATATCTTGGCATGACTCTAACTAAGGAAGTGAAAGATCTGTATGATAAGAGCTTCAAGTCTCTGAAGAAAGAAATTAAAGAAGATCTCAGAAGATGGAAAGATCTCCCATGCTCATGGATTGGCAGGATCAACATTGTAAAAATGGCTATCTTGCCAAAAGCAATCTACAGATTCAATGCAAACCCCATCAAAATTCCAACTCAATTTTTCAATGAATTAGAATGGACAATCTGCAAATTCATCTGGAATAACAAAAAACCTAGGATAGCAAAAGCTCTTCTCAAGGATAAAAGTACCTTTGGTGGAATAACCATGCCTGACCTAAAGCTTTACTACAGAGCAATTGTAATAAAAACTGCATGGTACTGGTATAGTGACAGACAAGTAGACCAATGGAATAGAATTGAAGACCCAGAAATGAACCCAAACACCCATGGTCACTTGATCTTTGACAAGGGAGCTAAATCCATCCAGTGGAAGAAAGACAGCATTTTCAACAAATGGTGCTGGCACAACTGGTTGTTATCATGTAGAAGAATGCGAATCGACCCATTCGTCTCTCCTTGTACTAAGGTCAAATCTAAGTGGATCAAGGAACTTCACATAAAACCAGAGACACTGAAATTTATAGAGGAGAAAGTGGGGAAAATCTCGAAGATATGGGCACAGGGAAAAAATTCCTGAATAGAAGAGCAATGGCTTGTGCTGTAAGATCAAGGATTGTCAAATGGGACCTCATGAAACTGCGAAGTTTCTGCAAGGCAAAAGACAGCGTCAATAAGACAAAAAGACCATTAACAGATTGGAAAAGGATCTTTACCTATCTTAAATCAGATAGGGGACTAATATCCAATATATATAAAGAACTCAAGAGGGTGGACTCCAGAAAATCAAATAACCCCCTTAAAAGATGGGGCTCAGAGCTGAACAAAGAATTCTCACCGGAGGAATACCGAATGGCTGAGAAGCACCTGAAAAAAATGTTCAGCACCCTTAATCATCAGAGAAATGCAAATCAAAACAACCATGAGATTCCACCTCACACCAGTCAGAATGGCTAAGATCAAAATTTCAGGTGACAGCAGATACTGGCGAGGATATGGATAAAGAGGAAAACTCCTCCATTGTTGGTGGGATTGCAAGCTTGTACAACCACTCTGGAAATCAGTCTGGCAGTTCCTCAGAAAATTGGACATAGTACTACCGGAGGATCCCGCAATACCTCTCCTGGGCATATATCCAGAAGATGTCCCAACCGGTAAGAAGGACACATGCTGCACTATGTTCATAGCAGCCTTATTTATAATAGCCAGAAGCTGGAAAGAACCCAGATGTCCCTCAACAGAGGAATGGATACAAAAAATGTGGTACATTTACACAATGGAGTTCTACTCAGCTATTAAAAAGAATGAATTTATGAAATTCTTAGGCAAATGGTTGGACCTGGAGGGCATCATTCTGAGTGAGGTAACCGAATCACAAAATGAAATGCACTCACTGATAAGTGGATATTAACCCAGAAACATAGTATAGCGAGATATAAGGTACAATATGCAAAACATATGAAACTGAAGAAGAACGAGGACCAAAGTGTGGACACTTTGCTCCTTCTTAGAATTGGAAACAATCACCCATGGAAGGAGTTACAGAGACAAAGTTTGGAGCTGAGACAAAATGATGGGGTCATCTAGAGACTGCCATATCCAGGGATCTATCCCATAATTAGCCTCCAAACGATGCCACCATTGCATACACTAGCAAGCCTTTGTTGCAAGGACGGTGATATAGCTGTCCCTTGTGTGACTAAGCCGGGGCCTAGCAAACACATAAGTGGATGCTCACAGTCAACTATTGGATGGATCACAGGTCCCCCAAAGGAGGAGCTAGAGAAAGTATCCAAGGAACTAAAGATATCTGCAACCCTATCGGTGGAACAACATTATGAACTAACCAATACCCCAGAGCTCTTGACTCTAGCTGCATATGTATCAAAAGATGACCTAGTCGGCCATCACTGGAAAGAGAGACCCATTGGTCAGGCAAACTTTATATGCCCCAGTACAGGGGAACGCCAGGGCCAAAAAATGGGAATGGGTGGGTAGGGGAGTGGGGGGGGACTTTTGGGATAGCATTGGAAATGTAATTGAAGAAAATACGTAATAAAAAAAAGATGTCAAAAATATCAGTATTTGCAGATGACATGATAGCATACATAGGTGATTCCAAAAATTTCACCAGAGAACTCCTAAACATGATAAACAACTTCAGTGAAGTAGCTGGATATAAAATTAATTTAAACAAATCAGTGGTCTTTCTCTACACAAAGGATAAACAGGGTGAGAAAAAAACAACACCCTTCACAATAGTCACAAATAACATAAAATACCTTGGTGTGACTCTAATTAAGCAAGCAAAAGATCTGTATGATAAGAACATCATGTCTCTGATGAAAGAAATGAAGGATATCTTAAAAGATGGAAATATCTCTCATTCTCATGAATTGGCAGGATTAATATAGTAAAAATGGCCACCTTTCCATAAGCAATCTTTAGATTCAATGGAGTCCGCATCAAAATTCCAGCTAAATTGTTCAAGGAGGTAGAAAGGGCAATTGACAAATTCATCTGGATTAACAAAAATCTAGGATAGCAAAAACTATTCTCAACAATAAAAGAACCTCTGGCGGAGTTTTTGACCTCAAGTTGTTCTACAGAGCAATTGTGATTAAAACTGCATGGTACTGGTACAATGACAGACAGGTAGATCAATGGAATAGAACTGAAGACACAGAAATGAACCCACACATTTATGGTCACTTGATCTTTGACAAAGGTGCTTAAACTATCCAGTAGAAAATGACACCACTTTGAGTAAATGGTGCTGGCTCAACTGGTGGTTTGCATGTAGAAGAATGCAAATTGACTCATTTTTCTCTCCTTGTACAAAGCTCAAGTCTAAGTGAATCAAAGACCACCACATAAAAACAGAGACACTGTAACTTGTCGAGGAGAAAGTGGGGAAGAGCCTTGATCATACAGGCACAGAGGAAAAATTCCTGAACAGAACAACAGTGGCTTGTATTGTAAGATCAAGAATTAACAAGTGGGACCTCATGAAATTGCAAAGCTTCTGTAAGGCAAAGGACACTGTCAATAAGACAAAGTGGCAACTAACAGATTGGGAAAAGATCTTTGCCAATCCTGAATCTGATAGAGGACTAATATCCAATATATACAAAGAACTCAAGAAGTTAGACTTCAGGAAAACAAATAACCTGATTAAAAAATGGGATACATGGCTAAACAAAGAATTCTCAACTGAGGAATACCAACTGGCTGAGAAACACCTAAAAATATGTCCAACATCCTTAGTTACCTGGGAAATACAATCAAAACAACCCAGAAATTCTACATCACACCACTCAGAATGGCTAAAATCACAAACTCAGATGAAGTCACATGACAGTGAGGATGTGGATGAAAAGGAACACTCCTCCATTGCTGGTGAGATTGCAAGCTGGTACAACCACTCTGGAAATCACTTTGGTGTTTGGTGGTTCCTCAGAAAATTGGACATAGTACTATAAGAGGATCCAGCAATACCACTCCTGGGACTATACCCAGAATAAACTCCAATCTGTAATAAGGGCAAATGCTCCACTATGTTCATAGCAGCCTTATTTATAATAGCCAGAAGCTCTTAAGAGCCCAGATATTCTTCAACAGAGGAATGAATACAGAAAATGTGGTACATTTACACAATGGAGTACTACTCAGCTATTAAAAACAATGAATTTATGAAATTCTTAGACAAATGGATGGATTTGGAGGATATCATCCTAAGTGAGGTAACCCAATCACAAAAGAACACACATTATATGCACTCATTGATAAGTGGATATTAGCCCAGAAGCTCGGAATACATAAGATACAATTTGCAAAACACATCAAACTCAAGAAGAAGGAAGAC
Source organism: Mus musculus (assembly GCF_000001635.26). NCBI lineage: Eukaryota > Metazoa > Chordata > Mammalia > Rodentia > Muridae > Mus > Mus musculus. The sequence goes on along the minus strand of NC_000070.6, from coordinate 71,136,287 downwards.
CAAAGTGTGGATACTTCATTCCTTCTTAGAATGGAGAACAAAATACCCATGGAAGGAGTTACAGAGACTAAGTGTGAAACAGAGACTGAAGGACTGACCATCCAGAAACTGCCCCACCTTGTGATTCATCACTTAAACAACCTTCAAAACCAGACACTCTTGTGGATTCCAACAAGAGCTTGCTGAGAAGAGTCTGATATAGCTGACTCCTGAGAGGCTCTGCCAGTGCCTGACTAATATATAAGTGAATGTTCAAATAACCCACTTGAAGGAGCACAGGGTATCCAACGATGGAGCTAGAGAATGTAGCCAAGGGGCTGAAGGGGTTTGCAGCCCCATAGGAGGAACAACAATATGAACTAACAGTATCTCCAGAGCTCCCAGAGACTAAACTCCCAACCAAAGAAAACACATATTGGGACTCATGGCTCTAACTGTATATGTAGCAGAAGATGACCTAGTTGGTCATTAATGTGAGAAGAGGCTCTTGGTCCTGTGAATGTTATATGCTCCAGTATAAGGGACTTCTAGGCCCAGGAAGCAGGAGTGGGTGGGTTGGTAAGCAGGGAAGGGGGGAGGCATGGGGGTTTTCAGAGGGGAAACTAGAAAAGGGGATAACATTTGATAAAGAAAGTAAATAAAGAAAATATCTAATAAAAAAAAATCTTACAGAAAATATGTTCAATAAATCCTACTATATCAAAATGTCAGCTCCTTTAATAATAATTGAAAATGAAGGGCATTTAATTTAGATACAAATACGGGAGAATTTTTTTAAAGTTTAGATATTGTACAAAGAAGAAACTATTTCAGGTTCTGTTGAAGTGGTCAGAGAGAAGTTAATTATAGACCAACTGCTTTTGGGCAGGGGATAGCTCTAGAGTGTGGATATATATCTGGAGACATGCCTTTGGAGAAAGTTGATTTTCTTTTTCCTAGCAGGTACCAATTGCAAATAGCTTCTTCCTGGGTTGGAGTTGTTAGGGAGGGCGCTTTGTATCTTCTTCCCTCTTCCCCTGTACAATACTGAGATTTTGCCTGGTCTGAATCTCTGCAGATCTTGTGCATGCTGTCACTGTTACTGTCTCTGTGAGATCATTTGTGCATCAGAATGAAAGACAAAAGATACTGTTTCTTTGTCTATTTCAATTCTCACCCTTTGTTTCCTTGTCTTGTTTTTGTTTTTTGGTTTTTTGGTTTTGAGAGAATGAGCAGGAAGCAGGAAGTTTAGAGGGTAGGATGATGAGTAGGGTTTGGGAAGATTTGAGGAAAGGAAAAAAATATTATCAAAATATATTGCGTGAAAATTTTTAAATAAAAATAGAGCAAAATTTGAGGCTCCCCAAGGATCAATGACTCCAGAAATAACTAAATGTCTGCCTTTTTTGCCAGGTAGAAAACAGATTATATATAAAAAAAAAGCAGGTATGTTAAGTGTCTGTTGAAATAGAAGAACACAAACTTAATGGAATTAAACTTTAGTAGGTCTTAGGATACCCAACTAAAGAAATTGGCCCCTTTGTACAACAGGAAAAAAGATAGCATGGCCAATCTGCAGTGGGTGCTGGCAATCTCATCTGTACTACATATGCTCTGGAACTCTGTTGGCCTTATTTCTTTTTTCAACTCCATTTTGTCATTTCAATAAGTAAAACAAATAACCCAGACACATATAACATGGTTCTTATGAGAATGATTAATTTGTTGTTTGAATTCTAACATTTTTAGACTTAAAATTCATTACTATTTCTGTATTTACTTAATTGTGGGATTTTGTAAGCTTTTAACATTTCAATGATATTAAAAAAGGAAATTTTTAAATGGTAAATTGTTGTCTAAATGATTTAATTATCAAAGTAACAAGATAGTTTTCAGTATTTATTCTATAAATGTAAAAATGTCAATAAGTTGGAAGCATAATATATATTCTGTGCTACTAATATGCCAATAACCTTCAGAGATAGCTTGGTTCCAGCCTCCTGGTTTCTAAGGCTTTCTTACAGATGCCTAAGGTTTCCTGCCTCCATCTGTTCAATGGGTACTATGATTTGATACATAGATAGAAGGTTTAAAAATTGCAACTGGGAGGTCGTTCCAGACTTTAAATGTTTGATCTTTAAATTGATTTTTTTATTCCAACAAACTGCTCTTTCATGATCATGGCACATTTGGTAACATTACATATCTTTATAATAAAACATTCCATGCTAAAATTTCCAGAGTGATCTCAGTGGTTAGGATGATGTAGTAATTTTTAGATTGGTTCTAAGAAATTATTCTTAGTATATAGGTAAGTTTATGCAATATCTCACATTATATCTTGATTGTAATATTGGCCATAGGAACTAAAGAATACGAAATACCAAATGTATTACAAGGAATCTTCTCAAATAAATTATAATAGGCCTTACTCAATATGTGCATGTGAGATAGTATTTACCATAATATTATGTGAATAAAACTGAGATATTAATGGTTGTAGTAAATGTCTTACCTTAATATTAGATGAAGTTACTGATAGAAAAGGTAAAATTAAATAAAGTATATCAAAGCATATAAACATTAAAATCATAGTAATAAAAATGATAGTCAGCCCCATGTTTAGAATATAGAATACAAAACCAAACTTGAACATGTCCACAGAACTGGAAAATGAGGGTTATATGAGGATGGATAGGACATTCTCGATGCCCTGTGTGTACTTTTTTTGTCAGCATCCATCAGAAAGAAATGGAACAACCATCCCCACTTTTACTAACTCCTATTTAGTCCTCTTGGTTATTGTTACAAAATAAAATAAAATTGGTAGCTGAAACAAGCAGAAATTTATTTGTCATTAAATTTGGACACTGGTATGCCAAGATCAAAATTCTTGCAAGTTAGAGAGTTCACTGTATGGGCTCCCCTTCAGGTTTATTGATATTCACTATCTTAGTTCTTCATGAAATATTTCTGTATTCATGGTGTTTAGAAAAACAAGCTTTATGGCTGTTTTCAAGGGAGATACTCACCCATCATAAGGGCCTCACCCTCTACACCTCATTATGTTCCAAAGTCTGTGTCTCCAAAGACCATCAATGTGGAGGCTAGAGCTTCAATATATGAATTTCAGTCAAGAAAACTCTCTTGCAACCTCTGAGAATTACTTTGTTTAAGCCCATGTTACAATCCACATGAGAAGGTTCACAGATATAATCATTTGTCCTAATTATAACAAATCAGAATTGCAGGTCAGAGGATAACAACAAGCACACAGGTTAGTTATATATGGAAGTAGGATTGGATGTTACAGATATTTCCAGTAACCTGCCATACAGTTCATCCAGCTGAGGCACAAGGAGGTCATGAAGCAGGTCTGCCTCTTGACAAAGTAGAACCTTTTCCCCATCAACCAAGAAGCTATGGAAAAGCATATCTATAACAAAAAGAAAAACATACAGAAATATGCTCCAAGGTTTGTAGTAGTAAAACTTTAATTGTATAAAATGTAGTTTGGAAAACCTTAATTATATAAAATTTGGACAGTGTATGAACAAAGGATCTGTATAGGTGGTTTGGGGCTTTTCCGTGATTATATTATATAAATGGACTATTTACAATAAATTGCAAAAATTTTACTCATTAAATTGAACATACTCAGCATTAGGAGGTTTGTCATCTCTGATTACAGTTCTTGATAACTATTTGTTTCTCATGAGAAAATTTTTTATAAAACAATATTTCAATAGACTGAGGATTTCTGGATGTATTTCAAGGCAAGAGCCTGTCATTAGCCTTGTGACAGAAACACTTTAAACTGAAAACTTTGAGGAATGCATCGAAGGAAAAAAATCTTCAAATTAACCAATTTCAATTTAACCCAAACATATTACTTGGGTTAAAATGAAGTTCTAGTCACATAGATTTCAAGTTGTCATTGAAAGTAATTATTTTTTAAGGTTGCAATTCTACTCTCTAAATAGTGGTTATCAGTTCACATACTTACTTAAATTGAAAATAACTAAAAGTGAATTAAAATTAAACAATGCTAATTCTGGCCACATATCTAATAACTCGTGTAGTTTGTGGTGATCATATCAAGCAGAAAAGAATAAAAACATTCCATGAGTAATGCTACCCAGAAGTCATAGCTTACTGACCTCATAGCCCACACAACAGGGAGACTCAAGACACAAAGAGCCCTATCATGACAAATATGCAGTCAGTAAGGATGAGCTACTGTTAAGTAATTCCTTTTACTCTACTCATTAACAACTAATTCACATATATCAACACTTAAAGCATTGATTGTTCACCTTAATGGTTGGAAGAAGATAACCAATTCATTAAAGACTTGTATTTAGTACTTGTAAGTTAAAAGTAGCCAAAGGAACATTGTTCCATTTGGTGTGTATAGTTTTCAGTTAAATACATTGCAGTTCAATCTACAATGCATAAATAGCAAATTATGTCTGTTCCCTTTGCCCCTTTCTATGTTCTGTCCCATATTTGTTATTGTAGGAACACTCTATTTTCTTTTTCTTTCTTTCTTTTTTAATTTTTTTTTTTACAAGCTAACAAGTTTGATGTGGCTCTGTGTTTTATTCCCTTCCAGGCTTGCAGCTGTTTTGGCAACAGAAGAAAAATTCCCCATAACAAATCAAATAAAAGCTCTTTCGGCGAAGAGGAATTGAAAACAGCAGGGCCTCAAAGAGGGCTGCACATGAGATGCCTTGTTCTGGCTTTCAACACAACTCAAATCAGAAACACATTACCATAATCTGAAACAGCCCACTGCTAACACAAGACAGATGGCGGGTAATAACCCATGGATCATTAATAAATAAATTCCAGCATTAAAGGCTTTACAAAGTATGACAACATTATCTGGGCACAATTACTGCCCCTCTCCTACCCCAGCATCATTTCAGTGTATTATGGGCTATGCTAGGTTTATTTTTATTTTTTCCCCTTCAATTCCACAGATCTAAAGGAAGTTTAAATATGACACACATTCTAAACAGATGAAACCTATCTCAGTGTACAAGAGAGGTCAAAAACTCCATACGGAAAAAAAAAAAAAGAAAATAGCTGCCAGAAGTTTAAGAACTTACATGTTATGTGGTTGGATCTGCCCACAGAGATTTATTGCACTGCCCTCCATACACTGGCGTCAACCTCTCCAATATGCCTCAGCCTGAATCACACTGCACATTCCATGAGAGAATCTTGCTAGCACATTTGCCATGAAGCTGAAAGACGTATGTGTAATTTCTCAGTTTTCGTTTTGCAAGTGTTACCATCTGTGTCTTTCCCCCTGGTTCTCCTAACTATACTAGGAAGCAAAACTACCTCTGATTAGATTCAAAAAGCAAAAGAGAGAAAGTTAATGCCATCAATGTTGGAAAGTAAACTGAAAGAAAAGAGATTATAGATATCCACAAAAGAAAAAAAAATGGACTGTATTTTTTTGTGAGTGTGTGCAAAGGGTGTGGAATTATCTTACTCTACCAGGATGTGGGCAGCATAGAGATAGAGTAGAGGACGATGCAAGTGTTTCAGGAAGTTCTCTAGGATTTCTCAGGTTAGCACTCCAATTCTGGAAAGTCTAAATAACTATTCTCTCTCTGCATATTACCCTAAGTTAAAATAGAGCTTGGAAATAACCATAAATTATGTGCAAATAAAATATTTAGAAAGTAAATTATAGTTTGACATTCTTCTATATGAATTACTAACTTGTCAGTATGATAGTTTTAATGAAAGAGAGAAAATATATTGAACTAATTCCTTTGACAGGTAAAGATGTAAGGACAGACATAGTTTACACAAATATGCTAACCTCAGATCATGTAGCAACCAATGAATGTATCCGTAGACATCATTCTAAGTTACAAAGGTCACATCCTATGGAAGCCTTTCTCATTCCTTGAACTCAGAGTGGTTTCTCTCTAAAATGGGCCTCTGGAAAGAAAGAGAGAGGGAGAGAGAGAGGGGGAGAGAGAGAGAGAGAGAGAGAGAGAGAGAGAGAGAGAGAGAGAGAGAGAGAGAGAGAGAGAGAGAGGAAGAGAGGAAGGGAGGAAGGGAGGAAGGAGAAAGAAAGAGGAGAAACAGATGTAAATGGAGACAGGAAGGGGATATAGTGGTTTAGATATGCTTGGCTCAGGGAGTGGCACTATTAGGAGGTATGGCCTTGTTGGAGGATGTGTATCACTTTAGGGGTGGGCTTTGATACCTTTCTCCTAGCTGTTTGGAAGCCAGTTTTCTCATTTTTGCCTTTAGAACAAGATGTGGAACTCTCAGCTCCTCCAACAACATGCTTGCCTGGACACTGCTGTTCTCCTGCCATGATGATAATAGACTGAACCCCTGAACCAATCAGGCAGCCCCAATTAAATGTAGTCCTTTATAAGAGTTGCCTTGGCCATGATATCTTTTCATCCTGACTGAAACAGGGAAGCAAAGAGGAGCAGGGGAAGAAGTAGGGGAATGAGACCTCTCCCTAAAAAGCAGTAAGTATCTCATAGCCTGATCTACAAGACTTCCCTGGGGAGCACCTTAATCATGGCTTTCCTTTTTCTCAAACTAAAGCAATATTTTTATGTGTACATGTGTACCTACATTCTCCTAATTGGCTACTTATCTTATTTCCTCCACTACATTGTGAGATTCCTGTGGGTACAAACCATGTCTAATTGATGCTCTAAATTCTTCTTAGCACCAAACACAGAACACTGCACTCAGGCTAAATGGAATCACCACTCAGAGAGATTCCAGGATGGCTGGCAGGGCAGCCTTAGCTGAGTCTATGAGTTCCAGGCAAGTCTGTCTGTTTCAGGGCAGATTTTCTTTGAGCTCTTTCCAACTTTCTCTGGGAACAGCTGCTGAGGGATGGTCCGAAGGAGGCAGTTAATCTCTAATTGGTTCCTAAGATCTGCAATTTCCTTCTTGATCTGTACATGATGGAGGGACTTTTACATGAACCCCAATTCTAAATCAGTATGTAGAGAGAAAAAACAAACTTATATTAATTAAGAAACATTCTGAATACAGCTGTAAAATAAGGGTCATTTCCACAAACCTTGGTGTGTTTCCAACTTCATAGTTTATGACATCACATTTGATAGATTCTCTGTTTAGTTCCTGCTTAGGAAAATGTACTAAGCTATCATTGACATCATTTAGACCAAGTGAATAACCAATAATTTTTATTTTCTCATCTTAAAGTGCATGTTACAGACCAAAAGTTTTAAACCATATTTCATTCCTAATTTCTAAAGTTTCAGTTCCAGAAATCAAATTCAAGGTCTACAACTGCTACAACCATATAAAGAAAACCCTGTATGCAGTTAGCTGTACACACACACACACACACACACACACACACACACACACACACATGTCTGTGCATGTGTGTGTTTCTGGTAAACTCAAACAACTATAGATGGAAATGTTAATCAGGAAGTATGTTTTCTCTCTGCTTGCATAGTCTCTTATTTTCATATCATTCTTCCATAAACCATAGAATATGACAGCTATTTATAGTGTGTTTGTTTTAGGTGATCAATTGCTACAGAAGGATGTATATATAGTATCCATGGGATTGTCATTCAGGGTTTACTGGCACTAACAGTAAAGGGTAGCTATAGATGTCCGCATATTGAGGGTATAGTCTCAATGATGCTTATAATTTAAATATTTAAGAAAGGAAACTATATCATAAAACATGTTGAAGAATAACTGCATAAAAAGGAAACTTTTTATAGTTATTTATTTTATTGTATGAATATGAATGTTTTACCTGCATGTACTTATTTGCATTATACATGTGCAGTACCTGAGGAGGTCTGAATAAGATTTTTAATTCCTTGGAAGTGAAGATTTAGATGATAGTTTGCTACTACACGGGTTCTAAACCTGGGTCTTCTGTAAGAGCAACAAATGTTCTTAATCATGAAGCCAACTCTCGAGATTCAGTTGCTTTTTATTTTTAATAGCCAAGAAAAACTTTCTACTAATAAATCAAGTAATATATTCAATAATGAATATTTGTTTGTGCCAGGAATTATAACAGGAGGGCAGGGTGAAAAGATTCTGAAAGGCCATATCTTAAATAGAGAGAAAGAATTAATTAATCATTGATGTGGACTAGCTGGACATGTAGGTGATTTTAAACATTTTCCTTAATGAATGTGGTAAGGAACCAAAGTAGAAACAAGAGAAGGCCTTCAGACACAGGCTCCATTTAGTTCTGAATATGCCAAAATATGACTGAATATCTCTAAAGGCAGAAGAAATGGGGTTCATTTTCTTATTGAGAAACCTCCAGCCTCAAGTTAAGTGTTTGTCCACTTTTTAAAACCCACTATTAGACAATATTTCTGTTTAATAAATATTTGTGACATTTCTGTCTCATTTTCTCTACCTATAAACAGGAAGACCTGATGCATTTCACAAGTTATCATAGGATTGAATTAAACTATGCTATAGGAATGGGAAACTGTTATATTCACTAAACATGACATGACAAAATTTAGTCATATTTCAGACATCAAGCCTCAAACTTGGGATAATAGGAATAATATAACCCATTATCTTATGTCATTTGGAAGCATAATATTAGAAATAAGAGGAAGCAGGTGAGGGAGCCATTTTGGGTCCCTCAGAGAACAGTCTGCGCATGTCAGCTTGCAGACTGCGAAGGGTAAGCTAGCAGACTGCAAAAGCAACACAGCTTCTGGGACAGACACCCCTCACCCCCACCCTCGTTTTAGGCTCCAGACATCCAGGCACCTTCCCCACCAGAGGAGAGGTGCCCACCCAGGAGGGCTCTGACTGCCTGAACAGGTGAGGTAGCCATCTTGAGTCCCGGTCCCTCAGAGACCACTCTGTGCAGGTGAGCTTGCAGACTGCAGAGACAACACATCTTCTGGGACAGGCCCTGTTTCCAGCCTTCATCTTCAGACAGTAGGCAGGTCTGAACACCAGACCATTGCAACCTTCCCTGCAAGAGGAGAGCTTGCCTGCAGAGAGAACTCTGACCACTGAGGCTCAGGAGAGAGCTTGACTCCCAGGACTGCTGACAGAGGCTAACAGAATCACAGGAGGAACAAGCTCCAACCATAGATAACTATAACAACTAACTACAGAGATTACCATATGGCAAAAGGCAAACGTAAGAATATTACTAACAGAAACCAAGATCACTCACCAACATCAGAACCCAGCACTCCCACCTAAACCAGTCCTGGATACCCCAACACACCCAAAAAGCAAGACTCAGATTTGAAATCATATCTCATGATGCTGGTAAAGGACATCAAGAAGGACATTAATAACTCACTTAAAGAAATACAGAAGAAGAGTGTTAAAGAGGTAGAAGCTCTTAAAGAGGAAATACAAAAATCCCCTAAAGAGCTAAAGGAAAACACAACCAAACAAGTACTGGAATTGAACAAAAACAATCCAAGACCAAAAAAGGGAAGTAGAAACTATGAAGAAAACCCAAAATGAAACAACTCTAGAGATAGAAACCCAACGAAAGAAATCAGGAAGCATAGATGCAAGTATGAGCAACAGAATACAAGAGATAGAGAGAATCTCAGGTGCAGAAGATTCCATAGAGAACATGGTAACAAAAATCAAAGAAAATGCAAAAAGCCAAAGATCCTAACTCAAAACATCCAAGAAATCCAGGACACAATGAGAACACCAAACCTACGGATAATAGGAGTTGATGAGAATGAAGATTTTCAACTTAAAGGGCCAGCAAATATCTTCAACAAAATTATGGAAGAAAACTTCCCAAACCTAAAGAATGACATGCCCATGAACATACAAGAAGCCTACAGAAATCCAAATAGACTGGACCAGAAAAGAAATTCCTCCTGACACATAGTAATCAAAACAACAAATGCACTAAAGAGAGAATATTAAAAGCAGTAAGAGAGAAAGGTCAAGTAACATATAAAGGCAGGCCTATTAGAATTACTCCAGTCTTCTCACCAGAGAATATGAAAGCCAGAAGATCCTGGACAGATGTTATACAAACACTAAGAGAACACAAATGCCAGCCGAGGCTACTATACCCAGCCAAACTCTGAATTACCATAGATGGAGAAACCAAAGTGTTCCACAACAAAACCAAATTCACACATTATCTTTCCTCAAATCCAGCCCTTCAAAGGATAATAACAGAAAAAAAAAAACAATACAAGGACGGGAACCAAGCCCTAGAAAAAGCAAGGAAGTAATCCCTCAACAAACTAAAAAGAAGACAGCCACAAGAACAGAATGCCAACTGTAACAACTAAAAAAAGGAAGCAACAATTACTTTTCCTTAATATCTCTTAATATCAATGGACTCAATTCCCCAATAAAAAGACATAGACTAACAGACTGGCTACACAAACAGGACCCAACATTCTGCTGCTTACAGGAAACCCATCTCAGGGAAAAAGAAAGACACTACTTCAAAAGGCTGGAAAACAATTTTCCAAGCAAATGGTCTGAAGAAACAAGCTGGAGTAGCGATTCTAATATCTAATAAAATTGACTTCCAACCCAAAGTCATCAAAAAAGACAAAGAGGGACACTTCATATTCATCAAAGGTAAAATCCTCCAAGAGGAATTCTCAATTCTGAATATCTATGCTCCAAATGCAAGGGCACCCACATTCACTAAAGAAACTTTAGAAAAGCTCAAAGCACACATTGCACCTCACACAATAATAGTGGGAGACTTCAACACACCACTTTCATCTGGCATTGACAGATCATGGTAACAGAAACTAAACAGGGACACAGTGGAACTAACAGAAGTTATGAAACAAATGGACTTAACAGATATCTACAGAACATTTTCTCCTAAAACTAAAGGATAAACCTTCTTCTCAGCACCTCACGGGACATTCTCCAAAACTGACCATATAATTGATCACAAAACAAGGCTCAACAGATACAAAAATATTGAAATTGTCCCATGCATCCTATCAGACCACCATGGAATAAGGCTGATCTTCAATAACAACATAAATAGTGGAAAGCCAACATTCACGTAGAAAATGAACAACACACTTCTCAATGATACCTTGGTCAAGGAAGGAATAAAGAAAGAAATTAAGGACTTTTTAGAGTTTAATGAAAATGAAGCCACAACATACCCAAACTTTTGGGACACAATGAAAGCATTTCTAAGGGGGAAACCCGTACCTCTGAGTGCCTCCAAAAAGAAACTAGAGAGAGCACACACAAGCAGCTTGACCACACACCCAAAACCTCTAGAAAAAAAAAAATGAAGAAAATTCACCCAAGAGGAGTAGACAGCAGGAAATAATCAAACTCAGGGAAAAAAATCAACCAAGTAGAAACAAGAAAAACTATTCAAAGAATCAACCAAACGAGGAGCTGGTTCTTGGAGAAAATCAACAAGATTGATAAACCCTTAGCTAAACTCACTAGAGGGCACAGGGACAGCATTGTAATTAACAAAATCAGAAATGAAAAGGGAGATGTAACAACAGATCCTTAAGAAATCCAAAACACCATCAGATCCTTCTACAAAAGGCTATACTCAACAAAACTGGAAAACCGGGAAGAAATGAACAAATTTCTAGTCAGATACCAGGTACCTAAGTTAAGTCAGGATCAAGTTAACGATCTAAACAGTCCCATATCCCCTAAAGAAATAGAAGCAGTCATTAATAGTCTCCAAGCCAAAAAAAAAAAAAAAAAAAAAAAGCCCAGGACCAGATGGGTTTAATGCAGAGTTCTATCAGACCTTAAAAGAAGGTCTAATTCCAGTTCTGCACAAACTATTTCACAAAATAGAAGTAGAAGGTACTCTACCCAACTCATTCTATGAAGCCACCATTACTCTGATACCTAAACCACGGAAAGATGCAACAAAGATAGAGAAATTCAGACCAATTTCCCTTATGAATATCCATGCAAAAATACACAATAAAATTTTCGCTAACCGAATCCAAGAACACATTAAAACAATCATCCATCCTGACCAAGTAGGTTTTATTCCAGGGATGCAGGAATGGTTTAATATATGGAAATCCATCAATGTAATCCAATATATAAACAAACTCAAAGACAAAAACCAAATAATCATCTCCTTAGACACAGAGAAAAATTCGACAAGATCCAACACCCATTCATGATAAAAGTCTTGGAAAAATCAGGAATTCAAGGCCCATATCTAACCATGATAAAAGCAATCTACAGTAAACCAGTAGCCAACATCAAAGTAAATTGTAAGAGGCTGAAAGCAATCCCACTAAACTTAGGGAGTAGACAAGGCTGCCCACTTTCTCCCTTCCTATTCAACATAGTACTTGAAGTCCTAGCTAGAGAAATTCGACAACAAAAGGAGATCAAGGGGATACAAATTGGAAAAGATGAAGTCAAAATATCACTTTTGCAGATGATATGATAGTATATATAAGTGACCCTAAAAATTCAACCAGAGAACCCCCAAACCTGATAAACCTGATAAACAGTTTCAGTGAAGCTGGATATAAAATTAACTCAAACAAGTCAATGGCCTTTCTCTACACAAAGAATAAACAGGCTGAGAAAGAAATTATGGAAACAACACCCTTTTCAATAGTCACAAATAATATAAAATACCTTGACATGACTCTAACTAAGGAAGTGAAAGATCTGTATGATGAGAGCTTCAAGTCTCTGAAGAAAGAAATTAAAGAAGATCTCAGAAGATGGAAATGTCTCCGATGCTCATGGATTAGCAGGATCAACATTGTAAAAATCGCTATCTTGCCAAAAGCAATCTAAGATTCAATGCAATACCCAACACAATTCCTACTCAATTATTCAACGAGTTAGAAAGAGCAATCATCTGGAATAACAAAAAACCTAGGATAGCAAAAGCTCTTCTCAAGAATAAAAGAACCTCTGGTGGAATCACCATGCCTCACCTAAAGCTTTACTACAGAGCAATTGTGATAAAAATTGCATGGTACTGGTATAGTGACTGACAAGTAGACCATTGGAATAGAATTGAAGACCCAGAAATGAACTAACACACCTATGGTCACTTGATCTTCGACAAGAGAGCTAAAACCATCCAGTGGAAAAAAGACAGCACTTTCAACAAATGGTGCTGGCACAACTGGTGGTTATCATGTAGAACAATGCAAATTGATCCATTCATATCTCCTTGTACTAAGGTCAAATCTAAGTGGATCAAAGAATTCTACATAAAGCCAGAGACACTGAAACTTATAGAGGAGAAAGTGCGGAAAAGCCTCGAAGATATGGGCACAGGGGAAAGATTTCTTAATAGAACAGCAATGGCTTGTGCTGTAAGATCAAGAATTGACAAATGGGACCTCATGAAACTGCAAAGCTTCTGTTAAGGCAAAAGACACTGGCAATAATTCATAAAGGCCACCAACAGATTGGGAAAGGATCTTTACCTATCCTAAATCAGATAGGGGACTTATATCCAATATATATAAAGAACTCAAGAAGGTGGACTCCAGAAAATCAAATAACCCCATTAAAAAATGGGGCTCAAATCTAAACAAAGAATTCTCACCTGAGGAATACCGAATGGCTGAGAAGCACCTGAAAAAAATGTCCAGCATCCTTAATCATCAGAGAAATGCAAATCAAAACAACCCTGAGAATCCATCTCACACCAGTCAGAATGGCTAAGATCAAAAATTCAGGTGACAGCAGATACTGGCAAGGATATGGAGAAAAAGGAACCCTCCTCCATTGTCGGTGGGATTGCAAGCTTGTACAACCACTCTGGAAATCAGTCTGGTGGTTCCTCAGAAAATTGGACATAGTACTACCGGAGGATCCCGCAATACCTCTCCTGGGCATATATCCAGAAGATGTCCCAACTGGTAAGAAGGACACATGCTCCACTATGTTCATAGCAGTCTTATTTATAATAGCCAGAAGCTGGAAAGAACCCAGATGCCCCTCAACAGAGGAATGGATACAAAAAAAAATGTGGTACATTTACACAATGGAGTACTACTCAGCTATTAAAAAGAATGAATTTATGAAATTCCTAGGCAAATGGTTGGACCTGGAAGGCATCATCCTGAGTGAAATAACACAATCACAAAAAAAACTCACACAATATATACTCACTGATAAGTGGATTTTAGCTCAGAAACTTAGGATACCCAAGATATAAGATACAATTTGCAAAACACATGAAACTGAAGAAGAACGAAGACCAAAGTGTGGACACTTTGCTCCTTCTTAGAAATGTGAACAAAACACCCATGGAAGGAGTTACAGAGACAAAGTTTGGAGCTGAGACAAAAGGATTGACCATCTAGCGACTGCCATACCCAGGGATCCATCCCATAATCAGCCTCGAAATGAGGACATCATTGCATACACTAGCAAGAGTTTGCTGAAAGGACCCTGATATAGCTGTCTCTTGTGAGACTCTGCCGGAGCCTAGCAAACACATAAGTGATGTTTGGATCTCTGGTCCCCAAATTGAGAGCTAGAGAAAGTACCCAAGGAGCTAAAGAGATCTGCAACCCTATAGGTGGAACAACATTATGAACTAACCAGTACCCCAGAGCTCTTGTCTCTAGCTGCATATGTATCAAAAGATGGCCTAGTTGGCCATCACTGGAAAGAGAGGCCCATTGGACATGCAAACTTTATATGCCCCAGTACAGGGGAATGCCAGTGCCAAAAAGTGTGAATGGGTGGGTAGGGGAGTGGGGGGGAGGTTATGGGGGGTCTTTTGGGATAGCATTGGAAATGCAATTGAGGAAAGTACCTAATTAAAAAAAATAGGAAAAAAAATAAAAGCAGTTAGAAAAAAAGGTCAAGTAATGTATAAAGGCAGGCCTATTAGAATTACACCAGTCTTCTCTCCAGAGACTTATGAAAGCCAGTAGATCCTGGACAGATGTTATGCGGACCCCAAGAGAACACAAATGCCAGTCCTGGCTACTATACTCAGCAAAACTCTCAATTACTATAGTTGGAGAAACCAAAGTACTCCATGATAAAACCAAATTCACACATTATATTTCCACGAATCCAACCCTTCAAAGGATAATAAAGGGAAAACACCAACAAAGGACAGAAACTACTCCCTAGAAAAAGCAAGAAAGTAATCCTTCAACAAACCTAAAAGAAGACAGTCACAAGATCAGAATCCCAACTTTAACAACAAAAACAACAGGAAGCAACAATTGCTTTTCTTTAATTTCTCATAACATCAATGGACTCAATTCCCCAGTAAAAAGATATAGACTATTAGACTGGCTACACAAACAGGACCCAACATTTTGCTGATTACAGGAAACACACCTCAAGGAAAAAGACAGACACTACCTCAGAGTGAAAGGCTGGAAAAATAATTTTCCAAGCAAATGGTCCGAAGAAACAAGCTAGAGTAGCCCTTCTAATATTGAATAAAATTGAATTCTAACCCAAAAATTTCAAAAAAGACAAGGAGAGGCACTTCATACTCATTGAAGGTAAAATCTACCAAGATGAACTCTCAATTCTGAATATCTATGTTCTAAATACAAGGGTAGTCACATTCATTAAAGAAATTTTAGTAAAGCTCAAAGCATGCATTGCACCTCACACAATAATAGTGGAAGACTTCAACACCCTGCTCTCACCAATGGACAGATCCTGGAAACAGAAACTATACAGAGACACATGAATAATAACAGAAGTTATGAAACTGGCAGGGTGGTGGTAGCACACACACTTGGGAGGCAGAGGCAGGTGGATTTCTGAGTTCGAGCTTAGCCTCATCTACAAAGTTATTTCCAGGTCATCCAGGGCTACACAAAGAAATTCAAACCTGGTCACAAAAAAAAAAAAAAAAAAAAAAAGAAGAAGAAGAAGAAGAAGAAGAAGAAGAAGAAGAAGAAGTAGTAGTAGTAGTTATGAAACAAATGGATTTAATAGATATCTACAGAACATTTTATCCTAAAACAAAAGGATATACTTTCTTCTCAGTGCTACATGGTACCTCCT
The DNA here is from genome assembly GCF_000001635.26 of Mus musculus. Lineage (NCBI taxonomy): Eukaryota > Metazoa > Chordata > Mammalia > Rodentia > Muridae > Mus > Mus musculus. Next base: position 71,120,294 of record NC_000070.6, on the reverse strand, counting down.
CCAAAATTGACCATATAACTGGTCAAAAAACAGGCCTCTACCGATACAAAAATATTGAAAATATCCCATGCATCCTATCTGATAACCACGGACTAAGGCTGATCTTCAATAACAATATAAATAATAGAAAGCCAACATTCACGTGGAAACTGAGCAACATCCTACTCACTGATTCCTTGGTCAAGGATGAAATAAAGAAAGAAATTAAAGACCTTTTAGAGTTTAGTGAAAATGAAGTCATAACATACCCAAACTTATGGGACACAATGAAGGCAGTCCTAAGAGAAAAACTCATATCCCTGAGTGCCTCCAAAAAGAATCTAGAGAGAGCATACACTAGCAGCCTGACAGAACCCCTAGAAGCTCTAGAACTAAAAGAAGCAAATTCACCCAAGAGGAGTAGATGGCAGGAAATAATCAAACTCAGGGCAGAAATCAACCAAGTGGAAACAAAAAGAACTATTCAAAGAATCAACCAAACCAGGAGCTGGTTCTTTGAGAAAATCAACAAGATAGATAAACCCTAAGCTAGACTAACTAGAGGACACAGGGACAGTATCCTAATTAACAAAATCAAAAATGAAAAAGGAGACATAACAAAAGAACCTGAGGAAATGCACAGCACCATTAGATACTACTACAAAAGGCTATACTCAACCAAATTAGAAAACCTGGATGAAATGGACAACTTCCTAGACAGATACCAGGTACCAAAGTTAAATCAGGATCAGATTAAAGATTTAAACAGTCCATTTCTCCTAAAGAAATACAATCAGTCATCAATAGTTCCAACAACAACAACAACAACAACAACAAAAAGCCCAGGACCAGATGGGTTTAGTGCAGAGTTCTATCAGACCTTCAAAGAAGGCCTAATTTCAACTCTCCTCAAACTATTCCACAAAATAGAAACAGAAGATATTCTATGCAATTCATTCTATGAAGCCACAATTACTCTGATACCTAAACCACACAAAGATCCAACAAAGAAACAGAACTTCAGACCAATTTCCCTTATGAATATTGATGCAAAAATACTCAATTAAATCCTCACAAACTGAATCCAAGAACACATAGAAACAACCATCCATCATGACCATCATGACCAAGTAGGCTTCATCCCAGGGATGCAGGGATGCTTTAGTACATGGAAATCCCTCAACATAATGCACTATATAAACAAACTCAAAATAAAAAAAACACATGGTCATCTTGTTAGATGCTGAGAAAGCATTTGACAAATATCTAACACCCCTTCATGATAAAAGTCTTGGAAAGATCAGGAACTGAGGGCCCATACCTAAACATTATAAGATCAATATACAGCAAAACAGTAGGCAACATCAAACTAAATGGAGAGAAACTTGAAGCAATCCCACTAAAATCAGGGAGTAGACAAGGCTGCCCACTTTCTCCCTACCTATTCAATATAGTTCTTGAAGTCCTAGCCAGAGCAATTCAAGAACAAAAGGAGATCAAGGGGATACAAATTGGAAAGGAAGAAGTCAAAATATCACTATTTGCAGATGACATGATAGCATACATTATGTGCCCGCAAAAATTCCACCAGAGAACTCCTAAATCTGATAAACAGCTTCAGTGCAGTAGCTGGATATAAAATTAACTCAAACAAATCAATGGCCTTTCTCTAAACAAAGGATAAACGGACTGAGAAAGAAATTAGGGAAACAAAACCCTTCATAATAGTCACAAATAATATAAAATAACTTGGTGTGACTCTAACTAACGAAGTGAAAGATCTGTATGTTAAGAACTTCAAGTCTCTTAAGAAAGAAATTGAAGAAGATCACAGACGATGGAAATATCTCCCATGCTCATGGATTGGCAGGATTAATATAGTAAGAATGGCTATCCTGCCGAAAGCAATCTACAGATTCAATGCAATCCCCATAAAAATTCCAGCTCAATTCTTCACTGAGTTAGAAAGGGCAATTTGCAAATTCATCTGGAATAATAAAAAACCTAGGATAGCAAAAACTATTCTCAACAATAAAATAACCTCTGGTGTAATCACCGTGCCTGACATTAAGATGTACTGCAGAGCAATTGTGATAAAAACTGCATGGTACTGGTACAGTGACAGACAGGTAGATCAATGGAATAAAATTGAAAACCCAGATATGAATCCACACACCTATGGTCACTTGATCTTTAACAAGGGATCTGAAAGTATCCAGTGGACAAAAAAGCAGCATTTTCAACAAATGGTGCTGGCATAACTGGCAGTTATCATATAGAAGAATGAGAATTGATCCATCTTTTTCTCCTTGTACAAAGCTCATGTCTAACTGGATCAAAGACCTCCACATAGACATTGAAACAAGAGACACTAAAATTTAGAGAGGAGAAAGTTGGGAAATGCCTCAAAGATATGGGCACAGGGGAAAAAATTCCTAAACAGAATAGCAATGGCTTGTGCTGTAAGATCAAGTATTGGCAAATGGTACCTCATAAAATTGCAAAGCTTCTGTAAGGCAAAAGACACTGTCAATAAACAAAGAGGCCATCAAAAGATTCAGAAAGAATTTTTACCAATCCTAAATCTAATAGGGGACTAATATTCAATATATACAAAGAGCTCAAGAAGCTGGACTCCAGAAATTCAAAAAACCCATTAAAAATGTCGTACAGAGCTAAACAAAGAATTCTCAAATTAGGAATACTGAATGGCTGAGAAGCACCTTAATTAACATCCTTAATCATCAGGGAAATGCACATCAAAACAACCTTGAGTTTCTACCTCAAATCAGTCAGAATGGCTAAGATCAAAAGTTCAGGTGACAGCAGATGCTGGTGAGGATATGGAGAAAGAGGAACACTCCTCCATTGCTGGTGGGATTGCAAGCTTTTATAACCACTCTGGAAGTCAATCTGGCAGTTCTTCAGACAATTGGACATAGTACTACCGGAAGATCCAGCAATACCTTTCCTGGGCATATACCCAGAAGATGTTCCTACTGGTAATAAGAACACATGCTCCACTATGTTCATAGCAGCCTTATTTATAACAGTCAGAAGATGGAAAGAACCCAGATGTCCCTCAACAGAGGAGTGGATACAGAAAATGTGGTACATTTACACAATGGAGTACAACTCAGCTATTAAATAAAATAAATTTATGAAATTCTTGGGCAAATGGTTGTTACTAGAGGATATCATCCTTAGTGAGGTAACCCCATCACAAAAGAAGTCATTAGATATGCACTCACTGATAAGTGTATATTAGCCCAGAAACTTAAAATACCCAAGACACAATTTGCAAAACACAAGAAAATCAAGAAGAGGGAAGACCAACATGTGGATACTTCATTGCTCCTTAAAATAGGGAACAGAATATCCATGAAAGGAGTTACAGAGACCAAGTTTGGAGTTAAGTCGAAAGGATGGACTATCTAGAGACTACCCCACCCAGGGATCCATCCCATGAATAGCCACCAAATCCAGACACTATTGCATTGGCCAGCAAGATTTTGCTGAACGGTCCCTGATATAGCTGTCTGGTATGAGGCTATGCCAGAGCTTGGCAAATACAGAAGTGGATGCTCACAGTCATCTATAGGATGGAACATAGGGCCCCTAACGAAGAAGCTAGAGAAAGCACCCAAGGAGCTGACAGGGTCTGCAGCCCTATGGGTGGAACAACAATATGAACTAACCAGTACCCACCCCCCCCCCCAGACCTCGTGTCTCTAGCTGCATATGTGGCAGAAGATGGCCTAGTCGGCCATCACTGGGAAGAGAGGCCCCTTGGTATTGCAAACTTTATATGCCCCAGTACAGTGGAACACCAGAGCCAAGAAGTGGGAATGGGTGGTTAGGGGAGCAGGGCTGGGAGAGGGTATAGGGAACTTTTAGGATAGCATTTGAAATGTAAATAAAGAAAATATCTAATAAAAAGAAACAAAGAAAGAAAACTACAAGAGATGAAAGAAAAAAAAACACAAGTCACATGTAAAGAGAAAGTCATCAGAAAAGCAGCTTAATTCTCAAAGTGAACTTAAAAATCCAGAAGACTGTGGATCAATGAGCTCTCAGTTCTAAGAATCCTTGACTGCCAACATAGACTACTATACCCAGCAAAACTATTTACTATTTTGTAAGAAGGGAAAAAAGAAAAAAACAATTTTCTTTGATACAAACAGCTTTTTAAAAATTCATATCCACAGAAACAACCCTACAGAGAATACTAGAAGCAATATTTAAGACTGAAGAGAGGAATTAGCATAGCCAAGCAACTATACAAAGAGAACAAAAGAAACTATAATTAAACAGTACAAAGCAGGAATAAACACACACAATCACTACAATCTACAAATACCTTTCCGTGGGGGTATTTTTGGTTTTTTTGGGGGGAGGGGTGTTTTTTTTGTTGTTTTGTTGTTTGTTGTTGTCTGAGATAGGATTTCACTATACAACTTTGACTGGCCTGGTCTGGCTATATAGACCCAGCTGGCCTCTAACTCACAAAGATCAACTTGCCTCTGCCTCTTGAGTGCTGGGATTAAAGGCACATGCCTCCACATTCAGCTACATGTCTTTCAGTAATCGTTGCCAATAGCCTGAACTCTTTAAACAGCATACATAGGTAGCTCAATGGACTAAGAAACAAAGCAACAAAAATTCTACCAGACTCTTAAGGATCTAAAATCAATACTTCTTTAATTATTCAAAAGAACAGAAAGAAAGGAAGAAAGGAGGAAAGAAAAACAAAAGACCATACCCCAACTTTTTCTGCAAGGGAATATTACTCAAATACCAAAATCAGGTAAAGACAGAACAGCAATAACAATACCCTACAGGCCAATATTTCTGATGAGTATAGAAGCAAAACTCCTCAATAAATACTAGCAAACAGAATACAGGCACTTATGAAGGAGATCATCACCAAGTCAGTCCTATCCCAGAAGAGACACAGGGATAGCTCAACATACATGGACTTAAAGATCCAAGTGTGAATTTTCATAACTACAGCCATCTGATATTTGACCAAAAAATGCCAAAAATATATCATCACTAAATCTGCTAGAAGAAAACATAAGAAATGCCATATAAGACAGATGTAGGTATAAGAATAGACTTTCTGAATATCAGGACACCATTTACCTGGGACTGAAGGCCAGCAATTGGTCTTCAATTCAGTGAGAGCACAGGAAACAGAACAGCTTGTGTGCAGCTAAAGTCACAATCAACTGAATGAAGAAGGCCATAGAACAGAATAGAATTTTCACCAGCTGCACAAATTTGGAAGAAGGGATTCTGTGCACTCATAGAATCACTACACAGAGATCCAGGATTACTGTTAAATTAATTTTGCCATTTAAACTCAGAGTCGGGATCTGATGTAATTCACACATTTAAAACTTGAGGTTAGATTTCAACTTACAAGCTTGTATTGGGATGCCTGTGTGATGAGTTAAAATGTGTGTTCGAGTACTATATCGAGCTGAAAATTTCATGGTAATAAGTTAAAACACAACAAAATATTTGATGGAGAGATATTTATTGGGTCTATTTAAAATGAAACCTGGGACTTTTCTTAACTTACTATGACCTTTCTTCAGTGTGTTGAATGTTAAAATCTCAGCAATTAAACTTTGAAAGTGTTTTGTTAAAAAAAATGTAAGATTAACATAGGAGCATCATTTCTACACAACACGGTAAATGCTATCTGAATTTAAACATGCAAAGTTATTTAGTGAATGTATGCTATGTAATATACAAAGGTATCCAGTATTCTACCAATTTTTTTGTGCAGCACTTTCTGAGTGTAGACTGAAGAAAACAAGAAGAAAGATGCTTCTCTTCATTGACAGTACCATTTAGTGATAGATGGTAAAACATGATTAACATATGTTCATAGAAATGAGAACCAATTTCCAATTGCATATGGATCCCAGGGTAAAGGCAGTTTCCAGAAGTTCTGGTTGTTCAGCTGTTTCTAAGTATGCAGGGCAGTTAGTCAGATAACAACTTGTAAATGTTCCTTGAAATGGTGATGTACTTGTGATTATAGAACCTTGTAAAAGCTAATTGTAAGGAGTCTTGACTGTGGCAGCCAGACTGAAGAGTACGGAAGATAGGGAGGAAAAGATCTAGGTATCCTATTTCTACTACACCAGGTTTTTAATACAGGAAAGCTACAGGAGAAGATCCCAATCAGCATATGGGTCTATTGTCAGGTTCTGAGAGTAGTTAACACCATGCTCTAAAGAGTGGGTTATGCACATAAATGCTTAAAATAATTCATGTTGAAATATTTAACTTCTCAGAGTATGTTTGTCAGAGTGTATTTGTCATTTTGATGGCACATAGAACTTTGGAGAATAGTAGTCCTAGAAACACCACTTCACAGTGTTTAATGGTGGTATATCATAAAGAAGGAAAATCTTGGCCCATTTCAGGTTAGTTAATCAGGTGCAGAATTCTTTTACTAGTTACACACACAGACACACACAGACACACAGACACACACAGACACACAGACACACACACACACACACACATACACACACACACACACACACACACACACACACACACACACACACACACACACACCAGAAAAGAAAGACAAATAGCTTTATGATTTAGATCCTATATGGGCCACAAATCAAATGGGCATGTTTAATTGCCTCAAAGCACCTTTAGATCCCATTCTATATCATGTGGTACAATAATCAAGTGTGTTTAGTATAGGAGTTCTTTGCCTTTCCCAACTCTAATGGTCAGCATCCAATCTGCTTATAAAACCTGACCTACATCTCAGATTTGAGAAGTAGAAAGCATTGTGATCTACATATATGTGAGAATGAAACTATGTTAGGTTTCAAAGTTCTGAGTTCTACTATGAACAACTCTCAATTTCACTCTGAAACATTTTTTTTTTGTACCCAAGGAAACCTGCAATTAAGCTTCAGAGTTATGCCCTAATATTATTAAAGTGAATCTTTCACTTGATCTGTGACCTTTCAGAACTTGCTCAGGAGTCTTGTAAAGACACCTTGATGTCATCCTGATTCCTATTGGTCTCTGTAATATAGTCCCCTTGAGCATGCCAAAGTAGAAATGGTCACGAGAGGTTAAAAGGAAATGGTACAGAGAGACAGAACAGCAAACTCTGGCTCCTATTAGAGTGATTTCATCTGTTCACTGTGTGAATGTCAGTGTTGGGAAGGCCAGACAGACTTACTTATTTCACCTTGCATGGTTTCATGCTTTTTGATTATTCATTTGAAGTTTCATGAACTTGAAAACACAGGAAACAAGAAGAAAAGAAATATCTGTTTCTGTGACTTTTCGTTCTTCCAGCCCAAAGGCCTTGGCATTCACAACTCTCTAGGCACAACTCTACAGCTTTTTAGCATTAAAGTTGCAGCAGCAAGAAAATGTGACCTTATTTTAACCATAGCATGACTCATACTTCTTTACTTAAACTTTGTGGTTTTTATTCTTTGAAGAAAAATATAAATCTTAGACATTTGAAAATTGCAAACTTTCTGTAGAAAGACTGCACAGAAAGTAAATGCTCTTGCCGCATAAGCCTCACAACCTGAATTTGATAATGAAATTCTATGAGGAAAGAGAGAACCCACTGCTGAAAGTTGTCCTCTGATCTCTTCCTTAAATGCACTTTGGCACAAGTACTTCTGCACATACACTTGTGTGCATGTGCATGCGTGTGTGTGCATGCACACACAAACACTATCTATCTATCACTATCTCTATCTCTATCTCTATCTATCAATTGAAAAAAATAAGTTAATAGTACTAAAAGGAAATCAGTGTGTCAATGTTATTTCCAACTGGATTGTCAGTCTTGTTGTCATGTAATGTAAAAGCCAGGACATTAAGGGTCATCAAAACCAGTGACAAGAATATTTGTATTCACTCCAGAAATACATGGATCAATGGTGACAAATACTTAATATTTTAATTTGGAAAGATTATAGTGTAGAAGAGGGCAGAAAGGACGAAAATAGAAATATTGTGTGAGATGTGACAAAACCATATTGTCTTCTTTACTTACATACACTTTGAAATTTAATAAAAGGAGGCATAATGAACACAAAGGAAATCTAAACACATTCACCTTGTGCAAGAAGGGTGGTTAGAGAGTGCAAAGATACATGATTTATGCTCTACAAAAATCTATTTATTTGGTAAATGAAGCTGAATAACAGTTGAATGTAATTTTAATTCCCACTGATGTTTTGAAAACAGAGGGAACCAAAGCAAAATGTATTCATCTAAGACAAAAAGATGTAAAGGAGAGAATTTCTGTACTGATACCTCCAGGCTGACATTTCCATTGGCAGTTGTGTGCTAGCTCAATTAGATACGGCAATTGGCCAAAGAAATGACTATATACTAGTACAACTAGGAGCAGGGCCTAGAGAACACACCTCTCTGTTCTCCATCACTATTACCTTACTACACATATTCAATCTACAGATATCTTTATAATTTAGTCACTTCATCACATAATTAATTTGGAAGTTTTGGGTTAAGCACTAATATTTTTCTATTTCAGTGAAGTGTAATTTAATAAATTTACTGTCACCTTAGGACTGAAAATGCACCTGAGCAATGGGGGCACTATGAGTTTTTAACTATGTGTGTATACACATATATATTTCTGTATTTTGAGTATGAAATTACACAGACTATGTATAATATTATATATGTACATATTTCACAGAATCAAACCATATTGCAGGGTTGAGATGTGACACCACATCACTAAGAACTCAGGTAAAATCCCTTGTAGCTAAAATTGTACACATGACATGTTAGAATTTGTTGTCAAACAAAAATCTAAGGTAAGCTTAGCAGTGTGTACTTTTTCATCATTTGTACTAAATTAATAACTTCCCTAGTATTACAGGCAAACAATAATTATCCTATTTACTGCCCTGTGTAGTTGCTGGTTTTGGTGGTTCCTGTGCTAAATTCTGACATTCTCAAATGCTAACTAAGCTGACAAATCATTCCCTAACGTCCTTTTCATGATATGTTTTTCAAAAACACACAGCAAGCAACGGGCTTCAAAGTCATAATTTTCAGCATACAGGTTATAGAGTGTTTTGGAGCTTTTTGTGCAGGTTTATCATTGTTATTGATTTCTTGATTTGAAATCAAATCCCTTTTAAAGAAAAGGCAAATTTTGTAGACCAAATTGATTGTTTTTTTTCTGATATAAAATCAAGATGTTTATTTTTCAGTGCATTGGGGTTAGCCCTCAATCAGACCCTCGATACGAGTGATAAAAAGGTGACCCCAGGTGGCTATTACAAGCAGTTTTTGTACTTTTTAAGGGCAAAAGTTACATCAGCAAGGTTACAGTTCAAACCTATTGGCTAAGCATATTGACCTTTAAATCTATTGGCTAGCAAGCATGACACACATTTGAACTCTATCTGAGACTTTCCAGAGGGTCAGGTGACTGTCAGTACATTCTGAGAATCTTTTACTCAAGAATGTTCCTATGGATGGAGAATGGAACATGGCCTAGCTTTGACCCCAGGATGGAGGGGGAAGCTGGAAGCAGGGTGTGGGACTGGAAAACCCCTTAGGGTCCTTCATTTCCCCCCTTTTTCTTGTACAATCTCCAACCATGGAGCTATGCTCAGAGGTCTTCAATAACTAACTCATATTCTTCAGGTCCTGTCCTAATGGTCTCATATTGTTGGTGCAGGACCATCAGCTGCTCTGCTCCTATTTTCCCTGTTTATAAAGGCTATAAGCTTGTTAAATATGTAGGGTCCAAAGGTCAACAACAGCAGAACAATTATGGGTCCTAACAAGTTGGATATGAGGATGGTTAACCAAGGGGAACAGTTAATCCAAGATTTGAACCTGCCTTAACTGTTTTCTTTCTCTCTTCTGCTTGGCTGGCCCATATCTTACCTTGGCTATAGAATCCTTAACTACCCCTGGAATGACCTCCATGCTTCCCAATGTTTCACACCCCCAAGTAGCACAGGAAAAAATGGTCAACCCCCCCCCCCGCCCCACTGATGTACCTGTTGCCGGCTTCTCCCATCTCGGGGTCACACATATATGGGGGTTTCTCAAAGGACACTCCTCAATTTCAAATGTCTACGCCCTATGCCCTGCCCTCCAAGGCCGCTTCTGGGACACAGTTTAGATTCAAAAGTCCCTTGTCCACTGCATTCAGATAATCCCTCCTCATGTGCCTCTAGGGTGTGGATATTCCAGGAGTCAAAGACCACTGCTAACTTACAGAAATCAAAGACAAGGTGAGACTACCAGGTATAAGGTGGGTGTTCCTCTGTAGTGGACCACAATCCATCTCCAGTGACTGAGATTATTTGCCAAGTCACTTTGGTACAGTTGTGAGGGTTGCTGAGTCTCAGTGCCAGAAGATACTATAGCCATCTCATTATTTCTCTGGCCTTGTCACGTTTCTTTTATCATCTCCCTTTCATCTTCTTCCTTTCTATTTCTCTGTTCTTTCTCTTCCTTTGTCTTACGGTTATAGTAGAGTTTCTGAGCAACCTATGCTAAATCCCTCAATGATTACCCCGTGGTCCCTCTAGTCTCTGAAGCTTTTCCTGATATCTCTACTAGCCTGGTCTATAAAAGCCATAGTCACAGTAGCTTTTTTTTCCCTTGCTGCTGGGGTGATAGTGTGTATACTGACAGAATGTCTCTATGACTCCCTCTAAAAAGGCTGTAGGTGACTCGTCTGGTCCCTGCTTAACCTCACATGCCTTGATCAAATTGGTGGGTCATCATCTGCACACCCTCACCTTGAGACCGGCCAACAGAGCCTGGTGGTAGATCTTCAGGTGCCCCTTTGCTTTTGTTGAATTAAAGTCCCAATCATGTTGAGTCAGTGGAAACCCACTGTTGATGAGAGCCTGGTCAATCAATGGTGTCCCCCATGTCTGAAGGAACATTTTTTTTTCTGGCTTCCTGCATTATCCTCTCTCACTCTTCAGTCATGAAAATCAATCTCATGAGTTGTTGGATATCATCATCATCCCAGGTGGGTTGGTGAGTAAATAAAACAGTCTCAGGAGAATAATCAGCTCCTTGAGGTTATCTGAAAGGGGGGGCTGGGTGGGAGGTGTTGGGCCTTCCAGTTCTACAAGTTAGCCAAAGAGAAGGGCCAATTTTGTGTAGCCTAACTAACTTATCATCTAGAGGCCCATATACCCTCAGTGGGAGAGCCACCGTGGTATCAGGGGAGGTGGCTCTTCAACTTCAAGTTATCATGGGCTTTATATGGACCAAGGATACCAGGGCTCATGCTGGCACTGGTAGGGCCATGGGGCAAAGGGTAGGGGGATATGGAGGAGGAGGGTCTTGGAGCAACAGGTCAGCTGTTGATAGGTCTTGAATGATCAACTTCTTCTCAGGTCTGGATCCCTCCTCCCGTGTTTCCTTTTCCTGATGGCCAGAACCTGTGAGGTGGGTCTTGCGGAAAGAAAGGCTTTTATCCATGGTGTATGTAAGGGAGTCCTCCACTAGATTCTCCCAGGTGACTAAATAGGGCACTTGGTCTGAGTACTCAAGGGATCCTGGACTAAAGATTTCTTCCTCTACTGTTTTGATCACCTGCAAGTTGAAGATCCCTATGGGTAACCATGCTACTCTGAAGGTTGGCCATTTGGAGAAGCAGAGAGTAACTAACTTGCCCTTGTCTAGTACTACTGACAAGTTTTCTCCCCTCTTCCTAACTTGCCTCCAGTGATTAACTAAGATGCTTAATGGGGTAGATTAAGTCTGTCCCATGTCATCCCTGCTCCACCAAAAACAAACAAACAAACAAACAAACAAAACAAAAAAGGCAGTCCAAGTCCAAGAACATAGAATAAGATAACACAGAGAAAGACAATCTACACACAAAGAGTTTGCCCCTGCCATGGGCTCAGACAGTCCAAGTCCAAGAACAGAAAGAAAGAAATCAACACACAGTTTGCCGCTTCTATTGGCACAGGAACCAGGTTATAGCAAGACTCAGTCAACTCCTGCCCATACTGTGTCTTGTCATTTCCAAAAGGAACAAAGCTCTCCTGACTTCCCCCCAGGGGTCCTGAAACATCCTCCATACTCCCCAACTTCACAATGTTAAGGTATTTCTGCCTGTGGCAATTGACTGCACCAGAACAGAGGCTTTCCAGCCAACACAGAGCCAAAGGTGAAAGCAAAAGACAGCGAGAACAACACTGACAACCACAAGTTGGTGCCTTTTGCTGAGCTCAGTCTTTTTCTCTCTGAACAGTCTAGTTGGTAGCCACTGGGGGAAGGAAGGGGCTGTCTCCTCGAATCCTAGATTGTTGGGAGCTATTAAGACAACACTATTGTCCTGATCTCTGAATTGGGCCTCTCTCTCCGAGAAGAAAATGGGGTCAAAAGCAGGCCATCTATGCACCGCTTTGAGAGCAACCACAGATTGTTCCAGCCCTAAGTCAGCACCTGATGTCCTGACCTCAAGATGTACCCTGATACTGCCAAGTTCCTGCTTTCCTGTGTAGTCGACAAAAGAAAAATTTCTGCTGCCCCATTTCTCCTGCTGAGAAGTACTTCCCCTTTTGCTTGTGTATTTAAACTTTGAGCCTTGCTAATACAGTGAGACCTTGATGTTACTCAGACTGCTTCCATGTGTCGTTCATTGTACAAGGTTCTCGTCTCTCTCTAACCCCCATTCGGCTCTTAGGAGAAGGTCCCCTCGAGACCCTCGAATAACTGGACCTGCTGGACAGGTCACTAGATGAAGCTCCCAAATGTAAGACTCCAACCCTCAGTCAGTGGTACTTACATCAAGATGCCCAGACTGAGACACCAAGACACAGATCGATGCAAAAGCAAGAGGTTTATTTTCCAGCACATCAGGGTTGACCTTCAGTTAGTCTCTTAAGGTGAGTTACTAAGAAGGTGACCCCAATTTGTTGATTACTGACAAATGGTCAATAAAGTGAACCAACTACTTTAAACCATTCCAGGTTTTTATTTTTTGTTCTTTTTAGAAGGCTTTTGGAAACATACTTCCAGTGAATGATTATTCTATTGGATATGCAGCTACAGTTGATCAGCAGCCTACCCATAAGCTCATAGAGTAAGAATCAGTAAGAATTCATCTTTCTTGCAAATCCCTACCACTCACTGCTGTATAATATATTCCTAGTTTTTGTTCTTTCTCCTTTTGTTTTAGGCCTCAAAAAATGACTTATAGACTGATCTGGTTGCCAATCTCTCACCTTCCTAAATTAGTTAATTAGAACTTGTTTACAAAGGGAATGAGAGGAGGAAAGACATAGAGAAAAAGGAGGGAGGGAAGGAAGAAAGGAGGGAGAGAATGTACAGATGTACTTCTGCAAATAAAGGAAAATAAAGGCATGGGCTAGTGTTTGTGTTGCCAAAAATTACGAAGAGTTAGATGGAGACATAACCTTGACTCTCAGTGGCTTAGAAATCTCTAACATGATGTCTATTGGACATACTGTGAAAGTTCCCTTTTCTTTCAAGAAAAATAATCACTTGTTTCACCCTGAAGTAGTTTTCTGATGCCTGTTATCAATGAAACTCTGTTTGATTTAGCTCTACACAGATTTGTTTCTGGAATTACTCACACTTGCTCTTCTCAATTATACCCCAATGCATTCTCTAGGCACATCCAGAATGACTTTAGCCTTTATTAATTCAGGTTTTATGTATGTGTACATGGAAATGAGTACATGTTTAGGATTAGGGATGAATATATTTGTATGTGGAGACAAAAAGCATCATCAGGTATTGTTTCAAGGAGATCTATGGGCTCTCATTAGCTTGAGACCCCCCCCCCATGTTTCTATGCTGATTACCCAGCTAGCCCACAAATATGCCTCCCTCTATCTTTACAGTTGTACTTACAAGTATTTACCACAGTATGTCATTTTGTTAAATGCACTCTAGGAATTAAACTTATGACCGCTCCACATCCTTATGTGGGAAGCCCTTTACTGACAAATTAGGAAAATATCAAAAGCAGAATGACCTTTGTGCTATTTCCAATTTTTCATAGTGCTTGCTTTCTACTTGAAATTGAACTGAAGAAATGAAGTCATGATACAGATCTGCTTCTGCCTTAACTCTCTTACCACAAACTTGTGCCATTGCAAGTACTACTGTAGCTTTCAACAGGAATCTGTAGCATCAGCCACAAGGCATTTGTACTGTCTCTATATGTAGGAGCCCTCCAATTCTTTGTATGCCCCCCCAAAAAAAATCTAAAAGAGGTTGATAAAATCTAAATTTGTATATTTTACAGATTCACAGATATTATTACATTTCTCCTTGAGAAGACTGCAACAATTTACCGACAAACTATAGTGGCATTTATTTCTTAAAAGACATATTGACATCAAATGCTAAACTTCTTAAATACTGCTGCTATTTCCTACTTTATGCTCTGTTATTTGTCTATCAGAAAAGCAGTACCCTGTCCATCCTTACTCATCTTCCCTTTAGTTTCATACAAACTCGTGTTGGTTCTGTCTTCCAGCTTTTCATAGAAAGTATTCCTTGTTCCTAGATGAACATCTCTGGCCACTTTTTTATTCCTTATTCCTAGATGAACATCTCTGGTCACTTTTTGCCTTTCCATATTCCACTGCAGCTCTTCACCTTACTGAATCATCAGGAGGGATTTTCCTCCAGCACTCAGGTCAGGTATGCCTAACTGAAGTTTCTAGATACGTTTTTTGTTTGCTTGTTTTTTTTTTTTTTTTTTTTTTGGTTTTGTGTGTGTGTGTTTTTTCTGAAGGAAGAGGGAAGTAAGAGACTCTCTGAGGCAAATCCAGATTTTGTTGTGCTTGGACCACTGTGCTCAGCACTACAACAATTACCCAATTCCAGGCAGACATGTGTACAATCCATAACAGACTCTGTGCTCTACTGTCTTCTGTCTTCTTGCTATTTCTGTAGGAGGCAATTGCATTCAAGATAGGTAGAGGGGGTAGGTCACTATCTGCTACTGAGAAACTCGCTCTGACTTTCTACTTTTCATGGCAGCTGAAACCTAACACTGAAAGGGGAATTGCAGTCTGTACAGTGACTGTGTACTGACTGCCTCTTATTTGGCAGACATTTGTTCAATTGCTTTATGTGCACTGTCTCATCAGTCTTTATACTTTCCTACACACTGACCTCTCTAACAATTTCTATGGTAAAGATGAAAAAAAATGTGGGGTTCTAGAGCTACAGAACCTTTGTAAGATCTAAAAGGTAGAGAAAGAGTTTCCACAAGACTCAAGGCTGTGCACTGTGTTTTTGAGCTATTATGGCTATGTCTTCTGTGCATGAATAAAATACTGGATTCTTTAAAAATGTCCTTCAGATATTACTACACACAGAATCCTCGTAGCAGCATACTTAAGACTTAATGATTTGGAGTCTGTTGCGTGAAATATTAAAAAAAAAAAAAACCTGACACATTTCCATACTACTACCAGACAATGGCAAGCCACATGTCTCCAGCCAGGAGATCTCAACTACATAGCCTCTCTGGACTAGTGGGTGTTCCCCAGTTCCCTTTGTGGATTACTGCCATGCCAGCCCCACACAATGATTGCTCTCCCTGTGGTCAGCTGTCACAACACCCAGTAACCCAGTAGAAGCAAAACTCTTGATGACCAGCAGGCTTCCCACACTACTGCCAGCAACCCTCTGCCCCATGGGCCAGGGCAACCATGCACTGGTGGGGGGAATGGCTGACCTGTTTTTAATTTCATGAAGACTCTGACTCAGAATTCCATATCTCTCCACCCAGCTCCCTAGGTTACCACTGGCAGGTTGTTACTACAACAGCCCCATGCTTCAAAGCCCCCATGGCCTTGGTGGTACACATCAGGCAAACTCAGGATTTGCTGCCATAACTTTCTCTCTGAAACCCAGTTAAATCACCACAATTGAATGTTGTCAGAAGCAGACTTGTCTTAACAAGTGAATAAATAACATTAAATGTCACATTCTGTGGACTTCTGACACTTTTGAAAATCAACTATCTATGTAAAGTAATCTGAACTCTTCTTCATTAACTACTCTCACCTATTTCTAATTATAATATCTGAAAACACCCTAATAATAAACTCAGAGCTATGGATTTTCTATTTGGTCCTTAACACAAAGGCTTATACATCTAAGATCAATTTATAATAATAGTTATAGAAGGACTGGGTCTAAGCCATGTAGTCTTAAGGTCTTTCTATCAATAGAAGAAATTTATACCAAAAAAACCTTAATTTTGCATAAAAATGAATTCTGTACCAAAATAAGAAATTATGACTTCAATTTAGTAACAATTAAAAAGATTTATACCAAATGAGATTATGGCTATACAATCAATTCTAGATATTCCTTCTTGGTCCAATTATGGCCCTTTCTACATTCTCTAGAAAGACAACCTATGGCCCTCGGAGTCTACAGACACCCCCAAGGACCCACACAGGATCCTCCATGGGATCCTAAGACCTCTGGTGAGTGGAACACAGCTTCTGCTCCAATCCAATCACTCGGGACCTGAGACTGCATTAACTAGGGAAGCAGATAACCCGGCCTGATCAGGGGCACAAGTCCCTTCCAATACACTCCAGCACCAGGGTTCCTTGCGCGTAGAGTTTCCAGACACCCCCAAGGTCCTCACAGGACCCTCCATGGGATCTTAAGACCTCTGGTGAGTAGAACAAAACTTCTGCCAGGAGGCAGGTTCGAACACCAGATATCTGGGCACCTTCCCTGCAAGAAGAGAGCTTGACTGCAGAGAATACTCTGACCACTGAAACTAAGGAGAGATCTAGTCTCCCATGCCTGCTGATAGAGGCTAACAGAGTCACCTGAGGAACAAGCTCTAACCAGAGACAACTATAACAACTAGCTTCAGAGATTACCAGATGGCGAAAGGCAAACGTAAGAATCCTACTAACAGAAATCAAGACCACTCACCATCATCAGAACACAGCACTTGCACCCCACCTAGTCCTGGGCACACCAACACAGCTGAAAAGCAAGACCAAGATTTAAAAGCAAATCTCATGATGATGGTAGAGGACATCAAGAAGGACTTTAATAATTCACTTAAAGAAATACAGGAGAACACAGCTAAACAGGTAGAAGAACTTAAAGAGGAAACACAAAAATTCCTTAAAGAATTGCAGGAAAACACGACCAAACAGGTGATGGAATTGAATAAAACCATCCAAGACATAAAAAGGGAAGTAGACACAATAAAGAAAACCCAAAGTGAGGCAAGGCTGGAGATAGAAACCCTAGGAAAGAAATCTGGAACCATAGATGCGAGCATTAGCAACAGAATACAAGAGATGGAAGAGAGAATCTCAGGTGCAGAAGATTTCATAGAGAACATCAGCACAACAATCAAAGAAAATACAAAATGCAAAAAGATCCTAACTCAAAATATCCAGGAAATCCAGGACACAATGAGAAGACCAAACCTACGGATAATAGGAGTTGATGAGAATGAAGATTTTCAAATTAAAGGGCCAGCAAATATCTTCAACAAAATTATAGAAGAAAACTTCCCAAACCTAAAGAATGACATGCCCATGAACATACAAGAAGCCTAAAGAACTCCAAATAGACTGGACCAGAAAAGAAATTCCTCCTGACACATAATAATCAGAACAACAAATGCACTAAATAAAGAGAGAATATTAAAAGCAGTAAGGGAGAAAGGTCAAGTAATATATAAAGGCATGCCTATCAGAATTACACCAGACTTTTCACCAGAGACTATGAAAGCCAGAAGAGCCTGGAAAGATGTTACACAGACCCTAAGAGAACACAAATGAAAGCCCAGGCTACTATACCCGGCCAAACTCTAAGTTACCATAGATGGAGAAACCAAAGTATTCCACAACAAAACCAAAATCACACAGTATCGTTCCAGGAATCTAGCCCTTCAAAGGATAATAACAGAAAGAAAGAAAAAAATACAAGGACACAAATCACGCCCTAGAAAAAGCAAGAAAGTAATCCCTCATAAACCAAAAAGAAGTCAGCCACAAGAACAGAATACCAACTCTAACAACAAAAATAAAAGGAACCAACAATTACTTTTCCTTAATATCTCTTAATATCAATGGACTCAATTCCCCAATAAAAAGACATAGACTAACAGACTGGCTACACAAACAGGACCCAACATTCTGCTGCTTGCAGGAAACCCATCTCAGGGAAAAAGACAGACACCACCTCAGAGTGAAAGGCTGGAAAACAATTTTCCAAGCAAATGGTCTGAAGAAACAAGCTGGAGTAGCCATTCTAATATCGAATAAAATCGACTTCCAATGCAAAGTTATCAAAAAAAGACA
Organism: Mus musculus; assembly: GCF_000001635.26. Classification (NCBI taxonomy): domain Eukaryota; kingdom Metazoa; phylum Chordata; class Mammalia; order Rodentia; family Muridae; genus Mus; species Mus musculus. Next base: position 71,101,938 of record NC_000070.6, on the reverse strand, counting down.
AAGAGGGACACTTCATATTCATCAAAGGTAAAATCCTCCAAGAGGAACTCTCAATTCTGAATATCTATGCCCCAAATGCAAGGGCAGCCACATTCATTAAAGACACTTTAGTAAAGCTCAAAGCACAAATTGCACCTTACACAATAATAGTGGGAGACTTTAACACACCACTTTCATCAATGGACAGATGATGGACACAGAAACAAAACGGTACACAGTGAAACTAAAGGAAGTTATGAAACAAATGGACTTAACAGATACCTACAGAAAATTTTATCCTAAAACAAAAAGATATAATTTCTTCTCAGCACCTCATGGGACCTTCTCCAAAATTGATCATATAATTGGTCACAAAACAGGCCTCAACAGATACAAAAATATTGAAATTGTCCCATGCATCCTATCAAACCACCATGGACTAAGGCTGGTCTTCAATAACAACATAAATTATGGAAAGCCAACATTCACGTAGAAACTGAACAACACTCTTCTCAATGATACCTTGGTCAAGAAAGGGATAAAGAAAGAAATTAAAGAATTTTTAGAGTTTAATAAAAATGAAGCCACAACATACCCAAACCTATGGGACACAATGAAAGCAGTTCTAAGAGGGAAACTCACAGGTCTGAGTGCCTCCAAAAGGAAAAGAGGAAGTCAAAATATCCCTTTTTGCAGATGATATGATAGTATATATAAGTGACCCTAAAAATTTCACCAGAGAACTCCTAAACCTGATAAACATCTTCGGTGAAGTAGCTGGATATAAAATAAACTCAAACAAGTCAATGGCCTTTCTCTACATAAAGAATAAACAGGCTGAGAAAGAAATTAGGGAAACAACACCCTTCTCAATAGTCACAAATAATATAAAATATCACGGTGTGACTCTAACTAAGGAAGTGAAAGATCTGTATGATAAAAACTTCAAGTCTCTGAAGAAAGAAATTAAAGAAGATCTCAGAAGATGGAAAGATCTCCCATGCTCATGGATTGGCAGGATCAACATTGTAAAAATGGCTATCTTGCCAAAAGCAATCTACAGATTCAATGCAATCCCCATCAAAATTCAAACTCAATTCTTCAACAAATTAGAAGGAGCAATTTGCAAATTCATCTGGAATAACAAAAAACCTAGGATAGCAAAAACTCTTCTCAAGGATAAAAGAAACTCTGGTGGAATCACCATGCCTGACCTAAAGCTTTACTACAGAGCAATTGTGATAAAAACTGCATGGTACTGGTATAGAGACAGACAAGTATACCAATGGAATAGAATTGAAGACCCAGAAATGAACCCACACACCTATGGTCACTTGATCTTTGACAAGGGAACTAAAACCATCCAGTGGAAGAAAGACAGCATTTTCAACAAATGGTGCTGGCACAACTGGTTGTTGTCATGTAGAAGAATGTGAATCGATCCATACTTATCTCCTTATACTAAGGTCAAATCTGAGTGGATCAAGGAGCTCCACATAAAGCCAGAGACACTGAAACTTATAGAGGAGAAAGTGGGGAAAAGCCTTGAAGATATGGGCACAGGAAAAAAATTCCTGAACAGAACAGCAATGGCTTGTGCTGAATTGACAAATGGGACCTAATGAAACTCCAAAGTTTCTGCAAGGCAAAAGACACCGTCAATAAGACAAAAAGACCACCAACAGATTGGGAAAGGATCTTTACCTATCCTAAATCAGATAGGGGACTAATATCCAACATATATAAAGAACTCAAGAAGGTGGACTTCAGAAAACCAAATAACCCCATTGAAAAATGGGCCTCAGAACTGAACAAAGAATTCTCACCTGAGGAATACCGAATGGCAGAGAAGCACCTGAAAAAATGTTCAGCATCCTTAATCATCAGGGAAATGCAAATCAAAACAACCCGGAGATTCCACCTCGCACCAGTCAGAATGGCTAAAATCAAAAATTCAGGTGACAGCAGATGCTGGCGTGGATGTGGAGAAAGAGGAACACTCCTCCATTGTTGGTGGGATTGCAGGCTTGTACAACCACTCTGGAAATCAGCTTGGCTGTTCCTCAGAAAATTGGACATAGTACTACCAGAGGATCCAGCAATACCTCTCCTGGGCATATATCCAGAAGATGTCCCAACTGGTAAGAAGGACACATGCTCCACTATGTACATAGAAGCCTTATTTATAATAGCCAGAAGCTGGAAAGAACCCAGATGCCCCTCCACAGAGGAATGGATACAGAAAAGGTGTTACATTTACACAATGGAGTACTACGCAGCTATTAAAAAGAATGAATTTATGAAATTCCTAGCCAAATGGGTGGACCTGGAGGGCATCATCCTGAGTGAGGTAACACATTCACAAAGGAACTCACACAATATATACTCACTGAGAAGTGGATATTAGCCCAAAACCTACGATACCCAAGATATAATATACAATTTGCTAAACACATGAAACTCAAAAAAAAAAAAAAATGAAGACTGAAGTGTGGACACTATGAAGTGGGAACAAAACACCCATGGAAGGAGTTACAGAGACAAAGTTTGGAGTTGAGACGAAAGGATGGACCATGTAGAGACTGCCATATCCAGGGATCCACCCCATTTTCAGCATCCAAACGCTGACACCATTTCATACACTAGCAAGATTTTATCAAAAGGACCCAGATGTAGCTGTCTCTTGTGAGACTATGCCGGGGCCTAGCAAACACAGAAGTGGATGCTCACAGTCAACTAATGGATGGATCACAGGGCTCCCAATGGAGGAGCTAGAGAAAGTACCCAAGGAGCTACAGGGATCTGCAACCCTATAGGTGGAACAACATTATGAACTAACCAGTACCCTGGAGCTCTTGACTCTAGCTGCATATGTATCAAAAGATGGCCTAGTCGGCCATCACTGGAAAGAGAGGCCCATTGGACAGGCAAACTTTATATGCCCCAGTACAGGGGAATGCCAGGGCCAAAAAGAGGGAGTGGGTGGTTAGGGGAGTGGGGGTGGGTGGGTATGGGGGACTTTTGGTATAGCATTGGAAATGTAAATGAGCTAAATACCTAATAAAAAATGGAAAAAAAGAATAATCTAAAGAGAGCACACAGTAGCAGATTTAGAACACATAATAATGTTCTAGAAAAAAAAAAAAAGGAAGAAAATTCACCCAGGAGGAGTTGAGGGCAGGAAATAATCAAATTCAGGAGCGAAATCAAATAAGTGGAAACAAGAAGAACTATTCAATGAATTAACCAAATGTGGAGTTTGTTCTTTGAGAAAGTCAACAAGATAGATAAACCCTTAGTTAGACTCACTAGAGGGCACAGGGACAGCATCCTAATTAACAAAATCAGAAATGAAAAAGGAGACATAACAACAGACCTGAAGAAATCAAAAACACCATCAGATCCTTCTACAAAAGGCTATACTCAACAAAACTAGAAAACCTGGACGGAATGGACAAATTTCTAGACAAATACGAGGTACCTTGATATAGCTGTCTCTTGTGAGACTAGGCTGGTGCCTAGCAAACACAGAAGTTGATGCTCACAGTCAGCTATTGGATGGATCACAGGGCCCCCAATGGAGGAGCTAGAGAAAGTATCCAAGGAGCTAAAGAGATCTGCAACCCTATAGGTGGAACAGCATTATGAACTAACCAGTACCCCAGAGCTCTTGACTCTAGCTGCATATGTATCAAAAGATGGCCTAGTAGGCCGTCACTGGAAAGAGAGGCCCATTGGACACCCAAACTTTATATGCCCCAGTACAGGGGAACGCCAGGGCCAAAAAGTGGGAATGGGTGGTAGGGGAGTGGGTGGGAGGGTATGGGGGACTTTTGGGATAGCATTGGAAATTCATTTGAGGAGAATACATAAATAAATAAATAAATAAATAAATAAATAAATAAATAAATAAATAAATAATAAAGAAAGACAACCTATAATGAGCCCTTACAGTCCCAAAGCCCAAGGAACTAGGGTGATGATTCCTCATAACTTCTTGAAGATGAATATGGTTGTTGAGAAATTTTGAAGGGGGCGGGGAGGGAAAATAAGGGAATTAGTTGGCCTTAAGAAGACCACACCAACAATTGATTTAGTCTTTGATGTCTCTGTTTTGACTGGATCCTGCTGAAAGAGCAAGACTTGCAGAGTTCAACTGAAGACTCACCAAGGCTCTATATTCTGCAATATACAAAGCTTATTAACAAGATTTTAGTATCAACAAGATGTATTTTTTGTTTGATTCTCTGGAATCTAGCCCTCTGGGGGGGTGCGGGGGGTCTTACTTCATCATATATTATCCATATAACTCTGGAATATGTAAGGATCATAACACTTTTTCTAAACATACAAAGACAACACCTCTCTTCCAAAATAGCATATCTTCAGTCAGCAACCAGGAAAGCTTGTGTCCTGCCCCCTCTTCCAGAGGAATAATTAAACCACAAAACTCAAAATCATACCTCCCAAAACCCCAAAACAAATGAAGTAAACTACAATACCATATGTGCTTATTCTTAGGCCTTGTCTATTTTTTCAGACAGGATAAAAAAAACCAAGATTCCATTGGAGACAACATTAGACAGAATTCTAGTATCCTGTGAAGCGTATAAAGCAATCTTCATATCATCTTATTTTTCGGCTCTCTGCCTAGAGCAGTCATCTTGTTATACCATTTTTCTGTTTGTCTCTCTGCCTGGAGCCACAGACATATTTTATTAATACCTGTTATAATATATATATATATATCAGGAGCCACAGACAATATTTAATACCTGTAAATATGTAAATAGCAGGCAATTATCATCACTGCCTATTCCCCACCTGATTCGGACAGAATCTCTATATAAATCTATCCTAAAAGCAAATAATCCCAATTTTAGTTTCACAGTTCAATCCCTCTGCCCTAAATAGTAGGAGATTTCATTCTTCTCCTGACTCAGAGCAGCCTGCAATTCCCCACAGCAGGGAACCTCAAGGGATGCTTTGTTTCAATTCCCCATGCTTGAGTCAAGTGATTCAACTAAAGTGGGGCATGGTGGAGCATGCCTTTAATCCAGCGCTTGGGAGGCAGAGGCAGGCAGATTTCTGAGTTCAAGGCCAGCCTGGTCTACAAAGTGAGTTCCAGGACAGCCAGGGCTATACAGAGAAATCCTGTCTCGAAAAACCAAAACCTAAACAAACAAACAAACAAACAAAAAACAAAGCAAAACAATAAAAACAAAACAAAAAAGTGACTTATCTAGAGCCACCTTTCTCTCACTTAGCAAATTAACCTTTAACTGTCAGGCTACTAAACTAAATTTCTAGTGGATTCCTGCCAAACATGGAGGTTCTACACTTGTTGTGGGAAATATTAAAAATGACTGGCAAGGTTCCTGCACTACTGTCAGCTACTCTCTGCCCGGCAACTCTCTGGCAGGGTTGGAGCTCCTGAGTTCCTTTTGCTGCCACTCCAGCCCCACCAAAGACTGTCCACCCCACAGTCTGCTGCCACAATACCCATTTACCCAGTAGAAACAAAGCTAGCAAGTCAGATTTATGTATCAATGAATTCTCAATTCACACAGTGCCAATACAATAATTTCAGAACGAACAGATAATGGTAAAACATGCCTACCTAGATTAGACAAATTATCCCAATTGTTCTATCCTTTATGATATCATGACTACCTGTGGCTATTTAAAGCCATGCTGGTTCAGGTTCTTCTTCCTGTCCATCTGCTTCCATCTTGGCTTCCCCTCTCTTCCAAGATGCTCTCTGTCTCTGCAACTCTTAGCTTTGCCTCACTTTTCCCTATATAATCACAGGCTTCTTGCTGTACTAATATTTTAATGTGACTGGAAAGGAACACTATGATTCTTTTTCATTTATAACATATTACCCAGCCTCACTGTTTTATAAAACAGAATAAGGAAGAGAATGTAATTATATATTACACTATCTAGTAGAAGCTACTACCCACATTAAGTGTAAACCTCCTGGGTAACATTGGCTAAAAGCAAGAACTAGTCATTTCTGGCACAAAAGGTGAATTCCAACAGTAAAGAGGGAGAGAAAAACTGTCAATTATTCGTGGTCAAATGGCTATGTCCTATGGTATAAGGGACACACAGAGAAGGTTTTACAACTTTGCAATCTGATAATAAAATTAAAGCCAACAAATGTGACACTGTTGGCCTTAATAGCAAACAGGCATTTTATCATTAATAAGGACCAAAATATCTTTAACTGCAAGAAAAAAGTAAAATTATCCAATGCAGCAGTAGCATTTAAGCTCTCAAAGAAACTTTCAATTCATGGTGTTTAACAAAGTTTACCTGTTATGTATACCTACAAGATAGAACAATGTCACAAAATATCTGCCAACTTGCAATTCCAATGTCCTGAGCATCTCCTGCCTCTTTTAATACAAGCACCTCAGCTTTGCCATGAAAAGTAACAGTCAAAAACAATAGAGCTACTTCAGAAATTTTCTGACAAACTTCCAGAAAATAAAGCTGAAATCAAGTTTAAAATGGAACAATTGAAAATTTCTCAAGATAATATTTTCAAACCTGTCTAATATTGAATGGAGGAGTTAAAGCATATGTTTAGCCACAGGGGAGATATTTGTAGTTTCTTTGAGGTCTTCCACAAATCGTCCAATGGTATCAAAGCCATCAATCCCTAATTTCCTGATAATCTGTCTTTGATGAGAGAAACTTCAAACTTCAAGCTTAAATATACAAGTAAATTGGAGGCACTTACTAACCTACAACTATGGATATTTATACCCTATCCCCAATTATTTCTGCCTGTAGAACTCAATGAAAGAAGTTTACTAAAACTCTTGGACTCAGCACATAAATATGCCTCTTAAAGTAGATGTTGAGGCTCTTGAAAATTATCATTTGCTACATCCATCTGAAAGAGGGGTGAGAAATCTACTGAACAAAAATTAACCTAAAGAGCAAGGACAAGGAGATTAGAAGGAGGAAGAGGAAGAGGAGGAGGAGGGGGAGGAGGAGGAAGGAGAAAAAGGAAGAGGAAGACAATGACAACTATGACAATGGTGATGATAACAACAACATCAAAAACAACAGCAGCAAGGAAAACTACCTTAAAATTATGACCCCAAACTAACACTAGGTAAACAAAGTTGAATACCAATGCAAGAATAGTCTTACTACCTAGGAAAAAAGGAGGGGAGTATAGAAATGAACTGGACTGGAAAGGCACAGAGGGAACAACTACGGGAATTTCTTCTGTATTGGACACCAGAAAAAGTATGAACAGAACACCTACTTCCCCTGCAAGTGTCAGAACAATAACTGGCCCTAAAATAATATCATATCCCCAATACACTAGAAACATACCATGGTAATAACAACAAAAACAGAAAACACAGAAAACAAAAGGGCTAGGTATTAAAATGTACTTCTTGCAGTCTGATTTTAATCCAGAGCAAGAAGCCTAAAGCTCCCTCTTCCATTGTCATAAAATAATTTCTTGCACTTTATATGGGAAGTTCCTCAAATTGCCTAGTCAGGTTGAGCCTATTTGCATCAAACAGTTTTACACAAATTATGAAACTGAAGATGCCTGAGTGCTAGACACATTATCTAAGGTTTCTCAGAAATTAAATAGAATGATCCTCCTGTTTTGACTAGTGAAAAGATGTGCATTCCTTTCAAGTCTCATCTTCAATTATGTATTATTATGCCCTGGGACATTAAATATGGAATCTTCTGAACATCCCAAGTATTTTTTTAGGATTATCTTGCTATGAAAATAATAAGATCTTACAAGAATACAGAGTGTTTATTTAAATAAGTGGCCAGAAAGACTCAATCTCTGAAGTAGTTTTAACCATAAGTTCACCATCCTGTGATACTGAAATTGTGGCTCCTTTCACTTGTATGTATGTATATATGTACATATATATATATATATAAATGCATCTGACTCCTTTGTACTTGTGCTATATTCATTTTTAGATTACTTTAACAGCTTATTCAACTTCATTGAATACTGAAATTGTGGCTCCTTTCACTTGTATGTATGTATATATATACACACATATATATATATAAATGCATCTGACTCCTTTGTACTCGTGCTATATTCATTTTTAGATTACTTTAACAGCTTATTCAACTTCATTGAAGATATCCAGGAAATATATAAATGTTATAAACACTTGATTCTAAAATCAGTCCTTTAAGGGCAAAGGAGTTTAGGATTTTAATCAGAACACTTAATGGCCAATATTAATAATCTGAGCTTTGACTTCTCTATTTTATGATGAAACAGTATTAGGCAGTATTGACAGTAACAAGAACATTTGGCCCTATAACTCAGATGGTATCCCTTTCTGGTTATTGGACCTGACTTTTCTCCTATGTGGTTTGCAGTCCTAGTTTGGTAAAAAATTTGTTTTTGTCTTTCTTGCTTGTAAACTGATTTTACACTTAACAGTTATGAGACACACATTAGGGTGCCTTTCCATATTTGTTATTCATTTATGTCACCCAAGATACCATTTATTTCAGGTTTTTATTTTCCTGTGATTAGATTACTCTGTCATTGTGAATAAAAGTGTAGCTGTGTTTGAGCATTGAAGAATAAAATGAATAAAAACGAATAGGAATAAATCTGTAATTAAAAAGAAGTATGAAAGTTTTAATTATTCTTTGTAGAATATATGGATATTCACATTTCATGGAGCCATAAGAGTGTAAATAATGAGGGTTAGGATTATAATGTAAATGTAGAAATTTTTCAATTTTCAACTCTCTTCTATCTACTACAATGAAAGGATGAGAAGCAGAAAGAGTCTGAGACTAGAATTCTGATATTTAAATTATTATATGCAATAGTTTTTAATTTTCTTGCTCTTATGAATCTTGTAGTGCTATAGAAATTATGAACTATCCTTTCTTGGAAGATAATACAGAGGTCTCTTCTTTGCAAAAGCTATGTGAGTTATCCTTGGCATCTCTTGTTTCCCACTCAGTCATTTATATAATAGGCAGAGTTAACTCATAACAGAAACTCACTGGCAGCTCATGCAGCTTTAGTTAGTGGGAATGGTCATCAAAACAGCTATGGTTATAGTATAGTTGTAAATATTAAGCAGTGAGCTAGAAGCCATCTATGTCTCTTTATGTCTCTCTCTCTGTCACTCTGTCTCTCTCTGTTTCTCAGTCTCTGTCTAGCTCTCTTTCTCTTTATTTTGAACTAATTTGTCTTAGATAAAAGCTATAAGAATAATAGATCTGGACTGCATGCACAGATTCACCAATAATTAACACGTTCCTCTTCTATGCTTTATAGTTCATCCAGGGTATCTAAATTTACTTGTCTACCCAATCTTAAAACAAAAGGAAAGTTCCAGTTATGTCAATAAGAATATATGAAGATGTCAAGCTCATATGCCTCAGTGAAAAGGGAATAATGAAGGGATCCTAGCCAGCCCCAGCCTGGAAAACGTGGCTCTAGCAGGCCTTGACCGTCTTATCATTCCCTCTACCTCACTAAAAAATCTATTAGATTACATTCCTAAAGCTAGCCCCTAAGTCCCTTTACCTTATTTGGCCAATTCCTCCTCCTGAAGTGGACTGCCAAGGTCCAGCTACCAAAACATTGAAGTCCAGTAATCAAATCCCCACTTTTATCGAGTCCCACGGGACTCAGTTATTCGTGGGTGCGAGGGGGACAGCAAACCTTGGAGAAAATGGGAGGGAGAGAAAAAGGAGCTGGAGACCAAGTAGATTATCCTATCAAGGTCTCAGTTTATTAGGCAGAAACACTGGGTTTTAAAGCATACATGGAGGGGAATAGGGAGGGGTTGAAGGGGAATTAACAAAGAACAAAGAAGTGGGCATCAGGGGACATGAGGAATGAAGCCAGGGGCCAGGTGGTGGGCACTCTGCATCTTATCTCTGGAACATAGATCCTCCTTAAAGCCGGTGTCAGACTGGGCTCAGCGAGTAACTCATGTCCTTGGAAGTCATGGGAGTCAGAAAGAGATAAGGAAGAGGGGGCTATAATTCAGCTTTTACAGCCTCAGGTGCCAGGAAGGGAACAGGGAGAAGGGAGTGATGGACTGGCTCCTAGCACAAGGCCATTTGGTTTGTCAGGGTTGGAGACAGTGAAAGGCTTTTTCTCACGGTATGTTCTCCAACACACTTTGGCTCACCTAATTAACATGCCAAATTAAAATTAAACATCTCATCTTAACTGAGTTTCTCCTTCACCTTTATAAATCCCCATTTTCCTATAGGCCATGTTTGTCTCCTTTTTAATCCAGAAGCAGTGCTTTATCCCCTTGTGGGAAAAATTCCCCTTCTCTATCTTCCTTGCTTACCGCCCTCCACCCCCCCCCCCACCCCCACCAACTCCCTTGTTCCTTTCCACTTCTACTTTTTCCTCTACCTTCTTGCCCTTTTGTGCTTCCGGCCCTCTGTCCTTCTGGGGAAAGTAAATATCCCTTCTGCTCAGATATACGAGTAATTTCATTTGCAGAAATATATAATGTTATTCAGGTAGTTTGTGTGTTGTAGGGCCTGGAATCTTCAGAAAAGAAGAGGAATCCCTGCTGACAAAGGGAGTGGGCTATTATCCACCCACTCATGGTTTTCCTATATTGTCAGACTTCAACCTTAGGAGCAGGGTTTCCTGAAACTTTGTCCCCTTCCTGGGACAAATACCCCTTCAACCTCCTTTTTCCCATCTCCCTTTTTCCCATCTCCATTGTTCCTTCTCCTTCTCCATTTTCCTCTATCTTCTTTTACTTTATCCCAGTCCTCTGTCCCTCTAGGACAAGTAAATCTCCCTTGTGCTGAGAACATGCTCTTGGTTTATCTTGAGCCAACTCCAGGTTACCTACAAATAATAACTGTATGACACAAACCATTAAAATACACTCAGTTTCTCAGTGAGAAGGTGGCCATCCATAATGAGCAGCAGAAGAATAAGATGATAACCTATGACAAGCTATAATCAGCTACATCTTAAAGACTACTTTAACCCTTTTTAATTTTGTGGCAAAGAGACTAACAAAGAAAAGACTAAATCAAAGAAAATGACTAAAAATAGGATGAGTTCATAAAGGAAGCTAATAGATTAAAGCAGATCAATCGTGGTCTGTAGGACCATGTCTCCCATTCATATAAGCTTGGTGGTACACCTGTGTGAACCCAACACTCCAACAGATGACATAGAAGTATCATATGTTCCAATCCAGCCTGCACTCCTTAGTAACACAATTTCTCCAATTAATTAATTAATTAACCAACTAAAACAAAAATATCCCATGTTTCCTAATCTGAAGGTCTAGGTCAACAATCTCCTTGCATTTGCACAGCCATGCCTAATTCTTCACTGTGACTGGAGCTCACCTCTTCTCTTTGCCTTGTGCTGTATGACAAACCTATATTCAGACCCTTCAGTGACCATGCCCTCCACATAAAGAAAGGTTTGGTCTTATCCTTCACCTCACCTTTTCTGTGTTAGCTTTCATCTCACACATCTTTCCAGAATCCCACCCCAGAATAAAAATCACTATTCAACAGACAGCAACCTTTATCAGTATGAATTAAAAATGTGTGTGTGATTAATAAACATCTTCTCTTTTCCATTAGGTTGGGGACAGAGTGGATATGTCTTTCAAAACTATGAGTTCTCAAGCATAGCATATTGCCTGGCATATGTAGAAGCTCAATAAATATTTATGGATTTAATAAATAGAGGAAGGAGCATCTTGCTCTTTAATGAGCACACTAAAATTCTTTAAAATGTTAAGTCCTATTTAACAGGAATATGATTAAAGTGTGTTATCCTTCAGATTATTCATAAAACATTTCTCACTTTATTATGACCTTAACATATCTTGGCCTTAATCTCTTTAAATGTTTAGTTTTGTTTTTTATTCATGATTCTTATATTAGTGTAAAACTACTGATAAAACATTTCTCTAAAACAAAAACATTGGTATGTGCTACATTCAGAATGTGTCTAAGATAGACAAGAATAGAGTTTGACTGTATGACTATTAAAAAGCCATATAAGAAATTAAATAACTGTGTAGCTTTTCAATGGGACAGTATAGCTATGAAAAATTATTCATTTGATCACTATATTTCTTTTTTTCACAACACAGAGTATTTTTCATCTTTTTATTGTTATTGTTTTTTATTATTTTTACAGACCTGTCTTTACCTACCTTGTGGTCTGCCCTCCAACTGTTGTTTCTCATCCCATTTCCCCATCTCCAAGAAGATGCCTCTACTCCCCAACCCCATCCCACCAGACCTCCCCACTTCCTGGAGCCTCAATTCTCCCCAGCATTAACTGAGTCTTCTCTCACTGAGGAGAGACTAGGCAGTCCTCTGCAGTATATGTGTCAGGGGTCTCATAACAGGTAGTGTATTCTGCTTGGGTGTTGACTCAGTGTCTGAGAGATCTCAGGAGTTCAGGCTAGTTGATATTGCTGGTCTTCTTATGGGGTCACCCTCCAGCTTTTCCATAATTCAACCACATGGGTCCTGGCTTCTGTATATTAGTTAAGTATAAGTATTTGCATCTAACTCTTTCAACTACTTGTTGGACCTCTTAGAGAGCAGCCAAGCTAGACTCCTCTCTGTAAGCACACCATAGCATCAGTAATAGTGTCAGGCCTTGGAGCCCCCCCTTGAGATGGATCCCAATTTGGGCCAGTCAATGAACCTCCTTTCCCTCAGTCTCTTCTCCAATCACTGTATTTCTTTACATAGAAAATATAAATATTACCTTAAAAAACTGAAAATATTTTGCATTATTATATAGTTTTATTAAGCTTACTATAAATTTATGAATAAATTCATTTTGCATAAGCCAATTTTCTATGTTACTATCAAGTTACTAAAGAATGCAAATACAATTGTAAGATATGTTTTTTGTTTTAAAAAAGCAGAATATGTGCAAATGACATATCTGTAAGAAATGAATTCCACAGCCCACACATGTGACAATTACAGTTGCCCCATCAGTTTTTCTTTTTTTTTAAGTACATCATGTTTATTGCTGAAATATATTCTGCTTTGTCAATAGATCACAGTTAAACCATTCTCTTGCTGATAAAATACAGCCCTTTCTTTATTTCAGCATTCTAGGATGCATACCCAGTGTGCTCATCCTCTGTTAACAGGGATCAAAACAGATGACCACTAATTGAACACTACCTTCAATTCCACAGAAGAATGTCAGATCATGTTTTCTTTTCTAAATAAACTTTAAAGTATGCATGTCAGATACAAACTTATCATCCACATGCAAAAATTTATAAGTATCAATATCAAATATACTAAATTGATTATTCAAGAAAAGCTATCATATCTGACATCTCACACTAGTGGGTGTGTTGATTGTTTCTGCAAAGTGTGGATGCCATGCTCACATAAATTATGGGTCCCCACTATTTCATAACTTCTAAACATAATCTAAAATAATCATAATCTAATCTGCTAAAATACAGCATCTGGTCATAATCTTAATTTTTCTCACTTATTGGCTACCCCAGCCATTTGTAAACATTTGTCTGTTTCATCTTCTATTGCCTTCTTTAACTCCTGATTTATGAAACTTCTCCATGTACTGTGAGCCTGCCTTTTGTTATTCCTGGGTTTCTTCTATGTTCTCAGTGTTTGACTTGCTTTTTTTTATAAGTATTTTATTGACTTATAGTGAATTTTGCATCATGCACTCCAATCCTGCTAATTTCCCAGTCATTCTACATCTGTCCTCTACTCTCATAACCTCCCCTAAAATTTTAATTTAAAAATTACAAAATAAAAATTGAAAATAAACAAACAAGCAAAAATGTCTCACTAAGGAAACTGTGGAGTGTCATGTAGTATATCCTTTTGTCCAAACAACATTGGATGCAAATGTTCATTGTAATGAGTCATTGGTCAGGTTTAAGGCCTCTGGCTTCTGTTATAACGTCAATATTGTATCCTCACTGAGACTTCTTTCAGATATCCTGCTATTGTCCTGAGTCATGGAGATGTTAAGGCTCTGGTTCTGAAAGACTAGCCTCTTCATGTGCTCCAGAAGCCCATAGGTGGGGTGGACCAGCTCAAAGCCCTGGGTCTGGGCCTTTCTGGTAGCTGAATAGGTCAGCTTACCAGCTCTCGTACACCTAACTCACCAAGACCAGTGGCACCTGTCCTGCACTTTCCCACTGATGGGCAAGGCCAGTTTTCCTGAGTGCCTTGCCTCCGAGGAAAGAGGCAAAGCCAGCTCAGTACACGCTCTTGGACATCAACATGGCTTCCAACAACAGACCCAGACCACAGTCATCCAGGCATTTGAATGGTCTTTTGGGGTAACATGGGCCATGTACATGTACACAGACCCCTTCTCTGGTAGGGCCAAAAACCCAGCTATGTCCTTCAGTGGCAGCTTGTGCCTAGACATCAGCATGGTGTCAGGGGGCAGCTCAAGCCTCTCATATCAGGTTGTTCCTCACCACCATTGTGTTTCCAGTTCTGCCTCTCTTTATAATACACCCACCTTTCTACTTCTCTTTCTCTCCCATCTCTCTACTACATACTTGCTTATTGGCCAGTGCCATGCAGTGGCAGGACCTGTGCCCGTAAGTTTCTTAAGTTAAGTCCCAGTAGAAGTGTTGTTGAGTTAGTTTGAATCTCAGTACATGCTTAATAGGGAGTGGGTAGATGGAGGAACATCCTCATAGAAGCAGGGAGAGGGTGGAAGGGATAGGAGGTTTCTAGGGTATGGGGAAAACTAGAAAAGGAATAACATTTGAAATGTAAATAGAAAAAGTATTCAATAAAAAAGAATAAAGCAGTAATGTAAATATAAAAAGATATCTACCCAGATAAATTGATTAAAAATTAACATCTTATAAACTAATTCATATTTCAAAAATCCATTAGAAGGTATATATTATTCCCAAGGCTTTCTTATGAATTAATTTAACTGTTTACTTTATATCTCAATAGCAGCTTTCCTACCCCCTTCTCCTCCCAGCCCCTCACGCCAGAGAAGGGGAGGCCTCCCATGTATGTCAACTCACCTTCATTACCAAGGATTTTAAGAGCAGGCTGAAGAAGAAATCTGGCCTACCATATGCTTATGGCCCCTCAACTAAGAATGGCATTTACCTTTTGAAGTAGTGGAAAAAGTTCAAATAGAAAATGTTTTGCAACATGGGAAAAAGTACATGAAATTCTATCATTGTCACAAATGAAGTTGCATTGGAATATAGAATGTGCATTCATTTGTTTGCTGTCTGAACTGACTTTACCTCATACCTGCAGAACCAATTAGCTTTCACCAAGACTTCATATCATAATATATTTTGTGCCTGTTGTTTTACAGGAAGACACTTGCCAAAAGTAGTCCTAGCATTTTAACTTTTTCTGCAGTTTGATATTACTGAACTCACAGATTTATGAATCCTTCACATTTTTGCTTGCTGATATGCTCTGACTTTAGACCTTACTTTTCCTCTACTGACTAACGATAATTCAATTTGCCAAATTCTTGGCTTTTCGTCATTACCTACCTAACACACATCTTCATCAGTTGCTTCCCACACCTTGGTAACTCCATTCTGCCACCATGTCTGAGTCTTCAGTCTTGTTTTAGGTATCTTCAAGCTCATTTTGAACTGTGATCATTTAAAAACGTTAATAAATGTGCAAGTAAAATTACATTGTGAAGCAGGCACAGAGTTGACAAGAGACAACTAAGGAAATTAGATAATAGGCTTGGAATTTTGGAAGAGATTCTGCATTAAATGAAGCAACAATTCAACATGAAGACATATACAATCACACATGGACAGTTGACTCATCAAAAACACACTTGAAGTCACAAATTCTTTTAAATAATTTTTGTTTATTTTTGAGAATGTCATATGATATATATATATATAAAAATTTGGCCAAGGAAGGAAGGAAGGAAAGAAAGAAAGAAAGAAAGAAAGAAAGAAAGAAAGAAAGAAAGAAAGAAAGAAAGAAAGATTTTTATCTCCTAGTAATTACTAAATAGCAATACATCCACAGTAGTTAGGGATGGAACAGGTCTCTATGTTGAGGTTTTGCATGGTATGAGCTGGTGAATATCTTGTGTGTGCTCTAACTATGTTGTAAATACTCCCTTGCAGCAGAGAGCCTGTTTCCTTGAATATTGAACTATAAAAATTCTGGTTCTCCTTTTAAAGGGTTAAAAGATAGTTTAATCTAGATTTTATATGTGGATCTGTCCTGTTCTATCTTGAAAATACTGTCAGATATTTAAGGATATAAAATCATCCACCACTCTGGTTCTTAAAGTCTTTCTGGTTCCTTTTATGTGTAGATCTCTGAGCCTTGAATGGGACAGAGTTATGATATAGACATCCCATTTAGGGATGAGCACTGTGAAGTCTTTTCATGTTGGCCAGTTGTTTGGGTTTGTAAATGCCAGATACTTCATGAAGTAGTGTCTCCTGATGAGGGTTGATCAATCAATATAACAATATGTCACTGAGACCAATTTTACTTCATTTACAGAGTAAGGTATGGTTTCCAGTTCATAGAGCAGGTCTTATGTCCAATAAAACCTGTACATATCACTGCACAGTTAATAAATTAGTCAGTCTCTTTTCAGGAATTTTTCACATCCCCCATGTAGATTCTCAGTTTTACAGTAATATGAATATTTTATTTCATGGCTGATTCAATTGTAGACATTTCTGTAGGTAATATATGATAACAGTAGCCATAGCATTGGGAAGAAAAATTCAAATGTAAGAATGAAATGTTTAGAAGTTAGTCAAATGAAGATCATTGTGATGTAGAGGCAGAGACTGGGAGTATATATTAAAAATTGTCAAATATTATAAATTTCAAGTAGAAATTGAAGAAGCTCTATTAGGAATGTAAGATGTGATCAGAATAAAAACAACTTAAATAGTACTTCAAGCAAGTGATCAAACTGATTTTGCTCTTTCTCATTGAGATATCCTAAATGTTATTGCTATAACTATAGACATTAAAATAATTATCCAGAGTAATTTCAGAGAAAGTTTAATTATTTTCCTCTTACTTTGCATCTATTTATAAAATAAATCAATGACCATTAAAAGAAACATATATAATAACAAAACAAGTAGTTTTGAAAAAATGGAAACTGCCTCTCCACATTATCCAACGCACACATTATATCGTCTAAGTTCTTTGTGACAGCGTTGTAAATTAATTCTTGTACTTCAAATTTTTACAATTGAGTTAATAAATACTTTTGTCTTACCCAATGAAAATTTAAACTAACATATATTTATGCCAGCCTAGTAGGAAACCAAGAGTTTAAAGCAGCCCTGACAAGGTACTTGGCATATAAAATTTCTGATTGAATTGTATGCTTAATGTAGATTTTTTGAAAGCTGTAAAATTTCACTGCATACTAATACTAAATATTTCCCCTGGAATGTCTACAGAATCTTCAACTTGAGTTGTTTGGAAAGTTTCCAGAATTCTCTTACAGCAGTACTTGTGCATAAAAGAGGAAACATAATATACACAAATGAGAAAACTCAATTATTCATAGGAAAGCAATGACTTTTTCTACAATGTTCCATGTCTCCATGGCAATTTTTAGAATCAAAAAGTTGGAAACATTTTATAGTTCATTATTAATTTCATTTTTATATTCATTTATAAGTAAATTATATAATCTACCTTTATCTGAGTTGGTGTGCATATGTGTATGTGTGTGTGTGTGTGTGTATGTGTGTGTGTGTGTGTGTGTGTGTGTGTTAGTATTACATGATACAATCTTTTGCAGTTGATTTCTCCCCAAATTGCTATAGCTGTCCAAATTAATACCATCTTTCCTAGTTCATTTAGCATAAATAAGTAAGATATCAAAACTGTAAAAGCATGTGCGAATCCAGGCACTTTAGCCAATTTTCATTTTATTTCTTTTGTTGAAAATAGTCTGTTTTCAGATGAAACAACTTATTCTGACTACAATTTTTCACCCTTCAAGTATTTTTATTTCTTTACCATCTTGTCTCCAAATTGGATCCAAACTCTTTGTCTCTCATTAGAAAACAAACAAGCATCTAAAGAATAATAACAAAACAGAAAATGATTTCATTTTTATTTTCTTTAACAAACAGGCTGACATAGGAAAAACAGAACAGTAAACCAAAAAGTACTAGAAATACATACAAGAGCAGAAAACATTTGTTCACATATACAAAATCAGGATAAAAACCACACACATACGTGTGTGTGTGTGTGTGTGTGTGTGTGTGTGTGTGTGTGTGTGTATGCAAAGTATCTGTGATGTTTAAAAAAGTGACCTAACACAAAATTATGATAAATAAGAAACTGAAAGATGAGTTCATTTTGTATTGGCCATTTACTGTATGAACCTGGAACTTACCCTTAAGAGTGGTTTGGAGAAGGAGAGTGTGAATGGAAGGAGGGACTGTGTATGGGATGGGGGGACTGAGGTTAGGGCCAGGGATCAGAATGTAAATGAATAAATAAATAAATAAATAAATAATAAATAGGAAAGAGTGCCTTGTTTTTCCCAGTGAGATTTCCTTGCAGAAAAGTAATTTTTCAATGGAAAGTAGTTATCAATTGGAGCTAGCTTATGGGTTAGGGATGAGGACACTGTTTTCAGTTCTAGGATGCCATCTGGTACAAACTCATGCAGGCTCTTAGATTGTTGTCACAGTATTTATGAGTTCATATATGAATCAGTCATGCTGCTTAGAAGGCTGTGCTTTCTTGGTGGTCTCAGTCTCCTCTGGCTCTTATAATCTTTCTACTTCCTTGTACACATAGTTCCCTGAGCCCTGGGAAGAAAGATTTGTTGTAGATATCTCATTTAACCCTGAATGTACAAAGGTCTCTTAGTCTCTGTACATTATTCAGTTATGGGTCTGTATTTATTCCTATCTACTTCAGGATTAAGATTCTTTGATGGTGGTTGAGCATGAGACAGATCTTTGAGTATAGAAGGATGTCTTTAGGGATCATTTTACTGGTAGGTTCCTTTAGCAAAACAGTAATATTTGGATTTCTCCTAGAATTATGATCTATCTAGTCTCAGGATTTTAGTAACACAGCAGCATCAGGTATGGGTTCTATCTCAAGGAATGGTACTTGAATCCAGTCAGACAATGCTTGGCTAATGAAAATGTAAATTTTATTTGCCAGATGTAATTGTCCTCTGTTGAATAAGCTCACTTGTTCTTGTTCTATCTAAACGTTGACTGGTTGGTTCAACTCAGCTGTTCTGGCTCAAAACTATTTTCCACACTGATTAATTATAACTGGCTTCTCACTGAATTGCTCTGCTTTGCCTCAAACTATCTCTGGAAGTCTGTTCTTACACTGGCATCTAGGCATCTGGGCTTAGGATAATTATAGGTCTAGGTGCCTTTTTCTGAGTTTGTTTTTATTGGATGAATGTTTGGTTCCTTGGTTTCTGTTTCTTCTTTGGTCTTCTGGTGTTTGTGGTTTGGATTTATGTTGTACAGCATGACTAGTGGTCCAGTAGGGAGTCCCCATTAGGGTTTGAGATTTTATTTCTGGTGGCTAGCTTGGACTTTGGTACAGAAGGGAGCTGTATGTGGTTTCTACCCAAGTTGTGGTCAGGGGCACAGTGGTGAGGAGTGGAGTGGGGGTTGGGGATATTGTGTGAGAGCATTGAGAGAGTGGAGGAAGCCTGAGGGTTGCCAGATATCTGGGGTTCTTGCAGCTGTTATGATTTGTACCTGGTCCATCAGGGAGTTACTATATGATTTAATCTATCAGTGTTTTCACTGACATGGCATACACTTATTTTTCAAACTGTTATAGCCCGCACCTGTTTTTCTGACTGGCGTGGCATAAACAGTGAATATTTACCCAAGATGGGGACAGGGACAATGCAGTGGAAGCTGGCAGTAGATAGAATAGATGTCAGTGGCTTTGGTCATTCGGACCTGACCTGAACCAAGATAGTGAGTGCTTTTCAAAGGAGGTGGCCCTTTTACCTACTATTCTGGGTGTGATGGCCTCAGGAATTTGTTTTCTCATTCAGTTTATTTTGTGATCTATATGCTTGTTGTATCTCTATAGGTGCTCCCTTCTTTAGGTTAGGGAAATTTTCTTCTAGGATTTTGTTAAAAATATTTACTGTGTCTTTGTCCTAACTGTTTCTCCTTCTTCTATTCCTAATATTAATATATTTATTCTTTTCATGGTGTCAATTTTCTGTGCCTATATTATTTATTATTTTACATTTGATGTTTTCTTTGACTGAGATCCTTAGGTCTTCTATCATGTTTTTTTTTTCCCAGTTCAAAATGTAACTTATAAAAAATATTTTCTTTGTTTGCATTTCAAACGTTATCCCCCTTCCCTGTCTCTCCTCAACAAACCCCATATCTTGTCTTAAATGCCTTTTCTTTAAAGAGTATCTCTTCCATCTCTTGCATTATCTTGGTGAAGCTTGACTCTGAGGTACATGGTTGAGTTCCTAAGTTTTTCATTTTCATTTTTACCTCACTTTGGTTTTTTTTATTTATTCTATTCCACTTTCTTTTTTTAAAATTAGGTATTTTCCTCATTTACATTTCCAATGCTATCCCAAATGTCCCCCTATCTTCCCCCCCACTCCCCTACCCAACCACTCCCACTTTTTGGCCCTGGCGTTCCCTTGTACTGGGGCACATAAAGTTTGCAAGTCCAATGGACCTCTCTTTCCAGTGATGGCCGACTGGGCCATCTTTTGATACATATGCAGCTAGAGTCAAGAGCTCCGGGGTACTGGTTAGTTCATAATGTTGTTCCATCTATAGGGTTGCAGATCCCTTTAGCTCCTTGGGTACTTTCTCTAGCTCCTCCATTGGGGGCCATGTGATCCATCTAATAGCTGACTGTGAGCATCCACTTATGTGTTTGCTAGGCCCCTGCCTAGTCTCACAAGAGACAGCTATATCAGGGTCCTTTCAGCAAAATCTTGCTAGTGTATGCAATGGTGTAAGTGTTTGGATGCTGGTTATGGGATGGATCCCAGGATATGGAAGTCTCTAGATGGTCCATCCTTTTGTCACAGCTCCAAACTTTGTCTCTGTAACTTCTTCCATGGGAGTTTTATTCTCAATTCTAAGAAGTGGCAAAGTGTCCACACTTTGGTCTTCGTTCTTCTTGAGTTTCATGCGTTTAGCAAATTGTATCTTATATCTTGGGTATCCTAAGTTTCTGGGCTAATATCCACTTATCAGTGAGAACATATTGTATGAGTTCTTTTGTGATTGGGTTACCTCACTCAGGATGATGCCTTCCAGGTCCATCCATTTACTGAGGAATTTCATAAATTCATTCTTTTTAATAGCTGAGTAGTACTCCATTGTGTAAATATACCACATTTTCTGTATCCATTCCTCTGTTGAGGGACATATGGGTTCTTTCCAGCTTCTGGCTATTATAAATAAGGCTGCTATGAACATAGTGGAGCATGTGTCCTACTTACCGGTTGGGACATCTTCTGGACATCTGCCCAGGAGTGGTATTGCGGGATCCTCCGGTAGTACTATGTCCAATTTCCTGAGGAACTGCCAGGCTGATTTCCAGAGTGGTTGCACAAGCTTGCAATCCCACCAACAATGGAGGAGTGTTTCTCTTTCTCCATATCCTCGCCAGCATCTGCTGTCACCTGAATTTTTGATGTTAACCATTCTGACTGGTGTGAGGTGGAATCTCAGGGTTGTTTTGATTTTCATTTCCCTGATGATTAAGGATGTTGAACATTTTTTCAAGTGCTCTTCTGCCATTCGGTATTCCTCAGGTGAGAATTCTTTGTTCAGCTCTGAGCCCCAATTCTTAATGGGGTTATTTGATTTTCTGGAGTCCACCTTCTTGAGATATATATATATATATATATATATATATATATATATATATATATATATATATATATATATATATATATGTATGTATATATATACATTGGATATTTGTCCCCTATCTGATTTAGGATAGGTAAAGATCCTTTCCCAATCTGTTGGTGGTCTTTTTGTCTTATTGACAGTGTCTTTTGCCTTGCTGACACTTTGCAATTTTATGAGGTCCCATTTGTCTATTCTCAATCTTACAGAATAAGCCATTGCTGTTCTATTCAGGAATTTTTCCCTGTACCCATAACTACGGGGATTTTCCTTACTTTCTCCTCTATAAGTTTCAGTGTCTCTGGTTTTATGTGGAGTTCCTTAATCCACTTAGATTTGACCTTAGTACAAGGAAATAGGAATGGATCAATTTGCATTCTTCTACAGGATAACCACCAGTTGTCCCAGCACCATTTGTTGAAAATGCTGTCTTTTTTCCACTGGATGGTTTTAGCTCCCTTGTCAAAAATCAAGTGACCATAGCTGTGTGGGTTCATCTCTGGGTCTTCAATTCTATTCCATTGTTCTACTTGTCTGTCACTATACCAGTACCATGCAGTTTTTATCACAATTTCTCTGTAGTACAGCTTTAGGACAGGCATGGTGATTTCACCAGAGGTTCTTTTATCCTTGAGAAGAGTTTTTGCTATCCTAGGTTTTTTGTTATTCCAGATGAATCTGCCGATTGCCCTTTCTAATTTGTTGAAGAATTGAGTTGGAATTTTGATGGGGATTGCATTGAATCTGTAGATTGCTCTGGGCAAGATAGCCATTTTTACTATATTGATCCTGCCAATCCATTAGCATGGGAGATCTTTCCATCTTCTGAGATCTTCTTTAATTTCTTTCTTCAGAGACTTGAAGTTCTTATCATACAGATCTTTCACTTCCTTAGTTAGAGTCATGCCAAGGTATTTTATATTATTTGTAACTATTGAGAAGGGTGTTGTTTCTCTAATTTCTTTCTCATCCTGTTTATCCTTTGTGTACAGAAAGGCCATTGACTTGTGCATGTCATGAACCTGCTTTCTTCATTTCATTCCAGTACCTTTTTGTGTTTTCTGAGATTTCGTTAATAGATTTATTGATATCCTCTTTAAAGAACTCTATCATATTCATAAAGGCTATTTTAAGCTATCTTGTGTTTCAACTATGTTGCATATTTCAGGGCTACTATAGTAAGGTGGCTGTAGTGGAAACATGTTTTTCTGGTTGCTATTGATTGTTTTATGCTGTCTAGTCATCTTGGTTTGGGATAATGGTAATTCTGTTATGTCTTCTTGTGTTTATTGAGTGGATGTTCCATTCCTGTTTTTGTTTCCTCTCTGTTTTTTAGGCTGGTGTGGGGAATTCCTCTGAGATCTGAGATTCTGCTTGTTGTGGCAATTGGGGATTTCATGTAGAAGGAGTTTGTTGGAATCAGGATCTGACATTTAGGAATGAGAATAATTAGAAAGGGTCATAGGAATGATGGAGTTCATGTGAGTTAGGAAAAATGGGTGTGGCACCAAGATCTGCATAGTACCCAGGGAATGCAGGCAGGGAGCATAAAAGACACCAAAACAGGTGGATTCTTGCAGAGTTAGAGACAAGACAAGAGAAATGGATTTGGATGAGAGAAGGGAAAGGGAAGATTGCTTGCCTTCCTTATTGTACATGGCCAACTAGAACCAGGGAATTTCTGTAAAAGTTGGCAGCTGAGAGAAAGGGTTAGGGTTGTGAGAAAGGCTGTACGAGATGATCTCATGATCAGCCTCAGATGGGAACAAAGAGGAAGTTGTCATTTCAATTATTAACTTTGAGATTGAATAATAATTTTCTCATTCTTTGAATTCAAGGTTAAACACCGTACCAGGTCTATTGTATTCAAGATAGTGCATTCAGCATGAGGAGTAAGTTCAGCACAAGGCAGTATTTCAGGATCTTTAAAGATTGAAATACAACTTATGAAAGTATGTGTACATGGACAGATAGACCAGACTCAACAAACTATTATAATATTCTTAATATTACTTCTTATTACTCTGCCCTCTTTGCCTTCACTAAACCCATTATAGGTTACTCAAAGTCATGGGAGTTTAGATATGAGTAAACCTCTGGGGAAGATAGTCCCATTTTGTTCTATGCATTAGTTGTGAGGAATATACACTGGCTGTTGGTCAGTCTTAGCACAAAGAGAAGCCTTCCTTTCTTTCAAATAAAAAGCTCAGGAGGCTACTAGGGCAGGGATTACAAGACCAGTATAATCAAAAAGTTCTGGTTCATGGGTTTTTGTTTTCACATAGCATAATAAAGCACATGTGATATGCACATCTAACAGGGATGGGTCCAAAAGCCTTGTTCATATAAAACAAACAGAACTCAGTAGTATTTATTAGGTTTTTTTGTGTCCATAAGACATTAATATGAGTGGATTATATGGATGTGGCAAATGTGTTCATGCCCAGATCAAGGTTCCTGATTATTTTTCATTATTACTGACTTCATTCCATAGTTGGAGCAAATAAACATTTTCATTTTAGCAGACTGATGTTTATAAGACACACTGTGCCCTGAAGGAAGTTAAAGGAGTTGAATCTTGTGTACATATTCCTTCTGGACTAAGCAGCATCTCAAGTATTTAATATTAAATCAGGGGTTAAGCAAACTTTGTCCATAAGACAAACTTTCAATTTAAGCCCAAGAACAGAATATTGCTTTTACTGTTTGTTTGTTTGTTTGTTTGTTTGTTTGTTTGTTTGTTTTTGAGACAGTGTTTCTCTGTGTAGCCCTGGTGACCTGGAACTCACTCTGTAGACCAGGATGGCCTTGAACTCAGAAATCCACCTGCCTCTGCCTCCCAAGGGCTGGGATTAAAGGCATGCTCCACTACTGCTCAACTTACATTTTTAATTACTGAAAAAAAATCTACTTTTCACTTGAGAGATCAAATTAAATTCTAATTCTCCTGCCCCTAAATAAAATTTTACTGGGAAACAATGAAACACTTGTGGTCACATTTTGTCTGTGGTTGATATTTGTGTTACAAAAGCAGAGCTAGGTAACTAACAGGAGGCTTCATAGTTCACTTGGCCTGCAATATGATTATATGGCTATTTATAAAAAAAAAATTCACAATCTCTGATACTAAGATGGCTTTAAAAAGAGTAGGCTTTGTGTGTCCTGACTTACTTTTCAGTTTCTACTGGTACTTCCTGGAATTCATGTTTTGCTTTTGTGTTTCAGATATTAAAAAGTGAAGAATGAAAGAAAATGAACTTCCTTCTGAGAAGACATGAAATGCTATGGTTTTCTTTCTTTAAACAGCAGAAATATATTGTCTCACTACTGTGGAAGCAGGAATCCTAATGTTTTAATGGGGTTAAAGGAGTTAGTAAGAAAAGATATTTTTTAGGTCCTTCATGATTTCCTTTGCAGTGCCTGCCAGGGAACTCATTGTGTCTCTTACTATCATTCTTCCCTCTGCATGTCTATCTCTTTGTCCACATGCTCAAATTTCCTTTCTTTATAAGTTTACCAGTAATATTTGATTAGAGTCTATCTCAGTGATCACATAAATACAAATACCTTATGACACTTTTGTTACCATTCTTGTTGTCAGAGGCAACCTGCAAGAATAAAGCCTAATATGAACAGATTAAGGTCTCATGCAAGAGCAACCTTTACTCTGGGTAAAAAACAATTCGTATTCTGAGGCATTCGGAAGATTCAGCAAGTTTATGAGCAAAGTTCAACCCATGTTTGGAAACAAGCTAAAAATAAAAGTAAGCAGCAGTGTGTAATCTGAAGCAAACCTACTCCTATTGACTATACCAAAGAAGGGTACAAAACACATTCCAAAACAAATCAAAGTTATAGAGGACAGAAGTTATAATACCTTTGTCTATTTCACCTAGAGTTTTCTCATGAGCTATCAGAAATCTTGTCACACAGTTTCATTCTTAGACCATGTTTCAAGAACTTCTACATGAAGTTATATTGTAAGGTACTACAGAATTAATTGAAGCCTCATCTCAAGAATTATTGGGAACACATTTCAGTTCAATAGTAACATCTCTGAAATTAACTTTGAAATCTCTCGGCATCCTTTTGGATAATTTCTCATAGTAGAATATAGCAAAAGGCAGTTAATATATGCTGAATTAACATTTTGAAATATTTTGACTACCCTAAAACAACATGAATATATGTACTGGTGTGGGAGATTGAGTCAATTTAGGATATTTTGCAATCTATGAAATATCTAAATATCAACAGTTATTTCACTATTTTTCTTCTTCAAAATATAAAATAGCAGGTTTCCTCATTGCATTTTTAATATACACGTGGTCTCTCTGGATCCTTCTACAGACCTCAGCTTTTCCCACAGCTCTCTGCTCTGATTCCTGATTAGCCACTCCCACTCATACTGTATGACCTTTTATTTTTGCATTTCACATGTTTACTCACTAACAAAGTATTTAACTGATAATTTTCTATACTTGGGAAACATTCAGATATCTAATTCAGAATATTGACCTGAAAGAAATTACCATATTGATAGAACAGATGTATGATTTTTACAAAGAGAAGTTGGTGAGACTTGAAATGCCATCACTTTTCAAGGAACAAGACTAACAACAACAAAACACCATCTCCATCAGACTCTTGGAAGATGTTTCATGTCATTATATTTGAAGCATCAGATAAAACCCTATAAACCAGAAAGAGTGATGTTTTAGGCTGGTGTGACAAGTCAAGTGCATCTTCTTAGGAACCTCTTACTTGTCAGTTTATTTATTTTCTGCACTTTTCCATTTCTCACACAAAAGGAAGTAAAAAGTTTCTCTTGATCCTGAACTTAGGTATCAAAACTTTTGGCCCATGTCAAGTCTGGCCACCTATTTTCAATGTGCCAATAGTTCAGATTAAAAGTAGAAATCAAAAAAAAAAAAAAAAAAAGAGTTTAATTTCAAGTGGTTCCATTGGGAAGAGAAAATGAGAGATCCAGAGAAACCTCCAATGTGTAGTTAGACCCACCATTGACACAATGTTATCTGGGTTTTCATCTCACTCTTAGTTTGACAAATAGAACTGTAAGAAATTTCTTTTCTGGAGTCAAGTTTCTTCCCTGCCTGGTACCTTTCCTCCTAACATTAGATTCATGAAGAAGATTTTTATTTTTGGGGGTTCTTTTTTTTAATTATTACTCTGATAATCAAATTGAGAGGCAGTATTTTAAAGGAAAGCTACACTTTAAAATACTGTCATTTTTGCCAGGCTAGTTACACTCTGTTATAGGTAGTTTGTCCCGAGCTATCGTTCTCGCCAGCAAGAACACACTCGGACAACTGAACTCTTCTGAGGCAAGCTTTATTGCTTCTTAAGGAGGGAAGACCCAGACCCCGGAAAATGGTGCTGCTTATATAGCCCTCATCGTGGCATTTCAGCACCTGATGTGGCGTGTCAGCTCCTGATTTGTTGCTCGCCAATCACCTCATTACTAAGCCCCGAGATGGGCAGTGACTAGGCGTGAGTTCACTCTCACACATTCACACAAGGCTTGTTTACTAGTTAGGCACAGTGGAAGCCAGTGCCATCTTATAATGGTGATTGCTTGCAGCATGGCCCTCCACATCTCCCCCTTTTTGTTTTATTAAAATGAGGCTGGACTAGGTCTGTGTAATTATGTCTATCCGCTGTGGCTTCTGTCTTAGGTCGTTCCTCTAATGTCACAGCCTTTCCTGTCATAGGGTAACCCTATCACCACCGGGCCCCATGTCTTAGGTTAATCTGTGCATGAGGAAAGTTGCCAGTCCCTGTATACTGCAGTGCTATGTGACAGTAACTACTAAATGACCTAGGGCGAACTCTACAAAAGAGGCCAGCCAAAAAATGACAAATGCCGACTAATTCTTTAGCATAGATAGCCAAATTTCAGGGGAGGCCCCTTGCTCTATGGCAGCAAGTGCTTGAACTGTCACAACATTGTCATATGTTTGTTGGGCTCTGAGCTTGCAAACCAACCAGAGCATGAACACAAGTCCACAGCAGATGGCAGTACCAAATAAACCTACCCCCACCGATTCCTTAAAATAAGAAAATGCAGATGAAATCCAGGAGGAGAGGCCCTCTGTCAATGACAGGTCCATTCGCGTTGAGTTGATCCTTAAAACTGCCGCCCTCAGAGCCTCAAGAGTCTCATCGAACCCCTTGGACCAATTTCCTGCAAGATACAAGGAGAGCTGTCTAGACAGATTAGCTGCACGAGTAAAATTTTCATATTGGACACTGGTAATACACAGAGTGCCCAATTTTCTTTCACAACCCAACTGGGCAAACTGGTATAGGACACTGATCTGTTCCTCAACCAGATCAAGGCGCTGATTAAAAATCATCAGCCCTCCCTTCAACTGGGCACTAGCAGAAGTTTGGACATTGATGGCATCAGTCAGATCGACTGAAAGCTGATTGAATTTTGTGCCTGCTTGGACCGTCCTAGCCATAGCATACCCTGCAGCTGTAGGAGCAGCTACACTGGCTGAAATTGCTATGATCACTGCAACAGTAATGCCAAAATCTCTTTTTTGTCAAAACAGGGATAAGGTGGAGGGTGTTTCCACTGGAACAGGGATCCAATGTGGGATCCAGGCCACCATGGCTCGGGTGTCCTTTGTTGCATCCCAACTCTGAGAAATCCAACAAGAATCATTGGAACAGACTTCAAATGAATCATTTGAAAGGATGAACAAGAAAGGGGGATAAACACAGACTGGGGTAGGTGGATAATTAATTTGGTTTACCAAAGTTTTATTGAACCCAGTGATCTCTACACTGGGATTAGTATATCCGGTATATTCATCAGAGTCCAGGGAGGCAGCATTTATTCCCCAATATTGAACAAATCTTGAGATGCCTTCGAGTAAGGAGTGGACCTTTGTGGTGATTGTTAATTGTGTTATGATTATGGCCACCGGATTGGAATATTTAGAAAGCTTCTGAGTGCTAGACAGCTCTATGACTTCTTCAAAAGTATCCATAGGATACAGAGGCCTGAGGTTATTGAGACACTGAATCAAGGGTTCAATCTGGTAGAAATCAGCCTCTTTCCGAAGCAGATCAAACTCCTTAAAGTCCAGGGGGAGTGTCAGTTCCGAAGTCCGTAGGAAGTTAAGGACATAGCGGAAGAACAGTCCGTCTTGATCAATGAAGTAATTGCCTTGAGGGTCTCAGGCTGTGGGGAAGTCACCCCCAAACATAGCTCCAAGCATAGAATCTGGGTAGCATGTCAACGTGGTAAGCGATGTCATGTACAAGTGTCCACCTACATTTAACGTGACTGGGTCACTCATCATATAGCCCCAGTCCCCATTATCCATCTGCTCCAGCACTGTGTCCTCAGAGCTCAAGACTCAGGGAACTTGCACGAGCTCAGAGGCGACCTGGCCAGGAGACGATGGCAGTCACTATAAAGTGGGAAGTTCCCATATTGATCGCTGCCCTGTTATCTAACCGTGCCTGACCGACTGAGAACCAGTCAGCAGTTCCAGTGCTGGAAGCAGTACATGATCAAAAGAAAAAGAATGATCCCCGTGAAAACATTCAAAAAGGCCTCTAACACTGGAGAAATTTCAAGACTGAACATACCTTACAGAGCCTTATGTGTCCCGCAGTTCTGAACTGGCCCTGCAAATGGGGTATCTCCCTTGTGCCGGTGATGGTATGCAGTTCCCGGGTTTCTTGGCACCACTTGTCCCGAGCTATTGTTTTCACCAGCAAGAACACACTTGGACAACCGGATTCTTCTGCGGCAAGCTTTATTGCTTCTTAAGGAGGGAAGACCCAGACCCCGGAAAATGGTGCTGCTTATATAGCCCTCATCGTGGCGTTTCAGCACCTGATGTGGCATGTCAGCTCCTGATTTGTTGCTCACCCATCACCTCATTACTAAGCCCCGAGATGGGCAGTGACTAGGTGTGAGTTCACTCTCGTACTTGTGCACAAGGCTTATTTACTAGTTAGGCACAGCAGAAGCCAGCACCATCTTATAATGGCGATTGCTCGCGACACAGCTCTCCATAGTAGTTTAATTTGTTAATGGCCTAATGAGATTCATTATGTTAAAAAGTCATTTTATGTGCTGTGTTGGGAAACAATTAGGATACATTTTTATGCTGAAGAAACAAAATTTAACCTATACAGTACTTCTTGAAATGCCTTCTGGAAGTATTCTTATTTTTTTCCTCTCTTTCTAATAACAAATCAAGTTCTGAAAAGATGGAACAAATCTTTTAAGATTAGGAACATGTGATTCCTAATGATGACTCTGATATGGCTCAATATTTGACCAAAGGAGATCTACTATGAAGTAGTGAGTGAGACACCTGGGGCTCTACAACTAACTTATAAAAATGTATATTTTTAAACATTTATTTATGCTTTCCTACATATTAAGGAAGAAACATGGTTCATGCCAACTTCTGTCTTCTTTTTCTCCTCCAACTCTCAAGGTTCAAAGGCAAGTGCTATTTTCACATTTTCTCAGTGAAAGTAAATATTTTGGAATGGATATTTTAAAATTTTAAACATTGGAGTCCATAAGAATTTCACCTTTCTCATATTATTTTCCCATGTTTCTGGAAGCCAGACTATACCTTTACTGTCTCCTCAGATGTTTCAAGTGTTCCCATGTTCCCAGGGCCTTCATGATCCCAGAACTCTGTAAATCTATGACTCAAGATCCTCTATGCTGATAGTTGTTCACAATACAAAGTAAATAGGTATTCAGATTAAATATTTCCTATAAAAACTCATAAAGAAATTCATTTAAAATAATTCTTTGTTAAGCGTGTTTCTTTTCCATTCATTAAAGATAAAAGTCAATCCTCATGTTAATAAGAAGGCTGTGCTTCTTATTTTTACATAAGATATAAAACGTGACTGAGTATTTGGAATTAAAAGGTGTAAAGCATGTTCATTTTTCAGAGTTAATTGATGGGTTGATTATCAAATAATCAATGGAAATAACATGTCTTCAATAAACACATAGTGCAAAATGGCAGGTACAGGTTTAGGATCATTTCAGAAATTGTTCAAAATCATGTCTGAATCTCCAAATTCATTTAACAGTTTTTAGGAACCACTCCTCATTAAGGAGTGGTTTTAAAAATTAATTATTATCACATGCTTAAAAAGAAAAATAAGTGAATTTGAAACTTACATGTTAAGGAATCATAGCAGGAAAATATTCAAAGTTCTCTTTTCTATAATTAAATTTCTATGTTTACAAAAGTTCAGAAAAGTTCTTGTAAAGAAAAATGTAGCAGTTTCTAAGGCGTATTAATAGTCTTTTAATCTGAGTCAACTTCTATTGATGGTAAGGGGCACTGTCCACAAAGGGAGCAGCAGAATCATGCAACACAACATGGGTGAGCACTGCTATAAACAACTCAGAACTTTCATGCACTTACTTTTAAACAGTTTTGCTTAGAGCATAACTTCTTTATGCCAAGTTTTGGTGATGTCCATTTTCAGTAGCATGAGACATATGAAGTAAAGAAACTGTGGTCTCACCTATACTATGGCACTGCTTACTATAGAGATGAATGGCTCAGGTGTTTCTCTTATAGATATATTTTTTTTCAATTTCTAGCTTTAAAATCACTTTCCATGTAATATCTATTTCATCTCATTGTGCACCATAAATTATATTTAGCATTCACACAGTTCAATATAAGGACTCTTCTAATATGAACTCCTTTAAATGATATTAAATCCTTCACTCTGTTGGTTTCCAAAATGCCTTACATTAATTTTTATTTTAATGTTTCATATAAAATGTTTTAATTAGCTAAAGGTTCTCTTTAGGTAGCTATTCATTGGGATTGAGACATTCCCTAATACAGGGAAGTGTGGATGCTTACCAATCTCACAAAAGTTGCAAAACTCATGACAAAATTACAACAAACCATAAAAACATTTTCAAACACATAAGCTAATTCTGCTTAACAACAAACGTATTTAAAGAAAAAAAAAAACACATCATCACTTCATTAGATGCGGAAAAAGCATTTGACAAATTCAACAATTTTTCATGTTAAAAGTCTTGGAGAGATCAGGAATCCAAGGTACATACCTAAACATAATAAAAGCAATATACAGCAAACCAGTAGCCAAAATCAAACTAAATGAAGAGAAACTTGAAGCAAGCCACTAAAATCAGGGACTAGACAAGGCTGCCATCTCTCTCTCTGTCTATTCAATATAGTACTTGAAGTTCTAGCTGGAGCATTTAGACAACAAAACAGGGTCAAAGGAATACAAACTGGGAAATAAGTCAAAATATCACTATCTGAAGATATGATAGTATACTTAAGTGACCCCAAAATTTACACCAGAGAACTATATCTGATAAACAACTTCCACAAAGTGGCTGGATATAAAATTAACTCAAACAAATCAGTAGCATTCCTTTATACAAATGATAAAAAAAAACTGAGAAAGAAATTACGAAAACAACACCCTTCATGATAGTCACAAATAACAAAAATATCTTGGAGTGACTTTAACCAAACAAGATCTCTATGACAAACAAGATCTGTATGACAGGAACTTTAAGTCTCTGAAGAAAGAGATCAAAGAAGACCTCAGAAGATGGAAAGATCTCCCATGCTCATGGATTGGCAGGATTAATATAGCAAAAATGGCCATCTTGCTAAAAGCAAATAACAGATTCAATGCAATCCCCATCAACATTCCAAATCAATTCTTCATAGAGTTAGAAAGAGTTATCCTCACATTCATTTGAAATAAGAAAAAGCCCAGGATAGTGAAAATTATTCTCAACAATAAAAGTATATCTGGGGGGAGTAACCATCCCTAAGCTCAAACTGTACTACAGAGCAATAGTGATAAAAACTGCATGGTATTGGTACAGAGATAGGCAAGTAGATCAATGGGACAGAATTGAAGACCCAGACATGAAACCACACACCTATGGTCATTTGATCTTTGACAAAGGAGCTAAAACCATAAAAAGAGTTCGAATTTTCAACAAATGGTGCTGGCTCAATTGGTGGTTAGCATGTAGAAGAATGCAAATCGATCCATTTATTCGCTGTACAAAGCTCAAGTCCAACTGAATCAAGTACTTCAAAATAAAACTAGATACAGAGAAACTAATAGAAGAAAAAGTAGTGGTGTGTTTGTGGAGGGGGGAGGGGAATGTCAAACACATGGGCACAGGGGGAAAGTTCTAGAATAGAACACCAATGGCCTTAAGATGATGAATTGAAAAATAAGACCTCATAATACTGCAAAGCTTCTGTAAGGAGAAGGACACTGGCAATAGACCAAAATGGCAACCAACAAACTGGGAAAAGATCTTTACCAACTCTACATCTGATAAAGGACTAATATCCAACATATACAAAGAACTCAAGAAGTTATACTACAGAGAACCAAATAACCCTATCAAAATATGGGAAACAAAGTTAAACAAAGAATTCTCAACTAAGGAAACTCAAATGGCTGAGAAGCACCTAAAGAATTGTTCAACATCCTTAGTCGTCAGGAAAATGCAAATCAAAATGACACTGAGATTCCACCTCACACCAGTCAGAACATCAAAAATTCAGGTGACAGCAGATGCTGGTGAGGATGTGGAGAAAGAGGAATACTCCTCCATTGCTGGTTGGATTGCAAGCTGGTACAACCACTCTGAAAATTAGTCTGGTGGTTCCTCAGAACATTGGACATAGTCCTACCTGAGAACCCAGCTATACCATTCCTGGACATATACCCAGTAGATGCTCAAACATGTCATATGGACACATGTTCCACTATGTTCATAGCAGCCATATTTATAATTTTAAGAAGCTGGAGACAATCCAGATGCCCATCAACAGAGGAATGGATACAGAAAATGTGATACAATGGAGTAATACTCAGTTATTCAAAAATGACATTATGAAATTCACAGGGAAATTTATGGATCTAGAAACCATTTCATAAGTGAGTAACGTCAGGCACAAAAGATGGTATGCACTCACTGATAAGTGGATATTAGGAAAAGAGTGTGCAATATCTACGATACAACTCAAGGACCACATGATGCTCAAGAGGACGGAAGACCAAAGAGTGTATATTTCAGTCCTACTTAGAAGGAGGAACAATATAATCTGCAGAAGTAGAGGGTTAGAGGGAATTGGGACGAAGATAAGAATCAGATATGGGGGGAGATGGAGGTGATGTACAAAAGGTCAGGAAATTGAACAAAAGTGTGTAGCAATGGGGGATGGAGAAGTGAGGGGTAGCAACTAGAAAGTCCCAGATGCCAGAAATGCTAGAGCATCCCATAACCCCTCGGGTATGACAGCTGAAATACCCTACAGAGAGGAGAGAGAATCTGTTGAGACCATATCCAGAAATTAGGCATGGCCTACAGGTTGAGGGCCAGCCCCCCCTCAATCTCCAAAATTTTAACCCAGAATTGTTCCTACCTAAAGGAAATACAGGGACAAAAATTGGAACAGAGAAAGAAGAATGTCCATCCAGAGACTGCTCCACCTGGGGATCCATCCCATATACAGACAACAAACCAAGACATAATTGCTGATTCCAAGAAGTACTTGCTGATAGGAGCCTTATACAGCAGTCTCCTGAGAGGTTCTGCCAGATCCTGACCAATACAGAGGTGGATGCTCACAGCCAACCATGGGACTGAGAACAGGGACCACAATACAGGAGTTAGGAGAAGATCTGAAGGAGCTGAAGGGGCCTTATCTGGCATCAATGGAAGGGGAGGTCGTTGGTTCAGTGAAGGCTTGATGCCCCAGTGTAGAGGAATGCTTGGGTGGTGAGGCAGGAGTGGGTGTGTGGGGAAGCATGCTCATAGGAGCAGCAGTTTATAGCATAGTAAGTTTGCAGAGGGGAAACTGGGAAAAGGGATACCATTTGAATTGTAAACAAATAAAATATCCTATTTTTTAAAAAAACGAAATCTGGCTGAGCAAACTATGAGAAGCAAGGCAAGTAGTACTCCTCTATGGCCTTTTTATCAGTTCCTGTCTCCAATATTTTGCCTTGAGTTTTTGCCCAGACTTCTTTTGATGTTGAACTACAAGCTGTAAGGATGAGGTAAACCCTTTCCTAACCAAGTTGGTTTTGGTCATGGTCTTTTATCACAGTTATTTATTATAGTTTATTAACAGAAACCCTAGCTAAGACAGTTAATTCCCATTTGAGCCCATATCCCCTTCTGAAGCATCATGAATGGACCCACATTTGTATCAACATTCTGATGTTCTCAAATATCTATCACATGATCCATTACAACTATGAATAAAATATTTTAGTATTTTCCTAGGTTAAAGTTCCATTGTTTTTTACCTTCCTGAAAATCAGCCCCATGGACCAGAAAACCACAGGGTTATCTTCCTCACAGCAACAGCTTACACTCCCTAAGAACCACAGGCTCAGGTTTGCTACATAAATAGCTACAAGATGCTAAGCACCATAGGATCAGCTTTACTTCAATTAGTGACTTTTCTCATATCTACACAAGATACTTGGAAAAAGTAACATAAAAAAAGAAGGCTTTAGTTTTAGCTCACAATTTTAGGGTACATTCCGTCATTATAGGAAGTCATAATGACAGAAGAATGAATCAGCCGGTATCTCTGTAGCAATCAGAAATCGGTGAGATGAATTGCTGATACATGTTGCTGCTCATAATAAAGGTGGTGCTTCCCTCCACAGTTAAATCTTTCTGGAAACATTCATATATATATATATATATATATATATATATATATATATATATATATATATATATATATATGCATCCATAGATTATTTATTACTTTAGTAGCTCGGTGGAAGACTAATTCCAGACAGGACTTCTAGATTTTTCTGCCCCTTTTCCTTTACAAGCTGTGTCTTTAGAAATACAATGAGTTAACCAGCTTTAAAGGACCAGTGGGTGATAATCTTACTAAATCCCAAACTGAAGCATATGACCTTTTTCTCATAGCCCACATTAGTGTTCCATATAATATCATTCCATCTTTGCAGGAACAGTTTTAAAATTACAGTATTTCATGTCTTCATTTGAGTGGTCTGATGGCTGTTGTTAAATATCAGTTTGACAGAATATGGAATTACTTAGGAGACAAGTCCCCAGTCACACATCTAGAGGATTGTGTAGCCTCTGGGCATGTCTGTAATAGATTACATTGATTATGTTAAGTG
Organism: Mus musculus; assembly: GCF_000001635.26. Lineage (NCBI taxonomy): Eukaryota > Metazoa > Chordata > Mammalia > Rodentia > Muridae > Mus > Mus musculus. Next base: position 71,065,801 of record NC_000070.6, on the reverse strand, counting down.
AAGTAGAGAGACCCACTTAACACTGGAGGACAGCATTCCCTGGGCGGGAGCACTAGACAGAAGGAACAAGAGAAACATAGCTGAGCATAAACATTCGTTGTTTCCCTATCTGACTTACTGGATGCAATGTGACAAGCTGCCAGAATCTCATGCTGCTGCCAAGGTTACTTTCTTAAGTTGGTTTATGATTTTTTCCTAATTTTTTTTTTTTTTGGTTTTTGTTGTTGTTGTTGTTGTTGTTGTTTGTTTGTTTGTTTTTTTTTTTTTTTTTGGTTTTTGTTCTTGTTTTTTCCAAGACAAGACTTCTCTGTGAAGCCCTGACTGGTTTGGAACTCATTTTGTAGACCATATTTAGCCTTGAACTTATAACAACCCACCTCCCTCTGCCTCCCAAGTACTGGGATTAAAGGTGTGTACCACCACCAGCATTTTATCATAGCAGCTGAAAATTAAATAAAGATAATTGATTAAAATATTTGTGCCCTTGCTAGATCTAGTTTTCTTCAATTCGTTAGAAGTTTTCACAGGGAACGTCAAGGATTTAAGAAAAAGTAAATTTCTACATATTTCAGGGAACGTGAAGGAACACAGTGATTTTAATAAGTGTCATTGTTCATCAGTTACTAAGTGAGAAACTCCAAAGTTCATTTTCCAAGTTTTAAACATTGTAACTATGCTTTTCTAGAAACTAATTGTTATTAAGTGATGTAAAACTGCTCCTTTCCTTTAGGAATTTGAGACAAGGTTTTCAACAGGGTATCTTTTACAGTCTTCTCTCCTCCCCTCCTCACTGATCATTCTGCTATACTTTTATGTCAGCCTTACATTGACACTGATTTCATTATGGTATTGAAGTACTTGTTTGAAAAGGTGCCAAGTAAGATAGGTGTCATACCTCACTTTAGAAGTTCGTGCTCACACTGAGTGAGCTTGATCTAGACACGTAATATCTTTGAAAGTCAGTTTTCTCATTCATAAAATGGCTTTCAATATTAACTTTGGAGAGTCACCAAAACTGACATTCAAAGACTCAGTGATTTATCCTTTGTCAGCTTAATTGAATGACTAGCCCCAGAATCCACATTTGACTCCTTTTATTTCCTTCTTCAGTTCATACCCTTTTAAAGTTGCTTACTAGCTTCATTTATATAATACAAACATTAAAGACTAAAGACAAAGTCTGGAAATTCCAGAACCAAATATTCTATCTTAGATGTTAGTCTGTAACTCAGTGTATAAGCATATAAACAGGTTACCGGAAAAGTATCAATGATAACTTATTTTTCCAGGAGTATAACCGATTACATCAAAATAAACAGTAGTTTTCTTATTTACTGTGAAGAAGCATGTTTATTAGTTTCTCCCAAACATAAGCCATGGGTCTATAGTTTAAAATACACCAGTATTTCTAGGACTTAGCAACAAGGGTCTTGATCAGGCAGCAGTTGGGAAAAAATCTGATACAACTATTATCAAAAAGATTTCCGAGAAGTGATAGAAAAAGTCAAGACCACTTACTATAAAATTATCTAAACTGTGTGAGGACTTGAAACATCCACTCAGTAACAGAGCTGCCACAAGGATACAAGGAGAAACAATCCAAAGAAAAATGTGAACTAAAAAATGAGGATCTCTTAGTGCCCATTTCAGTCTTTTGTCTGGGTCCATTGTTCAGTATTTTGCTTTTCTCAGGATTTAAATGGCAAGACATTTACACAGTGAACTTCTGGGTTAACACTCCTATGTTCTCTCCTCTCCCTTTATTCCCTTATCTGCTGTGCTATCTTACCTGAGTGGTCTCCCTCTTATCAGAGAATTGGCATTCTGTTACTTCATGTGTAATTTATATCCACAGATAGCCTAAGTTCCTCAGTATATACCTCTGCTCTACATTTTAGAGATATGAGCTATCAGGTAGGAGAGGATTCAGTTCTTACTTTGTACTATGCAAGGTTACAACTCATTACTAACTTCAAATATAGTCATACATTTGCATATTTACTACTGTAGATAAAATCCTGCTGTCAAGTATCTCTGATAATCATAATTCCTAGGTCTGTTTTAAGACTTAAATGAAAAACACTGTTGCTTCTCTGTGGACTCTTGAATCTCAGGCACTTTTTTTGAAATGTTGCTTTTTCCTTGGGCTATTAAAAAGCAAAATGTAATGCCCTTATCTAAATAGTGCCCATTTAAATAATATATTATTTCTGCCTCAAGTATTACAGTGGTTTTATTTTTACTTATAAGTATAAATGAAAACAGTAATTCTAGAGGTCAAGATTTTGTATTTCAAATGCCATAATATTTTATAAGTTCTAAACATAGCAGACATGATTAATTCCCTCATTTAAAAATCAAATATGAATATTACATTCTTTAAGTGTTACAATATTTAAAAGTGTCTTATTTTAAAGTTTCATTCATTACTTAAAAAGAAATACTTGTAGATGAAAAGACCCTGCTGCTGAATACATAACATACTTTAGTTGAAGGAGATAGATAAATCTAGCTGGAGTTTATCTGAAATGTTTCTCCCCAACAGCTGGCTAGCTTTCTTGGTACTGTAGTGTGTGAAATGTATTATTAGAGAAGAAAAGACATCAATAGTAGTACTCAGTGTTAGATGTGAATGCCACAATACCAACGTGTCAGGGTATATGTGACCACTGCTACGAAACTGGCATGAAATTATAGGGATACTCAAGATCTTTCCTTTTGACCATGAAGCTTGCTCCGTAAGCAGGAACTCATGCTTTTTACTGCTAATATGTTCTAGAGCCCATACCTTAGGAGATTATAGACCCTATCGAGCAAACTGCTACTACTATTGTGCTTAATTGGATACTCTCTGACTACTAAATATTGAAGCTTATGACTACAGATTAGTGTTTCTCTCAACCTTGACTAGGAAGGTTTTTTTTGTTGTTGTTGTTGTTGTTGGTTTTTTTTTTTTTTTTTTTTTTCAGCAGACTAAAGTAAATACACTCATAAATGCTAAGGATAAGGGAGTGTTGAGCACTTAGCCTCAAATGTGATTTTTTGTCACCTGTACCCTTACCTAAATCTCAGAAAACAACAATGGGGATAGAAAAAAATGCAGGAAGATGTGGAATATTGTGAAATACTGCCTAATAAACGTAAGTTAAATATAGTACTTGTCAACTCACAGCCGCTGTGGTTACCTGTACAGGAATTACTGAAGGTTAAGCTATGAAGATTAGTCACCATTTCAGTAAGTTGCACTAACTGAACTCAGTGAATTAAAATAAATCAGTAATTTACTCATTTGATAGGAGACAGAGATTACAAGGGTGGGAAGAGGATTGTTAGTGGTGTCTTGGGGAGTATCAAGAAGTGTTATATGTGGATATGTTCCTGAAACATCATAAGTATATGTATGAATATATACACATATATACATATACACACACTATTAAATTGCCGAAGAATACATAAAGAGTTCTTAAATATTCTTAAAAACAGAAAAAGAACTTGTCATTCTGTCCTGTCAATTTGTTGTGAAAATAGAGACAGATTGATGAAGCCTGAGTGAAGTCAACTGACTGACATTGGTAGTTTTTCACATAATACAAACTTGAACATTTCAATTTGGAGTTTAAACAAGGAGTTCCTCCACATTTTCACATCACACTGAGACTCATAAATTATATAATGTGGTAAATTGCACCCCATACCTTGCACTCAAATTCCCACCCTCACAACTCTGGCTACTTTACAGAAGGCCTACAAGCACTAGGGACACCTGGGACCAGCCCTAAGCTATTCCCTGCCAACTTCCCTGAAAACACATGTAAGAGCATTAAACTACACAATATATCCTGTGTTCCATTGAAAGCCCTGCCTGCTTACCCAAGGCCACACAGGGATCATGGACCCCAGGCCAAACCATACAAGGCACACCAGGGACAACTTTAGTACCCCAAACCCCAAAGGCCGTGAAGGATAAAAATCCCCACTGGAGACACTCTACAGCACCTGAAGCCTCAAACAAAAACAAACATGCAAGAAAGCACTCATCAAAGATAGTTTCACAAATCAGCATCTAAACTTATAATAGCCACAAAACTCAGATGTCTAGAGGCAATATAATAACACAATCAACAAGAGCTAAAGCAATATGCCACCACTAGAACTCAGATACCCTTCTACAGTAAGCCCTGATATCCTAGCACTGCTGAAGCAAAAGAAAATAACCTTAAAACCAAATTTATGAAGATGATAGGGGTCTGAAAAAAGAAATGAATCTGTTCCTTAATGAAATAAAGAAAAATAAAAATCAGACAGGTGAAGGAAATAAATAAAATTGTGCATGACATGAAAATGGAAATCAAAACAATAAAGAAAACAGAAACTGAGGGAATCATGGAGATGGATAACCTACATAAAAAACCAAAAACTTGTTCCATCCTTTTGCCGGTAAAAGTGAAAATGTCCTTGTTCTTAATTGCTGAGTAGTATTCAATTGTGTAAATGAACCACATTTTCTGCATCCATTCTTCTGTCATGGGACATTTAGATTGTTCCCAGCTTCTGACTATCACAAGGCCACTATGAACATAGAACACGTACCCCTGTGGCATGGTGGGACATCTTTGCAGTATATTCCCAAGAGTGGTATAGCTGGATCTTCAGGTAGATCTATTTCTAATTTTCTGAGGAGCCTTCAGATTGATTTCCATAGTGGTTGTACAGTTTGCAATCCTACCAGCAATGGAGGAGTGTTCGTCTCTCTCCACATGCTCACCAACATATGCTGTTAACTGTGTTTTTGATCTTAGCCATACTGATTGGTATAAAGTGGAATCTCAGGATGGTTTTATTTGCATTTCCATGATCACTAAGAACTTTCAACATTTCTTTAGGTGTTGCTCAACCATTCAAGATTCCTTAGTTGTGAATTCTCAGTTTACTTCTATATCCCATTTTTTGATTGGGTTGTTTGGTTTTTTCGTGATTAACTTTTTAAGTTCTTTATATATTTTGGATATTAACCCTCTAATGGATGCGGGGTTCCTGAAGATATTTTTCCAATTTGTAGATTACCGATTTGTCTTATCCTTTGCCTTACAGAAGCTTTCCAGTTTTATGAGGTCCTGTTTATCAATTCTTGATCTTATAGCATGAACCATTGGAGTTGTTTAAGAAATTTACCCCTGTGCCAATGAGTTCAAGTCTCTTTCCCACTTTCTATTATATTAGATTCAGTGTATAACTCAGACACAAAAGGATATGTATGGTATATACTCACTAATAAGTGGGTATTAGCCAAAACAAAAACAAAAACAAAACAAAACAAATCAATCAGAATACACAAGATACAGTCTACAGATTTCAAAAGGCTCAACAAGCTTAAGTGCCCAAGTGAGAATGCCTTAGTACCACTTGGGAGAGAGAAGAAAGAAGTCACAAATGGGGAGGGAGGGACTTGGAAAGGAAAGTGGATAATGTGGAGAACAGTAGGGGTAGAGGGCAACCTGATCTAGTATTGGGTGAGGGAAAAGTACTGAAACCCTGAGGGCCAGCAGAGAGAATGGAAACAGGCAACCTCAGGAAATGGGAGGTTGGGAAGACCTGTCAGAATGCACCAGCATCTTGGGTGGTGAGAGACTTCCAGGATTCACAGAGAAGGACCTTTGATGAAATGCCAGACATTAGGGAGAGGGGAACTTATAGAGCCCACCTCCAGCAGGAAGATAGGTCATCAAGTGAGGGATGGGGTGCCATCCCATAGTCACACCTCTGACCCATAATTGTTTCTGTCTGAAAGAATTACAGGGATGGAAATAAAGAGGAGCCTGAGGAAAAGGAGGTCCAGTGACAGGCCCAAAGTGGGATCCAGTTCAAGGGGAGGTCCCAAGGCCTGACACTATTACTGAGGCTATGGAGTGCTCACAAAAAGGGATCTATCAAGACTGCCCCCCAAAAGACCCAACAAGCAGATGAAATTGTCAGATGCAGTTATTTGCATCGAACCAATGGACACAAGCAGCTGACCCCTGTTGTTGAATTAGGGAAGGCTGAAAGAAGCTGAGGAGAAGGGCGATTCTGTAGGAGGACCAGCAGTCTTAATTAATCTGGGCCCCCAAGATCTTTCAAACATTGGACCAACAAACAGACAGCATACACCTGCTGATATGAGGCCCCCAACACACATACCAAAGAGGACTTCTAGGTCTGTGTTCATTCAGAGATGATGCACCTAACCCTCAAGAGACTGGAGGCCCCAGGGAGTTTAGAGTTTAGGTGGGGTGGGAAGTGGGAGAATCCATGTGGAGACTGGAATGTGGTGGGGAAGAGTAGTGGGATGTGGAGTAGTCAGAGGGTGATGTTTTACATACATGCTCCAAAATTTTTCAAACATACAGTAAGAGATATTTATGAACATAAAAGCTTATATAACATTGAACAGACTGGAACAGAAAAGACAATCTTTCTGCCACAGAATAATCAAATCATTAAATTTACAGAAAAAAGAAAGGATATTAAAAGATGCAAGGGGGAAAGACCACATAAAATGTCACAGCAAACCTATCAGGATTACACCAGACCTCTCAACAGAGACTCTAAAAGCCTGAAAGCCAGAAATATTTGGGCAGATATCTTGTTATCTCTAAGAGACCACAGATGCAAGCCCAGACTACTATACCCAGGAAAACACTCAAACACCATAAATGGAGAAACAAGATATTCCATGTAAAAGCCAAACTTAAACAATATCTATCCACAAATCTAGCCAAGCAGAAGACATAAAACAAACAAACAAACAAAAAAACTTTAACTCACAAAGGTTAACTATACCCATGAAAACACGGGAAATAATTTCATACCAGCCAAAACAATGTAAAGGAAGCACACATGCACGTGTACATGCACACGAACACACATGCACGAGCACATACACACACATACACACAACATTAAAATAACAGGAATTAACAATCATTGGTCTTTAATATCTCTCAACATTAATGAACTCAAATCCTCAATAAAAAGACAGCGACTGACAGAGTGGATGTGAAAACAGGAGCCATCATTCTGTTGCACATAAAAAAAAAAAAAAAAAAAAAAAAAAAAAAACAACACACCTTACCATCAAAGATAGTTAATACTTCAGTGTAAAGGGCTGGAACAAGAATTTTCAAAGAGACCTAAGAAGAAAACTGGAGTAGCCACTCCAATATCTAATAAAATAGACTTCCAACCAGTTAATCAAAAGATATGGGGAGAGATAATTCATACTTATTAAAGGAAATCTCCACCGAAATGTTGTCTTGATGCTGAATATATATGTTCCAAGTGCAGGGGCACCCATATTTGTTAAAGAAACATTACTAAAATTTACACTGCACATTGAACCACTCACATTAATAGTGGGAGACTTTAGTGCCCCACTCTGACTAATGGGAAGGTAATCTAGAAAGAAACTAAATAAATGATAAAACTAATGTTTTGAATCAAAGGGACTTAATAGATATTTAATTCAAACATTAAAGAATATACTGTCTTCTCAGCACTTTTCAGAACCTTCTCCAACATTGATAATGTACTAATCAGTTACAAGGCAGGTTTCAAACAGATTAAAAAAAAACTGAGATAGCCCCTGTATCTTATCAAACTATATACTAACTCAGATTACATTTGTATTTTAACAACAGTAATAACAGAAAGCTTTCAAACTCATGGAAACAAATCAACTCTTGACTCAATTTTCAGTGGGTCATGGAACAAATAGAGAAGAAATTAAAAACTTTCAAAATTAAATGAAAATGAGTGAAGATCATCCCCAAACTTATGGGGTACAATGAAAGAAAAGCTAAAAGAAATGTTCATAGCATGAGGTGCTTTCATAAAGGCATTTAAGAGACCTCATATTAGTAACTTATCAGGCCCCAGAAAGCTTTAGAATAAAAGGAGGCAAACATACTCAAGAGGAGTAGATTGCAGAAAATAATCAAACTCAGGGCTGGAATCCATAAATTAGAAAAATAAGAGAACAATGAAAACAATCAACAATACCATAAGAACACTGGTACACTGAAAAAAAATCAACATGATATAGAAACTCTTAGCCAAACTAAAAGGCAGAGAAAAAAATCCAAATTAACAAACCCAGAAATGAAAAGGAGGATATAACAACAAAAAACTGAGGATATTCCAAAGAATTTTTAGGTCTTACTTCCAAAACCAGTACTCAACAATATTGGAAAATCTAAACAAATGAGACATTTTTTCTTGATAAATAATACTTACCAAAGTTAATCAAGATCAGGTAAACAATCTCAATAGACATATAACCTCATTAAAATGTCTTCAATCAAAAAAAAAAAACTGGTGAAAATGGTTTTAATACTGAATTATACCAGATTGTAAATAGCTAATACTACTATTCTCCCACATTATTCCACCAAATAGAAACAGAAAGAAGATTACCAAATGCTTTTTATGAGGCCATAGTCACCTTAATATCAAGACCACACAAGAGAATTTAGAACACTTTCCTATAAACATTGATGCAAACATCCTTAATAAAATACAAAGAGAATCCAAGTCTCTTTAAACACATCATCCACTATGACCAATCCTAGAGATGTGGGGATGGTTTAACATACAAAAACCCATCAATGCAATCCATATAAACCAACTGAAAGAAAAGATACATTATCATCTCATGAGGTGATAATGAAATAGACCTTTGAAAATATTTGACATCACTTCATGATAAAAGTGGGAGACCAGGGATACAAAGCACATATTTAAACACAATAAAGGCCATATATATAAGCCAGTACCCAACATTAAATACAATGGAAAATCAGGGACAAGACAAAGCTATCCACTTTTTCCATATATATTTAATATAGTATTTAGTTTTTCCTGTAGCAATAAGAAAACTAAAATAATCAAGTGGATATAAAATTAGAAAACAAGATGTCAAACACTACTCACTACATATAGATGATACGATGGTATACACAAGTAACCGCCAAAATTCTACTAGGAAACTCGTACAGGTGATAAACACCTTCAGCAATGTGGTTAGATACAAAATTAGCTTAAAAATCTCTCTTATATATATGAACATTAAATAAGCTAAGAAAGAAATTGGATAAACAATACCCTGTACAGTAGTCACAAATAATGTAAAATATTTTGGTTTGACTCTAACTAAGCAAGTGAAAGACCTATATGAAAAGAACTTCTAGTTTTTGGAGAAAGAAATTAAGGAAGATATCAGAAGATGGAAAGATTTCCCCTCCACATAGATCTGTGGAATTGACATAATAAAAATGATTTTTTATCAAAAGAAATCTTCAGATAATTCAATTCCCATCAAAATTCCAACACAATTCTTTACAGACCTTGAAAGAAAAATATTTCATTTTATATGGAAAAACAAAACAAAACAAAACAAAACAAAACAAACAAACAAAAAAAAAAAAAAACGAACCAAACATTAAACCACAAGAGAGCTAAAACAATCCGGTACAATAAAACAATTTCTAGAGGTATCACCATCCCTGATTTCAAGTTGTGCTGCAAAGCAATAGTAATAAAAACAGGCAGGTTGATCCAGGGAGTCAAACTGAAGACTCAGAAGTAAATCCATACATGTATGGACACTTGATTTTAACAACAAAAAAAGCCAAAACTATCCAGTGAAAATTAGAAAACATACTCAACAAATGTTAGAGGTCTTACTGGATGTCTGCATGTAGATGAATGCAAATAGGCCCATATCTATCACCCTGCACAAAACTCAAGTCCAAGTAGATCAAGGACCACAACATAAAACTGAATATACAATATAAATCTGAATGAAGAAAGAGTAGATAATATTCTTTTTTTTTTTTTTTTTTTGAGTTTTTTGAGACAGGGTTTCTCTGTGTTTCCCTGGCTGTCCTGGAACTCATTCTGTAGACCAGGCTGGCCTTGAACTCAGAAATCCACCTGTCTCTGCCTCCAAAGTGCTGGTACTAAAGGCATGTGCCACCACCACCCGGAGAGAATATTCCTAAATTCATTTGAACAGAAGACAACTTCCTGAACAGAATACCAACAGCACATGCACTAAGATCAACCATTAATAAATGGGAACTCATGAAACTGAAAAGTTTCTGTAAGGAAAAGAACACCTTTTCAAAAGAAATAGCTGGCAGCCTAGAGAATGGATAAAGTTCTTTATCAACCGTATATCAGACAGAGGGTATGCACTTTGGATATTTTTATATCCAATATATGCATAAAAGGAAACAAAGTAACTCAAGAAACCAGAAGTCAAAAAACAAATAACCCAATTATAAAATGGGGCACAGAGAATTCTTGAGAAACGTTCACTAATGGGTGTGAAACACTTAAAGAAATGTTCAACATCCTTAATCATCAGGAAAATGCAAATCAAAGCAACTCTGAGATTTCATTTTATGCCTGCCAGAATGGCTAAGATCAAAACTCAAGCAACAACACATGCTAGCAAGGGAAACACACCCTCATCGGTGGTGGGAGTGAAAACTTTTACTTTGAAATCAATTTGTGTAACAGGAATGTCAGGGTTGCCTTTATACATTGGGGACCATGCAGCTGCAGAAGCACCTCCTGCACGAGGACCTGGTTGAGGACTGTCTGAGAAAGCAAGGATTGCTAGAGTAAATAACGCCCGCCAATCAGGTACTTCTGTTTAGAATAGATATTTTCTTAGGACCAATGGATTTAGAGAGTATCAACTGAACTTGCAGCAGTGCTCAGATGAGCTTGCTGCAGCATTTCTCACCTGCTCCCCTACTCTCTGCCGTTGACTCTGCACCAACTTGTCCCCAACCCCCAAGACCAGGTAGGGTCAGGCAGAGAGCTGTCCAGGGCACAGGCTATATCTGGCACCCAACGTGGTTGATGGACTACTTCATTGTCCTTGTTTTGTGGCTGCTTGTGAACTTCCTTTTCTGGGAGCTAGTTTTTGCCTGATACTGCAAGGATTGTGCTTGTGGTTTGGCCTGATCTACTCTTCTTCTTGTGGTACTACTGCTGTGCCCCCTTTGGTAGCTTCTTTGGTGAGTTGGCCCCTTAGTGTTTTATGTTGTGGGCCCCACGAAGGTGAGCTCGTGGACCTCATTTCTGTCTTCTTTGTCTTTTCTGTCTATCCATCTGGTAATCTCGTTTTTGCCTTGGTTTGGTTTGAGGGTGAGCATGCAGTGAGCATGAGGCAAGCATGCAGTGAATGTGATGCAAGCATGAGGTAAGTGTGCAGTGAGCTTGTGGCCAGTGATTGTTGACCTTGCAGTAATCTTTTTTATTTTTCTTTGTCTTTAAGTGAGCGTGCTGCGATAATCATGCCGTGGAAATCTTTTCTGTCTTCTTTGTCTTTTCCATTCATTTTCACTTTCGGTCTGGATTCATCCTGGTACCTGACACAGGGGCTGTTTTCCCAGGTGGTGGTACCAGGGATCGGCTCAAGAACACCTTTTCCTTCCTGGGTACACGATCAAGGCATAAGCCCTTTGAGCTGCCCCTGAGGGAGTCCCTTGACTAGTATACCGTGACTTTCATCACCTCTTATGTCATATTTGCCATCTCTGTTTATAGTTTGTTTACTTTGTGCTCATCATCATGTGTTTTCTCCCCTCTGCCATCCAGGAACCCCAGATTAGGGTTCTGACCCTTCTGGTTACTCATGGTCGCAAAGTTAAGACTCATGACCTGGACTGATTTTTGGAGGAGGCTGCCATATTGGTCCCCTGTATATCCCTGAAGAATGTGTGGGTCCTTGAACTTTGGATGCCTGTTCTCTTCCTTGCCCACAATGCAAGGTTCAGTCTAGGATTATCTCTTCCTTGTTCTTTGTCCCCATACTCCTTACATTTTTTTCATTTTTTTTATTAGATATTTTCTTCATTTACATTTCAAATGCTATACCGAAAGTCCCCTATACCCTCCCTCCACCCTGCTCCCCTACCCACCCACTCCCACTTCTTGGCCCTGGCATTTGCCTGTACTAGGGCATATAAAGTTTGCAAGACCAAAGGGTCTCTCTTCCCAATGATGGCTGACTAGGCCATCTTCTGCTACATATGCAGCTAGAGACATGAGCTCTGGGGGTACTGGTTAGTTCATATTGTTGTTCCACCAATAGGGTTGCAGACCTCTTCAGCTCCTTGGGTACTTTCTCTAGCTCCTCCATTGTGGGCCCCGTGTTCCATCCAATAGATGACTGTGAGCATCCACTTATGTATTTGCCAGGCACAGGCATAGACACGAGACAGCTATATCAGGGTTCTTTCAGCAAAATCTTGCTGACATGTACAATAGTGTCTGCGTTTGGTGGTTGATTATGGGATGGATCCCCAAGTGGGGTAGACTCTGGATGGTCCATCCTTTCATCTTAGCTCCAAACTTTGTTTCTAACTCCTTCCATGGGTATTTTCCCTATTCTAAAGAGGAATGAAGTATCCACATGTTGGTCTTCCTTCTTCTTGATTTTATTGTGTTTTGAAGATTGCATCTTGGATATTCTAAGATTCTGGGCTAATATCCACTTATCAGTGAGTGCATATCAAGTGAGTTCTTTTGTGATTGGGTTACCTCACTCAGGATATCCTCCAGATACATCCATTTGCCCAAGAATTTCATAAATTCATTGTTTTTAATAGCCGAGTAGTACTCCATTGTGTAAATGTACATTTTCTGTATCCATTCCTCTGCTGAGGGATATCTGGGTTCTTTCCAGCTTCTGGCTATTATAAATAAGGCTGCTATGAACATAGTGGAACATTTGTACTTATTACCAGTTGTCCAATTTTCTGAGGAACTGCCAGATTGATTTCTTTTTTTTTTCCATTTTTTATTAGGTATTTAGCTCATTTACATTTCCAATGCTATACCAAAAGTCCTCCATACCCACCCACCCCCACTCCCCTACCCGCCCACTCCCCCTTTTTGGCCCTGGCGTTCCCCTGTACTGGGGCATATAAAGTTTGCGTGTCCAATGGGCCTCTCTTTCCAGTGATGGCCGATTGATTTCCAAAGTGGCTGTACAAGCTTGCAATCTCACCAGCAGTGGAGGAGTGTCCCTCTTTCTCTACATCCTCAACAGCATCTACTATCACCTGAATTTATGATTTTACCCATTCCGACTAGTGTGAGTTGGAATCTCAGGGTTGTTTTGATTTACATTTCCCTGATGATTAAGGATGTTGAACATTTTTCAAGTGCTTCTCAGCCCTTCGGTAGTCCTCAGTTGAGAATTCTTTGATTAGCTCTGTACCCCACTTGTTAATGGGGTTACTTGAATTTCTGGAGACCAGCTTCTTGAGCTCTTTGTATACATTTTCCAGAGAAAGTGGTGGTTGCCCATAAGAAACACTGCCAGGATCAGGCTAATACTCACCTTTCCATTACTGACCTCATCCCACTTTCTCACCTCTACTCCAGTCCTCCAGCCATCACACTCCAAGCAGTCCTTACCACGGCTGTTCAAGGTCCCTCACTCACTAGCCCTTATGCTCCTGCCCCACTGGAGGTATACGCATCTTACCCCTGGCATAATTTAAGGGGACTTTCATGGTAATCTAAGTTACAGAACCATGTTAGGCATGGAATGTCACGTTCCCCTTACTGATTACAAATCCCCAAAGGATACCCTCAAGCATTTCATTTCCACCCCTCCCTCACATTCCAAGGGTCCCTTACATGCCCTACTTTTGTGGGGCTTCCTAGCCCTTGGGAGAACCTGCACTAGGTGTAAAATTTGCCAGGGACTACCTGATATTGTCATCTCACCTCACACTTTGTATGTGGAGGTTTACCTCACATAATTCATCCAATATTATTCTCTAAGTTTGCATGGATCCAATTAGAATCCAATATGACACCATTATGAACAATCAGGATTTATATGGCCCCTCTGTCTTAATTTATGACCCCTTACTCTACAAACAGGTTGTTGTCTCTTTAATGGGACAATAGTAAGAGGCTGCTTGACCCCTCATGGATAGCCACTTATGCCGTGAAGAGAGGAATGTTCATACTAATGATTATTTTGTTTAACTGTCTCCACAGTGTATCTCCAGGAAGCATTCTATAAATAAGGCTCTAGGTGCTGATGGCTCTCAAAAATCCTTATTGTGGCCCATCCTAAGGAAGTGATAAAAGCATAGATGGCAGAGATCTGTGAGACCACCATGTAGGCTGTTTCTTGTCTCCCCCTTGTGTGACATGGCTCCTCTTTGAGGGCTGGTAGTCAGGGATAGGTAAGATCATGAAAGACAGGGCAACCTAAGACAGGCACGGAGCAGTATACTGAGAATCCTACAAGGTGGGGTCAGCATTGTTGAGTCAATGTCACAATTGCTCCCATTGGGCTCTCAAAATCTAAAAACAAAAGGGTGGATACGTAGCAGGAACTATAGGGCTGCCACTATGTAAATACTGGGGGCCATGAAGTTGCAGAAGGACCTATCTGAGGACTTCCTGAGAAACAGAGAATTGCTACTGCAAATAATGCCAGATGATCAGGAACTGCTATTTAGATTAGATACTTTCTGAGGACCAATGGTGGCATGGTGCAGGGTATTAAAGGAGCTTGCAGCAGTGCTCAGATGAGCTTGATGCAGCATTTCTCACCTTCTCCCAGAGTCTGTGTCACGGACTCTGTGTCAACTCACCACCAAGCCCCAAGACCAGGTAGGGTCAGCCAGAGAGCTGTCCAGGGCACAGGCAACTGATTTGGTGGTTTCTCAGATAATTAGGAATAGTTCTACCTGAAGTCTCAGCTATACCACACCTGATCATATACCCAAAAGATGTTCCACCATTCCACAAGGGTACTTGTTCATCCATCTTCATAGCAGCTTTCTTTCTTTCATGATAGCCAGAAATTGGAAACAACCTTGCTATCCTTCAACTGAAGAAAGGATTAAAAAATTATGTGGTGAATTTATGCAATGGAATATTACTCAGGTATTAAAAAAGTGACATCACGAATTTTGCAAGCAAATGGATGGAGCTGGAAGAGACCCAGAAAAATCAACATGGTATATACTCATGCACTCACTTGCAAGTAGATATTAGCCACAAAGTACATGATAATCTGCTACATTTTATAGAACCAAAGATTCCAAGTAAAAGGAGAGCATAATAGGGTGAGGAGTGTGATTGAATCTCATTGAGAAAGAAAAATATAATAGACATCAGGGGGTGGATGACTGGTTGGACAAGGTGAAGGAAGTGTATGCAGAAGAGAATAGGAGATATCAAGTGGGAGAAGTATGGAGGGAGAGACAACTTCAATGGACCTAGGGAGGGAATCTTTGTGATAAGCTAGAAGTATAGGGCAATGGAAGGTCCCAGGAATCTATGAGGGTGACCATAGGTAAGATTCACGGTAGTGAGAGATATGAAGCCTGAACTGGATATCTCCTTTAACCAGGTAAGACTTCCAATGAAGGAATTGGGACACAAACTGTCTTACTTAGGGCTTTACTGCTGTGAACATACACCATGACCAAAGCAAGTCTTATTAAAAAACAAAAACAAAAACAAACAAGCAAGCAAAAGAAAACATTTAATTTGGGCTGGCTTACAAGTTCAGAGGTTCAGCCCCTTATCATCAAAGTGGGAGCATGGCAGTATTCAGGCAGGCATGGCACAGGCAGAGCTGAGAGTTCTGTCTTCATCCAAAGGCTGCTAGTGGAAGACTGATTTCCAGGCAACTAGGGTGAGGGTCTTAAGCCCATACCAACAGTGACACACCTATTCCAACAAGGTCACACCTATTCCAACAAGGTCACATCTCCAAATGGTGCAGCTCCTGGTTCAAGAATATACAAACCATCACATTCCACTCCCTGGCCCTCATAGACTTGTTCAAAGACAAGAGTCTATGGGGCGGGGTGGCATTCTAAGAACAAATCAGTCAAATCGGTTTTCAGATCTTCACTCCTTTTTCATCTTTGTTGACTGCAACAAACTTCTTTCTCCTGGGCTAGTTCTACTCCTTGTTATCAGCTTTCCTCAGCATGCATCCCATGGCTTTGGCATATTTAACATCTTTGAGTCTCCAAGGCAATTTCAATGTTACAGTTTCTTGTTTCAGTGTCTGGGATTCCACTTGATCTTTTGGGCTACTCCTAAGGGCTGGCATCATTTCTTCAGCTCTGCCCTCTGTAGCATTCTAAGCTCAGGTTGATCCACTCCGTTATGGTTGCTGTTCTTGGTGATCATTCCATGGTACTGACATCTCCAATACACTGGGATGTTCCATTCCAACTAGGCTTCACCAATAGCCTCTCATAGGCTCTCTTCATGGTGTCAAGCCTCAAATCCTTTGCATAACACCTTCAGTCCTGGGTCATCAACAACATCTGTGGCTACACTTTCTTCAGTGGCCTTCCATGACCTCTTACAGTGACAAGCCTCAGCTGTTCTTCATGACTCATTCATGCCTTCAAAACCAGTGCTCTTACACATTACCAAGTCCAGCCACAGCATAAGGTACAGCCTTGGCTATCTCTGGATCACAGCTTCTTTGTGCTCCCAGAAAACAATTCCCAGAAGATTTTACCTCAGTAATGCTGGTCTCTTCTTAATCATTGCTAATTTCTTAGCTCCAGCTAACCAGCATCAATTGTTCCAGTAGTTCCTTCCATCCTTAAATCTAGAGCCAGAGCCACATGGCTGAAGCTGCCAAGTTCTGCTGCTTGTAGGAACTAGAACATGACCACCTTGTACTATTACATTATCGCTGGCTTTATGTTTTCCAAATTCTTCACTGCCTAAGCTTGGCTGTCCTGGATCTTGCTCTGTAGATTGACCTTGAATGCAGAGATCAGCATGCCTGTCTCCTAGGATTATATGTGTGTACCACCATGCCTGGATCTATGTGAGGAGCGGGTGTGGCGGCAGTCCCAAAGGCGCCAGGGACTACAGCTAAATCGTATGACTTGCATCTGACTTCCTCATATAAGCCACAAACATCTTGAGAGGTGCGCAGGTGTACTAGGATACCGGTGAATCCATTTTGATGGAGATATGCCCCTGCTGCCCTGATTAGCTGAAGCTGCGTGCCTGGTGAAGTGGCGTGGCCTGCTGTGCGTGGATGGGAACTGAGAGTATAAAAGAGTGAGAGGCCCAGGGTTCGGGGGAGATATAAACAAGGGAGATATAAACAGGGGAGATATAAACAAGGGAGATATAAACAAGAAGAAACAGGACTGAATAAACGTGTGCAGAAGGATCCTGCTGCAGCATCGTTCTTCCTGGCCAGTTGGGCGCACGCAAGAGATCTAAATTTAGCTGGGTAGGATCTTTCGCCAAAGTCCCATTCCCTTAGTCTGTTATCTCTTAGAACAGATGATTTTGCTCCATTTCACTTCTTGGTACCCCTTTAATATTTGAACCATATATTTTATATTTTTCCTTTCTAAGCTTGCTATGCTTGTTCAAACTTTCATAAGACTTAACCAGAGAACAAACTCTCTGCAGGCCTTTTTGAAACTTCCTTTGTCAATGCAATTAATCTGAGTCTCTTCACCTTATCGTCAGGCAGACTTTTCAGAGACGGGCAGAAAGTAGCCACATTCTTCACCAAAATAGCACAAAAACAGTCTTTACACCACATTCTGAAATTCTTCTCCTTTGAAATTTCTTGGGCTAGGTCAACACACAGTTCAAATTACTCCCAGCAACAAAGTCTTCCATATTCCTACTAGGATGACCCATTAAGCCCCACTTAAAGCATTCTATTGCTTTCCAAATCCAAAGTACCAAAATCCACATTCTTTCAAATAAAATCATGGTCAGGTCTATCACAGCAATACCCCAGTCCTTGGTACCAATTTCTGTCTTAGGGTTTTACTGCTGTGAACATACACCATGATCAAGGCAAGTCTTATAAAAAAACAACATTTCATTGGTGCTGGCTTATAGGATCAAAGGTTCAGTCTATTATCATCAAGGTGGGAGCATGGCCATATCCAGGCAGGCATGGCACAGGCAAAGTTGAGAGTTCTATGTCTCTCTATGCTGCTAGTGGAAGACTGACTTCCAGGAAACTAGGTCTTAAGCCCACGCCCACAGTGACAAACCTATTCCAACTAGGTCGTACCTATTCCAACAAGGTGGTACCCCAAAGTGTTGCCACTCCCTGGTCCAAGAATATACAAATGATCACACCAACCCATCCACAAAACCTTTTATCCTGCCTACAAGATGTGCAGGGGTAAAGATGGAACAGCACTTGAGGAAATGTTCAGCCAATAACTAGTCCAGCTTGAAACCCATGCCATGAGTGAGAGCCCATCCCTGACACTCTTAATAATATTCTGGTATACTTGCAGACAGGAGCCTAGCATAACTGCTACCTGAGAGGCTTTAGCCAACAACTGATTAAAAGGGATGCAAAAACCCAAACATTAGGTAGAGCTTAGACAATATTGTAAAAGAGGGTAAGGACAAGCAAACCAACAGAACAAATTAACATTGGCCCATAGAGGTTCACTGAGACTGAACAGCCAGAGTTCATGCATAGGATTGAAGTAGCATTTATGTATCAGGTATGTAGCATTGTCTCCATGTAGAATTCCTAACAGTGGGACTAGGCTGTCTCTGACTCTGTTGACTCCCTTTGGTCCCCTTGGGACCCTTTCCTCCAACTAGCTGCTATATTTAACCTCAATAGAAGAAGTACCTAGTTTTCCTGTAACTTGATATTCCAAGGATAGTTGATACCCATGGGAAGTCTCCCCTTTTCTGAAGAGAAAGGGAGAAGGAATGGATTGGGAGAGGATAAGGGCAGAAAGCACTGGGAGGAGAGGAGGGAGGGGAAACTACAATTGGGATGGAAAGTAAATAAGTAAATTAGTTAATGTTTAAAAATTCCATGATGGATCCTGTTGACAGTAAGATCTGTAAAATACTCTCAGTCCCTGTTAAAGATGTCCCACCTTGCAAAGGGCCTTTTCTGTAGTACTAAGGTAAACAATGAACTCCTTGAGAATATTGCAAATCCGTAACTCTACAATGAAAGGGATGATATCTTAAAGTCTGAATATAAAGATAGAAAAAAAGAATCAGAAGCAAATGAACAAGAAATAAATGCTAATGTGTCATTTGAAACAGATAAAACTGTATTGCTCTTAAAAATAAATATAGTTTGGTTATACTCTTCTTGTGATGTGACCCATTCAGACAAGACTTTCTAAATTTGTGATTTTAGTGGATACAAATGATCTTAAATAAAACAACACTTGGAATTTAACTTTTTTTTTCTGTATGTTTATGTAGATGTGCCACAGGGTAAAAATAAAAAGGATACATTTTATCTTGTAGTCCTAAAAAGTAGAATCTGAAATTGTTCAGTGCCACAAAAATCATAATTTTATCTACACGGCAATCAACAGCCAAGTAAGTACTGTGTGTGATGTCAGAAATAACAGACCCACTCTTTGGCTTTAAGATGATGGCAGCTGAATTTGGTTTATTTTTTTCTGTAATTGATGACTTCTGGAAATTGTGCATTCCAAGCCAGGAGAGTTCTTGAACCTTCCTATCTATTCATAATAGCAAAGTATGTTCTTCCTAATTTCCCAGTGTGGCTTAGTCTAGATTTAGGCTCAAGGTAGACACACCCAAATCTTCCTCACTAAAATTGAAAACTGGCAGGAACAAAGAGAAAATAGAAAGAGAGCAAGGAACACTTCTGTGTGAGTCTGGCACTTAGCAGGGACAGTAGTCACTCTAGGTAGACAGTCAAGAGAAATAAGTAGAGGCACTGAGGAAGGGCAGAAAGAATGGGCAGAGAAACAAAATAAGGCAGGGCTACTCATCATTACCCTTATAAAGTCTAAAAGGGTTACTAATGAGGAAAAATGAAGTAGATCTTATTTCATATACATGAAAATTGGTATGACGCAACCATCCAATATTAATTTGGGGAAATTTTAATAAATGAGGGCTATATAAGTAAAACATAGCATTAAATGTTAATAGCTTTCATCTAGATTAATGCATTAATATTTATATCTTCAGTTTTTCCATTTTATACTCTTAGTTGATTTTTAATAAAATAATGTCTTTTAATCATAAAATACAGGCTATTTTTCTCTTTTAATTTTCTAAACTTCAGTTGTTAACAAATAGGGCCTAAGTGCTCAAAACATTCTGTTTGAAACTCAAGCACACTTAATTGTACATTATGTAATTATTACCTAGCAGTAATTTTTCCTAGTTCACATTTAATATTTTATTGACATTTCTGTTGCATTTTCAGAAAAAAATACACAGAATACTGAGCAATGATTTTTTAAAGTGCTCTGTATAGTGAAGCCAAGATAGGGAGAAAAATGAAGTGAAACACTAAATGTAGGCTCTGATACCCAACTTGTTACTCTGCATATGGGCTGCTCATGTCTCGTCATTTCTTGTATTTGTATATAATCAATTCTCAACCTTTTATACTTCAAGTATAAAAACAGTGAAGCAAAACTATGTTCCATTTTTAGAACTCCAGGTAAAATGGTTACCCCCAAACACAGTTTCTCTCCAAAGCAATTTGTTCAGGGCTGAGATACACACATTGACAATATTCTACTTTTCTTTTTGCCTTCACATCACAAGGTAATTTAAAACTGAACCAAAAATATTTTAAAATAATCTATGCTTATTCTTAACAATTAGGGTAATCTTAATGATCACTGGGATATTTTCCTTTTACCTGTCAAGTTATTTCACGTCACCTTTGCAATGATACCTGTGAGTAGACCTGTAAGGGGTTAGTCTGTTTACTGGTGGCTTGATACCATACAGCAGTAACTGCTACAGATGTTCTTTCTAAAGCAATGCACTCCCATCTCACTCTGTCATAATCTCTATGCACCCACTTAAGGTTATAGATTGTAAAATATGTTTAAAGTCTTACTTTTATCAAAGACAGATAAAGTATGTTAGTTATAGTTCTATTTTTAATACCCACAGAGTGAGATGAAATTCTTTAAATGTTACATAGATAAACAATTAATGCTATCTATGAAAATACGTCTGAACACCACTATAAGATAATTTACTACTCTACTCATTCAGAAGGTTTTGCTTTCAGGGCTGGGTGTAAAAATGGCAAAGTGTGCTTGCTTACTGAGAATGAGAAAGTAAGTTATGATACCTAACACTGGACATACAGCATTTGTCTATAAAACCAATACAGTAATGAAAGATTCAGGCATAACTCCAGAATGGCTTCCACATGTACTTATGTACAAAAGAGCACTCCTATGATGCACATGTATTTGCACACAGACACACACACACACACACACACACACACACACACACACACACACCTACACAGACATTCACATACACTTGTATGCACATATACATGCATATGCACATGCACACCCACAAAGGACAGAAGTGACTTTTATTGAGAGGCAATGTGAAAACCATCCATTAATATTAAAAAGCTTAGGCAATGTATCTTTAAATGAAAATGTTTATACCTAAATTTTATTATGACAAAGTTGACCAAAAATTTCCCACAAGAGGTATATTGGTATTTCCTAACAATGATGTACATACTCCAAAGAACTCCAGTTCTACATTGACAAACCAAATCATTTTTATCTCACTTCTCTTTAATTAAATTTAAGATGTGTTATCTAAATATAACTACCCTAAAGTATTCTTAAAGTGTGTTTGTTTTATTTCCCTCTGAAGGAAATAACACAAATTATATTCACTTTTCCTTTCAAACTTAAACAAAGCATCTATGAGAAATGAATTTAGGCATAAATAATGCAGTTAGTGATTATGTACCGAAAATATAAGATATTTCACCATCATTAATATCATTGTGCATACCCCATAGCAAGCTGACCCTCCATAGTGAGAACCCAGCATAAATGCCATGGGACTAAAGAAAACCAGGGAACAGATTGACATTTCCACAGAGTACTACGTATTGGGTGAACTTTACTTACAGAGGCATGATTACAGATGCAGCAAGATTAAGTGTGTCCCCAGAATTTGGGTCAGAAGGACAAATATGTAGTTTGGGACAAAAGTGATCCCATACTGGATGGAGTGACTCTGCTTATCTTAAGCTAATATCAAGGCAGGTATATTTCTATTACTAGAGTCCAGATGTGAAATTCCAACAGGACTGCTTGTTTTATCTGCTTATCATTTGCTAGGGAAGTGTAGAAAAAAAGAACTGTAGGCTTACTGGGTGCCAACCATAGATGATATGACTCAATCTGTCTGCAATTGCAAAATATATGGTGATAAAAAGAAAAACAGTGCAGTTAATTTTTATAATTAGGCAAGGGGAAGAGACATGTCCTGGTTTGTTTTATGCTGCTGTAATAAAGTCCCCAAGAAAAAGAAAATTACGGAAAGGAGTCAATCAAGATAGGAATTTTATACTGCTAATTATGTGATATCCACAGTCACGAAAAGAGAGAAACAAATGCATACAAACTGTCTTGCTTGATTGATTGACATGTGAAAACTTCCTGCCTAAGAATTGGCACTGCTCACAGTGGTGGGGTCTTCCCATACTAATTAATGTAATTAATATAATCCCTACAGATGTGTTCACAAGCCAGACTCATGTGGACAGTCCCTCACTGAGGTTCTTTCCAGCTAATTCTAAGTTGTATAAAATTAACAAAAGTAACCATTAAAATGAGAAAACACAGGGAGTCAGGGAGAGTCTTGTTCTTGTTATCGTATAGATTCCACTCCAATTCAGAAATATCCATTTCCTGCAAATTAAAAAAAGATTATTATTCTAGAGACAAGCACAGCAGACATTTGGAAAAAGTATGGTTTAGTGATTACAATTTAATTTGAAAAATTACAGATTCATTGTCAACTGAAAACTCTACTAATTTATGTGATGTTAGAGTATTATATATCAGAACTTTCATAATCTCATGGTTCTTAGACTCAAAAATTATGTAAATTGGATCTTCAGGCATTTTGAACTTCTTTCTGAATAAAAATGAATCAAACCTGCATAATTAGAAAAAGAATCTACTGGTATAACTAATGGGGAAATCCATGGATAAGCTACCACCAGCAGATCTAATTCTATGAACATAATAAAAGAAATAATTAGACTAGTTTCTTCACCTATTTTTAATTAAAATCCCTTCTTAAATTGGGTACTGTGGTCCTAAGCTGACTCAGATCTCATTGAACCAAAACACAAAACTGTAATGTGGATAGGAAAAAACAGAAACTCCAGAACTAAGCTAACTTTGTTTGTGTTCTACTACCATAGCTTGGTAGTTTTATATAGTAGTTCTGCAAAAAGGTAGGGAAGGGAATTATAACATCTATTTGCTGCATTTCTCACACAAATAAAGTACTTTGAAATGCCTCTATCCCATTTACAACATAATTTAATAACATCCTCCTCCTGGTTTGACATACCAAAACTCTAGGCAAAATTAATACTGTGTACTACACATAAATATAAATCAAATAAATGTATAGAGAAATGTCTGTGAGGAAACCACACACAGGTTAAACTGTCTATAAAACTCTTTGTGTAATAAGTAGGAGCTGCTTCCAAAGTTCAACATAGTAGCAAAAATGATAGTTTATAGGTCAGCCTTTCATATGAAATGAAAATAAAAATGAACAAAATTTGTTCCTAAATTTATACTCAGTAACTCACAAACACCTGAAAAGAATGTGGTATAGGCATCTTAACCTTAGTGTTTCTAGTGAGATACATTAAAACATATCTAGAATACTAGTCTAAATACATTACAGCTATTCTAGAATTTGTTTAGTTTGCTACATAATGAGATACTCCTGCATTCTCTGACTCAGGCAAATAAACTGAAAAGTAATGAATACTTGAAATAATATTTTTTAAAAAAATTTAAAGTCCATTCTCCAAACAAATAGTAATAATAGAAATAGCAGTAACAATATTAATGGATACCTCTTAAATTCCTGGATATTAAGGGTTTTTGAACCGACAGCATTAGAAGTTGATTGAATTAGATGATTTATACATTTATGGAATTCTGTATCATTAGCAAGTAATCCCATGTTAATCTCATTACTATCAGGAGAATTCCAGGAGGATTCTGTGATGCTAGCAGGAAGCATTCTAAAAGGAAAGCTCATCCTAATAATCCAATTTAATAAATTTCAATAAATATTTGAAAAAGCTAAGAATATATAGTCAAATACTAAATTCTTGTATCAGTGCCAACCTGTACTACAATATTAATAAGTACTACATAATATTAAAATGTGAACTTTCAATATTTTCTAATTCTGACATTCTTTGCAATTCTTCTTTAAAATGCTCCAAGAAATGGATGTTACTACTCTGTTATCTGACTAATTTGCTTTTAACTAGTCTTTACCACACTGAACTCATGAATAATTGTTGGTAGAAATATATTTCATTGATATTTGCATAGAATATAAATGTTTTATATACTGGCATTGAAATTCAATAAGGCAAATTCAGTAAATTTGTTGAGTTGAACTACAGTTAAACATATATGTGACTATGTATATGCAGGAGCATTGGTTGCAATGTTCATAATTTTAGCTATTAATCTTTAAGTAAAATTTCTATATTGGCTACACTAATTATTAAGTATCGAATGCTGTAAATTTTTCACAGAAATGCATAATATCTAAATCTTTGGATTATAATATAATCTTTATGCTTTTAGAAAATGAATATTGATATTAAATTGTATACACTGATGGCCTGAGGAGAAGTGAAAAACATCATTCATAAATGACTGCATTGGAATTCTTAGCCTTTAGCTAAGTTAAAAGATCTTTTTTATATTTCTAAATATGTATTTATTATCAATTTTTGACAAACTAAATATTACATAGTAAGATTTAAGACAAATTGAGTAAAATTATATACCATGAATAAATTTTCCATGTTCCTAAACTTTTACTTATAGTTTTACAGTTTGGAAATTTTCTTAATGTATATTTTTGTAATTATCAGGTAGTAATTCCAAATAAATTTATATTGAAAACTTAGCTTCATAGACCTCTACAGAAAGATTAACAAAACTTGGCTAATACATTGGTCACTACAGGACTGTAAACAGCCTAACAGTGAGTTATCCAGGCTACTGCCACTGTTTACAATTTTATGTACCCCAGCATCACTCCTTGAGAGACTGACAGCCAGAAAACACAACCAGGTAAAACCAGAGCCCAAAGGAAAGCCACTTTCTTCTAGCAAAATGTAATGAAATATTACAGAATAAGGAGACAAAGTTATTTTGACCACAACTATCTATTGCTGAGTAAGCAGCTTCAAAGACAGTCATTTTCCCTTCACAGGCAATCAGTCACAAAGCTACTGGAGATTGAAGGCAGAGATGCCCTAATACCATCTCAGCAGTCTCAATGTAGACCCACTGCTCTTCCTCATTACAGCTTTGGAACTAGGGCTAAAAAGGATTAAATTCAATATGCTCATGCCAAACATGACGCAATCAGCTTTCCTCTTTTCAATATAGAGATTATATTGAAAACTACACAATAGGATATCAATTTAACAGCAATCTAAATTTTTATATTAAGTATTTTGCAGAAGTATGAACAATTCCATTTGTTAAAAAAAAATCCACCCATGCATAGTAAAAGTTTAAATGTTTGAAGTCTGATGCCAAGAGTTGAAAACATTCCAATTTCTGCTCAGAGTATGTGTGGTATTCCAGTGGGACAGAGTAATGTAACAACCCTGTAGAGTACTGGAACACAAAGTCTCCTTCTGAACCCTGACCTGTAAAAGTAACCATGAATTTAAGTAGGTGGCTGTCAGGAACAATGGAATAGTGAAATAGAAACATCTCAAAAATACATCTTTGTTTAAAAAAAAACACTTTTTTACTTTTAAAATTTATTTAATTTTGCATTAAA
The DNA here is from genome assembly GCF_000001635.26 of Mus musculus. NCBI lineage: Eukaryota > Metazoa > Chordata > Mammalia > Rodentia > Muridae > Mus > Mus musculus. Next base: position 71,039,866 of record NC_000070.6, on the reverse strand, counting down.
AATATTTCATTTGTAGCTCAAAGTCCCATACAGTTACAATATACAATGATCATTTCAGGGAGCATAGCATCCGGCAAGCATGGCATTGGAGTAGGAACAAGAGGCAGGGAGAGAAAGGGAAAGACAAAGAGACAGACTGAGACAGAGAGAGAGTGAGAGAGAGAGAGAGACAGAGAGAGACAGAGAGAGACAGAGACAGAGACAGAATGGCGTGAGCTTTTGAAACCTGAATGTCCATTCCCAATGATGAAAACTTCCCCAATCTAACACAATATGTACTCACTGATAAGTGGATATTAGCCACAAACCTAGGATACCCAAGATATAAGATACAATTTGCTAAACACATGAAACTCAAGAAGAATGAAGACTGAAGTGTGGACTCTATGCCCCTCCTTAGAATTGGGAACAAAATACCCATGGAAGGAGTTACAGAGACAAAGTTTGGAGCTGAGATGAAAGGATGGACCATGTAGAGACTGCCATATCCAGGGATCCACCCCATAATCAGCATCCAAACGCTGACACCATTGCATACACTAGCAAGATTTTATCGAAAGGACCCAGATGTAGCTGTCTCTTGTGAGACTATGCCGGGGCCTAGCAAACACAGAAGTGGATGCTCACAGTCAGCTACTGGATGGATCACAGGGCTCCCAATGGAGGAGCTAGAGAAAGAACCCAAGGAGCTAAAGGGATCCGCAACCCTATAGGTGGAACAACATTATGAACTAACCAGTACCCAGGAGCTCTTGACTCTAGCTGCATATGTATCAAAAGATGGCCTCGTCGGCCATCACTGGAAAGAGAGGCCCATTGGACACTCAAACTTTATATGCCCCAGTACAGGGGAACGCCAGGGCCAAAAGGGGGAAGTGGGTGGGTAGGGGAGTGGGGGTGGGTGGGTATGGGGGACTTTTGGTATAGCATTGGAAATGTAAATGAGCTAAATACCTAATAAAAAATGGAAAAAAAAGAAAGAGATGGCCATAAAGGTACAATTAACATATAGAACATCAAATAAATGAGACCAGAAAAGAAAATCTTCTTGCATAATAATCAAAACATTAAATGCTCAGAGCAAAGAAAGAATATTAAAAGTTGCAAGGGAAAAGGGCCAACAAATGTAAAAAGGTGTCAGAATTACACCAGACTTCTCAACAGAAACTATGAAAGCCAGAAGAGCCTAGTCAGAGGTCATGCAGACTCAAGAGAACACAAATGTCAGCTACTACACCCAGCAAAACTCTCACTCAACATAGATGGAGAAACCAAAATATTCCAGGACAAAACCAAATTTACACAGTATCCATCTACCAACCCAGCCCTACAGAGGATCCTAGAAGGAAAACTCCAACACAAGGAAGGTACCTACATCAAAGAATAGACAAGATATTAAGCATCTCACAACAAAGCCATAAGGTGAGAACCACAAGCACATAAAGCCACATACAAAAACAAATATAACAGAAACCAAGTGTCATCTATCTTTAATATCTCTCAATATTAATGGACTCAAATCACCTACAAAAAGACATAAGCTAACACACTGGATAAGAAAACAAGATCCAGCATTTTGCTGCATACAAGAAACAGCTCAAGAACAAAGACAGTCACTATCTCAGAGTAGAAGGATGAAAAAAGGGTTTCCAAGCAAATGGTCCCAAGAAACAAGCCAGAGTTGCCATTCTAATAGCCAATAAATTAGACTTTCAACCAAAAGTTATCAAGTGTGAATAGGGAAGACATGTCATATTCATCAAATGGAAAATCCACCAAGAGAAAGTCTCAATTCTGAACATCTATGCCCCAAATTCAAGGGCATCCACATTCATAAATGGTGGCATATACTTCTTCCCTTGCATTATTTGTGTGGAATGCCTTTTTCCATAACCTCATCCTAGTATTATATCCTCTGATAGTGAGGTGAATTTATTGAAGACAGCAAGCATATTATTATTTTTAACCCAATATGTTAGTATGTACATTTCAGTGTTGGAATCAATGCTTTAATATTCAGAATGAATACTGAAAGGTGTATACATCCATCTCTTTCATAATTATGAAAGAAGTATATGCCACCACTTTAATACCGAAAAAATAGATCTTACAAATTAGTCAGCAGAGATGCAGAAGGAAGCAATACATAAAGGGAACAGTACAATTTTCAATATGTATGCAACTAACACAGGAGTGCATAATTTCATACATCAGATAATGCTATGTTGTGGATAGCCCTGGGGCTAATTATATTTGACTACAATTCCATTCTGTGTGTGGCTGCAAACAAGGAATGAGTTAGCACTCAGTCAATTTCCTGTAAACCTGCTTCCCACCTTAATTTGTAAAGAAAAAAAAAGAGATGATGATTGGACAGATAGAAGGGAAGGTGGAGCAGATGGTGGAGAGAGAAAAGGAGGAGAAAATGGAAGCAGGAGAAGACACAGAGGAGGAAGGAGAAGAAAAGGGGATCAGAAGCACATGGTCTGGAAAAACCACAAGTTCTAAGGGGTCTAATAGATGTGGAAGATGGTAGTATAGGGGTAGATCTGCCCAGTCTAGGTGTACAGCATGTATTCTTATTAACAGAGTTGTGTTTTCATTGCTGGGGAATATTTGGGTTGGAGAATTACACTGCCATACCTGGGGATCCATCCCATAATCAGCCTTCAAACGCTGACACCATTGCATACACCAGCAAGATTTTGCTGAAAGGACCCTGATATAGCTGTCTCTTGTGAGGCTATGCTGGGGCCTGGCAAACACAGAAGTGGATGCTCATAGTCAGCTCTTGGATGGAACACAGGGTCCCCAATGGAGAAGCTAGAGAAAGTACCCAAGGAGCTAAAGGGGTCTGCAACTCTATTGGTGGAACAATATGAACTAACCAGTACCTCTGGAGCTCGTGTCTCTAGTTGCATATGTATCAGAAGATGGCCTAGTTGGCCATCATTGGGAAGAGATGCCCCTTGGTCTTGCCAACTTTATATGGCTCAGTACGGGGGAACGCCAGGGCCAAGAAGTGGGAGTGGGTGGGTAGGGGAGTGGGGGGGTGTCTGGGGGACTTTTGGGATAGCTTTTGAAATATAAATTAAGAAAATACCTAATTTAAATAAATAAATAAATGAATTAATAAATAAATAAATAAATAAATAAATAAATAAATAAATAAATAAATAAATACTACAGAATACCTAAACATGGTATTAGTAGGTATAGTAGTTTGAGTAAGAATGTCACCCATGGGCTCCTTTATTAGAATGCTTAGGCACCAGGAAGTGGCACTATTTGAAACAACTAAAAGAATTAGGAGGTATGGCTTTGTTGAAAGAAATGTGTCACAGTAGGTGGGCTTTGAAGTTTCAAAATGTTTGACCCCATCTCTCTCTATTTCCCTCTTCCTCTTCCTTTCCCACCCTCCTGCTCTCATTTCTTTCTCTCCTCCTTTCTATTCTCTTTATACCTTTGCGTGCTTGCTTGCACTTGGTCTCACTAGAAAGTCCATTCTTTCACTGGCATGAGGGACTATGTCTTAAGAACTTAGGCACATAGTGAAGACTAGTTGAGACATCCAGCCTCATGGACTGAACAACTACTAGATTCTTGGATTTAAGTTTACAAATTGGCCTAGTTGACCTGTAAGCTATCCTAAACAAGCCCTTTTCCTATAGTTATATGGAGAGATTCATTCTATAAGTTGTTTCCCTAGAGAATCCCCAACTAATAGAGATGGTAATTTCAATATTTCACTCTTATGCATGAATTGGTCACCCAAAACAAGTAGTAAACAGAATTTCATGACTTAGAGACATTATAGATTTTATATCCAAAGAAATATAGAATATAGATTCTTCTCTACAGTTCTTTATTTGTCCAAACAATGTCTTAAATATAGAAGAAAATTGAAATAACCCTTTACATTCTCTTTCCCACAGCCTTAGAGTGAAGATCCTAGCGTTTACCATTTTGCTAAGGAATTGGGCACACCTTCACCTCCTGGAACTGTGCTTCTATGATTATCATGGAGTCATTAATGGTAACAGGTAGGACATTCATTGAAGGGGGAACTTGAAAATATGTATGTTATTACATAAACAAACCTTACTCCTACAGTGGCCATCAACATTCATGGAAGCCAATGTCTGCTGGCTTTGTCCCTGGGGCAGGAGCCATGTCATTTGACCCCTACCAAAGCCATGCCAGACCCTCTACATCTTAAGAAAAACTATGGAATATAATGAAAGAAGTCCTAAGTGGGGAGTTTAGTGCTGAGTTGAAATATGTAGATTAAGAAAAAGGAAATCTCTCTCAAATCAGTAACATAATTATGCAATTTAAAGCCTTGGCCAAACAGACTAAGTAAATCCCAAATCAGCATGTAGAAAGAAACAATTAAGATCAGGGCATTAATGAATGAAAATAATCTTTTTAAAAAAAGCCAATGAAATGAAAAGTTTTTCTTTCCAGGTAAAAAAAAATTGTCAAAGCCATATCCAAACTAGAAAGCTGAGGGTGGTGTGGGGGAGTAGAAGAAACTAATACATTTAAACAATAAAAGAATATATTATAGGCAGCAGTACATTTGAGAAAAACATTAGAACCTATCTAATTAGATTTTCCACTAAGTTGAAAATAACAAAAGAAATTAATCTATCTTTGGATGCCTTGTCTTATCTGAGTAACCAGATATGGTAAGCAACCTAAAGAGTTCTATAATAAACAAGAATTGAGATTTAAAAATATCTTACTCAAGAAAAGCAGAGTAAGATTTTTTAAGTCAATGAAGCCCCACATATAATTGATATTGCATACTTATATTTTGCACAGTTGAGAAATTATACATTCTTGAACTTGAACTTAAGTATTTAAAGTTCTTTCCTTTAAGGACTGTCCTACAGGTCATAGTGTTTACCATTTTGCTAAGAACACTAGACACACCCTTGCCTCCTGAACTTGCTCTGTCTTTGATTATCATAGACTCATTAACTTTGGCACAGAAGACATTCCCTGATAACCTTGGCAGGGAGACTATTTCTTCATAACCTTGGCAGGGAGAATATTTCACAAAGGAGAAAAATAAAGTAAATTATACAAACAAGCCTTACTCCCAGCAACTGTCAGGCCCATGACCTGCTGGCTCTACTCCAGGTTCGGTAATCAATGTTATGCTATTCTTCCACATGGCTATGCAAGACTCAGCAGTTTTAGAGATATGATTCTATACATAAGTGACTTCCAGAGACTAACATTTAATTTGGGTCAGTGATGGCCTATCAGTAGGCTCATGGAACTGAGATACCACCAATAGTACTTTTATCTTAAAATTTATGTTATGATATGTGAGTATCCACATACATGCAGAAAAAAGAAGTAAAATATTAAAAAATTAGAATAAAATTTTACATATGATAAAAGCTAAGGAGGCAGCATACAAAATTAACATACAAAAATGGTAGTAGCCTTTCTACATTACAATAGCAAACATGTTGAGAAAGAAATTAGAAAAACAATTCCAGTATTAGTTGATTTTAAAAATACCTTGGGGGGCTGGTGAAATGGCTCAGTGGGTAAGAGCACCCGACTGCTCTTCCGAAGGTCCGAAGTTCAAATCCCAGCAACCACATGGTGGCTCACAACCATCTGTAACATGATCTGACGCCCTCTTTTGGAGTGTCTGAAGACAGCTACAGTGTACTTACATATAATAAATAAATAAATCTTTAAAAAATAAATAAATAAAAAATAAAAATACCTTGTAATAAACCTAAACAAGGAAAGGGAGACCGCTATAAGAAAGCTTTTAAAAACCAAGAAAGAAATTGAAGAAAACCCTAGAAGATGGAAAGTGGCCCTTTATTTATGGATTAGAGGAATTAATTTTGTAAAAAGGGATATGTTAGCAAAGGCAATATACATATTCAATGCAATCCCCACTAAAAATAACATGCTAGTTTCAGAGAATCTGACAAATCATTTTAAATTTTCTTTTTACTAAAAATTGCTCTGAAAAAATCAATAGCCATGTGAAATCTTCACAGCAATAGCCACCTAATGATAAAGTACTTTGACAAAATAATTTAAGGGACAAAGGGTATATTTTAGCTCTCAGGTCATACTTCAGTCTATTATGGTAAAGTAAAAACATCAAGAACTTGAGGACATTTGGTTATAAGACACACACACACACACACACATACACAAACACACAGAGAGAGATCGAGAGAGAGAGAGAGAGAGAGAGAGAGGGAGAGAGAGAGAGAGAGAGGAATGGAAAGAATAAAATCAAGCCAGCTGTCAGCTCACATTTTCCATTTTATATAGACTAGCATGCCCTAGAAAGAATGGTGCCACCCACAGTTTAGTGATATTTAATGTAATCTTGATCATTTCTGTCTTAGTTGGGTTTTTATCACTATGAAGAGACAACATGACCAAGGCAACTGCTATACAGTACAACATTTAATTTGTGTTGGCTTACAGTTTCAGATGTTCAGTCCATTATCATCATGGAGTAAAGCACTACAACAGGCACGCAGACATAGAGCTGGAGAAGATTCTGAGAGTTCTACATCTTGATTACGGGGCATCCAGAAGAAAACTGGCTTCTGTACTGGATGGATGAACATAAAACCTCAAAGCCCACCCATACAGTGACACACTTTCTCCAACAAGACATACCTATTGCAACAAGAATACATGTCCTAATAGAATTACTTCCTGTGGGACAAGCATTCAAGCACATGAGTCTTGAGGGGCAAAACCTATTAAAACCAGCACAATCTCTCCAAGGTATTCCTGGAGGGACATTTTCCAGATAATTCTAGGTCATGTTCAATTAGCAGTAACCATCAAAACTTTAGAATTCTTTTGTAAATAGGATGTAGAAGACTTTTATATTTAAGTCTTGAGAAACCTTATTGTTGTGGATAGCCCTGGTGCCTATTATATTTGATGTTAAATCTGTTCTCCTGTGAGGGGTTTCTAACAAAGAATGAGTCAGCACTCAGGTGATTTCCTGTAAATCAGCTTTCCACCTTAATTTGTAAAATAAAGGAGAGCTGATGATTGGGCAGATAAAAGGGAAGGTGGAGCAGAAGTTGAGAGGGAGAAGAAGGAGAAAATGGAAGAGGGAGAGGACACAGAGGAGGAGGAAGGAGAAGAAAAGGGGAACAGAAGCACATGGTCTGAAGAAACTTCAAGTTCTAAGGGGTCTCATAAGCTGTGGAAGATGGTAGTGTAGTGGTAGATCTGCCCCATCGAGGCGCACAGCATGTAATCATATTAACTGTGTTATGTTTTCATTGCCAGGGCATATTTGGGAGAAGGTTTACTGCAAAACCTTATTACAGTGGAAACAAGACAAAACAGATTATTCTGGTGGAAGCTTAGAGACATGAATGCAGGAAGAAATGTGGACAGTGGAGGTATAAACAAGAAAGCTTTCAAGAACTGGACCAATAATATTTTGGGTAAGAATCTGACCTTATTCTGCCTATAACCTGAGAACAGGAGTACAGTTAGATACAAAGGTTATGAAAGTAATCTGTTTGGTATTGCAACCTTCAAGACAGAAGAACACTGAGCTGGTGCTGCTAAAGCAGCTATAATTTTAAATAAGATTCATGCCCCTGAAGAGAAATTTCTTGGGTGTTATTTGGGAAAGTAGAAAAGATCCTTAGTATACAACTCCACCCATTGGAAGCTCTATCTTGTGAAGATCCAAATTGTTTTTTTAAAAGAGCCTAAATTGCATAAATCCCTGTCCTTAATGTCCTAGGGCCAACGTGCTGAAGTAAAGCATCTGTGGCTGGAAGACACCAGGCCACATCTCCCACTGGCAGAAGAACTTGACAATATTGTCAAGGTACTGGTTTTGCAGGCATGGAAGATGAAAGAGTTAGGGTGTTACCTAAGTTAGGGTTCCTATTTTAGTGATAAAGCACCATGACCAAGAGCATCTTGGAAGAAGAAGGTTTATGTCGGCTTATAGTTGCAAAGCCCAGTCCATCACATTAACAAATTTGGCTGCCAGCACAAAATATAGACTTGATACTCTCTGGAATATAGTTTCTGTGCACTAACCATGAGGAGACACTTCCAAGAAGTCTTTCAACCAATAATGGTGGTCTCTTCTTAACCGCAGCTGATTCTTAAGCCCTAGCTGATCAATGTCAATTGTCCCCAAAGGAGAAAAGTTTCACTTTTGAAGTTCTTAATTCCAAATATTGGACATCTCCAGTATCCTTTTTAAAGTACTCAAACTTCCCTCTGAAACATCATGGCAGGCCTCCATTTTCTTTTTTCTTTTTTTAAAGGTTTATTTATTTATTTATTTATTTAATTTTTGTGTGTACACTATTGCTGTCTTCAGACATGAGGGCATCGGATCCCATTACAGATGGTTGTGAGCCATCATGTGGTTGCTGGGAATTGAACACAGGACCTCTGGAAGAGCAAATGGTGCTCTTAACCACTGAGCCATCTCTCCAGCCCAGGCCTCCATTTCCTACACCGTTCTCAACATTATTTAATTTTACACAAAATAGTGCACTGAGCTCAAAGACTTTTATAGCCTCAAACTCCAAACACCTTCTACAGTCATCCTACAAATAACCTGGCCAGGTATATAACAGTAGTAATACACTCTCTGTACCAGTTTCCCTGTAAAGAGGTTCTGGTAGGGAATTATGTGAAACTACATTGTGCCAAGTAGCAATGAAAATCCAGGATTTTAGCAATGTTAGAACTTAGGGATGTCCACCAAAGAAATTTTTAGACAAGAAATAGAGCCCAGCCTAAGAATGGATGCATGTGTTGAGCTCAGCAGATTTGAAGGGTAAGAACATGATCCTTTTGGAGCCCAGCAAATTTTATCACAAGACCCAGATCTGGATATGGAAGTGTCTCTCCTGCTTGACTTTGGTTGTGCTTTGGTCCAGTCATTCCTTGCTATACTTAAGAGTTTTCTACACCAGAATGGGAATGGGAATGTTTGTTCTATGACATTGTACTTGACAAGTTGTAATCTGTTTTTAATTTTGTAAGTCTTTACTCTTAAGAGATTATCTTGAGTTCCAGAAATGTGGACTTTGGGTTTATAAACTTCAAAACATTAAAAACTATAGGAACTTTTGAAGCTGGATTATACTTTACATTATAAAATGAACATAGGTCCTTGGGCATAAAGGCTAGAAGGTTATAATTCCATTGTATTAGGGTAGCAAGATGACCAGGGTTTAAGCTGTGATGCTTAATGGTAATGATAAACTTAACAGGGTTAAGGATAGTCTCTGATAGGAAACTAACCTGTGAGAAATTATTTTGATTAGGTAAATTGAAATAAGATCCTGAGACTGGCTTCTAGACTGTATTACAAAAAAAAAGTGAAAAGAAATGAATACAATCTTAAAAGGACCAATAAGCAAGAGGGCACAACTGGCACTTAGTGCTTGCCACTAATACTAAGGATTAATATGTGATCTCCAAAGACCAGAAGGGAAGCCAGTCCTGCAACCTGTCCTCTGTTCAAATCCATCCACATACAAGTGCTGACAAGGAGATGGAGGGAATACAGCCCTTCAGTACTGTTGGAAGGGATGTCAACTACTTCAACCTCTATAGAAGTCAGCGTGAGGCTTGTCAAAATATTAGACATATACCCACACCAATGGGAGAGTACACATATATATGCAAAATAAATAGATAAATAAATGTTAATAAAATGAAATGAAAAGGGAGAAAGTAAGCTGCCTGGCTCCATTTCCTGTAGCCATGATGGTGATTGACTCCTATCCTCTGGAACTAATCAAACCTTTCTTTCTATAAATTCTGTTGGTCATGGTATTTTATCACAGCAACAGAAAAGAAATTAAAACAACCATATTGTCCAAAGATGTCTTTTCATTTTAATTGATAAGAAACAATTCTAAATTCAAAATGTGGTTATTTTGCAGAAGTAAAGTATCTCAGTCTACTTTGTAGTCATTGTGAACTGCATTAAATTCTTAATTATTAATATCTTATTGATTGGCCATATGTTATAAAACCTTAATTTTTCATTGTGTATTTCAGTTTCTGTTTTTATTTGAAGCATATCTTGATATCATTTATATTTTTCTATTCTTGTTGGTGAAATGTGCATTTTCATTAATAATGAATTGGTTAGTATTCTAAACTGATTATTCAGAAGAGACTAATTGAATAAATACTAAATGGTATGAAATTATTATTTAAACATCTCTTTCAATTATATAAAATTCTTCTTTAAATGTCAAGGTAAGTTTTATGTTGATTAAACTTTCTAAACAATAATTATCTAAATACATCAGTTAACATGTTTACCACTCCATTTTCATGAAAATATCAATTATCTCAGCAACTTGAGCATTTTCAATTTTAAATGACATAAAAAATTCAGAGCCACTCCCACAACATTTTAATGTTAGAATATGATAAAATTTATGAAATATCTTTGTCATGTTTGTGGATTGTGTTATAAAACAGTACTCTGTATGTAAACCTGACACAGTACTATGGAATCAATTATACTTTAGCAATTTCCATCTCAATATTACACATCACTTCATGTAAGTGACTATATAGTTTAATGTAGTTAATATAGTTTAATGTTGTGCTATATTAACACTATGGTAAATAGGTAACAAGTATGTTCCTTATGGAAGGAAAAAAAAACAGTATTTGTTTGCTTTAGATACTTGAAACTAGGTACTGTTATATTTGATAAATATGTAAGCAATAAAACTTCAGATTTATTTACCTAAGTGTATTTGAGAAATGAACGTTACTATTTAAGACAGGATCCTGACAAGAAAACTTATTATTTTACTGCTGGTCAGATTATTGGAGAGAATGTTGCCTGATTCCTAAAATTAGCAGACTTCATGTATTCATTCAGGACTTTTTTCTTTTTTCTTTTATTAATATTAACCATTCCATTTGTTCACATCTCAAATGATATCCCACTTCCCGGTTCAGCCCACCCCCACCAACCCCCTCATCCCATGATATCCCACTTCCTGGTTACCCTTCCTCCAACCCCCATCCCACATCTGACCATCCTCATCCCTTTTGCTTGTAAGAGGATGCTCTCCTTCCTACCCACACTCTCCTGCCCCACCACTCCAATATCCCCTTACTAAGGGGCATCAAATCTTCTGAGGACCAAGGACCTCCCTGTTGCTGTCTGGCAAGGCAATCCTCTGCTACATGTATATCTGGAGCCAAAGATCCCTTTAGGTACAGTCCTTGATTGGTAGTCAAGTCTCTGGGAGAATTTGGTGGTCTGGCTGTTCTTCCAATGGGGTTGCAATTCCCCTCTGCTCCTTCAGTCCTTCTGCCACCTCCCTAACCTGATTCCTGGAGTGGGCTTTAAGCATCTGCCTCTGCATTTATTGGTTGATGGTTGGACCACCTCTCCAGGAACTGCCACCCTTGCTTCCTCTCTGCAAGCACCTCTTGACCCCTGCAACAGCGTTGGGTTTGGTGTCGGCAGATAAGAACGGCCCCCCAGGTGGGGCTATTCCCCAGCTGTCCCTTCCTTCAGTCTCTCCTCCATTTTTTGTCTGTCTTTCCTTTGGAAAGGAATATTTATGAGTTAAAAAAAAAAAAAACAACTTTGAGTTGGGTAGGTGGCTCCATCCCCCAGCCTGGGGACATGCCTATCTACTGGAGGTGGTCTCCACAGGATCTATCTCCCGCATCTCTGCCCATTACTGCTAAAGTTAACCCCATTGGGTCCTGTGAGCCTCATATTTCTCTGGTGTCTCAGACCCTCCAGTGGCTATCCCCAGTTCCTCATCTCCCCTGCTACCTATTTTTATGTGATTTCCTGATCCACTGTACCTCTTTCACATCTCCTCCAGATTCTGATACTGCCACACTTATTTTCTCCTCCTCCTTTCTGCCTTCCTTGTCCCCCTCTCCTGCCATCTCCTGCAATCTTCCCGTTCCTCCCTGCATGCAGGACTGAAGCATCCACCCCTGATCTGTCTTCCCTCTATGCTCCATATAGTTGTATCATATGCATTGTGAGCTTTTGGGTTAGTATCCATTTATTAATGAGTACCTACCATGTGTGTTTTTTGTGACTGGGTTACCTAATCCATGATATTTTCTAATTCCACCCATTTGCCTGTGAATTTCATGAAGTCATTGTTTTTATCATTGTGTAGTACTCCATTGTGTGTATGTACCACATTTTCTCTAACCATTCCTCTGTTGAGGGACATCTGGATTATGTCCAGCTTCTGGCTATTATAAATAAGGCTGCTGTGAACATAGAGGAGCATGTGTCCTTATTGATTTTTGGAGCATCTTCTCAGTATATGCCCAGGAGTGATATAGATGGGTTCTCACGTTAATATATCCAATTTTCTGAGGAACTGCTAGACTGATTCCCAGAGTTGTTATACCAGCTTACAGTCCTACCAACAATGGAGGAGTATTCCTCTTTCTCCACATACTTACCAGCATCTGCTGTCACCTGAGTTTTAATCTTAGACATTCTGATTGGTGTGAGGTAGAATATTATGGTTGTTTTGATTTGCATTTCCCTGATGACTAAGTATGCTGAACATTTTTTAGATGCTTCTTAGCTATTTGGTATTCCTCAGTTGAGAATTCTTTGTTTAGCTCTGTAGCATATGACAACAACTCCAAGTCTCTGAAGAAAGAAATATAAGAAGATCTCAGAAGATGGAAAGATCTCCCATGCTCACAGATTGGCAGGATTAATATAGTAAAAATGGCCATCTTGCTGAAAGTATTCTACAGATTCAATTCAATTCCCATCAAAATTCCAATTCATTTCTTCATAGAGTAAGAAAGAGCAATTTGCAAATTCATCTGGAATAACAAAACATGCAGGATAGCAAAAACTATTCTCAACAATTTCTGAGGGAATCGTCCCTGACCTCAAGGTATACTACAGAGCAATTGTGGTGAAAACCACATGGTGTTGTGACGGGCAGGTAGATCAATGGAATAGAATTGAAGAGCCAGAAATGAAGCCACACATCTATGGTCACTTGATCTTTGACAAAGGAGCTAAAACCATCTAGTGGAAAAAAGTGGAAACATTTTCAACAAAGGTGTTATTTCAAAGTGAGGTTAGCATGTAGAAGAATGCAAATCATCCATTCTTATCTCCTTGTACAATTGTCAAGTCCAAGTGGATCAAGGACCTCCTTATGAACCCAGATACACTGAAACAAATAGAAAAGAAATTGAGGATGAGTGCAAAATTTCCTTAACAAAACACAGCTTATGCTCTAAGATCATGAATTGACAATTGGAACTTCATAAACTCGTAAAGATTCTTTAAGGCAAAGGACACTGTCAATAGGACAAAATGGCAACCAACAGATTTGGAAAAGGTCTTTACTGACCCTCTATCTAATAGAAGGCTAATATCTACTATATACAAAGAACTCAAGAAGTTAGATTCCAGAGAACCAAATAAGTCTTCTTTGACTTCTTACTTCAGAGACTTGAAGTTCTTGTCATACAGATCTTTCACTTGCTGGATTAGAGTCACACCAAGGTATTTTCTATTATTTGTGATTATTGTGAAGGGTGTCATTTCCCTTATTTCTTTCTCATACTTTTTAATCCTTTGAGTAGAGGAAGGCTACTGATTTGAGTTAATTTTATATCCAGCCACTTTGCTGAAGTTGTTTATCAGCTGTAGGAGCTCCCTAGTAAATTTTTGGGGGCCACTCATATATGCAATCATATCATCTGCAAACAGTAATAACTTGTCTCCTTCTTCCCAATTCATATCATTTTGCTCTCTCTCTCTCTCTCTCTCTCTCTCTCTCTCTCTCTCTCTCTCTCTCCCTCTCTCTCTCTCTCTTTTTCTTTTTGTCTGATTGCTGTGCCTAGAACTTCAAGTATTATATTGAATAGCTAGGGAAAGAGTAGGCAGCCTTGTCTAATCCCTGATTTTAATGGGATTGCTTTGAGTTTCTCCCCATTTAGTTTGATATTGGCTATTCATTTTCTGTGTATTGTTTTTATTATAATTAGGTATTCAATTTAAATTCCTGATTTCTCTAACATTTTTAACATGAATGAGTATTGCATCTTGTCAAAGGCTTTTTACACATCTAAGGAGAGGATTGTGTTGTTTTTTCTCTGAATTTGTTTATATATTGGATTACATTGATTTATTTCAATATATTGAACCATCAATATATAGCCAGTGTTCTTAACTGACACATATCAACAGTTGGAGATAAGAAATTCAAATTGACAAATAACCTCTAGTGAAATAGAAATATTAAAATTCTCCCAACCATAAAACAGTGCAGAGTTATATGGTTGTTATTAGCACAGAATTCAAGCAGAGTTTCAAAGAAGAATTAACACCAATACTCTGCAAATTGTTGCACAAAACAGAAACAGAAGAAGCATTGCTCAATACATTCTATGAGACCACAGTTACATGTATTCCAAAACTTCATAGAGAACCAACAAAGAAAAATATTGCACAATTTATTTTATAAGCATAGATGAAAAAAATCTCAACAAAATACCCACAAATTGAATCAAGAACACATCCAAAAGATTATCTACCATGAACAAGTAGGCTTCATCCCAGAGATACAGAGATGGTTCAAAATATGTAAATTCATTAGTATAAATAAACTAAAAGGCAAAACACATGAATATCTCATTAGATGTAGAAAATTTCTTTGACAAAATCCAATACCCCTTTATGATAAAAGTCCTGGAGTGTTTACGTTTTACAAGGGACGTACTTTATCATAACAAAGGTAATAGACAGGAAGCCCATAGCTGCCATCGACTGTACTTGGTAGGGCCCTCAACCCGAGGGAGAAGTCAGTGTCTCGGTATTCAGGTGAGCAAGGAGTCGGTGAAAATGACAAACAGACACTGACACAAGAGAGTGCTGGATCTGAATGTAATTTCTCAAAGTGAGCATCAGATTTATAATACACAAGAAAATAAGAAAGTTAGGTGACATATCAGCCAAAGTACATTGAGGCTGATTAATGACTCTTTACACAAAACAGAAGAATGCATACATAAAGACTGACGGGGACCAGGCCTTGTAACAACTGAGACAAAGTCAGCCCTATCTAAGGTCAGCTATATTCTTAGAAACCACGTGTGAGGTCTTTACGCTCCAGGGGAAAGGGCTTTTACACCCAAGCCATAGTTCTAATTCTGATTTATTGTTTAACCTACCACCAGCCAGCTCTTAGTAAATACCTAACTATGCTATCTCTCTGAGCTAGTGAAAGTATGTACTAAGGAATTCTGCTCTTGCTAACCTTTTCATGAATAATGCAATACTCTAGTTCCTCTTTAAACCGCAGCCCAATCTTCTTCCTAAACCATTGTAAAATCCTGTATATGGAAGTGAATCAGCATTATTCTAAGTAGTTTTGTAAGGGACTTTCTTCTATTAAGTAATGTAGTCTGCCATACCTAACTATAATAAGAATTCTTAACTTACTTTGTTAAGCTTGCTCTGAAGTTTCTAACTCTATTTAGTAGATAGTAATGCCTGATTTCATTCACTATCTCTCTTTCAATACTGGAGGCATTTCATCTGAATAAGTAACATTCTTACTAAATTCCAAGCCCAGGGTTGGCACAAGGACTGCCTAGAACATCAGGACATCGGTGAAAGCCAGGAAGCAAAGTTCAATTTAACTAGCTATTTGTCAAATCATTCCTTGGGGCACCTATAGTAAAACAATACTGAAAAAAAGCGCACAGAACCCTCCACCAACTATTACAAGGACAAATCTGAAACACATCTGTTTGTGGAACTTTCCAGGAGACAAGTTTCTGTGAAACATTTTGCCTCAGGACTGTGGCCAAGCTTTTGGACTTGTCATGCATACTCCACTGGAGTGGGTGTGGCACATAGCCAATATCAACTTAAATAGAGAGAAACTCAAAAGTATTTTCACAAAATTGGGAATAAGACAAAACTTTCTACTCTCTCCATATTTAATCAATATAGTAATTGAAGTCTTAGGGGAACAATAAGACAGCTTAGGGAGATCAACATGATAAAATAGGAAGGGAAGAATTCAAAGAATCCTTATTTGCAGATGTTATAATAGTATACTTTTGTGATCCAAACAATTCCACCAGAAAACTCCTACAGCTGATAAACATTTTCATCAACACCATAGTTGTAGTTGTACACAAAATTAATTCACAATAATCAATAGCTCTCATATATTCAAATGGAAAATATTCTAAAAATGATATCAGGGATTTAACACATTTTACAATACCCTCAAACAGTATGAAATATCTTGGGGTGATTTTACAAGAAACTGAAAGACGTGCATGATATAAACATTAACATTAGAGAAAAATTGAAGAAGATATTAGGAGATCTAAAGCTCTCTCATATTCATGGGTTAGTAGAATTAATATAGTGAAAATGACAATCCTACCAAAAGCAATAAAGATTCAATAAAATCCCCCATCAGATTGAATCCTCATCAAAATTCCAGTACAATTCTTCGCATATAACAAAAGGACAATTTTCAACTTCATAAGAAAAATCCCAAGATAGCTAAAATAATCCTGAATAATCAAAGCAATGCTGGAGGTATCATGATCTAGAAATAAACCTCATTTTATTTGCTAAAGCTATTGCCATACTATGTAATAAAAGTCCTATAATATAATGACAATTATTTAACAATTGTATAATCTAAACATTATTCTTAGTAATGGAAATATCCTGACAGATAGCAGTTGCTGTCCCACATTAATATTGGGTGATGATTGTGAACATAATTAGTTATATACACCAACCCTTTTTTATTAATTTAGTTCATTGCTTAATTGGATAGGTCATTACCTCTTTAATTTATTTCTTATTTATTCTCTCTCTCTCCCTCCCTCCCTCCCTCCCTCACTCCCTCCTTCCCTCCCTCCCTCCGTGTGTGTGTGTGTGTGTGTGTGTGTGTGTGTGTGTGTGTGTGTGTGTGTGTTGTGGCATGTATGGAGAGATCTGATCTTATGTTCAGACTCCATCTTAGACAACCTGACATAAAGTTGAACTTGAGTTAAATAATAGACTGGATCCTAGCACCACTTCCCAGGTTACTCATCAAAAAACTATAGTCTAGCAAAAGTTTCAGTATACTCCCCAACAAACCTGTGTCTCCAGGTTACAAGCCTGCTCCTGGCACTTCACTTCCTAACAACCACCATTCAGGAGGAAAACAGGACTTAAGTTTATGGTTTAGCTCCCAGCACCAGCCAATTTTGTTAAGAGCAACACAATTCTGTAGTAACCACCCAATCAGATGTATACCAGGCTAGAACCCCCCTCACTTTTTTGGCATTTCCTATGAAACCTTGTCCCTCTGAGAGCTCTGGGCTTCACCCTGCTATACTAGCGTGTCAGTTATGATGGTATATCCTGGGTATGAGCTTGTAAATAAAGGAAACTAGTGTGACTGCATTGGACTTTGATCCTTGGTGGCTTTTTGGGGTTCATGAACCAGAACAGGCACATTTGCATACATGTAGACATCAGGGCAGGACTAGAATGTCTTTCTGTAATGTTCCCTGCTTTATTTCTTTAAGATAGAGTCTCCCTCTGAACTAGAAAATCATATTTTTTGCTAGGATGAAAAAAAAACACTTATGATCTGCCTGTCTCTGTCTACCAAAGATGGGGTTACAGGAGAGAGTGGTACTATTTCACACTGGTGCTGGGGACTTGAATTCAGGTGCTTATGCTTACCCACTGAGATTCCTAGCCTCTCCTATCTCTTCTTTTCTTTCTTAGTCTTTCTTTCTTTCGTTCTTTCTTTCTTTCTTTCTTTCTTTCTTTCTTTCTTTCTTTCCTTCTTTCGTTCTTTCTTTCGTTCTTTCTTTCATTCATTCCTTTGTTCTTTCATTCTTTCATTCTTTCTCTCTTTCTCGCTTTCTTTCTTTGAGATAATATATATTACTTACATTTTTACCAGGAGATCTGCTCCAGCCAGCGCAACAGGTTATCAGCATACATGCCCCTCTGAAGACCCCATAGTATGAAGGCATCCTAAAAGATCTGCTTCAGCCAGGGCCACAGGTCTCCCAGGAGACCTGCAGCAACCAATGGACACAGGAGGCAGGCTCCAGACAGAGACACCCAGGCTAATTAATACCAGAGATAACCAGATGGTGAGAGGCAAGAGCAAAACCATAAGCAATCGAAGCTAATATATTTTGGCATCATCAGAACCTAGGTCTCCCAACACAGCAAGCCCTGGATACCCCAACACACATGAAAACCAAGATTCTGAACTGAAATCCTATCTCATGAAAATAACAGAGGGATCCCATATATGTTGGGTTTCTCAGGGGTCCCAACTGCTGAGGTTACAAGGGCTAGTCTCTTGCTTGTTGCCCTGAGTGCAGCAAATCTCCTGGGAGATCTGCAGACTGTGGGGTCTGTTGCCCTGTGTGTACAGCATATCTCCTGGGATGCCATCAGACTATGTGAGTTTCAGAGGGGCAGACACACTTATTATCTGCCCTGGCAGAATGCATAAGCCAAAAGGGAGGTTGAGATCTAGTGGAGGAGAGGAGTCCCACATCTGCTGGGCTCCTCAAGTGTCCCAGATGCTGCAGTTATTTTGGAGGGTCCCTTACCTGTTGACCCAGGTGCAGCAGATATCCTGGGAGGCATTCAGACTGTGGGATCTTCAGAGGGGTAAACACAGTAATGATCTGCTCAGGCTGAAGGTGTAGGATAGAAGGGAGGTGGAGAAGGAGCAGAGAACTGCAAAACAATTTTGCTTATGAATATTGATTCAAAAATACTCAATAAAATTCTAACAAGCAAAATTCAAGAACTCATCAAAACCATTGTTCATCATGATCAAGTAGACTTAATCCTAGGGATTCAAGGTTGGTTCAATATACAGAAATCCATTAACAAAGTCCACTATATAAATAAACTCAAAGAAAAAAAGCACATGACCATCTCCTTAGATGCTGAAAAAGCATTTGACAAAATACAATACACCTTCATATTAAAAGTACTGGAGAGATCACGAATTCAAGGTTCATACCTAAACACAAGAAAAGCAGTATACAGCAAACTAACAGCCAATATAAAATTAAATGGGGAGATACTTGAAGTAATCCCATTAAAATCAGGGACAAGAAAAGGATGCCCACTCTCCTGGTATCTATTCAATATAGCACTGAAAATTCTAACTAGAGCAATAAGACAACAAAAGGAGATTAAGGAGATACAAATTGGCAAAGAAGTCAAGGTATCACTATTTGCAAATTATATAATAGTATACATAAGTGGCCCCCAAAATTCTACCAGAGAACTTTTACAGCTGATAAACAATTTCAGCAAAGTAGCTGGATATAAAATTAACTCAAACAAATCAGTAGCCTTCCTTTATACATGTGATAAACAGGCTAAAAATGAAAATAGGGAAGCAACACCCTTCACAATCATCACAAATAATCTAAAATAATTTGGGATAACCAAACAAACAAGTGAAATATCTGTATGACAAGAACTTCAAGTCTCTGAAGAAATAAATCAAAGAAAAATATAGAAAATGGAGAGATCGCCCATGCTCATGGATTGGTAGGATTAACATAGTAAAAATGGCCATCCTAACGTCTACAGATTCAATGCAATCCCCACCAAAATTCCAACATGATTCTTCAAAGAAATAGAAAGAGCAATTCTCAGTTTCATGTGGACAAACAAAAAGCCCAGGATAGCAGAAACAATTTCTCACAATAAAAGAACTTCAGGGTGAATCACCATCCTGGCCCTCAAGCTGTACTACAGAGCAATAGTGATAAAAAATGTCATGGTATTGGTACAGAGTCAGACAGGTTGATCAATGAAATAGAACTGAGGACCCAGAAATAAAACCACACATTTGTGGACACTTGATATTTGACAAAGAATCCAAAAATAAACAGTGGAAAAAAGAAAGCATCTTCAGTAAATGGTGTTGGTCTAACTGGTAGTCAGTATGTAAAAAAATAAAAATAGATCCATATTCCTCACCTTGCAAAAGCTCAAGTCCAGTTGGATCAGATCCTCCACATAAAACCATAATAACTGAAAGCAGCAGGTAGGAAAGAGCCTTAAACTCTTTGACATGAGGTGAAAATTCCCTAAACAGAACTCCAATGGCTCATGCTCTAAGATCAAGAATTGATAAATGGGACCTCATAAAACTGAAAAGCGTCTCTAAGGCAAAGGACATAGTCAGTATGACAAATCGGCAACCAACAGATTGGAAAAAAATCTTCACTAACCCGACATCTGATAGAGGGCTAATATTCAAAATATGTAAAGAACTCAAGAAGCTAACCTTCAGTTAACCAAACAACCTAATCAAAAAAATGAGATATAGAAATAAACAGAAAATTCATGACAGGAATTTTGAATGGCTGAGAAGCACTTAAAGAAATGTTCAAAGTCCTTAGTGACCAGAGAAATGCAAATCAAAACGACAGTGAAGTAATGTCAGTGGTAATTTGAAAGTATATGCTTTCAAATAATTGTATGACAGTGCAGTTGTTTGTTTTGTCCATGAAATTCTGTTAATATGTTAATATTCCACAGGATGGCAGAACACTGGGTGATAACTAGAGAATGTTCTTAGGTACTCTTGGAGTTTACAAAAAGAATAAAAAAGTGAAGAAGTCACCCAGCACTTAAGTGTGGCCATTGATTATTGAACATGCACAATGTTACTAAAAATTATTATCTGAAGGCTGAGTCTATTTAAAAGTAATTACTGACAGATTTTGAAAAGAACACTTAACACCAAGTGGAAAGAGTGAGAAAAGAAAACCTTACACCAAGAAAACACAGATATTACCTGAGATATAAGCTCTCTTCTTGAACCTCCATAAGAGTGAAGATGATATTGCCTTGACAGGAAATCAATATAAAATCTCTTAAAATCCTGTAGACATAGAATGGCCCTTGTGTTTGGGGATAATAGTTGTGTACCTGGGAAATAAATCCTTCAGCATCTCTACAGCTCCGTGGTAAAGAGAGCTTGCTCTTACAACCAGTCTCTCTTCAAATATCTATTTGTTTGTTTCCATTTTTTTTGATATCACATCAGATGGGGGACTGATAAGTCTATTTTCTTCTGACTTCAGAGAACATGGAAACTTTATCTAGGTGGGAGGTAAGAAACCTCTTCATTGTTGTTACTTAATGGATGGATTGACTACACAACAAACAGTCTTTAAAGTTCAAGAAACTTATTACAAATTCAGCATCTAAAACAAATTCTAGATAGTCAAATATAAGCAGTTTATTGGAAATAATTTGGTTTTTCTTGAAATACGTCCTAATTATCATTGATTCAGTGTTTTTCCTCCTCAAATTCTATAACTTACTTTTCTCTTTCCATCATTATGATAGCAAAGAATTGATACTCACCTATCAAAATGTAACACATGCATTTGGCTATAGGTGTGGAGTGACATCTGCTTACTGAAATGCCAACCCCTTCCCTCTTGAGCAGATACTGCGCCTTATTAAAAATGACTTCTAAACTTGGTGGATATGCATACAACATAACCTATCATACTTATGTATGATAAGAATCAAACATGAAAAGAATTTCTAGCTTTAATGAAACTCTCTAGAATAGTGAAGGTCATGGGTCATGACATGGTTGTGTAGTTTAAGTATTTTATCATGCCTTCCAATTCTTCAATACTTTACATTATCACTATTTTCTGTGTTTGGAATCACTTACTTTACTATATATTTTATTACCATCCCGTTGTTTGCTAAATTTTATCGTGCTCCATTGCTCTCTATACTTCCAGACAAGCATTCCTCTTTGCTACAGCCAATGAGAGAGTAATATTAAAGTCTGGGAGTGAGTTGTTCTGTCCTAGGTAGAGTTCCTGAATTGATTATTACAGGCCCCCACTTCAGTCTCAGTCAACCCTACAGATGTTCTCTGCCCATCATCTCTCCCAACATTCCTTTTGCAACCCTAGGATGGTGAAAAGCATCCTTGCTAATAAAATGCTTTCTCATTTGGATTTCTTATGAAGATGTATATAGACTTGAGAGTAGCTTTGTAAAGAATATCTTCAATTGTTCCTCACAGAACCTACTTTAAAAATATTCCTTTTAATTATCTGGTCTGATTACCACTGTCCTCTAGGAAATCATGTGGGAATAGAGGCTTTCCCATAGAGGTTGCTAGACTGTAGTACATCAGTGAATACAAAAGAAAACTCAGAAAACCAAACAAACAAACAAAAAATAACAAACAAACAAACAAAAAATAACAAACAAACAAACAAACAAACAAAAAACTACGTTTGCAGCCCCATAGGAGGAACAACAATATGAACCAAATAGTAACCCCAGAGCTCCCAGGGACTAAACAACCAAAGACTATACATGGTGTGACCCATGGCTCTATTCACATATGTAGCTGAGGATGTCCTTGTCAGTCATCAATGGGAGGAGAGGCCCTTGGTCGTGTGAAGGCTCTATGCCCTTCTATAGGGGAATTTGAGGACCAGGAAGCAAGAGTGGGTAGGTTGGTGATCAGGGAGAGTGGGGAGAGGATTGGGTGTTTTCAGAGGGGAAACCAGGTAAGAGAATAACATTTGAAATGTAAATAAAATATCTAATAAAAAAAGAATATGCTTGTATGCATGTACATGTGCTTACAGGTGCTTGTGCAAAATAAAAAGAAGTGTCAGAATAGAATTGAACTCCACCACAAACACAAATGATACTGGTTATTTTCACTGCAAATCCCAACAGCATGTATTGATTCATATCATCATTTCCATATCTGAAATTCTCATCTGCCCTGCCATGATGTGCACAGCTTTGAGACTGACCGGACCAAGGACCTGAGAAATAAAGAAACAACAGATGCATGTACAGAATAGCTGCTATCTAGTGAGTGGTGTGATCTGATGGAGATGTACTAGCTGCCTGGGAATTCAGTACATTTATTACATACAACTGAGTAAGAGTCAGGTTCTCTAATTTTGGTAAGGAGTCTAAGTATGGAAACAGTCTTAGGCTTCAGTCATCAGGAAAGAGGCCACTATCCTTATACGTTCTGCACATATTGTCAGCTTCTGTAGTTGGATCAGATGAGGGCCTTGTCATTCTCTTGTTGCTAACTTTGCTATTCCCACAGGCCTGATGCACTAGGATCCTTAATATGGCCATGCCGCAATCACAAATTCTCATTCATACATAGGTACACTTGCTCTCCATAGAGACAACATAATGAATTGTGCACTTTTGTACAATCATGATTTTTCTGTTTTTAACATGAAGTGTAGAATATTTCTTTCTTACCCTCATCCCCCCTTTTCTATACCTACCTTTTTTCCAGTTATTTCATATTGGACTTACTACCATGTTGAATTCACGTGGTCTGTACTATTTACACTATTTTGTATAAACGAAGTCCTTCCTTACAGTATCAACAGTCCACATCAACCTTCCATTTATAAAATAAATTCTAGAAAAATAGTGATTTCTTTAATAAAATAGGTATTGTGGTTAGGGCTGAAATATAACTAGGAAAATGGATTTAGCATACAGGAATATCCATGCTGCAAATAAATTTATAAAAAGCAATACAATGTACATATAAATATGTCATATTACACTAGGAATTCTTTAATGCATTTAGATAATAACTTATTTTATCCTAACATATTTGTGTGACAATGCAGTCATGGCACCAAAGTTTGTAGGTGATGTTGACCTCTAAGGCTTTCACCATGCAGCCTCCTTCTGAGGTTTCCTGCCTTGCTATGAATATATTTCTAAGCAGTAGATATGTAAGCTGCATGAGTCTTCTAGAATTACTCACAGTTTGCCTGTGTTACATTTCTTAGGAGATAGGGCTTATTTTGCATATTGACAACTTTCTTAATATTCAATTTCTTTCTTATTTATTCTCTTTGTGGCCTAAAATAGTTTTGGGACATAACAATGATAATTTGGACAACTAAGAAAGTAGACTATTAGTATATAAAGGTATGAGAACTTATGCTATTTTTCATGTTTCTTGGGATTCTGGTTGTATTTATTTTCAAATCCACTTTATGCATCTACCTTAGAATAAAAGTGATCTTTTGTTTTCTCATAGAATATTTCAAAAGTAAAAGTATGAAAGAGCAGTTCTAATTTTCATCTTGTATTAACAAATATTTTGTCATGGGAATTATAAAAAAAATCATTTTAACTTACTCAAGTGTGGGTTCACAATACTTGTGCTCACTCTCCACTAATATGATTTCCTCTGTCTTTTCCATGCGTACTTTGAAAGCCAATCTGGCTCTTTTTGTACACAACAATATTAAGACTGACTGTCTTTTGTCTATTCAAAATATGTTACTAGTTCCTTCAACATAGTCTTTGAGAATATCTTCCTTCTGTATTTATACTATTTTTATTTGATTTCTGGCACCAGCATTGTTCCTCCTTGGCAATGACACCTTCATAAAAAAATACTAAACAGTGTTACCAACTTCCTAAGACCTACAGTTTATCATTCTAAACAAAATCATTGTTCAACATTAATAAGAACAATTTTTTGAGGAAACCTATATATTAAATTTTAAAATGTATGCCAAAGTCAGCTTATAACAAAACAGCTCTTTTCCACTGTGGACCTCAGTTGGGGAAATTCCACAGAATAACCTCAAGCTTTCTAAGTCTTTCTTTGACAATGCCCCGTCTATCCGTGAAACCATGGAAACTCTCATTTGTTTATGTCACAGAGTTTCCTCATTCTAGTATTTCCTACAAATTCTTCACATTTCCATTTGTCTGTTAACTTCGCTACTCACCTGTCCTGACAGGAGCTCTGCTTTGTCCACTAACACTTTAAGAAACATAATCATGGGATAGATTCCCGGGTATGGCAGACTCTAGATGGTCCATCCTTTCATCTCAGCTCCAAACAATATGAACTACCCAGTACCCCGCAGAGCTCGTGTCTCTAGCTGCACATGTATCAGAAGATGGCCTAATCGGCCATCAGTGGAAAGAGAGGCCCACTGGTTGTGCAAACTTTATCTGCCTCAGTACAGGGGAATGCCAGGGCCAAGAAGTGGGAGTGGGGGAGTGGGGGAGTGGGGGAGTGGGTGGGGGAGCATGTGGGGGACTTTTGGGATAGCATTGGAAATGTAAATGAAATAAATACCTAATAAAAAAGAAACATAATCATGGACAATAATACTGATAATTATGAAACATCACAATTACTCTATAGTACAGATTGAGGTCAGGGATGGTGATTCCACCAGAAGTTCTTCTATTGTTGAGAATAGTTTTCACTATCCTAGGTTTTTTGTTATTCCAGATGAATTTGCAAATTGCAGGTTTTCAACTCTGAAGAATTGAGTTGGAATTTTGATGGGGATTGCATTGAATCTGTAGATTGATTTCAGCAAGATTGACAGTTTTATTCTATTAATCCTGAGAATACATGAGCATAGGAGATCTTTCCATCCTCTGAGATGTTTGATTTCTTTCTTCACAAATTTGAAATTCTTATCCTACACATCTTTCGCTTTCTTAGTTAGACTCATGTCAAGGTATTTTATATTATTTGTGACTATTGTGAAGGGTGTTGTTCCCTAATTTCTTTCTCAGCCTGTTTATCCTTTGTGTAGAGGAAGGTCACTGATTTGTTTGAGTTAATTTTATATCCAGCTACTTTGCTGAAGTTGTTTATCAGGTTTAGGAGTTCTCTGGTGGAACTTTTGGGGTCACTTAAGTATACTAACATATCATTTGCAAATAGTGATTGCTTGACTTCTTCCTTTCCAATTTGTATCCTTTTGATTTCCTTTTCTCATCTATTTGCTCTGGCTAGGACTTCCAGTACTATATTGAAGTAATTTTAAAAAGAAAAAAAAAAAAAAAAAAGCAAAACCTGTCAGGTCTGAAAGTCACAGAGCAGAGTAAAACTATGCATTCAACCAACCATTGGATGAAGCACAGGGTCCCCAATGGAGGAGCTAGAGAATGCTAAAGGGGTTATCATCTCCATAGGAGGAACAACAATATGAACTAACCTGTACCCCCAGAGCTCCGAGGGACTAAACCACCAACCAAAGAGTACACAAGGTGGGACTCACGGCTCCAGCTGCATATGTAGTAGAGGATGGCAGAGTCAGTCATCAATGGGAGGAGAGGCCCTCGGTCCTGTGAAGGCTCTATTCCCCAGTGTAGGGGAATGCCAGGGCCAGGAAGCAGGTGTGGGTGGGTTGGTGGGAGAAGTGGGAGGAGGGAGGGTATAGGGGTGGTTGGGGTGAGACCAGGAAAGGGGACAACGTTTGAAATCTAATAAAAAAAATGAAATTTTTTTTCTGGGAAATCCTAATCAAGATCTGTCCCATCTGAGCCATTGTATAGTATAACATATCATAATTGAAAGCAAGAGATATGGGCCAAAATTTTTGTTTAATAATTTGATGTTTAATCTGCTGAATTTTGTGAGTTTGACACATTTTGATAAGTCATTTATGGAAGAAAGAGACTCTAAATGTAGTACAGCACCTGTCTTATTAGAAGAATAAGATGGATCAGTCATGGCATCATCTAGATAACAATTAGATCAAAAAAATCCTTGGCTACAAGGGCATCCAAAGGGGTCTTACTATGCCATCTCTCAGGAGGATATATTTAATAATAGGATCATGGGTCCATAGATCTTACTAATTAAGGTCGATTACTTAAATGCCTGTGGTGGTTTGAATGAGAATGGACCCATAGGCTAATATATTTCAATGCCTAAATCCATTTGGTAGAACAACTTGGGAAAGATTACGGAGTGTGCCCTTGTTGGAAAGGAATACCACCAGAGTTGGGCTTTGCAGTTTCAAAAGACCACTGCTAATTAACGCTCTGTTCTCATGTTTGTGGATCGAAAAGTGAGCTCTCAGCTACTACTCCTGCACTATCCATGTCTGCCTCCTACTGGGTTCTGTGCCATTATTGTCACAAGCTTTAAACCCCTGGATTCATGAGATCGAAATAAACACTTTATAATATAAGGAAAAAAAATCTAACATCCACCTGTGACAGGTCAAATGCCACTCTTTCTAATAACTTGAAATGAAGCAGTATAAAAATCAGAAAACAACCAAAAATATTTTTTAATGGAGCTTATCTCCTAGGGCGGAGATGCATAATAAAATATCAAACTGTAAATTAATAAATCTTAACACAGGGTAAATTCAATGACAAGCAGGATAACCCTGGAAAGTGAATGGGATTCACTAAAGAGGATGCTACATATTAAAAGTGTGATGAAGAAACGTTTATTGGTGAAGTGGCATTTGGGTACAAATGCAAGAGGAACATGTGAATTATGTTGCACATACACTTTAGACTACTTTCTTTAACTTTTTCTTTTTAAAATTATTTTTATTAAAATTTTTATTTTAATTTTGAGAATTTTGTACATGAATATTTTATTTATATAACTTTTATCATTCACTAAACTCTTTGTAACTCTCCTTATGTCCTCATCTCCCTCTCTTATATTATTGACTTCTCTTTCATTTAACTATTGCTGTTCTACACAAGCACACACACACACTCACACCTCACATGGATTCCCTCACACAACTTTATGAGTGCATTTAGTGTTGTTCATATGAATATGTGTTCAGAGCTGACAATTTGAGATTACATTAAGCATCAGTTTGCCTGTCCCTGAATAAGATTAGTATTTCCTCTTTCAGCATCCAGTACTTTCCTATAATTCTTCATCTAGAACTAGAGTTATGTGCGATTTTCCCAAATCTACCTTGGCATGTCCACCTGTATTGTTATTTTTAGATCTTGTTCCGGCAACAATGTTGTTGGAATCTCATGAATGTAGCTTTTTCATTGTATATTAAAGACACAATCTCACAACAAATTTTCTGATCTGATTCTTAGACTTTTCAATATTTTTCTCCTTCTTCTTCCTTGTTGACACTTGATTCTGATGTATAGGAGTTATGTTGTGTATGTAGCTGTGGTTAGGTATCCCATAGTCTATTGCTCACTGCACATTAACTAGTTGTGGGTATATGTGTTAGTCTTCATCTGATGCAATTTTGTATATATACTTCTTTGATGTGGGAAGAGAGCTACATCTAACTATGGATATGAGAATAGATTTTTATAGCAGTTAGAGCTTCTTTTGGTTTAAGAAATTGGCAGTGATAGGTTCTCCTCCAGGAGAAAGAGGAGACCCTCTCTATAGTCATCTGCATTTGGCTTTGGCTATATTTATAGTACAAGACATGAATTCTTTCCTATTGGGAAGCCCTTAAGTCTAATTAGACAGATAAGGATTATCCAAATGATAAAGCTGTCAATTTTTCACTCCTGTAAATAACTTTCTAGACTGGTCATTGTTTTCTATGCATAGGAATCATGTGAGAGGATGTTAGGAAGATAGTGGATAACTTTCACAGTTACCTAAAGGAGAATAGATACACACACACACACACACACACACACACACACACACACAGGCTTTCTAGGACTTAGACTGTTGTAATTTGATGGGAATCCAGTGAAAATCTTTGAGCAAAATAATGATGTAATGAAGTAAGAATGAAAAGGATTCACTAGCATTCTATGTTGTGAATACATTGTTGAAAGAGAAAGAAGAAAGATGCAAGGAAATGAATAAGATTAGTATTATTTTAATAAAATGAACTATGATTTAATATTAGACAATGAGAACTGAAGGAAAAATGGTAGATTCGCGAACTA
Organism: Mus musculus; assembly: GCF_000001635.26. NCBI lineage: Eukaryota > Metazoa > Chordata > Mammalia > Rodentia > Muridae > Mus > Mus musculus. The sequence goes on along the minus strand of NC_000070.6, from coordinate 71,011,062 downwards.
GTAGAGTGTGTTCATGGAAAAAGATCAGAACTGAATTCTGGAGCTTGTAAAGTCTGAAATGTACATTAGACATTCAAGTCAACTGTCATGTAAGTACTTTGCTGCATGATTGTAGACTCAAAGAACGTCTGGGCTACACAATTAAATCCAGTAATGTTTCAGCAAGAAAATCATATTTAAATACAGAAAATGGTGAGATGACTGCAGGGTAGTGAGAGGAACAGGACTAAATCCTGTAATAATAGACAGTGCGAAATTGCCAGTCAAAATAGAGAAAAGGCAGGAGCAGGTAAAGTGTGATTATTGTTCATCTGTTCCAAACTCCTGAGAAGTAGTAGGATAATCTTAGGAATTTTTTAAGTGATAGAAGGAAGAAGAAGAACCTTTGCATGGTAACTCTGTACACTGTTTGTGCCCCAAGATGAGTCAAGATGGGAATGGGCTACCCCAGAAACATCAGAAGGAGGAGCAATGGATTGAGGAAATTTGAGTCATGTGATGCCAAGTTGACCACTGGTGAGGGCATAAGGGCTAAAAACCTCAGCAACCAGTAATTTAATCAATTCTGTATATGTGAGAAAGGCTCCACAAAAATTTTGGATGTTAATGAAATTTTCCCTCTTGGCCATATCTTGCATATTAATGCATATTAGTACCTGGTAAGTCCTGAGTCCTGAGGCATGAATGCTTTGTTTGAACTTTTTCAGACTTCTCACAGTGTGCTTTAAAGGTACCAATTTTTACCCTTTTGATATTAAAATTACAATGATACGGAGGGTTTATTCCTGACTTTTGTGAGTCATAGTAGCAAATTATTCAACAGGATGGTATTATGGGAATCTCCAATTTTGTAGACAGCAGCTCAGGGGTGAAGGCTGCCTAGAGTATCGAAATGGCAAGTTTGTATCTGAAATAAAGACATATATACACAATCAAATGACATAAACTTGTGAAGCATGCCTTATGTATACATATTTAGTGGCAGAATTGTTTGAAGAATTGAGGAAGAGATAAACTTCATGAAATAATCAGTATTCTTTTTTGTTTTGTTTTGTTTTATTAGGTATTTTCCTCATTTACATTTCCTAATGCTATCCCAAAAGTCCCCCATACCCACCCCCCCACTCCTCTACCCACCCACTCCCCTTTTTGGCCCTGGCATTCCACTGTACTGGGGCATATAAAGTTTACAAGTCCAATGGGCCTCTCTTTCCAGTGATGACCAACAAGGCCAACTTTTGATACATATGCAGCTACAGACAAGAGCTCCAGAGTACTGGTAAGTTCATATTGTTGTTCCACCTATAGGGTTGCAGACCCCTTTAACTCCTTGGGTACTTTCTCTAGCTCCTCCATTGGGGGCCCTGTGATCCATCCAATAGCTGACTGTGAGCATCCACTTCTGTGTTTGCTAGGCCCCGGCATAGTCTCACAAGAGACAGCTATATCTGGATCCTTTCAGCAAAATCTTGCTAGTGTATGCAATGGTGTCAGCGTTTGGAAGCTGATTATGGGATGGATCCCTGGATATGGCAATCACAAGATGGTCCATCCTTTCGTCACAGCTCCAAATTTTGTCTCTGTAACTCCTTCCATGGGTGATTTGTTCCCAATTCTAAGAAGGAGCACAGTGTCCACACTTTGGTCTTCATTCTTCTTGAGTTTCATGGTTTATCAAATTGTATCTTATATCATGGGTATCCAAAGTTTCTGGGCTAATTTCCACTTATCAGTGAGTACATGTTGTGTGAGTTCCTTTGTGATTGGGTTACCTCACTCAAGATGATGCCCTCCAGGTCCATTCATTTGCCTAGGAATTTCATAAATTCATTCATTTTAATAGCTGAGTAGTACTCCATTGTGTAAATGTAACACATTTTCTGTATCCATTCCTCTGTTGAGGGGCATCTGGGTTCTTTTCAGCTTCTGGCTATTATAAATAAGGCTGCTATAGTGAACATAGTGGAGCATGTGTCCTTCTTACCAGTTGGGACATCTTCTGGATATATGCCCAGGAGAGGTATTGTGGAATCCTCTGATAGTACTATGTCCAATTTTCTGAGAAACTGCCAGACTGATTTCCAGAGTGGTTGTACAAGCTTGCAATCCCACCAACAATGGAGGAGGAGTGTTCCTCTTTCTCCACATCCTTGCCAGCATCTGCTGTCACCCGAATTTTTCATCTTAGCCATTCTGACTGGTGTGAGGTGGAATCTCAGGGTTGTTTTGATTTGCATTTCCCTGATGATTAAGGATGTTGAACATTTTTTCAGGTACTTCTCTGCCATTTGGTATTCCTCAGGTGAGAATTCTCTGTTCAGCTCTGAGCCCCATTTTTAAATGGGGTTATTTGATTTTAGGGGTCCACCTTCTTGAGTTCTTTATATATATTGGATATTAGTCCCCTATCCGATTTGGGATAGGTAAAGATCCTTTCCCAATCTGTTGGTGGTCTTTTTGTCTTATTCACGGTGAAAATTGCTCTGCAATTTTCTGAGGTCCCATTAGTCTATTCTCGATCTTACAGCACAAGCTATTGCTTTTCTATTCAGGAATTTTTCCCCTGTACCCATATCTTCGAGGCTTTTGCACACTTTCTCCTCTATAAGTTTCAGTGTTTCTGGTTTTATGTGGAGTGCCTTAATCCACTTAGATTTGACCTTAGTACAAGGAGATAGAAATGGATCAATTCGCAATCTTCTACATGATAACAGCCAGTTGTGCCAGCACCATTTGTTGAAAATGCTGTCTTTTTTTCCACTGGATAGCTTTAGCTCCCTAGTCAAAGATCAAGTGACCGTAGGTGTGTGGGTTCATTTCTGGGTCTTCAATTCTGTTCCATTGGTCTACTTTTCTGTCACTATACCAGTACCATGCAGTTTTTAATCACAGTTTTTCTGTAGTACAGCTTTAGGTCAGGCATGGAGATTCCACCAGAGGTTCTTTTATCCTTGAGAAGTGTTTTTGTTATCCTAGGTTTTTTGTTATTCCAGATGAAAATGCTGATTGCCCTTTCTAATTCATTGAAGAATTGAGTTGGAATTTTGATGGGGATTGCATTGAATCTGTAGATTGCTTTTGGCAATATAGCCATTTTTACTATATTGATCCTGGCAATCCATGAGCATGGGAGATCTTTCCATCTTCTGAGATCTTCTTTAATTTCTTTCTTCATAGACATGAAGTTCTTATCATACAGATCTTTCACTTCCGTAGTTAGAGTCATTCCAAGGTATTTTATATTATTTGTGACTATTGAGAAGGGTGTTGTTTCCCTAATTTCTTTCTCAGCCTGTTTATTCTTTGTGTATAGAAATGCCATTGACATGTTTGAGTTAATTTTATATCCAGCTACTTCATTGAAGCTGTTTATTAGGCTTAGGAGTTCTCTGGTAGAATATTTAGGGTGACTCATGTATAGTATCATATCATCTGCAAAAAGTGATATCTTGACTTCTTCCTTTCCAATTTGTATCCCTTTGATCTCCTTTTGTTGTCTATTTGCTCTGCTAGGACTTCAAGTACAATGTTTAATGGTAGGGAGAGAGTGGACAGCCTTGTCTAGTCCCTGATTTTAGTGGGATTGCTTCCAGCTTCTCACCATTTACTTTGATGTTGGCTACTGGTTTGCTGTAGATTGCTTTTATCATGATTAAGTATGGGCCTTGAATTCCTGATCTTTCCAAGACTTTTATCATGAATGGGTGTTGGATTTTGTCAAATGCTTTCTCAGCATCTAACGAGATGATCATGTGGTTTTTGTCTTTGAGTTTGTTTATATACTGGATTACTTTGATGGATTTCTGTATATTGAACCATCCCTGCATCCTTGGGATGAAACCTACTTGGTCAGGATGGATGATTGTTTTGATGTGTTCTTGAATTGGGTTAGCAAGAACTTTATTGAGGATTTTTGCATCAATTTTCCTAAGGGAACTTGGTCTGAGGTTCTCTATCTTTGTTGGGTCTTTTTGTGGTTTAGGTATCAGATTAATTGTCCTTCATAGAATGAGTTGGGTAGAGTACCTTCTGCTTCTATTTTGTGGAATAGTTTGTGAAGAACTGGGATTAGATCTTCTTTGAAGGTCTGATAGAACTCTGCACTAAACCCATCTGGTCCTGGGTTTTTTTGGGTTGGGAGACTATTAATGACTGCTTCTATTTCTCTGGGGGATATAGGTCTGTTTAGATCATTAACCTGATCTTGATTCAACTTTGGTACCTGGTATCTGTCTAGAAACTGGTCCATTTCATGCAGGTTCTCCAGTTTTCTTGAATATAGCCTTTTGTAAAAGGATCTGATGGTGTTTTGGATTTCTTCAGGATCTGTTGTTATGTCTCCCTTTTCATTTCTGATTTTGTTAATTAGGATGCTTTCCCTGTGCCCTCTAGTGAGTCTAGCTAAGGGTTTATCTGTCTTGTGGATTTTTTGAAAGAACCAGCTCCTCGTTTGGTTGATTCTTTGAATAGTTCTTCTTGTTTCCATTTGGTTGATTTCGCCCCTGAGTTTGATTATTTCCTGCTGTCTTCTCCTCTTGGTGAAGTTGCTTCCTTTTGTTCTAAAGCTTTTAGATGTGTTGTCAAGATGTTAATGTGTGCTCTCTCTAGTTTCTTTTTGGAGGCACTCAGAGCTATGAGTTTTCCTCTTAGAAATGCTTTCATTGTGTCCCATAAGTTTGGGTATATTGTGGCTTCATTTTCATTGAACTCTAAAAAGTCCTTAATTTCTTTCTTTATCCCTTCCTTGACCAAGGTATCTTTGAGAAGAGTTTTGTTCAGTTTCCACGTGAATGTTGGCTATGTATTATTTATTTTGTTACTGAAGATCAACCTTAGTCCATGGTGACCTGATAGGATGCATTGGACAGTTTCAAAATTTTAGTATCTTTTGAGGCTTGTTTTGTGACCAATTATGTGGTCAGTTTTGGAGAAGGTACCATGAGGTGCTGAGAAGAAGGTATATCCTTTAGTTTTAGGATAAAATGCTTTGTAGATATCTGTCAGATCCATTTGTTTCATAACTTCTGTTAGTTTCACTGTGTCCCTGTTTAGTTTCTGTGTCCATGATCTCTCCATTGGTGAAAGTTGTGTGTTGAAGTCTCCCACTATTATTGTGTGAGGTGCAATGTGTGTTTTGAGCTTTACTAAAGTTTCTTTAATCAATGTGGCTGCCCTTGTATTTGGAGCATAGATATTCAGAATTGATAGTTCCTCTTGGATGATTATACCTTTGATGAGTATGAAGTGCCCCTCCTTGTCTTTTTTGATGACTTTTGGTTAGAAGTCAATTTTATTAGATATTAAAATGGCTACTCCAGCTTGTTTCTTCATACCATTTGCTTGGAAAATTATTTTCCAGCCTTTCATTCTGAGGTAGTGTCTATCTTTTTCTCTGAGATGAGTTTCCTGCAAGAAGCAAAATGTTGGGTCTTGTTTGTGTAGCCAGTTTGTTAGTCTATGTCTTTTTATTGGGGAATTGAGTCCATTGATATTAAGAGATATTAAGGAAAATTAATTGTTGCTTCCTGTTATTTTTGTTGTTAAAGTTGGCATTCTGTTCTTGTGGCTGTCTTCTTTTAGTTTTGTTGAGGGATTATCTTCTTGTTTTTTTCTAGGGCATGGTTCCCGTCCTTGTATTGGTTTTTTTCTGTTATTATCCTTTGAAGGGCTGGATTCGTGGAGAGATAATGGGTGGATTTAGTTTTGTCCTGGAATACTTTGTTTTCTCCATCTATGGTAATTGAGAGTTTGGCTGTGTATAGTAGCCTGGGCTGGCATTTGTGTTCTCTTAGTGTCTGTATAACATCTGTCCAGGCTCTTCTGGCTTTCATAGTCTCTGGTGAAAAATCTGGTGTAATTCTGATAGGCTTGCCTTTATATGTTACTTGACCTTTTTCCCTTACTGCTTTTAGTATTCTATCTTTATTTAGTGCATTTGTTGTTCTGATTATTATGTGTCGGGAGGAATTTCTTTTCTGGTCAGTCTATTTGGAGTTCTGTAGGCTTCTTGTATGTTCATGGGCATCTCTTTCTTTAGATTTGGGAAGTTTTCTTCTATGATTTTGTTGAAGATATTTACTGGTCCTTTGAGTTGAAAATCTTCATTCTCATCGACTCCTAGTATCTGTAGGTTTGGTCTTCTCATTGTGTCCTGGTTTTCCTGGAGGTTTTGAGTTAGGATCTTTTTGCATTTTCCATTTTCTTTGATTGTTGTGCTGATGTTCTCTATGGAATCTTCTCCACCTGAGATTCTCTCTTCCATCTCTTGTATTCTGTTGCTGATGCTCTCGCATCTATGGTTCCAGATTTCTTTCCTAGGGTTTCTATCTCCAGCGTTGCCTCACTTTGGGTTTTCTTTATTGTGTCTACTTCTCTTTTTAGGTCTAGTATGGTTTTGTTCATTTCCATCACCTGTTTGGATGTGTTTTCCTGTTTTTCTTTAAGGACTTCTACCTGTTTGGTTGTGTTTTCCTGTTTTTCTTTAAGGACTTGTAACTCTTTAGCAGTGTTCTCCTGTATTTCTTTAAGTGAGTTATTAAAGTCCTTTTTGATGTCCTCTACCATCATCATGAGATATGCTTTTAAATTCAGGTCTAGCTTTTCAGGTGTGTTGGCGTGCCCTGGACTGGGCGAAGTGGGAGTGCTGGGTTCTAATGATGTTGAGTTTTCTTGCTTTCTGTTAGTAAGATTCTTACATTTACCTTTCACCATCTGGTAACCCCTGGAGTTAGTTGTTATAGTTGTCTCTGTTTAGAGATTGTTCCTCTGGTGATTCTGTTATCCTCTATCATCAGACCTGGGAGACTAGTTCTCTCCTCTGAGTTTCAGTGGTCAGAGCAGTCTCTGCAGGCAAGCTCACCTCTTACAGGAAAGGTGCACAGTTATCTGGCGTTTGTACTTCCTCCTGGCCGAAGATGAAGGGCCAAAACAGAACCTTTCCCAGAAGCTGTGTTGCTTTGGCCTGTCCCAGAAGCTGTTAATTTCAGTAGTCCACACTCTCACCTATGCAGACTACTTTCTGCAGAGTCCCGGAACCAAAATGGCTCCTGCGGATCCTGAGGCTAGGGCCTCCCCGATCAGGTGGACACCTGACCTCTAAAGGGGAAGGTGGCCAGATGTCTGAAGCCCGAAAATGGCGCTGCCTCAGAAGCTCTGTGGCTCTTGCCTGCCCAGAAGCTGTTAGCTTCTGTGGTCCACACTCTCGCCTGTGCAAACAACTTTCTGCGGAGTCCCGGAGCCAAGATCAGAAGTATTCTTTACCTAGATTTATGATAGAGATTTACATTTGCCAACATAGAAATTCAGAGCAAATTTCACTATCCTATAGAGTTAAGATAATAAAACCTCAAGAGCCTTCTATTTAGACAAAACAAAAATTTCAGGCATCATACATAGTCTGTGGAAATAGCAAATTTATTTTTATATGTAATATTTTCTTTATTCCTTACTCATATAATGAATTTTGATGATATCCACCATTCGTTACTCTCACATCATCCCTCAATATTATCTTCCTAGTTTAATGTTTTTTATTTATTTTATAATTCTTTGAGTTTAATGGGTCCAAATTTTTTGTATATATAAACACAAATGTTGAGGTATCCATTGGATCATGTTTAATCTGACAAGAAGTACACTTTTAAAGAAAACTAATTCCCCCTCCATTAGTAACCATTAACTATCAAATAGTTATTCAGCTGTGATTGGGGCAAATATGTCCCTTTCTCATATATATAGCAATGTTGACTTCTCACCATTGTCTTGTAAAATAAATCCTATAAAGTTTAGAAGATACTGACTCAGTCTAGTTTTCCCTATCAATGACTCTTAAATTATTTCTACATCTCTCACAAAATATTCCTTGAGTGTATTCAGGAGGGACGTGTGATGCATATGCCTCACTTGTGGCTGAGATTTCCACAGACATTTATTCTCACCTCTTTACCAGTTGTATTAACTGACATTGTACATTATAATGCTTTTCTGATGAGAACAAAGAACTGACCTAATATATATGAATGGAGGTACACATTTAGAAGGCAATTCAATACTATATCCATTTATAAATATGATGATTTGTTTATTCATAAATCCTATAAGTTCCCTAGTCATGTGTTCTTGGCTAGACTTGAGGTACCATGCGTGAGTTTTTCCTGTGTAATTGTCTTACAGGGTTTCTATTCCTGAACAAACAGCACGACCAAGAAGCAAGTTGGTGAGAAAAGGATTTTTCCACTTCCACATTGCTGTTCATCACGAAAGCAAGTCAGAGCCAGAACTCAAACAGGGCAGGAAGCAGAAGCTTATGTAGAGACCATGGAGGGATGCTGCTTAATGGCTTGCTTCCCCTGGCCTTCTCAGCTTACTTTTATATAAATCCCAAGACTATTAGCCCTGGGATGGCACCACCCACATTGGGCCTTCTCACCCTTGATCACTAATTGAGAAAAAAGACTTTTTTTTCTTTTCCATTTTTATTAGATATTTTGCACATTTACATTTCCAATGCTATACCAAAAGTCCCCCGTAGCCACCCACCCCCACTCCCCTACCCACCCACTCCCCCTTTTTTGCCCTGGCGTTCCCCTGTACTGGGGCATATAAAGTTTGCGTGTCCAATGGGCCTCTCTTTCCAGTGATGGCGACTAGGCCATCTTTTGATACATATGCAGCTAGAGTCAAGAGTCCGGGGTACTGGTTAGTTCATAATGTTGTTCCACCTATAGGGTTGCAGATCCCTTTAGCTCCTTGGGTACTTTCTCTAGCTCCTCCATTGGGAGCCCTGTGATCCATCCATTAGCTGACTGTGAGCATCCACTTCTGTGTTTGCTAGGCCCCAGCACAGTCTCACAAGAGACAGCAACATCTGGGTCCTTTCGATAAAATCTTGCTAGTGTATGCAATGGTGTCAGCGTTTGGATGCTGATTATGGGGTGGATCCCTGGATATGGCAGTCTCTACATGGTCCATTCTTTCATCTCAGCTCCAAACTTTGTCTCTGTAACTCCTTCCAAGGGTGTTTTGTTCCCACTTCTAAGGAGTGGCATAGTGTCCACACTTCAGTCTTCATTTTTCTTGAGTTTCATGTGTTTAGGAAATTGTATCTTATATCTTGGGTATCCTAGGTTTTGGGCTAATATCCACTTATCAGTGAGTACACATTATGTGAGTTCCTTTGTGAATGTGTTACCTTATTCAGGATAATGCCCTCCAGGTCCATCCATTTGGCTAGGAATTTAATAAATTCATTCTTTTTAATAGCTGAGTAGTACTCCATTGTGTAGATGTACCACATTTTCTGTATACATTCCTCTGTTGAGGGGCATCTGGGTTCTTTCCAGCTTCTGGCTATTATAAATAAGGCTGCTATGAACATAGTGGAGCATGTGTCCTTCTTACCAGTTAGGGCATCTTCTGGATATATGCCCAGGAGAGGTATTGCAGGATCCTCCAGTAGTACTATGTCCAATTTTCTGAGGAACCGCCAGACTGATTTCCAGAGTGGTTGTACAAGCCTGCAATCCCACCAACAATAGAGGAGTGTTCCTCTTTCTCCACATCCACGCCAGCATCTGCTGTCACCTGAATTTTTGATCTTAGACATTCTGACTGGTGTGAGGTGGAATCTCAGGGTTGTTTTGATTTGCATTTCTGTGATGATTAAGGATGTTGAACATTTTTTCAGGTGCTTCTCAGACATTCGGTATTCCTCAGGTGAGAATTCTTTGTTCAGTTCTGACCCCCATTTTTTAATGGGGTTATATGATTTTCTGAAGTCCACCTTCTTGAGTTCTTTATATATGTTGGATATTAGTCCCCTACCTGATTTAGGATAGGTAAAGATCCTTTCCCATTCTGTTGGTGGTCTTTTTGTCTTATTGACGGTGTCTTTTGCCTTGCAGAAACTTTGGAGTTTCATGAGGTCCCATTTGTCAATTCTCGATCTTACAGCACAAACCATTGCTGTTCTGTTCAGGAGTTTTTCCCATGTGCCCATATCTTCCAGGCTTTTCCCCACTTTCTCCTCTATAAGTTTCAGTGTCTCTGGTTTTATGTGAAGTTCCTTGATCCACTTAGATTTGACCTTAGTACAATGAGATAAGTATGGATCAATTCGCATTCTTCTACACGATAACAACCAGTTGTGCCAGCACCAATTGTTGAAAATGCTGTCTTTCTTCCACTGGATGGTTTTAGCTCCCTTGTCGAAGATCAAGTGACCATAGGTGTGTGGGTTCATTTCTGGGTCTTCAATTCTATTCCATTGGTCTACTTGTCTGTCTCTATACCAGTACCATGCAGTTTTTATCACAATTGCTCTGTAGTAAAGCTTTAGGTCAGGCATGGTGATTCCACCAGAGGTTCTTTTATCCTTGAGAAGAGTTTTTGCTATCCTAGGTTTTTGGTTATTCCAGATGAATTTGCAAATTGCTCCTTCTAATTCATTGAAGAATTGAGTTGGAATTTTGTTGGGGATTGCATTGAATCTGTAGATTGCTTTTGGCAAGATAGCCATTTTTACAATATTGATCCTCCCAATCCATGAGCATGGGAGATCTTTCCATCTTCTGAGATCATCTTTAATTTCTTTCTTCAGAGACTTTAAGTTTTTATCATACTGATCTTTCACTTCCTTAGTTAGAGTCACGCCAGGTACCAAAGTTGAATCAGGATCAAGTTGACCTTCTAAACAGTCCCATATCCCGTTAAGAAATAGAAGCAGTTATTAATAGTCTCCCAGCCAGAAAAAGCCCAGGACCAGACAGGTTTAGTGCAGAGTTCTATCAGACCTTCAAAGAAGATCTAATTCCAGTTTTGCACAAACTATTTCACAAGATAGAAGTAGAAGGTACTCTACCCAACTCATTTTATGAAGCCACTATTACTCTGATACCTAAACCACCGAAAGATCCAACAAAGATAGAGAACTTCAGACCAATTTCTCTTATGAATATCAATGCAAAAATCCTCAATAAAATTCTCGCTAACCGAATCCAAGAACACATTAAAGCAATCATCCATCCTGACCAAGTAGGTTTTATTCCAGGTATGCAGGGATGGTTTAATATACGAAAATCCATCAATGTAATCCATTATATAAACAAACTCAAAGACAAAAACCACATGATCATCTCGTTAGATGCAGAAAAAGCATTTAACAAGATCCAACACCCATTCATGATAAAAGTTTTGGAAAGATCAGGAATTCAAGGCTCATACCTAAACATGATAAAAGCAATCTACAGCAAACCAGTAGCCAACATCAAAGTAAACGGAGAGAAGCTGGAAGAAATCCCACTAAAATCAGGGACTAGACAAGGATGCCCACTTTCTCCCTACCTTTTCAACATAGTACTTGAAGTATTAGCCAGAGCAATTCGACAACAAAAGGAGATCAAGGGGATACAAATTGGAAAAGAGGAAGTCAAAATATCACTTTTTGCAGATGATATGATAGTATATATAAGTGACCCTAAAAATTCCACCAGAGAACTCCTAAACCTGATAAACAGCTTCGGTGATGTAGCTGGATATAAAATTAACTCAAACAGGTCAATGGCCTTTCTCTACACAAAGAATTAACAGGCTGAGAAAGAAATTAGGGAAACAACACCCTTCTCAATAGTCACAAATAATATAAAGTACCTCGGAGAAAATGTCTTACAGATGGATCTCATGGAGGCATTTCCTCAAGGGAGAGTCCTTTCTATGTGATAACTCCAGCTTGTGTCATGTTGACACAAAACCAGCCAGTACAGTAGTAGACCTTAAATCCATTCATAAGGTAGCTGGTTACACCCATAAAACTTCATGTCACAATTGCTAGTTGATCATTATTATAGCTTATAGGTTCCACAGATACATAATATTGTTGAAGACTTCTTCCCTAAAAGGCCTAAAAGGCCTAAAAGGCACATTCCAATATTATGAAAAGTAGCTATCAAAGAAGATATTTCTAGGTCAGTACTAGTATCATTTCTTCAAGCCCTGGGGCCAACATTTGTATTGTCTTGAGAATAGAATCTAACCATCAAGTTCTGGTGGGCAATGAAGAACAACATCAATAGCCTCCTCTTCTTTTACTATTAGTTAGCCATCCCTTTATGGGGGCAGAAATGGTATGATATGAATGAAACATAGATGAGGTAAAAGAGGGGTTAATTTCTCTGTGACTGTTATTACATACTTGGAAGTGAATGGGTTAAGTGAGTAACTCAAGGTTTGGCTATGGAAAGGGGACATAGGGCTTCCATTACACAGTGTAAACAAAAAATAAAGGATAGATGTGGCAGTTGGAACCTCCAGACAGTTTCTTTTGACTACTGCTGGTTTTAGTGAAAGAGAAAGGACAATCATAGCGTGAGGGTGAAGACTTCTGCAGGCATTAGTGGGCACCTGAGTTGAGAAGAGTTGGAAGGGACATTAGGCAGTACTGAAATGTTGTTGGTAGTGTGTACACCTGAGTTTAAAGGGATATCCTCATCATGGTGCCAATGAGGACAAAAACTGGAGAATACTTTTCCCACAGAGGGAGACTGAATAAGCATAAAGAGAGCAAAACTCAGTTTCTTTGGAACGGCCTCCAAAGAAGATGTGTATTTCCAGAGAGTCTAGTGCTGGGTGTAAAAGGGGTAAAGTGACTATTTAAGAAAGATTGCAGTTTATAAAGCTGCTTGCTAGTAATAGATTAATATAACACAATAAAATAAATTTAAAAATTTACAAATAAGTGTTGTGTGTACTATAATAGCAGTTGAACTTCACATCAATGAAGAAAACAAATTAAATAATGAATACATTAGGACAACTTGGACATAAGGACTCTACCTTGCATTTTAAACAAAGAAAATACAAATGATTAAATATTAAAATATGAGCAACTAAATTAAATTTTGCTGCAATAAAACAAAAATTGGAAGACATTTCTAAATGGACTAGGAAACTCATTTGAAAATGAACTAATCATTTTTATTACTTACAGTTCAAAAACTTTATTATAAAATTATAAAAGCAAAAGCTTAAGACAAATGATTAAATGAAAAGTTATATTATTGCTTATTTTATAGAATACTGAAAAATCATTAGTTGGCACCACTATCGATCACTAGATGAATACCCCATATAAAATGAAAAAAAAAAGAACATTTTCCATAAAGAAAAGAATAACTGGTTAGGTCTATTGTAAAATGTTCTGTTTTATTAATATTATAAATATAAATTGAATTAAAAAAGCCCCAGTCTTGCCCATAATACAAGCCAAGGTCAGGATATTTGACACAGTATTGTCAGGGAGCAAATGTCATTTTGCAGCATAGGAGTATATCATGAAAATAAATGCAAGATGCATTGCTAATGTGCTATATCTGTAAGATTAGCTTACCCTCTGTCATAGAATGGGAACATTTTTCAATCAAACCTATAAATAATTTTGTATGCTGGTTTGGAATAGACATAGAGAAAATGTTATAGTAATAATTTAAATCATGAAGATATGCATTTTATTTTCCAGCAGCCATGTACCAAGCCAGGTATGAAGCTGAAGAGATGACTCAGCAGTGAAGCTTCCTTGTTCTTCTTGCAGACGACAAGAGATTCTTTTCATAGACCTCACATGGTAAGTCATAGCCATCAGTAAGTAACCGCAGTTCTAGTATCTGAACCCTCCTCAGACATGTGTGGGTAGCAGGCATGCCTGTAGTATATATAAATACATGTAGGCATAATGTTCATACATGTGAAATAAAATAAAATAATCAGAAAATTGGGGGCTGGAGAGATGGCTCAGAGGTTAAGAGCACTGACTGCTCTTCCAGAGGTCCAGAGTTCAATTCCCAGCAACCACTTTGTGGCTGACAATTATCTTTAAAGAGATGCAATGCCCTTTTCTGGTGTGTAAGAAAACACCTACAATATACTCATATACACAAAATAAATAAATCTAAAAATAATCAGAAAAATTAAAGCAAGATACCATGATGTATATCTATAATTCCCAGGCTACAGTTATAGAGACAGGAGAATTCTCTAGAACTCATTGGTCAGCGAACTGAGATGACTATGAATCTCAGATTCAGTGGGAAACCCTGACTAAAAAACTAAGCTAAAAAGTAGTTGAAGAATTCACCCAACTTCACATGTAGAGGCAAACATGTATACATACATGCTTGCTTGTGTGGGTGACCGTGTACATGTGCACACACGTGCGTACACACACACACACACACACACACACACACACACACACAGCGTACACAAAAAGAAAAATATTATGAAACTGGTAGTATAAAACTAGAGCATAGATATTACACCTTCATTGTTAATGACTCAAACAGAAAAGTTTATATACAAACACATATACAAAACAGATGTGTATACATATGCATCTTATAAAACAGAAAAGAACATAGATTGAAGTTCCCTAATGTAAAATTCAGAATTAAGAATTTTAAAATGCTCAGATGTCATTTGGTAGAAAAGGCCATGTCTTACCTCATAATGAAATTGGAAATGTATTAAAGTAGCAAACAAATCTAACTTTAGGTTATGTATACAATTAACAAATGGATTTCATGTTCATTCTCAGAACCCCCTCAAGATTTCTGATATAGATGCAAGAGTTAAAATTCCATACTCAGAAAACGTTCTAAACCCTAGCATTTCAGAGAAAACATACTGAACAGATATAAACGTGTTGATCACCAATTTGACCACAGCATTTGGAAGGCTCAGGCAGGAAGATTGTGTGTTAAGTAAGCACCACAGAGTAACCAACTTAAAAAATGAAAGTTCCAGGGAGTCAACCCACACATAAATATCACAGAAGCATGCCTCATTTTGAATTGGGGTTTAATTCTATAGCATGACAATGCAAGACATCATTTAGAAGATTTGTGAATTTTGTAATATGCAAATGTCATGTATACCACATTCATATTTACTTTGAAGATTTTAAAAAATATTAAATGTTACTAATATAATTGTAAGTGTTGTAATTAGGGTTTTACTGCTGTGAACAGACACCATGACCAGCGCACCTCTTATAAGAACAACATTTAATTGGGGCTGGCTTACACATTCTGAGGTTTAGTCCATTATCATCAAGGTAGGTACATG
This sequence comes from Mus musculus, assembly GCF_000001635.26. NCBI lineage: Eukaryota > Metazoa > Chordata > Mammalia > Rodentia > Muridae > Mus > Mus musculus. The sequence goes on along the minus strand of NC_000070.6, from coordinate 70,995,948 downwards.
GCAGCATCCAGGCAGCTTTGGTGCAAGAACAGAGAGTTCCCCAGCTTCATCTGAAGGCTGCAAGCAGAATACTGGCTTCCAGGTAGGTAGGATGAGGGTCTTAAAGCCTATACCCACAGTGACAAACCTACTCCAACAAAGTCACACTTACTCCACACCTTCTACTAGCGCTACTCCCTGAGCCAAGCATGTACAAACCATAAGAGTAAGCTAGTGAAACATTTAAACAGGATAAATTCAGCAACCTAGCACTGACTGAAAATAAAAACTTCACATATATCTAACAGTAAAATGTAGCTAAATATTATAAAATTAAAAACACTAAAAAGAGGATAACTTGACCAGAATGCTGGAGGAAATTGAACTGAATTTTTTACAAAGAAACATGATTTTTAAAATTTTCACTCTGGTTGAAATAGTAGGGTACGTATTATTGTTTTAAATTTTCAGACTGTAAAAAGTAATAAAAATAAATAAAGTTAATGTACTCCCTCAAAAATAAGAGAAAAACAAAACAGAAATACTATGAATATTGGCGATGAGAAAGAAAATTAATAATTATGACAAATTAAAGTTGAGGTTTTGATAATAGTAAACTATCCACATGTGTTAATTTAATTAAGGTCTCTTTTAGCATTCTATTTGCCCTGTCCTGAACTATGGGGTCTATAAAGAAAATGTTGACAATTAGTTCCAAGAATATTAGCTAATCCCTGTCTTACCTTACAAAGGCAGGTTCATTTTCTGATCCTATAAGCCTAGGAAACCCATACCTTGGAAGAATTTCTTCTAAGAGTTCCTTTGCTATTGTCTGAGCAGTCTCATGCTCAGGTGGGAAAGCCTTGGTCGACCCTGAACAGGTATCTGTGAACACCAGTAAATATCTATATCTTCATTTTCCTGGTTTTACCTCCATGAATTCCATATCCCAACAGACTCCTTGTTTGGTGTCCCAGTATCAAGTATTGGGATTCTTTTTGCTGGCAAATGCATCGGTCTATTGACAGGCCTTATAGTTCTTAATAATTTTAGCTATCTTCAAGTTGGCATCTCTAATTCTGATGTAAGAATAACAGATTAAGTCCTGCATTTATTTGGACATCAATGTGTGAACAATGGATCTTTTGCTGTATGTGTAGACCCATTTTCTCTGTTATAATTAATTTGCAGTCGGCTGTCCTCCACTATCTCTTATAACACTGAGATATATGTAGGTTCCTGGCTCAGATCACGTCCTCTGTAGTATATTTGAGCCAGTGGAGGATTGTGGGGGCCTCCTGGGTCTAGGGCAATCAAGGGCATGAGGGGCCCAATTTCTAGGGTCACTCGCTGAGCTGTTTCATCTGCTCTATTACTGCCCTCTGAGATAGGTTCTTTTTCTTTTTGATGTCCTGAACAGTGGATAACAGTCAACCCTTTAGGCCCCCATAGAACTCTTAGTAGGCTGGGGACTTCCTCTTTATTTTTGATAGTCTTTCCTTCTGCTGTCAGAAGGACTTTCCCCCTATAAATAGCCACATGGATATGAGCAGTAGCAAAGGCATACCAGCTATCCATGTGAATATTAAGGCTCTTGTCTTTTCCTAACTCTAATGCCCTGGTTAGAGCTATTAGTTCAGCATTTCTAGGCCAACATTCCAGTCAGGAGTGGCTCTGCCCAAATGAACTCAGAGGTTCAGACTACTGCTGCCCCAGTATACCTTTGTTCATCCTGAATGAAGCTACTCCTATGTTATCGCTGCATCATCAAAGGGGTGGCTTGAAGATCTGGTCCCCTGGATGTGGGCCAGAATGTCTGACCAGTCATGTAGTAGCCCATGGAGATCTGGCTCAGGCAGCAGAGGAGCTGGGTTTAGGGAATTTGGTGCCTGAAAGGTTATCCTAGGGGGCCTTAAGAGGAAAGAATGTTAATGAGTCATTCTAGCATTGGTGAGTCATCAATCTTGGGTTTGTTTAAGTACTCCTTCTATAGAATGAGGTATGGTGGTGATGGTCAGACTCTGACCCAATGAGTTTGTCAACATCGCAGTGATTAATGGCCATTGCAGTGATGACGTATAACCAAGGGGGGCTGCCTCTGGCTGCTGAGTCTAATTTTATTGAGAGTTGGGCAACTGCCATGGCCCAAGGGTCTGAGTGAATGCCCCTATTGTTATCCCAGATCTCTCATCCAAGAGGAGAGGTTTAGTCACATCTGGCAATCCCAAAGCAGGTGCAGAAATTATGGCCTTCTTTAAGGCATCAAAGGCATTCTGATGTACCTACATCCATACAAAGCTCTCAGGAGGCCTTATATAGTGGCTTAGCTATTTCTGCAAAATGGTAATCCAAATTCTACTGAATCCAGTGGATCCCAAGATTTTCTTTACCTGGTGGAGAGTTTTGGGTGTTGGAAGATGCAGGACAGTTTCTTATCTGGTCTTAGAGGGCCATCTCTAGTCTTCTTTTAATGTGTAACCTGGAAAGGTGACCTGTGATTGGCAGAGTTGAGCTTAGTGAAGACTTGGTAGCCAAAATTTCTCAAGGCCCCCAAGAGGTCCTGGGTTCTCTTTGCACATACTTGCTTGCTCTCTGATGCCACAAGGAGATCACTTACATACAGCAAAAGAGTCAAGTTAGGGTTCTGGATTCTGTATTCACTTAGGTCTTCATGGAGAGCCTCATCAAAGATGATAGGCAAGTTCTTTTTTTTTTTTTCCTTTCAAAAACCAACACTTTTTTTTTAGGTATTCTCCTCATTTGCATTTCCAATGTTATGCCAAAAGTCCCCCATACCATCCCCCCACTCCCCTACCCACCCACTCCCACTTTTTGGCCCTGACGTTCCCCTGTACTGGGGCATATAAAGTTTGCAAGTCCAATGGGCCTTTCTTTCCAGTGATGGCCGACTAGGCAATCTTTTGATGCACATGCAGCTAGAGTGAAGAGCTCTGGGGTACTGGTTAGTTCATTACCTTGTTCCACCCATAGAGTTGCAGATCCCTTCAGTTCCTTAGGTATTTTCTCTAGCTCCTCCATTGGGGGCCCTGTGATCCATCCAATAACTGACTGTGAGCATCCACTTATGTGTTTGCTAGGCCCCTGCATAGTCTCATAAGAGACAGCTATATCAGGGTCCTTTCAGCAAAATCTTGCTAGTGTATGCAATGGTGTCAGCGTTTGGAAGCTGATTTTGGGGTGCATCCCTGGATATGGCACTATCTAGATGGTCCATTCTTTTGCCTCAGCTCCAAACTTTGTCTCTGTAACTTCTTCCATGGGTGTTTTGTTCCCAATTCTAAGAAGGGGCAAAGTGTCCACAATTTGGTCTTCGTTCTTCTTGAGTTTCTTGTGTTTTGCAAATTGTAACTTATATCTTGGGTATTCTAAGTTTCTGGGATAATATCCAATTATCAGCGAGTACATATCATTTGAGTTCTTTTGTGATTGGGTTACCTCACTCAGGATGATGCCCTCCAGGTCCATCCATTTGCCTAGGAATTTCATAAATTCATTCTATTTAATAGCTGAGTAGTACTCCATTGTGTAAATGTACCACATTTTCTGTATCCATTCCTCTGTTGAGGGGCATCTGGGTTCTTTCCAGCTTCTGGCTATTATAAATAAGGCTGCTATGAACATAGTGGAGCATGTGTCCTTCTTACTGGTTGGGACATTTTCTGGATATATGCCCAGGAGAGGTATTGCGGGATCCTCCGGTAGTACTATGTCCAATTTTCTGAGGAACCGCCAGACTGATTTCCAGAGTGGTTGTACAAGTTTGCAATCCCACCAACAATGGAAGAGTGTTCCTCTTTCTCCACATCCTCGCCAGTATCTGCTGTCACCTGAACTATTATTTTTTAATAGTAATTTTCCTCATTTACATTCCCAATGCTATACCCAAAGTCCCCCATACCACCCTCCCCCACTCCTCTACTCACCCACTCCCACTTTTTGACCCTGGAGTTTCCCTGTACTGGGGCATATAAAGTTTGCACAACCAATGGGCCTCTCTTTCCACTGATGGCCGACTAGGCCATCTTCTGATACATATGCAGCTAGAGACACGAGCTCTGGGGGGTACTGGTTAGTTCATATTGTTGTTCTACCTATAGGGTTGCAGATCCCTTTCCAGAGTGATTATACAAGCTTGCAATCCCACCAACAATGGAGGAGTGTTCCTCTTTCTCCACATCCTCGCCAGCATCTGCTGTCACCTGAATTTTTCATCTTAGCCATTCTGACTGATATGAGATGAATCTCAGGGTTGTTTTGATTTGCATTTCCCTGATGGTTAAGGATGCTGAACAATTTTTCAGGTGTTTCTCAAACATTCGGTATTCCTCAGGTGAGAATTCTTTGTTTAGCTCTGAGCCCCATTTTTTAATGGGTTATTTGATTTTTTGGAGCCCACCTTCTTGAGTTCTTTGTATATATTGGATATTAGTCCTCTATTTGATTTAGGATAGGTAAAGATCCTTTCCCAATCTGTTGGTGGTCTTTTTGTCTTATTGACTGTGTCTTTTGCCTTACAGAACCTTTTTAGTTTCATGAGGTCCCATTTGTCAATTCTCGATCTTACAGCACAAGCCATTGCTGTTCAGGAATTTTCCCCTTGTGCCAATATCTTTGAGGCTTTTCCCCACTTACTCCTTTATAAGTTTCACTGTCTGTGGTTTTATGTGAAGCTCCTTGATCCACTTAGATTTGACCTTAGTACAAGGAGATAGGAATGGATCAATTCACATTCTTCTACATGATAACCACCAGTTGTGCCAGCACCATTTGTTGAAAATGCTGTCTTTTTTCCACTGGATGGTTTTAGCTCCCTTGTCAAAGATCAAGTGACCATAGCTGTGTGGGTTCATTTCTGGGTCTTCAATTCTATTCCATTGGTCTACTTGTCTGTCACTATACCAGTACCATGCCATTTTTATCACAGTTGCTCTGTAGTAAAGCTTTAGTCAGGCATGGTGATTCCACCAGAGGTTCTTTTATCCTTGAGAAGATTTTTTGCTATTTGAGGTTTTTTGTTATTCCAGATGAATTTGGATAGGCAACTTCTTAAATCCTGAGGCAAGCAAATCCTGAAGCAAATGGTTCAAGTCAGCTCTCTGCTAATCCCAAGTTCTGGATTGTGCTATTCAAGGGCAAAGAGGTCTTGGCTCTTGGGTGCCAAGGGTAAGCTGAAGAAAACGTATCTTAAATCCAGCACCATGTACCATTGGCACTCAGGAGAAACAGCACTCAAGAGTGTATAGGGATTAAGACTGTTGGTTGTATATCTATAACCTGTTTATTTACCTCTCTTAAGCCTTGTACTAGCCTATAATCATTAGTTCTGGGCTTCTTGACTGGCAGTAGGGGGTGTTACAGGTCACTGACATGGTCTCAGTATTCCCACAATTAATAGTCTCCTGATGTGGGGGGAGGGGTGGCTATACCTTCCCTGGCAATCAGAGGCATGTGGTGCTGTCAGACTCACACAGGCATGTGCCCTTCCCCCCAGCCTTGAGCAGGCTGAATCAGACCTTGTTTCTGCCACAGTCAGCTAGGGATGGGATCCCCCCCCTTTATATTCAGACTTTAGAATGAAAACATTGAGTCTTGATCAGAGAACTTTTTCTTGGCTCTTTGTTTCTCTTACTATCCTTCCCATCCATCCCCAGTTTTCCTTTCAGGAACCCAGGAACCCATGGTTGCTGCCAGCTACACAGGTTTAGCCCCTGGATTGAGCTCAATCCAAATTGGAGTCTGATAATTAGCCATCCTGTCACCTCCTGTCTCTGTCCATGTGTTGGGGAAGCAATATAGGCAAGTAGTGCTTTTGTCCTCTGGGGTGGGAAGAGGCTCAAACAACCAGTACTTTTCAGTAAGAGTGGTGGTCAGGACATGAATAGGCTTCCCATCTGAATCTAATAGTTTGGCTCCTTCTGGGGAGAAATGTAGTTGTACCCTCCTTTTTGTCAACAAATCTCTCCCCAATAGAGAGTTGGGGCATTCAGGTACAACAAGGAAGGAGTGGGTTACCCTGCCCACTCCCAAGTCCACTGTTCTTCCCATAGCCTATGAGTATTATTGAATTCCTGTGGCTCCTTGGACACAGAATTTCTTTGAAGAAACTTCACCTTCAAGCTTCAGCAAGACAGAATGTTGAGCTCCACTGTCTTCAAGAAAACTAATGTTTTTCCCTCCACTTTGGGAGTTATCCTGGGGAAGGGGAGGGGTTCCAATCCCATCCCCCTTCTTCATCTTTAGTTTCATCATTTAAGGTCAGGCTTCTTCTTTCTCTTGGAGCATTCCCTGGTCCAGTGACCCTTCTTATAATAAGCTTATTGTTTCTTTCCCAAGTGGGGGTTTTCTTGACCCTTAGGGTCCCCCTTACCTCCTTCTTTGGAAACCATCTGTTTTAGGTGTCTCCTATGGTCTTCTGGTTTGGCCATGGCTGCCAACAGGATCTTTGCCAGGTCAAGAGTTTGTTGCCTCTCTCCTTTCATCTGTCTTTTCTTCCATTCATTTTTCTGCTTTCATCTGCTTCTCCTCTGCACATTCTCTCCCATTAAACACTTCTTCTGCCACTATCACTAACTTTCTCAGTTTCTTTTCTCCTAACCTTTCAACCTTCTGGAGCTTTCTCTTGATATATGGTGATGCCTGATTGATAAAGGCTAGAGTTACTGCTGAATTTGCTTCTGGTGATTCAGGATCAATGAGAGTATATTGTCAGAATGTCTCCATGACTCTCTCTAAGAAAGTTGCTGGGGGGCTCCCATATCTTCTTGACTAATGTCATACACTTTGGCCAGGTTAGTGGTCTGTGCTGCCATGTTGAGACCTGCTAACAGAGCCTGATAATAAACCTTCAGTGGTGTCCCAGTTTGGGCAGTTTCGAGAAAAACCAGCACCAATAGCTGATTGGTTATTGGCGAGTTCCCCTGAGGGGCTAGGAATCAGCTTCCTGGCCTCTCTCTGGGTTCTCTTTCTTCTGTGGTGAAAAGAACCTGAAAAAGCTGTTGGCAATCATCCCAAAAGGGATAGGGGATGAAGAGGACTATCCAAAAAGGGGGAGTTCTGAGTTCTTAAGTTATAAAGGTCACTAGTGACAAAAGGCCAATAGTGATGAGGCTGGTTTCCTTGATCATCAACCAGCCCCACTGTGCACAAAGACAAGGTGATAGACTCAAGCTTAGAAGGCAGCCCACCTCAGATTACTGCCCTTGCAGCAAGTCTTCCCTTCAGTGCCTGCGGTGGGGCTGCCTGTGGCAGAGCTAACTTAGGTAGCTATTATTCTACCCGAGGAGTTAAATAAGGTGGGGTGGAAAGATAACATCTTCATACTTTCCTCATTGGAGGACCAGGAAGAGAGATGGTTCAGAAGGAGATGGATGTTCCAGCGTCTCTTCCATTGTATATTGGGCTTTTTGTTAGCCAAGGCAAGAACTTTTACCTGAAGTGGGAATGGCTGTTATCTGGGGAGAAAAAAAGTTTAAGCTAAGAGGAGATCTTACCAAGCAATCACATAAAGTATTTGGATGGGTTGCTAAATTTGGGGTTGAAAATGTCTTTCTCAGTTCCCTGGACCAATCCCAGGTCAAAGGATCCCTCTGGGGTCCATCTAGTACTGAAAGTGGGCCTGCAAAATGTGTTAATTAAAATTAATTAATTAGAATTAATTAACATGCATTCTTTAATCCCAGCAATCAAGAGGCAGAGGCAGGCAGATTTCTAAGTCCGGGGCCAGCCTGGTCTACAACATGAGTTCCAGGAGAGCCAGGGCTGGACAGAGAAACCCTGTCTCAATAAAAAAAATTTGACAGAAAGAATCTTCCCCTTGTTTAAGGGGATGTCTTAGTCAGGGTTTCTATGCCTGCACAAACATCATGACCAAGAAGCAGTTTGGGGAGAAAGGGTTTATTCGGCTTACACTTCCATACTGCTGTTCATCACCAAAGGAAGTCAGGACTGGAACTCAAGCAGGTCAGGAAGCAGGAGTTGATGCAGAAGCCATGGAGGGATGTTCTTTACTGGCTTGCTTTCCCTGGCTTGCTCAGTCTGCTCTCTTATAGAACCAAGACTACCAGCCCAGAGATGGTCCCACCCACAAGGGACCTTTCCCCCTTGATCACTAACTGAGAAAACACCTTACAGTTGTATCTCATGGAGGCATTTCCTCAACTGAAGCTCCTTTCTCTGTGATAACTCAAGCTGTGTCAAGTTGACACACAAAACCAGCCAGCACATGGGGTTATTTGATTTTCTGAAGCCCGCCTTCTTGAGTTCTTTATATATATTGGATATTAGTCCCCTATCTGATTTAGGATAGGTAAAGATCCTTTCCCAATCTGTTGGTGGCCTTTTTGTCTTATTGACAGTGTCTTTTGTCTTACAGAAGCTTTGCAATTTTATGAGGTCTCATTTGTTGATTCTCGAGTGTGGACACTTTGCTCCTTCTTAGAATTGGGAACAAAACACCCATGGAAGGAGTTACAGAGACAAAGATTGGAGATGAGAAGAAAAGACGGACCATCTAGAGACTGCCATACCCGGGGATCCATCCCATAATCAGCCTCCAAACACTGAAACCATTGCACACACTAGCAAGATTTTGCTGAAAGGACCATGATATAGCTGTCTCTTGTGAGGCTATGCTGAGGCCTAGCAAACAAAGAAGTGGATGCTCATAGTCAGCTATTGGATAGATCACAGGGACCCCAATGGAAGAGCTAGAGAAAGTACCCAAGGAGCTACAGGGGTCTGCAACCCTATAAGTGAAACAACAATATGACCTAACCAGTACCCACAGAGCTCGTGTCTCTAGATTCATATGTATCAGTAGATGGCCTAGTCAGCCATCAGTGGAAAGACAGGCCCATTGGTCTTGCAAACTTTATATGCCTCAGTACAGGGGAATGCCAGGGCCAAGAAGTGGGACTGGGGGCGGGGAGGGGAGTGGCGGGGGTTGAGTGTCTTTTGGGGTATCATTGGAAATGTAAATGAAGAAAATATCTAATTAAAAAAATAAAGTACTAAAAGGTCAAAAAATAAAAATAAAAAGAAAGAATCGTTCCCCTAGTTTTAACATCTTTCAAATAGCTGAGCAGCAATTCTAGTGGGATTGAAGGCACCTGCCCCATGTTAAATAGCCTTCAGAGTCAACCCATAACGAGAAGCACAAACACAATTGTCTCAACACACAAAATACACAAGGAAAGTTTTTCCTCTCTATTCTATCAAGCAGGAAAGATAAATTACCAGAAGGTGATGCTCACTTACAAGAAAAGAAACTAGTCCCTCCCCTCTGTCAGGGAGGAACAGAAAATTACCACAAGGTGGTCCTAATGGCTCTCTCCATCCAGCAGCTCCAGATTGGAACACTGAGGTCCATAGATTAGAATTTAGAACTTAGAAAATCTTGCAGTCTTGAATGGCTGTGCCACAGATACAGATTCAAAGCCAATTCTCAAATATGATAGATGTGGCACCACTCAGTTTACGGAAAAACAAGGACTCAGACCACAGAGCCACACAGAAACAAAGCTACCATGGGCTTGCCTGGGACCAATGTAGACACTGCCCTGAGCAGCTGCCCAGAACCAAAACTCTTGCAGGGCTGTGCAGAGAGGGACAGACAACACAACACAGACTGTAGCGCTACACACACACACAAAGAAAAATTACCCATATTAAGACCTCCCGGGTTGGTCCTGGAAGTCATAAGGGCTTTTCTGCGCCAAGGCACCAAAATGTTGTGCTTCATTCTCAAGCCCAAAAGAGCAACAAGGAGCTGACTCTCATGCAATCTCATCAGGGTCTCTTTATTACAAACTCAAGCTTTGGCTAACTCACTGCCAATCTGCAGGACAGTTTGGTGAAGCAACACCAAATTCTCACTGGGACAAGGTTTTATAGGAAATGGGAGCAGGTGCATGGGTGTCCATCCTGGCAAGCATCCAGTTGAATGGGTATTGTAAGCTGACAGGTGGGTGCTCTGAAGCAAGACCGTGAACACTGACAAATGGTCTAAAGTACATCTGAAACAATCAGACTAATCTTTGATTAACTGTTGCTAGGAAGTAGCTAGGGAGTAATTTTGGGTTATGAGTCAAAGACAAGCCATGGGGTCCTTTCTAATACTTGGGTACAGATTGGGTTCAGTTGCAAGTCAAGTTCTCAGGCTTTTTATTTTTATTTTCATTTTTATTTTATTAAGATGGATTTCAGTCTCATGATGCTCTCACTAGAATTTTCTTGCTCCTTTTTGCTACTTTTCTTAAAATTCATTTAAACACAATTACCCTCCTCCTTTGAGCTCCTGCTATGCTCTCACTCTCCATCAAATCTATACCTTATTTTTAATCATTACTATGAAAGGTATGTTAATAAATAAATTAAAGTAACCTGCTTAATCCAAATAGTATTTTTGGTATGTGTGCTTTTAAGGCTCACTCCTTGAGATTGGATAACCCTTTAGGTGGCACATTCCTGGAGAAACTAATTCTCCCTCTCTCAACAGTCTCTAATTGCTTGTAGCTTTTCACCTAGAGATAGGACCTGTGATAGTTCTTTCCCACACACTGGCACCTCAACTAGTGTTATCATTGTGCAGGTCTCACTAAGCAATCATTTTTCTGAGATTCCTTAGATATGAATTCTCTGTTATAGCTAGAAGACATAATCTTGCAACAGTCTTCCTGCCCCTTTCTCTTCTACAATCTTTTCTCCAGCACTCCTCTTCAGTAATGTTCACTGAGCCTTAGGTGTAGGGTTTGCACTGTAGATATTTCCATTAGTGCTGGTCATACTGCATTCAGCTGTTCTCTGTATTTTAACTAGTTGTGAATTTCTGTAATTTTCTCCTGGTGCTATGCTTGAAGAACTTTAGAAAAAGTTATTATTATCCAGTGCTCATGTGTCGAGTTGAATTTTGACATAAGGACAGGCAAAAGTGAAAGAGATGGGTGATTTTTCCAGCCTTTTAAAGCCATAAAACTTAAATGAAGATAATAGATTATGAATAAAAATTACAGTTGAGAGATAAGGACACAAACTCACATACAACTTACAACCCAAAATTTGTACTGCATAGAAGAAATGCAGTGACAAAGATGGAGCAGAGAATGAGGGAATGGCCCAACAATAGCTTGCCTGACCTGAGACTCATCTCATGGGAAAATACCAATCCCTGACACTATTAATGACACTCTGTTATGCATGCAGACAGGAGTCTAGCATAACATACTTCAGGGATGTACCACCAAGCAGCTGACGGAAACAGATACAGAGACCCACAGCCAAACATTGAATGGAGCACAGAGAGTCTTATGGAAGAGTTGGAGGAAGGATTAAGGGGATATGAACCCTGTAAGAAAACCAACAGAGAAATCTAAACTGGACCCTTGAGGTCTCTTAAAGACTGAGCCACAAACCAAAGAGCATACATGGAGTGGCTTGACTGAGGCCTCCAGGACATAGGTAGGAGACATGCAGCTCAGAATCCATGTGGAGCAGAAGCTATCCCTAACGTTGTTGCCTATCTGTGGAATTCTTTCCCTAGCTGGGCTTCCTTGTCTGGCCTCAGTGGATGAGGTTGAACCTAACCTGCAGAAACTTGACATACAAGGGTAGGGTGGAGCTAGGTGGGAGAACACCCTCTCAGAGGAGAAGAGAGTGGAGGAGGGAGTCTGTAAGGGGGGACCAAGAGGGTGGGTAATGATATAAAATAAATAAATAATTAATAAGTGGGGACAAATCAAACAAAATTGCACAGTTTAAAAGAAAATTATTAAAACATATAATGTGTTTAGTTATCTGGAGCTTCAATTGTAATCATGAAACCTATAATACACAATATTCTGTTACATTCTGTTGTTTTTCAGTCTTTGATCAAGATAACCCTGAACATTTACTTCTTACAGTTCAATGTGACATTGAAGCAAACAATTATTAAGAGTGGTTTTGGTATGTTGATGCTGCAAGAACATTAAGAATCATTTATTTCTGACATTCTTGTATGATGCACCAGGAAATAAGAATGTGGGAGTTATGGCTCCCTTTCTATGTGATTCATTTTCAAAACCCAAATTCATAACCTTCCAGAATTTTATTTTCATATGGTCAAAAGTAGAATGGCATGCAAATCTGAATCTCATTGTTCCATGCTAAATGCTGCTTCCTTTGATACTTTGTCAAGTTAACCAAAGCACACGGTGCCACAGTGAAGTGACTGTCCTTTCATCAGGTGATGATGACTCAAGTTTGAAAGCTGCCATCATGGACTAATTATATTTTCTTTTAAAGACTTTCTTTTTTTTAAACTGTGTGCATGTGTTTGTCTGTTTGTAGCTATGTGTACATGCACGCAGGTGCCCATAGAAGCCACAAGGTTTCAGACGCTGTGGAACTAGAGTTCGCAGGTGGTTGGGAACAAACTCAGGTTCTGTGAATGAACTTTACAAGTTCTCTATCTCTTCAGCTCTACAATTCTTGCTGCTTGATGGTAAAGGCTGTATGTTTCTTATGTTACATTACATGTAAAATGTACAGTTTCAAAGGGGAGAGTTGTGTTTTACTTCACAGTTTCAGAGAGGTTCTAGCCTATCATGGGAAGTGAGGTATAGTAGAGTTTATGACAGGAACATATACTAAATATTTCCTTCCCTAAGGATCTTGCATAGCTTCTTTCCTTTCTGAATCACAGTTTCATAAAACTCATCAGCTATTTCACACAAAACTTCCTAACAGATTACTGACATAAATGTTCATCTCAAGATCTGATTCTTGTGAACATACACTATAATAAACATAAATCAGAAATACAGAAATCTGTAATTCACATGGTAATCTAGTGTAATTTCTTTCACAATATGGCATACTTATGTTTCCCTTACTGAATTTCCATGAGTCTATCATATGTATATCTCTCATGCACTTAGAATAAGTGGACAATACATATAATCAAATATTTAACATTTCAGGATTTTTTGCCCCTAGTATTTTTTTTCAGAATTTCAATGCTTTCATAGATGATTGAAGAGAAGTCAGTCATTTAATGTACTACTTGTTCTCTGGAAACACTGGAATTAGAAGATTCTTCACTACTTTTTCTAGTGTCAAACAGTGGGATTTTCCTGAATGATTATGAACATGTTTCCCCCTTTATGTGCCTTTAATGAAGATGCAGCACAGCTGGTCACAATACCTTCTACTTGGATAAATACTACAAGAGCAGATTACTAAAGAAACCACTTCCTTCGCTCCAGCCTACTAGGTGGTGACTCCACTTAAGAGAAGGCACAGTAGAGGAGAGACTTCAGTGCTATTGGCCTGCATCCACATTGTCTGGAAAATAGAGGCCTTTGATGTCTAGTACATTCTTAACAACCAAATGCAGCTTTTCATTCAGTCATCAGTAAAGCTATTTTACACTACTTTTGATGTGATGAAATAACTGAACTAGACGTAGGTAATCAAACTTCTGGAAATTATTATACTTTGCAACAAAAGATCACTAAAAAGCCATGTGGTTCTAAAAAGAACAAAGGAAGAATTCCTAACAGACATGTACAGACTGGACATGTGCTGACTCATGTGCCCTGGTATGACTTAGTTTTGACCATCCATACCAGCAGCCTTTTTCCATATCATTAAAAACATTCATTACTGTGTCCCTGAGGTTTGCATATGTCTCACTGGCATTTTTTTAACTACTCATTTTTTTTTGATTACTGGGTGAGAGTCCCCAAAATTTGATCATACTAACAGGCTAGGACCTTTCTTTTTTGGAAAGAAGCTGATCTATGAATGTTTATTCCAATTTTGGTCATCTGTTTGTTGCTTTCCAAAATATAGATTTCCAATGATTTGGTTGATGCATGTCTACAAATTGTATTCTGAATAAGTATTGCTGATGTTTAGCTTCATTTCTGGGAGCCTACTTCTGGAAGAATAGGTTGGATATGTTTTATTAGATCATCTGCTTCAAATAAAAGTGTATGGTAAGCTGTAGCATGAAAATAGACAAGGACTAGCACAGTATATTGCTTCTATGAAGACAAAACTGTAAATATGTAAATTTAGATGAATTGAGAATTAATAATGATACACACACACAAACACACACATATATATATAGTTAAAGATTAGTAGTCTTGATAATACTGTCTATAATGTACTTAACCATAGATTTAATTTATTTAACCATAGATTTAAGAAAAGTGATTTAGTAAAAACTCTGCTCAAGGATAAAAAAACCTCTGGTAGAATCACCATGCCTGATCTAAAGCTATACTACAGAGCAATAGTGATAAAAACTGCATGGTACTGACATAGTAACAGACAAGTCGACCAATGGAATAGAATTGAAGACCCAGAAATGAACCCACACACCTATGGCCACTTGATCTTTGACAAGGGAGCTATAACCATCCAGTGGAAAAAAGACAGCATTTTCAACAAATGGTCCAGGCACAACTGGTGGTTATCATGTAGAAGAATGTGAATCGATCCATTCCTCTCTCCTTGTACTAAGGTAAAATCTAAGCGGATCAAGGAGCTCCACATAAAACCACAGACAGTGAAACTTATAGAGGAGAAAGTGGGGAAAAGCCTTGAAAATATGGGCACAGGGGGAAAATTCCTGAATAGAACAGGAATGGCTTGTGCTGTAAAATCGAGAATAGACAAATGGGACCCCATAAAATTGCAAAGCTTCTGTAAGGCAAAAGACACTATCAATAAGACAAAAAGGCCACCAACAGATTGGGAAAGGATCTTTACCTATCCTAAATCAGATATGGGACTAATATCCAATATATATAAAGAACTCAAGAAGGTGGACTACAGAAAATCAAATAACCCCATTAAAAAATGGAGCTCAGAGCTAAACAAAGAATACTCACCTGAGAAATATGAAATGGCTGAGAAGCACCTGAAAAAATGTTCAGCATCCTTAATCATCAGGGAAATGCAAATAAAAACAACCATGAGATTCGACCTCACAACAGCCAGAATGGCTAGGATCAAAAATTCAGGTGCAGCAGATGCTGGCGAGGATGTGGAGAAAGAAGAACACTCCTCCATTGTTGATGGAATTGCAAGCTTGTACAACCACTCTGGAAATCAGTCTGGCGGTTCCTCAGAAAATTGGACATAGTACTACTGGAGGATCCCGCAATACCTCTCCTGGGCATATATCCAGAAGATGTTCCCACCGGTAAGAAGGAAACATGCTCAACTATGTTCAAAGCAGCCTTATTTATAATATCCAGAAGCTTGAAAGAACCCAGATGCCCCTCAACAGAGGAATGGATACAGAAAATGTGGTACATTTACACAATGGAGTACTACTCAGCTATTAAAAAGAATGAATTTATGAAATTCCTAGGAAAATGGATGGGCCTGAAGGGCATCATCCTGAGTGAGGTAACCCAATCACAAAAGAACTCCCACAATATGTACTCACTGATAAGTGGATATTAGCCCAGTAATTTAGAATACCCAAGATATAAGATACAATTTGCAAAACACATGAAACTCAAGAAGAATGAAGACCAAAGTGTGGACACTTTGCCCCTTCTTAGAATTGGGAACAAAACACCCATGGAAGGAGTTACAAAGACAAAGTTTAGAGCTGAGACAAAAGGACGGACCATCTAGAGACTGCCATACCCGGAGATCCATCCCATAATCAGCCTCCAAATGTTGACACCATTGCACACTCTAGCAAGATTTTGCTAAAAGGACACTGATATACCTGTCTCTTGTGAGGCTATGCTGGGGCCTAGGTAACACATAAGTGGATGCTCAGTCAGCTATTGGATGTATCACTGGGCCCCCAATGGAGGAGCTAGAGAAAGTACCCAAGGAGCTAAAGGGTCTGCAACCCTATAGGTGGAACAACAGCATGAACTAACCAGTACCCCCCGGAGCTCATGTCTCTAGCTGCATATGTATCAAAAGATGGCCTACTTGGCCATCAGTGGAAAGAGCAACCCATTGGTCTTGCAAACTTTATATGCCTCAGTACAGTGAACACCAGGGCCAAAGAGTGGGAGTGGGGAGGTAGGGGAGTGGGTGGGAGGGTATGGGCGACTTTTGGGTTAGCATTGGAAATATAAGTGAAGAAAATACCTAATAAAAATAAAATAAAAATAAATAAAGAGATAGATAAATAAATAAATTTAAATAATTTTCTAAATGTTTCTTGTGGGATACCCCATTTGAATGAGCATAGAGGATACTTTAACTCCAAAAATATATCTTCCCAACCCCCAACTTATGCTTAAGAAACTACAAATTTTAAAGCAGAGATTCTAGTTTTAGAAAAATTTGAAGAAAATTAGCTAAAATCATTTTAAAATTACTTTTCTGTTGAGATTATCTGTTATGAATTAGTGTGGCAAGTTAACAAAACACCCATGGAAGGAGTTACAAAGACAAAGTTTAGAGCTGAGACAAAAGGACAGACCATCTAGAGACTGCCATACCCGGGGATCCATCCCATAATCAGCCTCCAAATGTTGACACCATTGCACACTCTAGCAAGATTTTGCTAAAAGGACACTGATATACCTGTCTCTTGTGAGGCTATGCTGGGGCCTAGGTAACACATAAGTGGATGCTCACACTCATTTAATACCAAAGAGTTATGTTTTAAGTAATGGATAATTTGTTTAACTGTGTAATTGTCCCTCAATATCTATGAGAAAAGAATTCCAAATAACCTATAGTCCAAGATATGTAAATCTGTATCAATCTCAGATCATAAAGTATGACTTGACATATTATTCATAGTACACAATCTTCCATGTAATGCAATCATCTCTGCACTATAACTCTGTATAATTCTGTGTACATAGTGCCTTTGCAGCATTTGAGGGCAAAGGCACCCAAAATCCTGTGACTTTCTAGTGAAGGAATAGCTTTTTTCCTGAAATATTTTCTGTCTATGCCTAAGTAAACCCAAGATACAGAGCCCATCGACAAGGAGACCCAACTGTATCCAAAATTAAAATGCTAACAAGACATTGAGAGTTTAATCATAGGTATTTTCATCATTCATGTCACTTCTGGATGAAGAAAGAGTTTTATTTTGCACACTGTAATCTAGTTTTCTCATCAATAAAATGATAAGCCTCATTTCCTCAATCAGAAACATTTATAAGCTTTATATTGTATGCCACAGGATTTAAAGCAATGAACCAAACAAAGTATTTGCCCCTTTGGAATTCATATGGCAGAAAAAGAACAGATAATAAATATGTAAATAGGTATGTTACTGAGTAATGTTTGGTAATGGAAAGAACTCTTAAGCAAAATACACAAGATTCTCTGATAGTAACTCAGGGGAAAAGAGCTCCATTAGTCGGAGTATACAGTGATAAGTTCAACCAGTCTTCTTTGAGTGAGACAGAAAAAAATAAACCAAACATAAAAAGATAAATATGGAGCCATGGCTAGAGGATAAATTTTCAGCCTGCACTTAGAATCAAAGCCAAACCAAAAATTTTCAGTGGTGTTTAACACTGTGTGACAGCTTTAAAGAAAGCCAGAACTGTGGTAAAGAGAGAGAGAAGCATGAGACATGAGCAGTGTCAGAGAAATTGGGTGGAGGAGCAAGCAGAATGGTATAATGGTTGAGCTGTACAATTTTACCTTGAACTTTATTTCTATTTCAGAAACCATAAGATAAATTAGAGTGCAAACAACACATATGTATTCCAAAGATACCCTTAGTATTTAAGTACACAGTGGATAATGCGAAGAACAAGAATTATTATAGAGATATTGTGAATATAATTGTCACCTGGGGGGGGGAGTAATAGTTTAGATTACATCACTTAGACTGCATCAGAAATTATCAGCTTTTCTTTTGAAATAGATTATTTTCTCAGTGGAAGACATCTCAAATTATGTTTTTCAATACATAAAATATAGCATCACCAACAGAATACAAGAGATTAAAAGAGAGAATCTAAGGTGCTCATGATAACATAGAAAATATGGACACAAAAGTCAAAGAAATTGTAAATTGTAAAATGCAAGAAGCTCCTAACTCAAAACATCCAGGAAGTCCAGAAAACAATAAGAAGACCAAACCTAAGGATAATAGGTATAGAAGAGTGCAAAGATTGCCAACTTAATGGTCCAGTAAATATCTTCAACAAAAATATAGAAGAAAACTTCCCTAACCTGAAAGGTGAAATGCCCATGAACATGCAAGAAGCCTGCAGAACTTTGAGTAGACTGGAAAGGGGGGGGGATTCATCCTGACACATAATAATCAGAACAACAAATGCATTAAACAAAGAAAGAATATTAAAAGCAGTAAGGGAAAAGGGCCAAGTAACAAATAAAGGCAAATCTATCAGAATTACAGCAGATTTCTCACCAGAGAATATGAAAGCTAGAAGATCCTGGGCAGATGTCATACAGCCCCTAAGAGGACACAATTGCCAGGCTAAGCTACTATGCCCAGAAAAATTATCAATTATCATAGATGGAAAAACCAAGATATTCCATGACAAAAACAAATTTACACAATATCTTTCCATAAACCCATCCCTACAAAGGATAAGAGATAGAAAGCACCAACTTAAGGAGGGAAACTACACCCTAGAAAAAGTAATCTTCCAGCAAACCTAAAAGAAGATAGCAACACAAACATAATTCCATCTCAAACAACAAGAGGAAACAACAATCACTATTCCTTAATATCCCTTGACATCAATGGACTTAATTCCCCAATAAAAAGACACAGACTAATGGACTGGATATGTAAACAGGATCCAGCATTTTGCTGCATACAGGAAAAACACCTCAGTGACAAAGACAGACAATACCTCAGAGTAAAAGGCTGGAAAACATTTTTCCAAGCAAATGGTTCCAAGAAACCAGCTGAAGTAGCCATTCTAATATCAAATAAAATCAACTTTCAACCAACAGTTATCAAAAAAAGATAAGGAAGGGCACTTTATACTCATCAGAGGAAAGATCTACCAAGATGGACTCTCAGTTCTGAACATCTATGTTTCCAATGCAAGGCCACCCACATTCATAAAAGAAATTTTACTAAAGCTCAAAGCACACATTGCATGTCACACAATATATAGTGAGAGAATTAAACACTCCACTCTCATCGATGGTGAGATCGTGGAAATAGAAACTAAACAGAGATGCAGTGAAACTAACAGACCAAATGGATTTAACAGATATCTATAGGAAATATCATCCTAAAACAAAAGAATACACTTTCTTTTCAGCCACTCATGGTACATTCTCTTCCAGAAAACCCAAAAGAAGATAGCAATAATTGACCATATAGTCAGTCAGAAAACAGGCCTCAGCAGATATGAGAAGATTGGAAAAATTCCACACATCGTTTCAGATCTCTATGGACTAAGGCTGGTCTTCAAAAACAATAAAAACAACACAAAGCCCACATAAACATGGAAGTTGAAAGACTCTCTACTTAATGATAACTTGGTCAAAGAAAAAAATAAAGAAATTAAAGACACTTTAGAATTTAATGAAAGTGAAGGCAAAAAGAAATCAATGGGATACAAATTGGCAAAGAAGATGTCATGCTATCACTATTTGTAGATGATATGATAGTGTATGTAAGCAAAAAAAAAAAAAAATTTCTGCCAGAGAAATTTTACAGCTGCTAAACAACTTCAGCAAAGTGGCTGGAAATAACATTAACTCAAACAAAGCAGAATCCTTCCATTGTACAAATGATAACAAGGCTGAAAAGAAATTAGAGAAACAACTCCCTTTGTAATAGCCACAGAAAATATAAAATATCTTGTGGTAACTCTAACCATACATGTGAAAGTTCTGTATGACAATAACTTCAAGACTATGAAGAAAGAAACAGAAGAGATCTCAGAAAATGGAGAGATTTCACATGCTCATGGATTGGCAGAATTAACATAAAAAAATGGCAATACTACAAAAGGCAATCTACAGGTTCAATATAATCCCCATCAAAATTTCAAAACAATTCTTCAAAGACATGGAAATTCATCTCAAAAAGCAAAAACCCCAGAAGAGCAAAAACAATTCTTAACAATTAAAGAACTTCTAATTAAATAACCCTCCCTGACCTGTACTACAGGGCAATTGTGATTAAAAAAAAAAACAACAAAACAAAACAAAACTGCATGGTATGGTACAGAGACAGACAGATTGACCAATGGAATAGAATTGAAGACCCAGAAATAAAAACATACATTTATGAACACTTTATCTTTGACAAAAAAATCCAAAAATATACAATGGAAAAATAATGCATCTTTAATAAATGGTGCTGGTCTACCTGGCAGTCTCTATGTAGAAAAATGAAAATTGATCACTATTTGCCACCTGACACAAAGCTCAATTCCAAGAGAATCAATGTCCTCAACAGAAAACCGGATACACTGAATAGAAGAGAAAGCAGCTAGAGCCTCACACTCATTGGCACAGGAGATAATTTGCTAAACAGAATTCCAATGGCTCACACTCTACAATAAAGAATGGATAACCGGGACTCAGATGAGATTGCCATTTTCTCTCCAGTGTCTTTCTAAGGCAGGTCGACTTAGGAAAGCACAGGCTACAGAAGCAGCAGAGCTTCTGGGACAGAGTACTTCAGGCATATATTTGCAGCCATGGGGTGGAGCTGATCCTCAGCCCTCTTCCCTACCAGAGGAAAGCTTGCCTCCAGGAAGTTTCTGACTCTGGGACTCAGGTGAGATCGCCATTTTTTCTCCAGTAACTCTCTAAGGCAGGTCCACTCAGGAGCTCACAGGCTGCAGAAGCAGCAAAGCAGCTGAGATAGGGTCCTACAGGCCTACATCTGCAGCCAGGAGGTGATGCTGTTCCACAGCCCTCTGTACAGTGATTTTGTCAGGAGAGAGCTGGACCCTCAGGAGTGCTGTGTCAAAGGCTTAGAGACTCATAGGAGGAACAAGCTTCAGCCAGAGACAGCAAGATCATCTAACACCAGAGATTACCAGATGGTGAAAGACAAACGCAAGAATCTTACCAATAGAAACCAAGACTACTTGGCACCATCAGAACCCAGTACTCCTACCACAGTGAGTCCTGAATACCCCAACATACTGCAAAAGCAAGATTCAGATTTAAAATCACATCTCGTGATTCTGGTAGAGAATTTAAAGGACATTAATAACTCCCCTAAAGAAATACAGGTGAACACTGCTAAACAGGTAGATGCCATTAAAGAGGAAAGACAACATTCCCTTAAAGAATTACATGAGAACACAGGCAAAGATGTAGAAGCCCTTAAAGAAGAAATACAAAATTCCCTTAAAGAATTACAGGAGAACACAGGCAAAGAGGTAGAAGCCCTTAAAGAAGAAACACAAAAATCCCTTAAAGAATTACAGAAAAGCACAACCAAACAGGTGAAGGAATTGAACAAAACCATCCTCCAAGATCTAAAAATGGAAATAGAAACAATAAAGAAATCACAAAGGGAGACAACTCTGGAGATAGAAATCCTAGGAAAGAAATCAGGAGCCATAGATGCAAGCATCACCAACAGAATTTAAGAGATGGAAAAGAGAATCTCAGGTGCAGAATATTCCATAGGAAATTTAGACACAACAATGAAATAAAAGCAAAATGCAAAAAGATCCTAACCCAAAACATCCAGAAAATCCAGGACACAATGAGAAGACCAAACCTAAGGATAATAAGTATAGATGAGAATGAAGATTTTCAAATTAAAGGGCCAGTAAATATCTTCAACAACATAATAGAAGAAAATTTACATAACCTAAAGAAAGAGATGCCCATGAACATAAAAGAAGCATACAGAACTCCAAATAGACAGGACCAGAAAAGAAATTACTCCAGACAAATAATAATCAAAACACCAAATGCACTAAACAAAAATAGAATAAAGCAGTAAGGGAAAAACTTCAAGTAACATATAAAGGCAAAACCTATTAGAATTACACCAAACTTCTCACCAGAGAATATGAAAGCCAGAAAATCCTGGACAGATATCATATAAATCCTAAGAGAACACAAATGCCAGCCCAGGCTACTATATCCAGCAAAACTTTCAATCACCATAGATAGAAAAACCAAAGTATTCCATGAGAAAGCCAAATGCACACAATATGTTTCCGTGAATCCAGCCCTTCAAAGGATAATAAAGGGAAAACTCTAATACAAGGAGGGAAACTACACCTCAGAAAAAGCAAAAAAGTAATCTTTCAACAAACCTAAAGAAGATAGTCACATGAACAGAATCCCAAATCTAACAACAAAAATAACAGGAAGCAACAATTACATTTCTTTAATATCTCTTAATATCAATGGACTCAATTCTCCAATAAGAGGACATAGACTAACAGACTGGCTATGTGAACAGGACCCAACGTTTTGCTGCATACAGGAAACCTACCTCAGGAACAAAGACCGACACTACCTTAGAGTAAAAGGCTGGAAAACAAATTTCCAAGCAAATTGTCCCAAGAAACAAGCTGGAGTAGCCATTCTAATATCAAATAAAATTGACTTTCAATCAGTAGTTATCAAAAAAGACAAAGAGAGTCACTTCATACTAATCAAAGGAAAAATTTACCAAGATGAACTCTCAATACTTTTTATTAGATATTTTCTTTATTTACATTTCAAATGTTATCCCCTTTTTTAGTTCCCCCTTCAAAAATCCCCTATCCTCTTCCAACTCCCCCTGCTCCCCGACCCACCCACTCCCACATCCTGGCCCATACAGTCCCCTAAACTGGGGCATAGAACCTTCACAGGACCAATGTACTCTCCTCCCATTGATAACCTACTAGGCCATCCTCAGCTGCATATGCAGTTAGAGCCATGAGTCTCTCCATGTGTTTTCTTTGATTGGTGCTTTAGTCCCAGGGAGCTCTGGAGTTACTTGTTAGTTCAAATTGTTGTTCCACCTAGGGGGCTGTAAACCCCTTCAGCTCATTGGGCACTCTTTCTCTAGCTACTTCATTGGGGACTCTGTGCTCTGTCTAAAGGATGACTGTGAGCATCCACTTCTGTATTAGTCATGCACTGGCAGAACCACTCAGGAGACAGCTATATCAGTCTCCTGTCAGCAAGCTCTTGTTGGCATCTGCAATAGTGTCTGGGTTTGGTGGTTGTTTATGGGATGTATCCCCAGGTAGGGCAGTCTCTTGATAGTCATGCATTAAGTCACAGATCCGAACTTTGTCTCTGTAACTCCTTCCTTGGGTACTTTGTTCCACATTCTAAGAAGGATTGGAGTGTCCACACTTTGATCTTCCTTCTTCTTGAATTTCACATGTTTTGCAAATTATATCTTGGATATTCTGAGCTTCTGGGATAATACTTACTTATCAGTGAATGCATATCATGTGTGATCTTTTGTGATTGGGTTACCTCACTTAGGATAATATCCTCCAGATCCATTCATTTGTCTAAAAATTTCATGAATTCATTGATTTTAATACCTGAGTAGTATTCCATTATTTAAGTGTTTCACATTTTCTGCATCTATTCCTCTGTTGAGGGACATCTGGGTTCTTTCCAGCTCCTTGCTATTAGAAAGGTTGCTATGAACATAGCGGAGCATGTGTCCTTATTACAGGTTCTAGCATCTTCTAGGTATATGCCCACAAGTGGTATTATTGGATCTTCTGGTAGAACTATGTCCAATTTTCTGAGGAATCAACAAGCTGATTTCCAGAGTGGTTGTACCAGCTTGCAGTCCCAACAGCAATGGAGAAGTGTTCCTCTTACTCTACATCCTCAGCAGCATCTGTTGTTACCTGAGTCTTTGATCTTAGCCATTCTGACCGGTGCGAGGTAGAATCTCAGGGTTGTTTTGATTTGAATTTCCCTGATGATTAAGGATGTTGAACATTTTTTCAGGTGCTTCTCAGCCATTTGGTATTCCTCAGTTGAGAATTCTTTATTTAGCTCTGTACCCCATTTGTAATAGGGTTATCTGATTTTCTGGTGTCCAACTTCTTGAGTTCCTTTATGTATTGGATATTAGCCCCCTTATCAGGTTTAGGGTTGTTAAAGATCTTTTCCTAATCTGCTGTGCCATTTTGTCTTATTGACAGTGTCCTTTGTCTTATAGCAGCTTTGCAATTTTATGAGGTTTCATTTGTTGATTCTTGATCTTACAGCACAGGCCATTGCTATTCTGTTTAGGAATTTTTCCCCAGTGCCCCTATCTTTGAGGCTCTTTCCCATTTTCTCCTCTATAAATTCCAGTGTCTCTGGTTTTATGGAGTTCCTTGATCTACTTAGACTTG
Organism: Mus musculus; assembly: GCF_000001635.26. Classification (NCBI taxonomy): domain Eukaryota; kingdom Metazoa; phylum Chordata; class Mammalia; order Rodentia; family Muridae; genus Mus; species Mus musculus. The sequence continues at coordinate 70,971,679 of NC_000070.6, read as the reverse complement.
ATCTTTGTACAAGGAGATAATAATGGATCAATTTGAATTCTTCTACTTGCTAACTGCCTGTTGAGCCAGCACCATTTGTTGAAGATGCTGTCTTTTTTCCACTGGGTGGTTTTAGCTCCTTTATCAAAGATCGAGTGACCATAGGTGTGAAGATTCATTTCTGGGTCTTTGATTCTATTCCATTGATCTACCTGTCTGTCACTGTACCAGTACCATGCAGGTTTTATTACAATTGCTCTGTAGTACAGCTTGAGGTCAGGGTTGGTGATTCCACCAGAGGTTCTTTTATTGTTGAGAATGGTTTTTGCTATCCTAGGTTTTTTGATATTCCAGACAAATTTACAAATTTCCCTTTCTCACTTTGAGAAGAATTGTGTTGGAATCTTGATGGGGATTGCATTGAATCTGTAGATTGCATTCATCAAGATAGCCATTTTTATCAATTTAATCCTGCCAATCCATGAGCATGGGAGAGCTTTCCATCTTCTGAGACCTTCGTTGATTTCTTTCTTCAGAAACTTGAAGTTCTTATCATAGAAATCTTTCACTTCCTTAGAGTCATACCTGACTTGGTTTGAGGGGCCTACAGAGAATAGCAGAGAGGCATCTACATCTGAAAGAGCCTTTCTGTGTTTGCTTCCCAGTATCCTTCGCTATCCACCCTGCCTCCCCAACCTCCAAACAGGGACACAGACAATGTGGTTCTTTTACACTTACCTTCTCCCTGTGAATAAAGAATTGGTAGACAAAGGTACAAAAAGGCTCTAGACCAGGCAATTTATTGATATAAAGAGAGAAATGTAACCTTTTGTTACTTCAAGTTGGTATAAAGGCCTCTAGTAAGTCTTACAGGATACTCATATTCTGTCTAAGGAAGGCTCCACAGGAATTTTGGGTTTAAATCCTGGTTTGACAAGAATGGGTGGGAAGGGAAGTCGAGGGGGAGGGTATGGAGGACTTTTGGGATAGCATTCTAAATGTAATTGAGGAAAATATGTAATAATAAAAATATTAATTAAAAAGAAAAAGGAAAGGAAAGAAGGAAAGGAAAGGAAAGGAAAGGAAAGGAAAGGAAAGGAAAGGAAAGGAAAGGAAAGGAAAGGAAAGGAAAGGAAAGGAAAGGAAAGGAAAGGAAAGAGGAAAGGAAAGGGGAAAGGGAAAGGGAAGGGAAAGGGAAGTGAAAGGGAAGGGAAGGGAAAGTGAAGGGAAAGGGGAAAGGGGAAAGGGGAAAGGGGAAAGGGAAAGGGAAAGGGAAAGGGAAAGGGAAAGGGGAAGGGGAAAGGGGAAGGGGAAAGGGGAAGGGAAAGGGAAAGGGAAGGGGAAAGGGAAAGGGAAAGGGAAAGGAAAGAGGAAAAGAAAGAGGAAAGAAAAGGAAAAGGAAAGGAAAATAGAAGTGTGAATAAACTGTTTTAAAGATGGCATAATAAAGTCTGCAGGAGACTCATATTTTGTCTAACTGGGGCTCCATTGGAATTTTGGGTTAATATCCCAACATGACAAATTACAAAGGTGTAAAGAGTCTAAAATGTGCATGATTTTGAGTATTGTGGGTTTTTTATTGTTACTCTGGGACAGAGCACAAGCTACTGGTTTTCCTGGTTACCAGATGAAGGATTTGCTGATTTGGGGAAAAGGTTTTGTCTGTTTGTTTTTCGAAAAGGTGATTAAGGTATTTACACCTTCCATAGTTATATGGATCAGATTTGATAGAGTGATTTCCCCCTGAGAACTAGATTTTAGAGAACCAAACAAAAAGGTTATCTTGATGATACTAAAATTATGTTTGGAGATTTATATATTATAGAATATACAGCCTTGATGAATTTCATCATCAGACATGCTGAACTGACCTGCCTGAACTCCTGATACCTTGGTTTTTCATCTGGATCCAGTCAGGACACAGACATCAGAGACTAATACAATCATTTGTGTAGCCTTCTTTTTTTTTTTTTTTTTTTTTTTTTTTTTTTGGTTTTTCAAGACAGGGTTTCTCTTTATAGCCCTGGCTGTTCTGGAACTCACTTTGTAGACCAGGCTGGCCTCGAACTCAGAAATCCGCCTGTCTCTGCCTCCCGAGTGCTGGGATTAAAGGCGTGCACCACCATGCCCAGCAACAAATCTTTTTTTTTTTTTTTTTTTTTAAGATTTATTTATTGGTTATATGTAAGTACACTGTAGCTGTCTTCAGACACTCCAGAAGAGGAAGTCAGATCTCGTTACGGATGGTTGTGAGCTACCATGTGGTTGCTGGGATTTGAACTCCAGACCTTCAGAAGAGCAGTCGGGTGCTCTTACCTCTTACCCACTGAGCCATCTCACCAGCCCCAAACTGTGTAGCTTTCTTAAGGCCAACTAACTCCCCCATTCCCCTACCCTTCTCCTTCCTTCAAAAATATCTCAACGCCCATATTCAGCTTGAAGAAGTTATGAAGAGTCATCATCCCAGTTCCCTAAGATTTGGGGCTGTTGGTGGTTATTATAGCTTGTCTTTGATACTAAAAGTTTTGAAGTACAAGGCTTAGACCTACTCCTTCTATTTCTTTTATTATAAAGCCTGTGAGTTAAGGACCAAATAGAAAATTTGTGACTCTAAGTTTATTGTTAGGGTGTTTTCAGTTATTTTAGTTAGAAATGGCTGAGAGTCATTAACAGACAACAGTCTGGATTACTTCACATAGATAGTTGGGTTTCAAAAACATCAGAAGTCCACAGAATGTGACATTTAATGTTATTTATTCACTGTTCTTGAGACCAGTCTGCTCCTGACAGCTTTCCCTCTCTTGGACTGTCCAGGCGATCAGTAGTCTCTATAGATTGGCTAAGTTTTGGAAGCTGGCTTAGGCTTTCTGTATATTCTCAGTTAATATCAATTGTTCATAGATTTCTGATGGGGTTGAAAAACTACATAGTCTCCTAGCCAATCCAGGTTTTTTACTTTGAGAGGAACAGTTTTGAAAGAATGCTTTTCAGATGGCATTCAATCTAAAGCCAAGACATTGCCAGATGTAGAATTGTAAGTCTTTTTGTAAGGATAGATGACAGAGGTTCTGTTTAATTAACAAACATGATGGACTGGGTGTTATGTCTCTTGTACTTTATAAATTACAAAATAGTAATAGTTATGTTCAATTATGTCTGATATAAAATAGTCTTTTAATTGGACAGAAAGGGGGAAAATGTTGAGGATAGCCCTGAGGCTAACTATATTTGATGTCAATTCTGTTCTCCTGTGAGTGGTTGTGAACAAGGAATGAGTCAGCACTCGGGTGATTTCCTGGAACCCTGCTTCCCACCTTAATTTGTAAAATATAGGAAAGCTGATGATTGGGCAGCTAAAAGGGAAGGTGGAGTGGAAGGAGAGGTAAAAGGAGAAAATGAAAGAGGGAGAGTATGTGGAGGAAGAAGAAGAATAGGGGAGCAAAAGCAGATGGCCTGGAGAAACCACAAGTTCTAAGGGGGTCTCATAGATGTGGAAGATGGTAGTGTAGTGGTAGATCTGCCCAATCTAGGTTCACAGCATGTATTCATATTAACTGAGTCATATTTTCATTGCTGAGGGCATATTTGGGAAGAGACTTACCGCAACATACAACCACTCTGGAAATCGGGTCTGAAGGTTTCTCAAAAACTGGAAATATATCTACCTAAAGATCCAGCTATACTACTCTTGGGCATATACCCAAAAAAATGCCCCAACATACTACAGGGTATTTATTCCACTATGTTAATAGCAGCCTTATTTGTGGTAGCCAGAAGCTGAAAACAACCCAGATGTCCCACAACAGAAAAATGGATACAGAAAATGTGGTTCATTTACACAATGGAGTACTACTCAGCTATTAAGAATGAAGACATCATGAGTTTGCAAGCAAATGGATGGATCTAGATCCAGTAGCCCAGACCAAAAAGGACACATATATTGTAGGAAGTGAATACTAGCCAAAAAAAAAGTACAGAACACCCAGGATAAAAACCCCCAAAACTCAAAAGAAGGTTTACAAGTGGAAGGGCCCAAGTGAGGATTCCTCAATCCCTCTTGGGAAGAAGAAGAAAGCAATCATGGGGGGGGGGGAGGCATCTGTGTGGGAAAGGGAGCAGGAAGAAGATGGGAACATGATTAGCTGTGTGTGTCAGGGAGAACAGGACTGAAACCCTGAAGATGAGAAGAAAGAATGGAAACAGGCAACCTCAGGAGGTAGGTGGTGGTGGGACACTCTATAATGTACCAGGGATCTGAGAAGTGAGAGACTCTTAGGACTCAAAGGAAGGAACCTTAGATTAAATGTCCTATAGTGGGGAGAGGAAAGTTGTAGAGATCACTTCCAGTAGAAAGACAGGGCATCAAGTGACAAATGAGGTTGCCATCCCACAGTCAAAAACTCTGATCCATAATTGTTCCTCACTAAAAGAACTACAGGGAAAAAATGGAGAAAAGCCTGAGGAAAAGGAAGTCCAGTGACAGGCCCAAATTGGGATCAACTCAACAGTCCCTTACTTCAACATGTTGGAGCATCAGTCTTCAGCCTACTGACCAGGGTCATCTGACAGACTTAGAGAAACAGGAATATTAAGGAGTAGCTTACTCTGTCATAGCAGAATCAAGCTATCCTAACCTGTAAATGTGTCCTTTCTTCGGACAGTATTATGTCTGTAGATGAAATGAGACAATTCTTGCCTAGTGGCAGTTTTACCACAACTGGGCTAACTCAAAGATGCTCAGTTTCTTCTTTGAATCCAAGACAGAGAAAGCTGTCAGGAGCAGAGTGGTCTCAACAAGTAAATAAATAACATTAAACGCCACATTCTGTGGACTTCTGATATTTTTGAAAACCAACTATAAGGGGATGACATTTGAAATGTAAATAAAAAAAAATCTAAAAAATAAAGTGAAGGTCAATGGAATGTTTAAAAAAACAACTATGTGAATTAATCTAGATTGTTGTCTGTTAACTATTCTCAGCCATTTCATTTGGTCAAATGAGTCTCATAAGCCCACCCCCACCCCAACCTCACCCCAGTCTACAAAGGCTATTGCCAAAGATATTAGGTCTTAGAACCTTGAAGGCAAGCATTTTCTTGGAGGACATGTGCAGTGAGCAGGTATGTCTCCTGCACCTTTACCTGCAAATACATAAAGCAGGTTTGCAATAGGTAGGTTCACTCTCAACAAACTAATGGTAAAGCTCTATTTGCAAAGACAAAACTTACACAACTCATTGAATCTGGAGAAGCTGAGGGGGTGCATACCTAGAGTTTCACCCTTCCTGACTAGTGTTGCTCCTTTGAAGGTACTCTCCATCCTACATGAGAAAATGGTAAACACCAACCTAGGTACAGCACCTTCAATCTACAGTTCGATCTACCTTCAATCTGCAAGACATGCAGGTGCAATAGTGGCACAGGAGTTGTAGAAGTAACAAACCAATATCTGACTTGATTTAAGACTCATTCCTTGAGATAGACCCCATCTCTGACACTGCTTGACTGGCCAAGGACCTAAGACTAAGTAGGCCATAAATTTAAAAGAAAACTATATATCACTTTTCTGCTAAAGGAACACAGCAATAAAATGACTCCTAAAGACATTCTCCTATATTCATAATTTAGTATATCTCTGAGTCATCATCCAAAAAGCAGACTAGAGTAAATACAGAAACTCACAACTGGACAGTACTCAGAGAATCAGAGACCTTGAAACATTAAACCCTAAAACTGTGATTTCTCCATAAAACACTCTCCTCTACAAATACTCTTCCTCAAAGTTAAGGAATTCTGACAAAGAGGAGGCAGTGGGAATAGAAATCACAAAGGAAACAAGGCTTTCTAGATGCAACAGGAATGACAAATAAGAACTTACATACAGTTTGGAAGCATGATTCACAAGAGCTTTCCCCAAAGTTATATAAAATTAATAACTGTAACTTGGGAGAGGAAGCTCTCTGATTCATCAAGCTGCTAGCAAGTCAGGCAGAGAATACAAAAACATTTTCAGTAGCCATCCACAGGCTCTGGTGAGGTTATGAAGGCATTTTAGTTATCTTTGAGATATTCCTGCTTCTGTTAGTAATCCTTTACCTACAGTTTTGTATAAAAACCCCCATAAGTTTAGAAGTTCTCCAAGCTTGTATTTGGGATTTATAATTTAGTCTGTCACTAATTTTCTATCTGAGGCAGAGAGGTGGTTGTTCATGTGTCCTCAGAAAATATTACATGCAGTTCATGATTAGCAATATTAGTAGGCACTTCATGGGAATTTTATCAATATCTGCTAGATAACATGTCCATGAGGCTTCTGTGGTAGCTCCTGTAATTTTCAGGTTATGTCAAAACACAGATTGTACAGTAATTATTCTATTTTCTAGAAAAATTGAAACAAAATATTTAAATCTGTTGGTTTTTCTGATTTGAATGAATATGTATTCTTGATTCTTTGAGCCATAGCACTGTAACCTATACTCAAGGACACATTTGCACAGTGCAATTCCAAAATGAGTGGCAAAACCTACACACTACCTTGACTAGTGATATTGATGACATCATTCTGCTCAATGAGTAAAAATAATTTTTATATGGCTACATTGAGTCCTTTTGAAAGGTACTAGAGTGAATTTTGGTACAAATTATGTTTCCTTGACACTAAGCTCTGAGATCTTCAGAAATCACAGAACTAATTATCCACCTTCTTTATATATTCCTAGGATGAATGCCTTTTGTAGGAATAGTGGGATTTAAACTTTAGCTAATTTTATGGCCAATTATAAATGAAGAAACATCTAATTGATGTGTTTTACATATTAATCACCCATTGCCCACTCAATTATTAGAAGGAACATCCATGCTAAAATATTTTTACATATATTAGTGTAATGCTAATGGTAACTTACACAAATATGAAAACTGTTATATATATATATTGAGTTCCAGTGCTAAAACAATGTGATTGTTAACATTCACATGCACAACAACACATACATCCTGCAGGTTTTCACTCTCTGTTCATGGATAAATCTAGGAAATGATTTGAAAATAATATCCTGGGTAGTGGCTCTGAATGAGGAGCTCCAATATGTATATATAATAATTATCTGATTCTTTCCTCTTTTGTTGGCTTTTTTTTTTTTTTTTTTTTGTGAGCTTCTTTCTTGACTTAACTATGACTTTTTTTTTCTGATTCACTTTTAGGGACAACCTGAAGCCCTGTCAATTTTTCAGAAAATCCAAAAATTTTCTTAATTTAGCCAAGAAGAGTCAAGTTAAATTAAACATGAAATATAAATATATATCAAAATCAGTAAAAGATTAGTCCATATAGAAAAAGTCTCTGCCAAATTCCCATATAAGTCTGGTCAGGATGTTGATTGCCAGACATGGTTCGGCAATGGCACATTCTTTATGGCTATGGGCCCAGGGACTCTCAAAAAGGAATCAATATTTCAGAATTCTTTTCTCTTTTTTCTTTTAGCTTATTTCCTGAGATAACATTTTATATACTCTAGGCTGGCCCCCATTTTTATATGTATCCAAATATTCTCTTGAACCCTTGACACTCCTGCATCCAATATTCACTAGTATAACAGTTCAGCAACTTCAATTTTCTTAATAACTGTTGTCTTATTATTTTCAACTTTATGGTCTTGTGGACTATCTATTCACCAATAATTTATGTTACTGTTTGCTTATAATTATCTGGTTTCCACAGAAGCACTAATCTCCATAATCCAAGGCTGCTATGTGGTTTGATCAGCACTTACCACATCCCATAAAGCTAATTTTGATATTTTTTCTTCTTTTTCTCAAAGGAATTTATTTTCAAGCAAAAAGTTGTTAGTATTTTATATTAATATTCCATTATTATAATTATATATTGACAATTTATTATTAACATTTATTATTTATTATTGTATCATTTCTTAGAGCTAGAGGACAGGAGACTAGGAGAAGGAGGGTAGTGATAGTACTTTTTAATGATTACAAAACTTTCTTGCATGAGAAATAAAATCAACCTTGTTAATTTCTCCAAAGAATTGATCCCCCATGACTTCAGAGAGAACTACCTTTTCCACATGAAAAGAATTAGAATTCTCAAGAAATATTGGCTAATAAAGAACCTTTTAGGAAAGGATTAATCTTTTATGGTCTTAAAGTATACTGCTTTAAGAATAAACATGCTTGGAATACAAGTGCCACCATGGTAAAGACTATCAGAGATCTAAAGTTCTTAAACAGATGGAAATTTGTTTCTTAATCTAAGTGCCTTTGATAGAGTAATCTCTTACCGTTTAACAAGCTCCATAAAACAGCTCTGGCTTTTCCTTTCTCCAAACTTTCTGGTTTTATAATCAACGCTGACTTGAGCTTCTTCTCTGGGATTTCTCCCTGCCAAAGTGAAGGAAAAATGAAAAATGCTTAACCTTTGTATGTACTTATATTTTCTCTCTTCTTCTTCTTTCTTCTTTCTTCTTTCTTCTTTCTTCTTCTTCTTCTTCTTCTTCTTCTTCTTCTTCTTCTTCTTCTTCTTCTTCTTCTTCTTCTTCTTCTTCTTCTTCTTCTTCTCCTCCTCCTCCTCCTCCTCCTCCTCCTCCTCTTCCTCCTCTTCCTCCTTCTTCTTCTATTTCTCCTCCTTCCCTCCTCTTCCTCCTCCTTCTCCTCCATCATCATCATCATCATCATTCTACACATTCTCTTGTCTCTCAGTCTGTGAAATATATTACACTCTTCATTCGGCTCCTTGGCAACATCCTGTTCTTCCCATCCCCAAGTCTTTGTATATATAGCTTCTCTCTGGGATGATTTTATTTATACACTTCTAAAAACACTCCTTCACAGAAATTAATTCTCCTTGATGTAAGCAAACACTTAGTTCCTTTTCTGTACCTTACTTCTTGACTATGTGCTAAAGGTCACAGTTCATTACATGGACTTTAGTGGGCCAACCTGGTATTGAATGAGAACCTTTACCCAGAGATTGTATAGGTGTGAGCCTGCAAGAAAGACAGGAAACTGAACACACAGAACTCCAAATCCAACCCACTGTTTTCTAACAGAGGAAGAGGTAAAATATAGCATTTTGAAACCATGGAGTATGAGTCAGGGGTTGTGGAATCAGCTGTAGAAGGAGTGTAGCATGTATAAGACCCAGGGTTTAGTCTTTAATGACAACAACAACAATACACACACACACACACACACACACACACACACACAAACACACACACACGGTTGGATGGAGGGAGGGAGGGGGAGAGAGAGAGACAGAGACAGAGGCAGAGACAGAGACTTTTCAGACAAATACAAGTGTCAGGAATGTATGAATGTACAGCAACATTACTGGGAACATGACATTAAAGAAGATGCACTAGCCAACTTTACCTTAAACAAATCCTTTCTATAAAGCAAGGAATTACACAATATTTACTAAAGAGGAGCACATTTTTCTGTGTGATTTTCCTAGAAACTCCAGATGGCTTCGGAATTGGAATTACAGATAATGCCACATAAGCATTCCTGATGCTGTCAGCTTTGCTGGTATAACATGTCTCACCCCAGCCCCTCAGATGGTCAATCAGGACTCAAATCCTCTTTAAAGCTCACTTAAGTCCCTACAAATCTAATGTCAATTGTGCAATTACAAGTCAGGTTTCAAATATCTCCAAGTTTTGCACATTGAAGAGGTAAAAGGAAAAAAAATAACTTGAGAGTGAGAGAGGATCAGATCAATTTGGACTTACATTAACTGCACTTAATTAACACAGAACAGATGTTCCCAATTCATTTTGCTGGCTTACGACCCAGGAAAGTCTTTACTGACTCTTGAACAGAAATTAACAGAAAGGAAACACTGGTAGAACCAATACATAGTCAATAATAATTTTCATTTTGTTACTATTCTACTTCATGTACATTTATACGTATTATAGAATTAAATATGACATATGGTTATTTAAACAAAGTACTATCTTTACTTGAATATCTCAAACTAAAATATATTTAATTACTTTTATTTATTGTTAATATTAGATTTTTAAATTCCAGAACCAAATCTAAGGTTCCATATATACTAGGCAAATGCTTTGTTAGCAAGCATATTAACAGATCAGTATATAACAGCTAATGTTGATAGTGATATAAGAAAAATAATTGTATATATATATATATATATATATATATATATATATATATATATATAATGCACATGCACAAATTGCATTCACATAAATACATAGTCAAAAATTTGAAGTAGGGCACCATAAATCTTCCTACTCACAACCGTCTTTCACTCAAAAAACTTTTAGTTGGTCTTAGATTTACAGGTATCTAAATAAAGACATCGAATATTTACTAATAATTCATAAAGATATAAATTTCAAACTCTGTCATACATGTAATTTTATCAATTATTAAAAACAAAGCACATTTGTATATAATGAATTGTATATGTCAACTACTTTTCCATTAAAAATTAAAATCTTTGTTGAATATTTGATTCTGCAGGGTCCAGAGTTTCTGCTTTTTCCAGTCACAGTGTTTTAATTTTATAATGTGGAGGACATCATTTCACATGAATTTGGAAAACATAAAAACAAAATTTTGTCTAAGATGATTTCAGAACTGTACAGACTCTGTCATAATTCCAAGTCAAACTACATTTAAAGATTATTTTGTTTTGTTTCATTTTATTTTTATGAAAATCAAATCAATAATTGAAACAGAAATTTTAAAATCAAATATGTTAATACAATGTAGTCCAAAGGCATACTAACTTGTCAGATGCTGAGAAATAATGTTAGGAAAATATGAAACTTATCTGTTTTCTGTAATTAAACTAATGCAGTGTAACATGGACCAGCACAGTAAGAAACACTACAGCTTGATTAACTTCATTTTTGACTTTGAATTAGCTTTTAGACCTTGTTAATTCAGAACTTTTTCCCAAATTTTGTAACCCTTAAATTCAATTATTCAACCACATGGAATTGCAACCTGCTTGTTTTGGAATTTATAATCTATAACATACAGAAAAGCTAAGTTTACAAGCACAGAGTAGCTTTAATTTCATAGTAAATGTCAGGCATCCATTTCTCATGGCCAATGGAAAATATTCTACATACAACAATAGAAAAAAATGTCATGTTCTACGAATAAGATCATAGCTATATCTAAGTAAGAATTCTAAAAAAAATAGTTTTAAAATATGCAATCATTATTAAGCTCATTATATTAAACTTCTGGTGAGAAGTTATCCAACTTTCTTATATCCTTTAATAACCAGTTTTTTAAAATTATTAATTTTATAAATCTAGTTCTGTATAAATAAAGTGATAATATATAATACGTACATAAACACATTGATCTAAAAATAGTGATATATTCACATCCTTCATTTGCATTTGGTAATTAGAGATTATATAAATTATTTCATATATATAATGCAAATAAATAAAATGCAAATTAAAAGTATATATATGGAGAGAGAGAGAGAGAGAGAGAGAGAATAGATACAACCTACTTATTTACTCAAGCTGTTTAAAATATGACAAGGTATTCACAGTAGACCATCAAGACATTAGTAATCAATCATATTTATTGTTGTTGTTATTTATCTACTTATTTTTATCCCAAACATAGATTCTTCCTTCCTCTTCTCCTATTTCCTCTACCCCTACACCTCCCCTCCTGACCTTACCCCATTCACTCCTTATACCACCAATAAAGTTGGGAAAGGTAACCCAATAGGAGGAAAGGGTCCCAAAAGCAGACAATAGAATCAAAGACAAACTGTGTTTGGACTATTAGGAGTCCATAAGAAAACCAAGCTACACAACTGTAACATATATGCAGAGAGTCTAGGTCAGTCCCATACATGTAGTTCAGTCTCTGTGAGCTCCTGTGAGCTCAGGTTAGTTGATTCTGTGGCTTTTCTTGTGGTGTCCTTGACCTCTAGGGCTCCTACAAAACTTTTAACTTCTGAAGGATTCCTGAAGCTCTGTCTAGTGTTAGGCTATATATCTCTGCATTCCTTTCCATCATTTTATGAATGAAGCTTCTCTGATAACAACTGAGCTAGGTGACAGTCTTTGAGTACTGCAGAATATTATTAAAATTCCTGGGAGTTTCCATTGAACTAGATTCTATCTTGTCTCAGAGATGCCCCCGATTCCAATTATCTCTCTCCGTGCTCTCTCCCCCCATCTTCCCCTCACTTAATCTCTCCTGTTCCCATCCTCTCTCCCTATACAGATCCCTCCCTCCATCTGATGCATTTATAAAAAGATAGAGTGGAGATCTGCTCTATGGAGGTGTGTTGAGTTGTGGGAGAAAGGGGTGTCTAGGCGGGCCCATGCCAAGGCATTCCTTTCCCCTGAAGAAACATCCACATGATGGTATAGTATAGAATAGAGTTTATTAAGGGCAAGAGAAGGGGAGTTAAGAGGGTAATAGAGAAGGGAAAGGGGGAGAGAGAGAGAGAGAGAGAGAGAGAGAGAGAGAGAGAGAGAGAGACTGCCCATGAGCATGAAGGGAAGGGAAGGGAAGGGAAGGGAAAGGAAGGGAAGGGAAGGGAAGGGAAGGGAAGGCAAGGGAAGGGAAGGCAAGGGAAGGCAAGGGAAGGCAAGGGAAGGCAAGGGAAGGCAAGGGAAGGCAAGGGAAGGCAAGGGAAGGCAAGGGAAGGCAAGGGAAGGCAAGGGAAGGCAAGGGAAGGCAAGGGAAGGGAAGGGAAGGGAAGGGAAGGCAAGGCAAGGCAAGGCAAGGCAAGGCAAGGCAAGGCAAGGCAAGGGAAGGGAAGGCAAGGCAAGGCAAGGCAAGGCAAGGGAAGGCAAGGGAAGGCAAGGGAAGGCAAGGGAAGGCAAGGGAAGGCAAGGGAAGGCAAGGGAAGGCAAGGGAAGGCAAGGGAAGGCAAGGGAAGTCAAGGGAAGGCAAGGGAAGGGAAGGGAAAGAGAGAACAAGAGGGGAAGAGAGAGTAAGGAGGGGAAAAGCAGCAACTTTTATACAGGTTCAGGTCTACCTGGCTATTGTCATGTAACTATGGGGTGGAGCTTAGACAGAATGCTAACACCATTCACCCATGATATCTATTCTTTTCCTCCTTCACAGTAAGATTCGTGTCTCCTCCTTTTAGCTTTCCTTGTTACTTAGCCTCTCTGACTCTGGATTTTAGCATGATCATCCTTTAGTTTAAGACTAATATCCAATGATAAAGAGTACATATCATGTCTGTCTTTCTGGGTCTGGGTTACCTCTTTTAGGAAGATGTTTTCTAGTTATATCTATTTGCTAACAAATTTTATGATGTCATTGTATGTAACAGCTGATTATCTCTTCATTGTGTAAATGCATCTACAAAACAGTAACCTATACAAAATGTTATTAGCAGGACCTAGTTACATGTAGCAAGCTCCTCTATCTTTCTCTGAGTTCTTCAAATTCTATTTTAGTTTTTTTTAATTATACTAAAATATATGCACATGTACCTACACATATACATAAAACATATATGTGTCTGTGTGCACCACGATGCTTTTTTAGAAGTCAGAGGACAACAGTTAATGTGTGGAATTTAGTTCTTTCATTTCATAATATGGGCTCCAGGTATTAAACTCAAATGATAAACCTTGATGGCAAACACCTTTACCTGATATGCTGTCTCACAAGCCACCATGCCCACACTCTGCTTTCATCTCCTTTAGCCTCTTTCAAGGCTGACCTGGTCTTTTCTACATCAATTATATAAACAATGATAAATCTCAGACATACAAATTCTTCCTGTAAACTTCCATACTAACACTGGAGATTGATATAGTTTACTTGCCACTCCAGTGTATCACTGAGGAGAGACAATGTAAAAATACATCTCTCAAAAATTTAGCAAGCATTTACTATGCTTAATGGCTACACAAATTGGAAAAGCCTATACACATTTTAAAATTTATTTATTCCTAAAAACACCTGATTTTTAAATACTACAACAGATGGTGCAAATGCTATAAAATGACAGTAGTCAGCCCATTGAGGAGCCCAAAATAATCAATTCTGAGATCTAAAGAATTGGTAGGAATTAGTCAAATAAAGCACAAAGAATTGAGTAGTATGATCTCATGCTTGGGGTAAAGAAAGAATATAGTATGTTCTGGAACAGAAATTTCATGGAAATGTGTGTGAAGAAATCCTCTGGCAGAAGTAAAAGAGTTGGGCATAACTTCAGCATAAGGAGAGCTCTGAGACATGTTTGTATGACATACTCATATGGATAAGTGGTAACTGACTTGGTGATAAGCTCATGAGAAGTGACTATGAGGATGGCTCTGGGAGAGGTTATATGAGGTGACAATAAGGATATCTCTTTGACAAGTTCTAGAGAGAAGACCACGAGGATGTGAAGTAGAATCTTCTAGTTTCTTTGGAAAGACAGTTATGTCAAATGAAGTTTTTGCTGAAGCACACAGGTAAAAATATGTATCGCTAAAGTAGACATGTAAAAATATGTTTTCCTGAAGCAGACAAAGGTGAAATTATGTTTTTCTAAAGCAAACATGTGAAAGGATGCATGATGAAGGAGTATAAATATGAACCCATAGACAGTTGGACAGGGAGCATTAGTTTTGTTTGTTCCACCTCTCCATTTTTCACTAATGACACATATGTATTGGTTAACCTTACTTAGCACTGTTGAGCTCCACTTTAGCAGCCTTAGGCAGGTTGGAGAATCTTGCAGTTTCTTTAGAATTGAACTGCAACTGTTGGTTTCTGTGTGGTGTTTGTTACCCAAGAGAACTTGACTGAAGTTGGTAGTTCATATGTGGTGTCCACAGGACTGTACTGTAGCTGCTGGTTTATATTTGGTGTTTGGTACAGGACTGAACTGCTGACAAAGAAGAGTGAGCTCACCCTCGAAGAACTATTGCTGAGCATGTCCACTTCTCCCTTATCCTAATAACTTTCCTCTTCTACTACCTCTGGTTGGTGGTAGGCAAGAGGGGAGATTGAACCCTTAATAAAATAGGCTGCAAAAATTTTTTTGACTACAAGGATGGCTTAAGACAAGTTGAGTGTGGTGACCATAAAAAATGTTTCTATCACAGATTCAGGTGAGGTTACCTCAAAAGTGCCCAACTCTGAGATGAGATTTGACACTTGCAAACTTCTAAAATAATAAAATATAGAAAGTTTAAGGCAGGGTTCAAGAGGTGGTTCAGGGCATAAAGAGCTTTCTATTGAAGTATGAGAACCTTAGTTCAGATTCCCACCATTGTAAAAAGCTGAATGTGTCAGCACAGGTCTACAGCATCTGTAATAGGAGGCAGAGACCGTATTTTCTTGGGCTTAATGGTCAGCCAGTCTACCCAAAACAAATAGCTGAGATTCAGTGAAAGACCCTATTTTTAAATAATGTGAAGAGAGAAAAGGAAGAAACCTAACCTGCTCTGTTAGACATACACACAACTATACAGGAGCACACACATACAAACATACATACATACATACATACATACATACATACATACATACATACATATATACATATTACAGTTGTGTAGTTTGGTTTTCTTATGGGACTCCTAATAGTCCAAACACAGTTTGTCTTTGATTCTATTGTATGCTTTTGGGACCCTTTCCTCCTATTGGGTTACCTTTCCCAACTTTATTGGTGGTAAGAGGACTGAATGGGATAAGGTCAGAAGGGGAGGTGTAGGGGTAGAGGAAATAGGAGGAGAGGAAAGACGAATCTATGTTTGGGATAAAAATAAGTAGATAAATAACAAAAACAATAAATAGGATTGATTACTAATGTCTTGATGGTCTACTGTGAATACCTTGTCATATTTTAAACAGCTTGAGTAAATAATGCCCACCTGCTCTAGTAATCCACACTCCCTAGACCCTTTCAAGTAGAGTTACCTCTTTTTTAAAGTGTTTTTTCTTCTATAATTATTTTTTATTCTATAATTATTTCTTTATTAGATATTTTCTTCATTTACATTTCAAATGCTATCCCAAAAGTCATCTATACCCTCCCCCAGCCCTGCTCCCCTACCCACTGACTCCCACTTCTTGGCCCTGGCTTTCCCCTGTACTGGGGCATATAAAGTTTGATAGACCAAGGGTCCTCTCTTCCTAATGATGGCCAACTAAGCCATCTTTTGCTACATATGTGGCTAGAGACACAAGTTCTGGGGGTACTGCTTAGTTCATATTGTTGTTCCACCTATAGGGTTGCAGACCCCTTCAGCTCTTGGGTACTTTCTCTACCACATTGGGGGCCCTGTATTCCATTCTATAGATGACTGTGAGTATCTTCTTCCATATTTGCCAGGCACTGGCAAAGCCTCAGAGGAGAAAGCTATATCGGGGTCCTCTCAGCAAAATCTTGCTGTTGTATGCAATAGTGTCTGCGTTTTCTGGCTGATTATGGGATGGACCCCTGGGTGGGGCAGTCTCTGGAAGGTCCATCCATTCATCTTAGCTCCAAATTTTGTCTCTGCAACTCCTTCCATGGATATTTTATTCCCTATTCTAGGGAGGAATGAAGTATCCATGAGTTGGTCTTCCTTCTTGATTTTCTTGTGTTTTGAAAGTTGTATCTTGGCTATTCTAGGTTTCTTGGCTAATATCCACTTATCAGAGAGTGCATATCAAGTGACTTCTTTTGTGATTTGGTTACCTCACTCAGGATGATATCCTCCAGATACATCCATTTGCCCAAGAATTTTATAAATTCATTGTTTTTAATAGCTGAATAGTACTCCATTGTGTAAATGTACCACATTTTCTGTATTCATTCCTCTGTTGAGGGACATCTGGATTCTTTCCAGCTTCTGGCTATTATAAATAGGGCTGCTATGAACATAGTGGAGCATGTGTCCTTCTTACCAGTGTTACTTCTTAATGACCAATCATTGGCACATATAAGCCTATAAGTGGCATTCCTATTCAAACCACCCCAACTACTATGTAAATAGTTGTTATATTAACAATATAAAATATTACAAATTCAGTTGAGACTATTTGTTCTGAATGTTTTCTACCTGGTTGTTTGAATCCACAGCTGTGGAATAATCACACCAAAGGGGTCAATGGTGCATGTGTGTCAGAGTTCCAAAGAGAAACAAAATCTCCCCTAGGTGATTCAAAAAGAAAAAAAAATTAAATAGAGGTTTTTGTGAGGGTTGAATTAGCCCAGAACCTATAGTTGAGCATCAGCGACCAACCTACATTTTTCCTCAAGGAAGCCAAACTATTCTGGTAGGGATCAAGCCAGATCTGAAACTATTCTCGTGCTCTGTTGCAGCTCAGAGCTCACATTTTTACAGTGTTACCTAGTGTTTCTCCTGGTGTAACCAGCACCACTGCAATTAAAACATATTTTTTTATATATAGATTTTGAAATTTGTACTGTATGTTTGTAGTTTCTTGGAGGCCTGCTCTTTTTGAAGAAGAAATGGGGTGTGGGCTATAATCTGAGATAGAGAGTGAGGTTGAGTAGAGATAGCAAGGAGGAATAGAGCAAGTGGAAACAGCAGTCAGCAAATATACATAAGAGAAGAATTTGTTTTCAATTAAATATATATATATATATATATATAATTGCATCATTTTCCCCTTTCAGCCCACAAACTCCCCCCATGTGTTCTGGTTGTCAAATTCTTGGACTCTTTTTCTTGGGTAAAAACTATTTCTCCTCAGAGCTATATTTTTAATGAATATTACCTTTCTAGCTGGTTGATGCTTTTAAGTTAGCCTGCCTGAGTTTAACAGAAAGACTGAATGCAGCCACATATTCAGCTTTCTCCACCCTGAGGGTAAGTTAGAACTTCTGCCAATACAATACCAGGTTCATTCTCGTTGTTTTTGTTAGTAGCTCTAAACACTTAAAAGAAAATTCTGTAAATGAGAAAATTCCATTTAAGTTATAAGAATTATGGATTTGTTTAGCTTATAGTGAGTAAGAGATGTAATATACCAGGCGTATTATTCAGGGTTTCTATTCTTGCACAACCATCATGACCAAGAAGCAAGTTGGGGAGGAAAGGGTTTATTCAGCTTACAATTCCATACTGCTGTTCATCACCAAAGGAAGTCAGGACTGGAACTCAAACAGGTCAGGAAGCAGGAGTTGATGCAGAGGCCATGGAGGGATTTTCTTTACTGGCTTGCTTCCCCTGGCTTGCTCAGCCTGCTCTCTTATAGAACCAAGACTACCAACCCAGAGATGGTCCCACCCACAAGGGGACTTTCCCCCTTGATCACTAATTGAGAAAATGTCTTACAGTTGGATCTCATGGAGGCCTTTCCTCAACTGAAGCTCCTTTCTCTGTGATAACTCCAGCTGTGTCAAGTTGACACAAAACTAGCCAGTAAACCAGGCTAGGGAACCTATTGTAGGATGAGGTCCTAGGAGAAACAATAGACAAGTTACCAGATGCCCAGGTAGGAGGTTCATTCAAATTTATTAATAATTGCAGTGGTTTAGCCAGAGAAAAACAAAGGCCAAAACACAGGGGCAAAACTAATGGGAAGAAAGGTAAGAGCGAGTCTCTCAGAAAATTAACTCAGTGTGACTAGGGAATTCTTGAGCCTCCACTGATGTACAGTCATCTCTCCTGAAAGTGGTTAACTGCCATAGCATTGAGAGCTATGAAGACATATCAAAAGCATCCAGGTTCATTTTGACCTCAAAATGGCTCAGATACTCTCTCAGAGAAAAATTCCCATTAATGACACATGGTAGAGTTTTTATCAAAATGCCACTGTGAACTTTCCTTTCTGTGAGAAACAGCTTGAACACTAAGACATCACCACCCACATCCATATGTCTCAATATGTGTGTTGCCAAGGTGCCTGCTTGCCATTTGCTCTGTCTACACAGTGCCAAAAACCCAGGTGAAAATTAGAAAATCCACTCCGTGTTTCTAAATATCCAGGTGTTTGCTACCACATGTGTAAAACATCTGTATGACAGTTTCTTGCCTTATCTGCTCGTTTGTCTACAAAGAGTGTGATCCATTGTGCAGCAGCTTAAGTGTTCGTAAGACTAAGAAATTGTACAGCATTATCAAGAATCTGTGTATTTCTCTTTAATAGTCAGAGATCCTTAGCTTTGAATCAGGTTGTAGAAAAGGCAAATGCAACTGTTCTCATTTTGTGATGTCTTTATAGCCAAATCAAAGAGACCTTAGAAAATCCTTTATGATATTAGAGATGACTAAATTTCCACTTCTTGATTTTACATTGTGAGTGAGAATTTAAAATAAATTCCTTATATTAGTTACTTTTCTGTTGCTGTAGTAAAATGTCATAACACAAAATGACTTATAAATAAAAGAATTTATTGAGTTGATTTTAGCTTAATGTCCTAGAGGAATGAATTCATCATAGCAGAGAGGCATGGTCACAGGAACTTGCCATGATGGTAGAAAATTAAGAGTTTGCATGTACTGAGCAGAGAGCAAGCTGGAAATGGTCAACCTACATACCTTCAAAACTGGCCCCTTGGTGATCTACTTAGTTTCTGTTTTCTAAAAGTTCCATAAACTACCTAAAAAGTACCACTGATAAGAGATCATGTGTTCAAAAATATGAACCTGTGGTAGTAATTTCTCATTCAAATCATCATACCTAGTGACTTACCAGATCCAGTCTTGCAACCTGAAATGTCAAATATTTCCTATGGCTCTCCATAGATCCTAAAGGTTCATAAATTGTGCATTTAATCCTTCAGTGGTACATAATGGGACCTTGAAATAAGACACATTTTAGATAAATTAGTGAACTATCTCTTGCTTGAGTGAGTTTATATGGAATAATATGAGTAAGAAGAAGAGTTGGCAATTGTAAGAGAGGCTGTCTCTCAGCCTCTGTCTCTTCTATACATATTTGCTTTCTCTTCCCCTTTGCCATTGGTTAGAGCCACACAGAGCCATTACAAAAAGTCAATCAGGTATCAATTTCACAGTCTTGAAATATATAGCCTCTAGAATAGAGAACCAGCCTAAGTCTTGATTGTTATGAGAAGTACCATCAAGTACTCTGTTCCAGGACAGAAAATAGACTCAGGCAATGTGTCCCAGATGTTCACATCAAACTCTAAACAAGACAAGTTCGACAGTTGAGCATGAGGAGGAAATAACACTTAGGAATAATATTGAAGATTTGAATCAAGAGGCATTAAGGAACATTACATTGTCAGTACTTGAGAAACTCTTAGGCAGGGTGATGGGTAAAAGACTTAAACCAACATAAAAGTCAAGTCACAAAGATTCTCTCTGACCTAAACCCACAGTCCAGTTTTCAGTAACAGAATCCTAAGAGGAAGAAGAAAAGAAGAAGAAGAAGAAGAAGAAGAAGAAGAAGAAGAAGAAGAAGAAGAAGAAGAAGAAGAAGAAGAAGAAGAAGAAGAAGAAGACAGAAGAAATGTTACCAGGAGTCCTTGCATAAGCAGATGACTTATGTTAATCAAGTTTATTAAAAAGTATAGCACCTTATATACACCTTTCAGGAGGGAAATAATACAGAGTCGGCAGAAAGTTAAACAAGCAATGTTTCACATAAGTAAGGTAGGATATCTCAAGTGTGTCATACACCAAGAACCTATCAGTCCTAAGACTGATAAATAGTTTTGATATTATATATTATTTTTATGATGATAAAATCAAATCTACCAACTGTAATGTTAAAATAAAATTATAGCTGTAAAATAAAAATAAATTTATTTTTTTCTTTTTTTCATTAGTTATTTTCTTCATTTACATTTCAAATGCTATCCCAAAAGTCCCCCAGACCCTCCCTACCTCACTCGCCTACCCACCAAAACCTACTTTTTGGCCCTGGCCTGCCCTGTACTGAGCCATATAAAGTTTGCAAGACCAAGGGGCCTCACATCCCAATGATGGCCAACTAGGCCATCTTCTGATACATATGCAACTAGAGACACAGGCTCCAGGGGAACTGGTTAGTTCATATTGTTATTCTACCTATAGGGTTGCAGATCCCTTTAGCTCCTTGGGTACTTTCTCAAGCTCCTCCATTGGGGTCACTGTGCTCCATACAATACCTGACTGTGATTATCCACTTCTGTGTTTGCCAGGCAACGGCATAGCCTCACTAGACACAGCCATTTCAGGGTCCTTTCAGCAAAATCTTGCTGGTGTATACAATGCTGTCAGCATTTGGAGGCTGATTATGGGACGGATGCCCAGGTATGGCAGTCTGTAGATGGTCCATCCTTTCGTCTCAGCTCCAAACTTCGTCTCCATAACTCCTTCCAAGGGTTTTTTGGTCACATTCTTCTACATGATAACCTCCAGCTGTGCCAGCACCATTTGTTGAAAA
Source organism: Mus musculus (assembly GCF_000001635.26). Classification (NCBI taxonomy): domain Eukaryota; kingdom Metazoa; phylum Chordata; class Mammalia; order Rodentia; family Muridae; genus Mus; species Mus musculus. The sequence continues at coordinate 70,950,358 of NC_000070.6, read as the reverse complement.
TGCTGTCTTTTTTCCACTGGATGGTTTTAGCTCCCTTGTCAATGATTAAGCGGACATAGGTGTGTGGATTCATTTCTGAGTCTTCAATTCTATTCCATTGATCTACTTGTGTGTCGCCATACCAGTACCATGCAGTTTCTATCACAATTGCTCTGTAGTAAAGCTTTAGGTCAGGTATGGTGATTCCACCAGAGGTTCTTTTATCATTGAGAAGAGTTTTTGCTATCCTAGGATTTTTGTTATTCCAGATGAATTTGCAAATTGCCCTTTCTAATTCATTGAAGAAATGAGTTGGAATTTTGATGGGGATTGCATTGAATCTGTAGATTGCTTTTGACAAGATAGCCATTTTTACTGTATTGATCCTGCCAATTCATGAGCATGGGAGATCTTTCCATCTTCTGAGATCCTCTTTAATTTCTTTCGTCAAAGACAAGAAGTTTTTATCTTACAGATCTTTCACTGCCTTAGTTAGAGTCATGCCAAGATATTTTATATTATTTGTGACTATTGTGAAAGGTGTTGTTTCCCTTATTTCTTTCTCAGCCTGTTTATCCTTTGTGTAAAGAAAGGCCATTGACTTCTTTGAGATAATTTTATATCCAGCTACTGCACTGAAGCTGTTTGTCAGGTTTGAGAGTTCTCTGGAGGAATTTTTAGGGTCACTTATATATACTATCATAACATGTGCAAAAAGTGATATTTTGACTTCTTCCTTTCCAATTTATATCCCCTTGATCTCCTTTTGTTCTTGAATTGCTCTGGCTAGGACTTCAAGTACTATGTTGAATAGGTAGGGAGAAAGTGGGCAGCCTTGTCTAGTCCCTGATTTTAGTGAGATTGCTTCCAGCTTCTCTCCATTCACTTTGGTGTTGGCTACTGGTTTCCTGTAGATTGCTTTTATCATGTTTAGGTATGGGCCTAGAATTCCTGATCTTTACAAGACTTTTATCATGAATGGGTGTTAGATTGTGTCAAATGCTTTCTCCTCATCTAACGAGATGATTATGTGGTTTTTGTCTTTGAGTTTGTTTATATAATGGATTATGTTGATGGATTTCTGTATATTAAACCATCCCTGCATCCCTGGAATGAAACCTACTTGGTCAGGATGGATGATTGTTTTGATGTGTTCATGAATTTGGTTAGCAACTATTTTATTGAGTATTTTTGCATCAATATTCCTAAGGGAAATTGGTCTGAAGTTCTCTATCTCTGTTGGATCTTTCTATGGTTTAGGTATCAGAGTAATTGTGGCTTCATAGAATCAATTGGGTAGGGTACCTTCTGCTTCTATTTTGTGGAATAGTTTGTGCAGAACTGGAATAAGTTCTTCTTTGAAGGTCTGATAGAACTCTGCACTAAACCCATGTGGTCCTGGGCTTTTTTTTGTTGGGAGACTATTAATGACTGCTTCTATTTCTTTAGGGGATATAGGACTGTTTAGATCATTAACCTGACCCTGATTTAACTTTGGTACCTGATATCTGTCTAGAAATTTGTCAATTTCATCCAGGTTTTCCAGGTTTGTTGAGTATAGCCTTTTGTAGAAGGATCTGATGGTGTTTTGGATTTCTTCAGGATCTGTTGTTATGTCTCCCTTTCATTTCTGATTTTGTTAATTAGGATGCTGTCCTGTGCCCTCTAGTGAGTCTGGCTAAGGGTTTATCTATCTTGTTGATTTTCTCAAAGAACCACCTCCTCATTTGGTTGATTTTTTTAATAGTTCTTGTTTTCACTTGGTTGATTTCACCCCTGAGTTTGATAGTTTTCTACTATCTACTCCTCTTGGGTGAATTTGCTTCCTTTTGTTCTAGAGCTTTTAGATGTTTTGTCAAGCTGCTAGTGTCTTCTCTATCTAATTTCTTTTTGGAGGCACTCAGAGCTATGAGTTTTCCTCTTAGAAATGCTTTCATTGTGTCCCATAAGTTTGGGTATGTTGTGGATTCATTTTCATTAAACTCTAAAAAGTCTTTAATTTCTTTCTTTATTCCTTCCTTGACCAAGGTATCATTGAGAAGAGTGTTGTTCAGTTTCCACGTGAATGTTGGCTTTCTATTATTTATGTTGTTACCGAAGATCATCCTTAGTCCATGGTGATCTGATAGGATGCATGGGACAATTTCAATATTTTTGTATCTGTTGAGGCCTGTTTTGTGACCAATTATATGATCAATTTTGGAGAAGGTACCATGAGGTGCTGAGAAAAAGGTATATCCTTTTGTTTTAGGATAAAATGTTCTGTAGATATCTGATAAATCCATTTGTTTCATAACTTCTGTTAGTTTCACTGTGTCGCTGTTTAATTTCTGTTCCCATGATCTGTCCATTGATGAGAGTGGTGTGTTGAAGTCTCCCACTATTATTGTGTGAGGTGCAATATGTGGTGTGATCTTTACTAAAATCTCTTTAATGAATGTGGCTGTCCTTGCATTTGGAGCATAGATATTCAAAATTGAGAGTTCCTCTTTGAAGATTTTACCTTTGATGAGTATGAAGTGCCCCTCCTTGTCTTTTTTGATAACTTTGGGTTGGAAGTTGTTTTTAATCGATATTAGAATGGCTTCTCCAGCTTGTTTCTTCAGACCATTTGCTTGGAAAATTGTTTTCCAGCCTTTCAATCAGAGGTAGTGTCTGTCTTTTTCCCTGAGATGGGCTTCCTGTAAGCAACAAAATGTTGCGTCCTGTTTGTGTAGCCATTTTGTCAGTCTATGTCTTTTTATTGGGGAATTAATCCATTGATATTAAGAGATATTAAGGATAAGTAATTGTTGCTTCCTATTTTTTTTTTTTGTTGTTAGAGTTGGCATTCTGTTCTTGTGGTTGTCTTCTATTAGGTTTATTGAAGGATTACTTTCTTGCTTTTTCTAGGGCATAGTTTCCATACTTGTATTGTTTTTGGGTTTTTTTGTTTGTTTGTTTGTTTGTTTTGCTTTGTTTTGTTTTTTCTGTTATTATCCTTTGAAGGGCTGAATTTGTGGAAAGATATTGTGTGAATTTGGGTTTGTCATGGAATACTTTGGTTTCTTCAACTATGGTAATTGAAAGTTTGGCTGGATATAGTAGCCTGGGCTGGCATTTGTGTTCTCTTAGTGTGTTTATAACATCTCCTCAGGATCTTCTGGCTTTCATAGTCTCTGGTGAAAAGTCTGGTGTAATTCTTATAGGCCTGTCTTTATATGTCACTTGACCTTTTTCCCTTACTTCTTTTAATATTCTATCTTTATTTAGTGCATTTGTTGTTCTGATTATTATGTGTCGGGAGGAATTTCTTTTCTGGTCAGTCTATTTGGAGTTCTATAGGCTTCTTGTATGTTCATGAGCATCTCTTTCTTTAGGTTTGGGAAGTTTTCTTCTATAATTTTGTTGAAGATATTTACTGACCCTTTAATTTGAAAATCTTCATTCTCATCTACTCCTATTATCCGTAGGTTTGGTCTTCTCATTGTGACCTGGATTTCCTGGATGTTTTGGGTTAGGATCTTTTTGCATTTTCCATTTTTTTTTGATTGTTGTGCTGATGTTCTCTATGGAATCTTCTGCACCTGAGATTCTCTCTTCCATCTCTTGTATTATGTTGATGATGCTCGCATCTATGGTTCCAGATTTCTTTCCTATGGTTTCTATCTCCAGCGTTGTCTCATTTTGTGTTTTCTTTATTGTTTCTACTTCCCTTTTTAGGTCTTCTATGGTTTTGTTCAATTCCATCACCTGTTTGGTTTTGTTTTCCTGTTTTTCTTTAAGGAATTCTACCTGTTTTGTTGTGTTTTCCTGTTTTCCTTTAAGGACTTGTACCTCTTTAGCAGTGTTCTCCTGTATTTCTTTAAGTGAGTTATTAAAGTCCTTCTTGATGTCCTCTACCATCATCATGAGATATGCTTTTAAATCCAGGTCTATATTTTCGGGTGTGTTGGGGTATCCAGGAATGGCTGAGTTGGGAGTACTGGGTTCTGATGATGGTGAGTGGTCTTGGTTTCTGTGGGTAAGATTCTTACTATTGCCTTTAGCCATTTGGTAATCTCTGGAGTTAGTTGTTATATTTGTCTCTGGTTAGAGCTTGTTCCTCCCGTGATTATGTTAGCCTCTATCAGCAGACCTGGGAGACCAGATTTCTCCTGAGTTTCAGTGGTCAGAGCACTCCCTGCAGGCAAGCTCTTCACTTGCAGGGAAGGTGCACAGATATCTGGCATTCGGACCTGCCTCCTGGCAGAAGATGAGTGCCGGAAACAGTGCTGTCCCAGAAGCTGTGCAGCTTCTGTATTTGGCACTCTCACCTATACAGTCTAATCTCTGAGAGATCCTGGATCAGAGATGGCTCCCTCAGGTGCTCAGACAAAGCTCTCCTGGGTGGGGCAGGAAAGGTGCCTGGATGTCTGGAGCCTGAAAGAGCCTGCTCCAGAAGCGCTGTGGCCTCAGCCTGTCCCAGAATCTGATAGCTTCTGTAGTCCACACTCTTACCTGTGCAGACTAGTCTCTGAGTAATCTGGGAACTAAGATGGCTCCCCCAGGTGCTCCAGCAAAGCCCTCCCAGGTTGGGCCAAATTTATTTTTTCTATTTTTGTTTTTTAATTAATTATTTTATTTATTTATATCCCAAATGTTGCTTCCCTTCCAGGCCCCCCTCCCAGAGTTCTTCACCTCTGAGAGAGAATTCCCCCCATCCCTCTTTCTTGGGGCATCAAGTCTTTACAGAATTAGGTGCATCTTCTTCCAAAGGAAGCCCTCTGCTATATATGTGCTGGGGACCTTCAACCAGCCTATGGTTGGTGACTTAGACTCTGAGAGCTCCCAGGGTTCCAGGTAAGTTGACACTGTTGCTTTTCCTATAGGGTTGCCATTCCTTTCACCTCCTCTAAATATTTCTCCTCAATTCCATGGTTGACTGTAAGTATGAATATCTGTCTCAGTCAGCTTCTGATAGAGCATCTCTGAGGGCAGTCATGCTCGGTTCCTGCTCCCATGTTTCTGGGACATTTTAGAGGTGCTCACCACCACCAGCTGCATATTTCTATCCATTCTCCTGGTCCTTTGGGCTTCTCTCCTGTCTCTCTCTTTACCTGATCTTGCCAGTCCTGACTTCAAGTTGGATTACAGAGCAAAAAATAATAATGATAGGGGTAGGGGCAGTAAACAGTATAAATTGTGTGACATGTTTCTTTTACAAATAAATGATTATAAAACCCCAAGACAGTTCATTTCCTATAGCCACTGCGCATTCTTCCTGAGTTTGTGCTGCTAAGTACATCTTACCTACCACTTTGCCTGATGCACAGATTATGTCATCCATAAGAAAACAAGGAGTGTGCAGGGAATAATTGTTACCTAGAAAACATGTACTACCTTCTACTCTGTATACTTTGTTTTCAATAAGAAATAATACATTCTCAATTGTTGGGTGAAGAGAAACAGGAGTCAACAATGACAGAGTCTCTGTGATCCGGTCTGTATGATAACAAATTAGTATTTGAGCAAAGGAGATGCCAAAAGGACAATGATTACTTAGGGAGCACACTACTGTAAAAAACCCTTCCAGGACTCTGAAATCACTGGGGAAGGAACCTGTTATTCAGCTCCCACCCCTTTCTGTCTTATCTGAACCTAGACTGGGTTAGCTGATCTAAGGATATCCCCTGCTGTGCTCAAAATAGATAAGCAGTGCCATAATTGACAAGGATAAACATTGGACCTCTAATGACAAGGCACCTCAGAGGATTATCAAATTTATTATCTTGGAAGATTGAATTTTCACAAGACTATTGGGGAGCTAAGGGGAAGGAAAATGGTAGTTAATTGAATTTGCAAGACAATGTCAATAAGAAGAAAACCAAGGGAATTCAATTTAAGGACAAAAGATGCCTGTCCTTTACTCTTAGGTATAGATGGTGTGTGTGTGTGTGTGTGTGTGTGTGTGTGTGTGTGTTTGTGTGTGTGTGTGTGTGTGTGTGTGTGTGTAAAGGAGAGAGGGGTTTCACATAATCTTAATAGTAATATGCCTAAGACTATCCTCTCTGTTGTTTTACTTATGTGAAAAAAATACTGAGTAGACTTCTATGATTTTACTAAAGTGATAAAAATACTCAATAGACTTGTGTACCAAAGTAAAAAAGGACATCAGCCTAGGAATTACAGAACCTGGGCCTGCTGCTCATTGGTTGTCAGCCTAGATGAGCCACTCAAATTACAAAATGATCTGTATCTGCTCTGCAATGCCTATGGCATCTTTGCAGATTTGATGGAACTGGAATCCAAATATTCATATAGGTGTCAGCTAGTATTAGTTCCAACTACCAAACCCAGCCAGGCCATTTTATTTCAGAAATCTGTACTTCTAGAGCAGTAGTTCTCATCCTGTTTGTTGAAACCCCTTTGACAGGTTGAAAGACTCTTTCACAGGGGGCACCAAAGACTATCATCATATCAGATATTTACATTACAATTGGTTATACTAGCAAAATTATAGTTATGAATTATTAATGAAAATGATTACATGGTTGAAGCACTACAATATAAGGAATGGTATTAAGAGGTCACAGTATTAGGAAGGTTTATAACCACCATTCTATAGTCTAAACTTGCCCTTACATTCTATCAATATGAATTTTCATTTAAAAGGAAACAGTAACAGGAAGACTGTGTGTGTGTGTTTGTGTGTGTCTATGTATAAATTCGAGAGTGAGAGTTTTTTTAACTATATTGCAATGTATTAAATGACTTCCCTATTTACTCACAGCTCTGTGTATGAAATAAATATGTAATTGATACATCATCTATAAATATTCCATCCATTTCTGTAAATATGTTCCAATATGTGACAGATGAAAATAGTGACACACACACACACACACACACACACACACACACACACACATATATATATATATATATATATATATATATATATATATATATATATATGAGCTTATCATCTCTTTTCAGTATATTTAACTAAAACAAAAATAATTTTGCTTTGATTGATTACCTGAATAACAGGAAAAGAATGAATGATGACAATAACAAATAAATCCACATGATATGAACTCAAAAAGGAAGTCACTATTACTGTCCCACCTAAAAGAATGCATGTACATAGCAGTAAAGAAATGAACATAAATGTAAGTTATATTTAACATTCTATTATATATCCATAAGAACAAAGGCTTAGGAAACTTGGATGTTCAATTTATGTTGTAAAATATTGGGGTACAAATCTAATGGAATAAAAATAAATTTCAAGTCTCTGTATAGAGCAGGATTCTCCACAGTAATACCCACATTTTCTGTGGGTCTATCACATAGTCCTGGAGAACAGCCCACCTTTAATCCTCTGAGAGTGGGCAGGAGTTCTGAAGTAGGTTTTCTTCTTTTGGCAATCAGTTTTCATTTTATGCTCTCAATTGAACTGATAGATTCTATGAACCTTATCAAGAGTAATCATCACAGTCAACTGATTTTAGAAGTTAACATCTTCACTGCAACATCAATATTCATAGCTGATATTTGTTTCTATACAGAGCTGTGTTTACAAGCATGAATCCTGAAAATAACATTTAACCATACCTTCATTTATGAAACTTTGACTATATTTCTTGTTGCTTATCTACATCCATCAATTTTTCCAACTAGATGTTGGAGAAGAGAAGCTTTATAGAATGAAATTCTGCTGTGTAAACTATAATAACTATGTTGAAACAGTTTTATTTTCTCTTTCAAAAGGAAGTCCAATTCAGCTTCCAATGGATTTATATGAAAAAGTTAATTTGAAATCAGTCCTCATGTTTACCTATTTACTATTTGCTCTAAGTAATCCAGTGTAGACCTGGGATTCTGTCAGTCATGAGATTCATTCAACCACTATAGGAGAGCAAATGTGATTATTTAAATGGCAATTGCCTTTGATGATGTGGTTAAAATTATCTTAATACTAATTGAGGTAAAGAAAGTATTTTTAATTTTCTAATATTGGCACATTATTATAAGGTTATATCCCGAATGACAATCTCAGTGATAATTTTAGAAGTCCCCTACCCTGAGCATTTATCCTTCAAACTTAATGTGACACATTATGAAAGTCAGCCTTAAGTATTTTTGAGCTGCATGTGGATCTAATAAAGGAAAATCAACCCCAATATTGTATTTTGCCTACTTTGCATTAAGCTGGCACTCATGGGAGTTAAGGACACATCTTGCAAATGGTCTTGAATCAGTTAATATAAAATCTCTTTCCCTGAAGAAATCAATATACTATTTTGGACACAATTTATTATTACATATTCATTTTAGACAGGACAGCAGTCAGCATCCCAAAGAGATATTTTAACAGTCCTGAAATTTCCTGCCTGTTAAAGGTCCTCAAAACTTACATCCCTAATTGTTAGTTCACATCAATTAGCCACACATTTTGTAATAATTACTGAATGCATTAATTAATTAAGCTTAATAGCAGAATACAAATGCCTGAAATATGATTTAAAATTTGCATCTAGATGGTTTCTTTCTTTTGAATTTGTATTGTTTCATATAAGATAATCTCATATATGTTACTCAACAATGCTTCATGTTGACATTAAAAACCTTATGAGGGACTACCAATTCCTGTAACAATTTCTAATTGTTCAAGAGAAAAAAAACTCAGAAAGCATGAGATATAGGAAGAAAAGTGGACTTATTATTAAAAGAGTTAGTCTTACCCAGCTATACTTAGAACAGCAGAAAATCAAATGTGTGGGCGCTATTGGCCTACACAAGTAAGGCCCAGCATTGTGCTGGCTCCTCAGCTGGAGTAAGGTAGAAATTCAGCACCTTAGGTTGGATGAATGTTCCCTGACATTACTCCGCAGGACACTTCCTCAAAGTTTCAAATAGAAGTCTGATAATAATGTAACACCAAAAAGGGCTTTCCATGTGGGAATTAAGTAATAATGCAGCTTTAACCCTGGCTGGGAGACCAGCTAGACAGGGTCCAGGAATTGGAGGAAAGATACTAACAAAATACCACTTACCATCCATTCATCAGCCAGTCTTTAAACAAATCCATAAGAATTAACAACTGCCAAGCAGATGTGTAGGCACTGTCAACACCAAGGGAAGAAAGAACAGTGGAGGAGCTTAGAAGGTCACTGAGCTCATGACAGGGCTCTGGAGTGAAGAAATTATAGTACATTCATGGATTTCTTAGAGATGTTCCTGAACACTGTTATAGTGGGTGCAGTATACTACATGATAGGAATGTTTCAAGCTCTTTATGATCTATGGAACTAGTGTGTGTTTTATTATGGATTGAAATGTCAGTGTACAGAATGTGTATATATATATATATATACACATCAGTCTTTGTAAAATGGCTCTTCAATAATTGCCCTAAATAGAAATCAATCACACTGTCAGTCAGGAAACTCCAAAAAATCTACTCAGAATATTTGACATGGCTCATTAAAGTGGGTACATACATTATCTCACGAAAACAGAAACTGCTTCTCCTGTCGCTTCTCACTTCATACATGCATGCCATTAAGGAAAATAAAACCGAGAAGAAGCCGCCACAAGAAGTAATAGCCTTGCAAAATTTCAACTCACTGCTTGTGAGTTGAAAATAAAAACTTACAGAAGGGGTCCTGCCACCAGCAAAATTCTCTTTCCATCATTCCAAGGCCCCAAACCATCATGGGGTTTATGTTCTTCACTTTACTCCAGGGGCTCATCAGTCAATATCAACATTAATGAAGCTGGCAGGGGTCACAGATGTGCCTGAGCATAAAATAAGATTCTGTCAAGAAGTAAACTTAAGGACACAAGTAAGATTCTTATTGTTCGCCTTTGAAAGTCAAATCTCATTAAAAATTTTGAATTCTTTATATTCTAACTGTGCTGTGCTCTGTTACTAAAACAACTGGATTTCATCATAAACAAATATCTCATCTGCCTAAAGACTCATTGCTAGTAAAGATCCCTTGAGAAAAGCTAAATGTAACCATGTTGTCACTGGTGATTCAGTTCCCCTTTTCGGCCATGAATAATAATTGCCCCACATCCCTTTTGCAGGTCACACTAGGATGGCATATCTTAATACTCTGGGCCTGCATCTTCATGAAGTAATAGATCCAGCTCTCTGAATCAGTCAAGAAGGACCTACCTCCACAGAAATGTGAATCTCCTTCAGAGGACGATGGATAAGGAAAAGCTCATGTTTAATGTTTGTAAGATTAATGTAATCATTATAATCTTGTCAGATACTCTTCTCAGATTTTAATTTTAAAACACCCTTACTTTGGAATATCACAAACCTTTCTCACATTAACACTATGAAAAAGAAATATTTGATGTAGACATAAGTTTATTGGGCAGAGCTCCAGTTTGGGAATTCACCTTTTATATGGAATGTCAAGGATCAATTCTATATCAGGTATTCTTTTTTTTTTTAATTTTCCTCCTTGAAGCATACATACATCTTTATTTTGCAAATTAATATTGATTCTCTTTTTTTTTGTCATGTCTCTAACTTTTTCTTAATTAGGTATTTTCTTCATTTACATTTCCAATGCTACCCCAAAAGTTCTCCAAACCCTCCCTCCCTCCCCTCCATCCCCCTCCAACTTCTTGGCCCTGGCGTTCCCCTGTACTGAGGCATATAAAGTTGGCAAGACCAATGGGACTCTCTTTCCACTGATGGCCTACTAGGCCATCTTCTGATACATATGCAGCTAGAGACATGAGTTCCAGGGGGTACTGGTTAGTTCATATTGTTGTTAGCTCCTTGGGTACTTTCTCTAGCTCCTCCATTGGGGGCCCTGTGATCCATCCAATAGCTGACTGTGACCATCCACTTATGTGTTTGCTATGCCCCGGCATGGCCTCGCAAGAGACAGCTATATCAGGGTCCTTTCAGCAAAATCTTGCTAGTGTGTGCAATGGTGTCAGCGTTTGGGGGCTGATTATGGGATGGATCTCCAGGGAAAAAAGACAGCATTTTCAACAAATGGTGCTGACACAACTGGCAGGTATCATGTAGAAGAATGCAAATTGATCCATTCCTATCTCCTTGTACTAATGTCAAATCTAAATGGATCAAGGAACTCCACATAAAACCAAAGACAGTGAAACTTATAGAGGAGAAAGTGGGGAAAAGCCTCAAAGATATGGGCACAGGGGTAAAATTCCTGAATAGAACAGCAATGGCTTGTGCTGTAAGACTGAGAATAGACAAATGGGACCTCATAAAATTGCAAAGCTTCTGTAAGGCAAAAGATACCGTCAATAAGACAAAAAGGCCACCAACAGATTGGGAAAGGATCTTTACCTATCCTAAATCAGATAGGGGACTAATATCCAATATATATATATATATATATATATATATATATATATCAAGAAGGTGGACTTCAGAAAATCAAATAACCCCATTAAAAAATGGGGCTCAGAGCTGAACAAAGAATTCTCACCTGAGGAATACCGAATAGCTGAGAAGCACCTGAAAAAATGTTCAGCATCCTTAATCGTCAGGGAAATGCAAATCAAAACAACCCTGAGATTCCACCTCACACCAGCCAGAATGGCTAAGATAAAAAATTCAGGTGACAGCAGATGCTGGTGTGGATGTGGAGAAAGAGGAACACTCCTCCATTGTTGGTGGAATTGCAAGCTTGTACAACCACTCTGGAAATCATTCTGGCAGTTCCTCAGGAAATTGGACATAGTAGTACCAGAGGGTCCCGCAATACCGCTCTATCAGGTATTCTACTCACATAAAATATACAGTGTAGGCATGGGAACTGTGCAGAATACACAAATAGTTATCAGAGTAATTTCTTTCTATTGCCATCTTTCTTTTCTTCAAATAAACCAAGGAAACTGGGCATCCAATTTATTTTTCTATGAAGTTACTCCTCTCAAGACTCTTCAAATGTATTCTTCTCAGAGCCATTCTCCTAGAGCCTTCATTTAGCTCTGAAAGCCATAGTCATCTGATTTGTTGTAGCCATCAGTATTTCAGATGTAAATATTCCCAAGGACAGATATTGAAGCATTGGTGTGGTTTTATTTGTTAACATGGTTGGCTCTCTTATCTTCATCCATACAGTACTCAGGCTCAAGAACAGCATTCTCAGTGCCTGCAAGATGCCACTCTGCCTCTGGAAGAACCATGGGTTATTTTCTCAGGCTGTTCTGCAAAGTACTTTTCTAAAGACAGGGAATCTTAGAAAGAAGCAGTTGATGACAGCTGGGAAGAAAATGCCTTGCCACTTTCCAAACACTCTGATCTGATTATTTGTTGGAAATGAATATACATCTTGATGTTGACAAAGTTAAAAGCAAATTTTATTTTAATTGAACTCCATAATTTACTTATTTTTAAGCTTTTCTCTTAAAGAAACAAAATTTTATACAGTATATTCTGATAACAATTTTATCTGAACCCAGCTCCTCTCAGCTCCTCCCCATTTCCTAATTCAACCAATTCCTCTCTCTCTCTCTCTCTCTCTCTCTCTCTCTCTCTCTCTCTCTCTCTCTCTGTCTGTCTCTCTCTCTCTCTCTGTCTCTCTCTCTGTCTGTCTTCTGTCTTTAGAAAACCAACAAAAAAGTAAAAGGGAATTAAGAAACCATAATTCCTGCACACACCAAAATCAAACCAACAAATATAAACAAACCCTGGAACAATAAAATGAAAACTCAGAAATCAAAATATACATGCAGGAGGTCAGGAAAACAACATAGTCCTAATAAAGCAATGAGTCAAAGAAGTTGTCTTGCCTGTACCTGGATAGGCCCTGTGCTTCCTGCCAAAGTATCTATGAGTTCTTATCTGCACCAGTCCTGTTGTATGTGGAAGACATATTTATTTAGTTTCATTTATCCCCTTTGACTCTTAAAATCTCTCTACTTCCTCGTATTCATAAATCTCTGAGCCCATACATGTATGGCAAGGAGTAAGGAGTCACAGTCATTAAGGAAGATATTGCATTTAGGACTGAATGTTCAAAAATCTCTCAGTTTCTTCATATTTTTCAATTGCTGGTCTGTGTATTAGTTTTCATCGAGTGCAAGAGAAATCTTTTTTCTGATGATGGCTTAAGAAAAACAGGTCTATGAACAGAATATCAAGAGGAGTTATTTTACTGTTATATTCATTTAGCAGAACAATAGTATTTTCCCCTAGACCCATAACTTATCCAGTCAGAGATCCACAGACATCAAAGCCATATTAGATATGGTTTCTATCTCATAGAGTTGGCCTTAAATAGACTTGTCACTCACACAAAATTGGTGCCACTATCACACCAGTGTCAGGCAGGTAAGTCTCTGTTGTAAACAGCAGGGTTTGTAGATGGATTGATCATTACATTTTTCTTCAGGTCGTATGCAGAGTACCTTTAGGTAACATGAACTTAGTCAGGATAGGGGGAACCTCTAGTTTGTCACCATCTCAGACTTTCCTTCTTCAATGAGATATGTGTTATCTTCAGGAATAGGGCCTTACCATCAATTTGTAGAGAGCGACTGTGACAATAACTTGTGATGTTTGGGGATTTGCACAGGACCCCTTGACCAATAACTCTGTTTGATGTAACTCATTCTGGCAGAGATGGTTTCATTTGGTGGCAAAAGATGTTTAGTTGGGGCATTGTCTCCCCTACTAATTGGTAACTCCATTTAGACTTATTTCATATACATATATATATATATATATATTTTAGGAAGGTTCTAGAGTAGTAGGTTTTTTTATGATTTCTCAAATGGTTCTTGTTTTGTTAGTTGTCTCTCCCCATATTTCCCTCTTACCCCTCTTTGTTAGTTTCCAAATCAAAAAAGGGAATATAGAGCATTGCCTATACCCTAGACATCTCTCAGAGAGCACCTCAGGATGGGGCCACCCCCTACACAAATCAGGCTTGGATATACTCACCTCCATAGAGGCAAAGGTCATGTCATGACAAAGCCAGGTACGCTTCTGTTTCCTCAGCACAGAAATGGCTTCTCAGAAATCATGTGGTCAGCAGTCTGCTAATCTAACCAATAGAATTGGAAGACTACAACATTTCGTCCCTGTCCTTTTTCCTCCCCTCACTCCTGGTTCAAACAACATAAGCTAGCCCCACTATTTCAATAGTCTATTGGGGTCTCACTGTCACCTGGAGACCCAGCTCCCTAGTTCCTCTGCACCGTGAGGCCACAGATGTATAAAGGCTGAGAGGGGCAAAGGGCCCACACCTCTTTTTCGCCCCCTTTCCATTTAATCCTTGTATTCTATTTTTCCCCTATCTCTCCATGATGACTTATTTCTTGTTGCTTCTCCCCTTCCTGCTAGGTAGTCCTTTTGAGCCTATCAAAGTCTTATTTCCGTATAAAAGAAAACACACAAAATTTGTCTTTTGGAGTCTTGGTTATGTCACTCAAGATGAATTGTTTTAGCTCTATCTAATTACCTACAAATTCATAGTTACTTTTATTGACAGCTGACTAATATTTCATTGGGTAAATGCACCATTTATTATTATTATTATTATTATTGTTGTTGTTGTTGTTGTTGTTGTTGTTCTATCTTTTACCAGTTGACAACATCTAGGCTATTTGTAAGTTCTGGCTATTATAAATATGGCAGAAATAAACATGAGTGAGCAAGTATTTCTGTAATAGGATGTAGAGTTCTTTGATTTTATGCCCAATAATGTAATAGCTAGATTTTGGGGTAGAGTTATTCTCAGCTGGCTAAGGGATTGACACCTTTATTTTTATGGTGGCTGCAAAAATTTGCATTCCTACATTCTCATAATAATAAGCTATAATTTGTTTTGTTTATTTTGGCTATTATATTTAATCAGAGTTGTATATAGCTAACTTTTCATGGTCCATAATTCTCTGCGTGCCTCTGCATATGGTGAATGTGTGTGGTGAATATATAAGATTGGGTGAGTTTTGTTTTTGCTTGGGAGTTTGTATTGCCAATCCTAGTGAACCCAATTTTGATTATAATTTCCAAGTAGCTTCATCCTATTTATATGCCTTTTCCTAACACATTCTGGAAAACAATGTTTCCCAATTCAAGATTTTTCTTTGCCTGTGCCCATTTTGCTAGCATGTACAACCATGTACCATGTATCTGTGAAATGCCTATAGAGGCCAGAATTGGATGTTAGATCTCTTGCAACTAGAGTCACAGATGGTTGTATGCTACAGTGGATATTCAAACCAACCCAAGGGTCTTCATAAAAGCATCACATACTTTTACAGAGCAGTGGGCCATCTCCTCAGACTCTAAACTAAAAGTTTTATAAGATCAGCTGAAGGATGAGTTGAAAATGAAAGAACATTCTCTGGTTAATGTGCTCTGAGTATCAGTAAATACGTAGCCTAATAGCATGCAACATTTTTTTCCCCAAGAGCTATCAGAGGATATGAATTTATTCCATTCCACTGTCATTGCAGAGCTGTGGGAACATACATTGCTTTCTCTTCTTTTTTTAATTTATTTTTATTTGTAATTCATTTTTACACACTACATTCCATTCTCTGCCCCTCCCCACCCACCCTCCTACTGCTCCACATCCCACACCTCCTCCTCACCCCACTCCATCTCCACTCCCGACCCCACCTGACCTCTAAACACCCTGGGGCTGCCAGTCTCTTGAGGGTTAAGTGCTTCATCTCTGAATGAACACAGACCTGGAACTCCTCTACTGTATGTGTGTTGGGGGCCTCATATCAGCTGGTGTATGCTGTCTGTTTGGTAGTCCAGTGCTTGAAAGATCTTGGGGGTCAAGATTAATTAAGACTGCTGGTCCTCCTACAGAATCGCCCTTCTCCTCAGCTTTTTTCAGCCTTCCCTAATTGAACAACAGGGGTCAGCTTCTTCTGACCATTGGCTGGCTGCAAATAACTGTATCTGACTCTTTCAGCTGCTTGCTGGGTCTTTCAGAGAGCAGTCATGATAGATCCCTTTTGTGAGCATTCCATAACCTCAAAAGGCTCAACAAGCTGAAGTACCCAAGTGAGGACTACTCATTCCCACTTTGGAGAGAGAAGAAAGCAATCACAAGTGGGGAGGGAGGGATTTGGGAGGGAAAGTGGATGGAGTTGGGGGTTGGGACAGTCTGGTGTAGAGGAGAACCTGATCTTGTATTGGGTGAGGGAAAAGGACTGAAGCCCTGGGAGCCAGCTGAAAGAATGTAAACAGGCAACCTAGAAAAATAGGAGGTTGGGAGACCCCCCCCCAGAATGCACCAGAGACCTGTGAGGTGAGAGACTTCCAGGATTCATAGGGAAGGACCTTAGATGAAATGCCCTACAGTAGGGAGAGGGAACTTATAGAGCCCACCTCCAGCAGGAAGGCAGGCCATCAAGTGAGGGAAGGCGTTGCCGTCCCACAATCACACCTCTGACCCATAACTGTTTCTGTCTGAAAGAATTACAGGGATAGAAATGGAGAGGACCCTGAGGAAATGAAGGTCCAGTGACAGGTCCAAAGTGGAATCCAGCTCAAGGGGAGGTCCCAAGGCAACAGCATTTCTACAGAGCAAGTTTTATTGCAGACACTAAATACTGGGATACCTCTCAAACATTACAGTTCTCTCTCTCTCTCTCTCTCTCTCTCTCTCTCTCTCTCTCTCTCTCTCTCTCTCTCTCCCTCTCTCTCTCCATTGAAAGACTTTTCTTTTGGCTCAGTTTGGTATGATGTTTTTGACAAATGTTACTTCTCCTGTCCCTAGATTTAGTACCTTAACTTACAGAAAATGATGCAGTAATAAGTTAGACGATTACACATGACATAGTGGCACATGCCTGTAATCCTAGAATCTAAATGGTGAAAATAGGGAGATCTTGAATCTTAGAAATTAAAAATAAAAAATGGCAGAGGGGGAAATTTGACATCTGCTATTCTTCTCTCCTTGTTAGATCTGAGAGTTATTTAACTGTTTATATTCTGATTTCTTCCTCACTAAATAGAAATAACATAATAACAAACTAAGTCTATCCAAAAATACAACTAGGATCTCAGGGCTTCATTAGTGATCTATATATGTCTGACACTATTCAGAATATTATAACTTCAATTCAGAGCATATTTATTTTACTCTAGCACATTATTGAAAAAGTATGTTGAAAAGATACTTGAACCTGCATAAATTAGAGGTTCTTATTCTAGAAAAAGCTAAACACTTTGATATGGATGAGTATTTTCTGTTCTATATATACAAGCCTTGTTTACCAGATGTAAGCAAATTAAGTCTCAGAGCAGAGAGTCTGTTCAAACACACATAATTAAACATGTATGCATAGTTACACAAACCTTGTCTATTGACTTTAAGATAATCAGTGATAGATACAAGTTATCTGAAAAATAGATTTAATATTTTAATTATCAACCACTCCCAGTTCTCCCAGGCAGAGGGAAGAAAGGACCTAGGTGGAAGAGGGGAAGGCGAGGGGAAAGGGGAGACAAGATCAGGTATGGGGAGGGGGAGACAGAAGAAAAGCCAAGATGCAAGGAAAATGAATGAAAATATGCATCTGCTGGGGATGAAGGGTCGGGGGGACCTCTAGAAAGTTTCAGAGACCTGGGATATGAGAAACTCCCAGGACTCAATGGGGATGACCTTAGCTGAAATTTCCAAAGGTGGGGAGATAGAAACTGAAGAGACCACCTTCAGTAAATAGACAGGACCCCCAGTTAAGGGATGGGTCCATACACCTACCTTCTTATTTTTGACCCAGAATTGTTCATTTCTGAAAGAAATGCAGGAACAAAAAAGGAACAGAAACTGAAGAAAAAAAAAAAAGAGCCATCTAATGACCAGTCCTACTTGGCAACCATCCTATGGGCAAGCAACAAACCCTGACACTATTACTGGTGCCATGTTGTGCTTGAAGACAGTAGTCTACCAAGGCTGCCCTTGGAGAAAATTTGCCAGCAAGTGTCTGAGACAGATTCAGATACTTACAGCCAACCATTGGACGGAGGTCAGGAAATCCTATTGAAGAGTTGGGGTAAGAATTGAAGGAGCTGAAGGGGATGGCAACCCCATTCAGTATCAACTAACCTGGATCCCTGGGATCTCAGCATACATAGGTTGGTCCATAACACCTGTCACATATGTATCAGAGGACGACCTTGTCAGTCCTAATCTTGTAGAGACTTGATGCCCCAGGGAAGGGTGATGCTGGAAGTGTGAGATAGAGGTGGGTAGGTGGTGAAGCACCCTCTTATAGACAAAGTGGGGAGAGGGGGTGAGGTGAAGAACTTTGGGAGGGGCAGCATTTGAAATGTAAATAAATATAAGTTTAATATAATATTAATAATAATGTGTAAAGATTTATTTTAAAAATCAAGTACTCAGAAATTGTTTCGTCCAAGCTTCAGACTCATTATCAATCATTCAGTAGTCTACTCTTGAGTGTTATTCCAAACTGCATAATTGACAATTTTCATGGTTACAAATTTGTCATTTATGTGAATTGTAAGCAGTTTCCTAAGATATTTTGTCCAATTTATATAAGTTGAATCCATTTTTAATATGCATTATGCTGAGCCACTAAATTCACCAATGAAAATCTATTTTCACATGAATTATGTGAATTAGTCACTTGCTTGATGTTTCATTAAATATGTAAGTAACCAGAAGTGTTCGTGCAGAAGACTAGGAAGTATGACTTCTGAAGTCACACTAGCTGACCGTACATAGGCATAGTCAGGGTTTTGTTTTTGTTTTGTTGTTGCTGTTCACTTGTTTTTTTAGTGTGTGTGTGTGTGTGTGTGTGTGTGTGTGTGTGTGTGTGTGTGTCTGTCTGTCTGTGTGTACAAATAATGGACTGACAATTAGAGAAAGCAAAGCTGCTGATACATACACTCATGGTTCATGTTATCCTGGAGGATTCTGAAGTAACTTGACGATGTCATAACACCAAGTACCTAACCTTTTCCTCCTTTCTTTTTCTAGGATCTACTGTGATGGCTATATAATGTAAATATGCATTTTGAATTATGTATAGACAGATATATGCACATATATATGTATATGATGATATATATATATGATGCACATGTATAAGATTTTATACACACACATAATATATATGTTAACATATATGTATAGAATGTCATTCTTTACTAGCTGATAACTGCATACCTAAGACAATACATGGAGCTAGAACTTCTTTTCCCTTAACCAGGTCTTACAGGCTCTCAGCTCCCTGAAACACTTGCAGTTGGCCAGGAAGATTCTGTCTGCATATCTTATCTGATAATAAAAAGAATTGTCCCATTTTAAAAAGATCTTGCTGCACAACCAAGAGCATGTAATACTGACAAATATTAACTCAATATCTGTTTAAATAAGCTAGTGAACTAGGTTAGTAAATTAATCAAACCATAGGAAAAGGGTTTTAATTTTTTTCAAATGCGTGTTCAAATTTTGGTCATATGAAACAAAAATAAATCAACGCGAAACCTGTGATTGTCCACTGAAGTAATTTAGAAGGGAGGTTTGGGGCTGAATTCTCAACCTTTGTGTCTGTATTTGAATCTAATAAAATGAGAAGACACATATCAAGTTTCAATTGCTGGACTGGTTGATGGTTGTAAGAAGAGATTTGTGTTTTGAGATAATATTAGAGAAAAAATGAAACTTTCCACTGCTTTTAGGTTTTTTTTTTGTTTGTTTGTTTGTTTTCTTAGATATTTGCAGATATCTATTTTCAATTCTCCTCTTCTGTTCAATGACTGCTTGGGGGAATTTCACTAGCTAGTATATATTTGGGGGAAATTAAGTCTTCGTTGAATCTACCTCTGTATATGGTCTCTTCCATGCACATTCTGAAATGCACAGTATTCTCCTAACAGTCTACAGATGAGGATGTAGAACTTTCAGCTCCTTCTATACCATGCCTTTTTTGATGCTGCCATGTTGCTGTGTTGATGATAATGGACTGAACATATGAACCTCTAAGCCAGCCCCAAAATGTCCTTATAACAGTTGTGGTGGTCATGGTTTCTGTTCACAGCAGTAAAGCCCTAACTAATACATTTAAAAATGTAGTTTGGTTCTCTACTACATAGATACTAAGCATGGGTAACTCAAAGGGAACATTGTGATTTCATTCATATCACAGGGCATCCTTGGCTTGATTTTTTAAAAACATATGTTGTTTTTATTATGTTTAGGTATGGGTATTGAATTTCTGATCTCTCCAATACTTTTAATATGAAGGGGTGTTAGATTTTGTCAAATATTTTTTCTGCATTTAAGGAGGTGGTCATGTGATTTTTTTCATTGAGTTTGCTTATATAGTGGATTGCGTTAATGGATTTTCATCTACCAAACCAATCTTACATCTCTGGGATGAAGCATATTATTCATGTTGAATGATGGTTTTGATGTGTTCTTGGATTCACTTTGCTAGAATTTTATTGAGTAGTTTTGCATTGATATTCAGAAGTGAGATTGGTCTGAAGTTCTCTTTTTTGGTTGTGTCCTTGTGTGGCTTAGGTATCAGAGAAATTGTGGCTTCATAGAATGAGTTAGGAAGTGTTCCTTCTGTTTCTATTCCATGGAATAGTTTGAGGAATACTGGTATCAGATCTTCTTTGAAGATCTGGTAGAATTCTGCACTAAGTCTATCTGGCCCTGGACTTTTTTTGGTTGGGGGGTTTTCATGAATTCTTCTATTTTCTTGTACAATATAAGCCTGTTTAGATAGTTTAACCTGAGCTTAATTTGTCTTTGTATCTGTTCAAATATATCTTTATATCTGTGTATGATATTTGTTTAGAAAACCACCCATTTCTCCTAGACTTTCAAATTTTGTTGAGTATAGGCTTTTATAGTGGGATCCATTTCTGTTGTTACATTTCCCATTTCATTTCTGATTCTGTTAATTTGGATACTGCAATTTATCAACCAACATCCAATATCAAATTAAATGGAGACATACTTGAAGCAATCTAAAGTCGGGACAATGCAAAGATGCCCAATCTCCCCATATCTATTCAATATAGTACTTCAAGTAATATCTAGAACAATAAGACAACAAAAACATATCACAGGAATATAAATTGGCAAAAAAATAAAAAGGTATCACTATTTTCAGACGATATGGTAGTATACATAGCAATCCCAATTATTCTACCAGAGAACTTCTCCAGCTAATAAACAACTTCAGCAAAATGGCCAGATATAACTCAAATAAATCAGTAGCCTTCTTATATACAAATGATAAACAGGCTAGGAAATTAATTAGGGAAACAACTCCCTTCACAATAGCCACAAATAACATAAAATATCTTGGGGTAACTGTAACCAAACAAGTGAAAGACCTGTATGACAATAACTTTAAGACTCTCAAGAAAAAAAGCAAAGATCTCAGAAAAAGGAGAGATCTCCCATGCTCATGGGATGGCAGAATTAATTTCATAAAATGGCCATCCAACCAAAGGTAATCTACAGATTCAATGAAATCCTAACACAATACTTCAAAGACATGGAAAAAGCAATTCCCAAATTTATCTGGAAAGGAAAAAAAAAAAGAAAGAAAGAAAGAAACAGACTAGCCAAAACAATTTTTAACAATAAAAGAACAGCTGAGGGAATCAACCTCCCTGACCTCAAGCTTTACTACAGAGCAATGGTGGAATCCCCATCAAAATCCCAACTCAACTCTTCATGGAGTTCGAAAGGGCAATTTGCAAATTCATCTGGAGTAACAAAAAACCTAGAATAGCAAAAGCTCTTCTCAACAATAAAAGAACCTCTGTGGGAATCACAATGCCTGACCTCAAGCTGTACAAAGCAATTGTGATAAAAACTGCATGGTATTGGAACAGAGACAGACATGTAGATCAGTGGAATATAATTGAAGACCCAAAAATGAACCTATACACCTATGGTCACTTGATCTTTGACAAGGGAGCTAAAACCATACAGTGGAAAAAAGACAGCAATTTCAACAAATGGTGCTGTTTCAACTCGAGGTTAGTATGTAGAAAAATGCAAATCAATACACCCTTATCTCCTTGTACAAAGGTTAAGTCCAAATGGATCAAGGACCTCAACATAAAACCAGATACACTGAATCTAAAACAAGAGAATGTAGGATAGAGCCTTGAACTTATTGGCACAGGGTGAAATTTTCTAAACAGAAAAATAATGGCTCATCCTCTAAGATCAAGAGTTGATAAATGGGGCCTCATGAAACTGAAAAGCTTCTATAAGGCAAAGGAAACGGTCAATAAGACATATTGGCAAACTATAGATTGGGAAAAATTCTTCACTAACCCCACATCCAATAGAGGACTAACATCCAAAATATATAAAGAACTCAAGAAGCTAACCACAAAAAACAAAACAAAATGAAACAAAAAACAAACAAACCAAAAAACTCAATTAAAAAATGTGGTATAGAATTAAACAGAGAATTCAAAACAAAGAATCTCGAATGGCCGAGAAGCACCTAAAGAAATGTTCAAAGTCCTTAGTGATCAGAGGAATGCAAAAAAAAAATAAAAAATAAAAAAAAAATAACCCTGAAATTCCACCTTACACCAATCAAAATGGCTAAAATCAAAAAGTCAGGTGACAACACATGTTGGCTAGAATGTGGAAAAAGAGGAACACTCATCCATTGCTGTTGGGTTTATGAACTGGTAAAACCACTCTGAAAATCAGTTTGGAGTTTCCTCAGAAAATCAGAAATAGATCTACCTGAAGACCCAGCAACACCACCCTTGGTATATAAGATGCCCCACCATGCCTCAGGGGCACATATTGTACTAGTTTATAGCAGCCCTATTTGTGATATCCAGAAGCTAGAAACAACCCAGATGTCTCACAACAGAAGAATGGATACAGAAAATGCAGTTCATTTACACAATGGAATACTACTCAGCTATTAAGAATTAGGACATCCCGAGGTTTTGCAGAAAATATGATCCTGACTGAGGTAACTCGAAAGTACAGAATATCCAAGGTACAGTCCACAGGACTCAAAAAGGTCAACAAGCTGAAGGGCCCAAGTGAGAATGCCTCTGGCCTACTTGGGAGGGAGAAGAAAGCAATCACAAGTCAGGAGGGAGGGAGGGAGCTAGAGGTAAAGTGGACAAGGCATGGGAGCAGGGAGAGGGGAACCTGATCTGGTATTGGGTGAGGGAAAAGGACTGAAACCCTGAGGTTCAGCAGAAAGAATGGAAACAGGCAACCTCCTCAGGAGGTAGGAGGTTGGGGGGACAGAATGCACCAGAGACCTGGGTGTTAAGAGACTCTCAGGACTCAAAGGGAGGGACCTTAGATGAAATGCCTAACAGTAGGGAGAGGGAACTTATAGAGCCCACCTCCAGTAGGAAGGGACATTAAATGAGGGAAGGTGTTTCCATTTCATAGTCAAAACTCTCGCCCATAATTATTCATAACTGAAAGAACTGCGGGGATTGAAATGGAGAGGAGCCTAAGGAAAAGAAGGTCCAGCAACAGGCCCAAAGTGGGATTCAACTCTAGGGGAGATCCCAAGACCTGACATTATTACTGAGGCTATGGATCAGTCATAAAAAGTACTGCACCCTGGAAGAGTTTAAGAGGTAAGGTGGAGTGGGGGGTGGGGGTAGGGCATTCTTGTGGAGACAGGGGCTGGGCAAGATGGATGGGATGTGGGACAGTTGGAGGGTAGGGAAGATGACATCTGGAGTGTAAATAAATATATAAACAAACAAATATTTTCTAGAAAAAGCATATATTGCATGCACATTTATCTAAATTATTTGTGGAAACTCTACACCCTGGAATAGAAAAACTAAAAAATTAAGTCTTGGTACTGTGTTGTCTAAACATACAGAGCTTATTAAGCAGTTATATTAAAAAAAATAATTTGGAAACAGCTACTGATGTGTGCAAAAGTGTTATGTATCTTTGTTCCTGCCAACGTTGTGTGTGTGTGGGAGTAGAGGGAAGGAAGTGCACATGGGAGAACTGTGCCTATTTCTCTTACCCCACTTTGCCATGTCTCTACATCTTGGCTGGATAATCTTTTCTATGTTTTTCTTTTCCTCAAATTATAATTTATATAGAAACTATGTCCTCTTGAGTTTATTCCTCAACCTGGTGGGGCAAGATGGCACAGAAAAACATATGCATATACATAAATATCTAAGTTTGAAGCTTCATGACCCATATAAAGCCTGCTGAAGAACACACACCTGTAACACTACTTGGAAGGAAAAGTTTCACAGTTTCTTGCTGACCAGCCAGTCTATCTAAAATATCCAAACAAGCCAAAGTTTAGTTTAAAAAAATGCTGTGTAAAAAGTTATGTTATCCACACACTCATGCATGAATACATACATAGAGGGGGCAGGGAGTTTGATGTCCAATTCTTGTATATTTCAGACATTTCATAAGCATATGCATAATGGGTAACTTATGATAGACTTGGAACTATGCATTTTCATGGGCTCTGCCACATATTTTGTTGGCATATAAATATTTGCTCAGGTAGGGGAAGTTTGTGACACAATAACACTGTTTTAATAATTTTGTATTGCATATGTTTTAAATAATATAAAGCAATTTACATATAACACATTCATTCATTTCATGTGGCTCTAGACTTTAAATGTCAGACGCCTGTTTTTATTTTTTAATTATTTATTTTTATTTCCATTAGTGTTTTGCCTGCATGTATGTCTGTGTGAGGGTTCAGATTTTGGAGTTAGAGATGCTTGTGAGCTGCCATGTGGATGCTGTGAGCTGAACCTGGATTCTCTGGAGGAACAGTCAGTGCTCTGAACCACTGAGACATCTCTCCACCCCTAATTTTTTATTTTTAAAATAATGTTTTTATTCATTATCTGACAGTTTCATACAGTGTATTTTCATCATATTTATGTCCCTCCTCTGACTCCTTCAAGATCAACCTGCAGTTCCCTACCTACCTAGGTCTCTTTTTAACCTATCACATGTAAGTTGTAATTCCCACATACTGTTGGACATGGAGTTGACCCTAGAGTGTGGTCAGCCTACCAAGTGTAACACTCTTAAAGAAAACCAATACTTCCTCTCTGTAGCTGTTAAATAACAATGCGCCCAGACCCCACACAGCCAAAGGGTAGATTTCATGCCCTTAACTCCCTCAACTCTATACTGTGAATTGAGCATGGAATTGCAAAGAATGTTTCATATAATCAAAGAATCTGAGGGAAGATTATTTGTGTTAGTCAAAGAAAGCAAAGAAACTTGATGCTTGGTTTTTTTTTTATTTATTTAGAAGATGACAACATTCCTTTCTTTAAATAGGTAATATTAACTCTTAAATTTAACACAAAGTTACCACTGTATGTAAGAAAATGCAATTGAATTCAATTTATAAAACAATGATAGATAGCAGCAATAAAAATTAAATTACATAAATTAGAAAGAGTTGAAAATATTATTTCAAATTTAATAAGTAGTTCATATATATACACACATATATACATATATATATGTGTGTGTCTCATATATATACATATATATGTATATATATATGTGTATATATATAATAAAGAAATGTTTTCTATCTGCTCCTCAGTATTCCTCCATCCACTCCCAAACTCATGTTCTCTTCTTTTTCTTTAAAACCCACTAAATTCAACTGGTGTTGTACATATAGGTATGATTATGGGGACATCCACTGGAGCAGGGAGAACCTGTCAATGACTATGTCCTCAAAAACAGTAATTCTTCACCTCTCTGCAGCTATCAACTTCCAGTAGATCCTCACGTATGGGCCAGGACTTAAGAATCCTTCCCCTGTACCCAATAGTGGCTGGAATTTTGACTGGATTAATCTCATGCAGATCTCATGCAGGTAAACATAGCTGCTGTTAGAATATTGGTACATGTGTGATTTTTGTGATGTTTAGAGTCTTAGATTTATACCACAAGAGAACAACATTTTTCCATTCAATTCATAAATTATTTAAAGACTACCAAGATTTATAAAAATCATAATTTATCTCAATAAAAAGAAAGGAAAAAGTAGATGACATTAACATCTTCAAATCTAGAAGCTGGTATACTGGCATCTGGATTAAATGCTTGTTTCATTCTATAAAGACAATAGTGGTCCTTCCTTAATTATAATTCTGAATAGTGACTTTAAGATGTACATGCAAGTACTTATATTTTTTATGGAACTTATATTCTGCTTAACATCCGTTTTCCTGCCTTATGAACAGTCATGGCATTACCAGCAAGATCCCAAAAAATTGTTATACTTACGTATGCAGATTTGTATGCTATGCTTGCTTTGTTTTGAATTGTCTCTTCAAATACTTGTTAGCTCCATTGTCTTTGAATTGCCCATTTTTTTTTTCTTTACATATTTCTCTCTCTGGGTTTCTATAGCATTTTTGTATATTTTGTGTGATTTTTATTTGTTAGCTATAAACATAAACAGCTATAATGTCCCCAAGTAAGCAAGGAGTTACAAGAAGCTGTTCAATGAATGGTCAGTTCTTTAATGCATAGCCCTCGCTTTGACACTTTCTTGCCTTCCTTTAATGTTCAGTACCTCCTGAGTACACCTGTTGCATCAGTGCTGAGCTTCGTGTCAGTTCGCTTTCTGAATATTCACTCCTTTGGCATTGCAGTGTGAGATTGCAGCACATTGAGAGACACAGAGGTTTATGCATCAAGTTGTGTAAGTGTAGATCAGTCTTTAAGATGAACTACAAGGTATGTAATTTGTTAAACCTAGGTCTCCAAAGTCTAGACATGAACCCACCAAACCTTCAAATTCTAATTAGTTTTCTCTTTAACCTCAATTTACTTTCCATTTCCATTTTGATAGTGTGAAATTTCAAGCTGTTAATAGGATAAAATTGCTTCCACTTTTGTTTGCAAGATATGTCATTTCAAAATTTAATATCTGAGAAAGTCCAAAGGGGAATTTCATCTGATACATTCAACTCATTAGCAAAATGATTATTGAGGTTTTCTGTAGAGCGTAGGTTAAAAACAGCGATTATTCTTTCTGTTTTATATTTCTTTTAGTCTTTTTCATTCTTGTCTCCTAATCTAGCTCTACTTGTAGAGATATAAAATTATACTTGATATAGGATTAAGTCCACTGTTACCTTAATAAAAATACTGTTCACTTAAACATATCCGAAATTTATTCTGTTATTATCTCTAGTGAATTTGACTGTGTTCACAGATTGTTTAATGTGATATAATAAAGTATCAGAAAGCTGATGAATGTATTCTTTAAATTTACCAATATTTTTATCTATTTATACTTGTTTTAATTTATAAAATGTGGTATGTTTGTTTTGTAATTATGAAGTTAAAACATGTTCATTATTGAAATATTATTGCAGATTTTTATTAACTATACCTGAGCAAAGTAAAGAAATTAATGTTTTCTAACAACATTGGTTACAATCAACAGTACTTCCCATTTTATTACTTTGTACTTTAATGAAAATTTAGTCTTACATTTCATATTCTAAATTTTCTTTTAAATTATCTTAATGTTAACAACAAATTTTGCATATATATATATGCACACATATATAAAATGTGTGTGGTATTTTATATATGTGCACACTGTGTAATGTTTCAATAACATTAAACATTTCTTTTCATGAATATGTGATCTCTCCTCACAGTTAAAATGTTCACAATCCTCTCTTCTAGCTTTTAATTATGTCTTATTGGTATTTTCTGTAGTCACCTCTGGTCAATAACACACTGAAATTTTTAGCTCCCATGTGTCTCAGAAACTTAAAACAGTCATTGAAAATGCTTTTCACGAGAAACCCACTAAAAGGGATGAGGGGCATGAAGGACATTGGGAAAAATGAATGAACATGTGAACGAGATGTGGTAACACATATACATATGCATATACTTACTGATGTGGCAATAAAATCCATTATATTCTGACCTATACAGATCAATTGAAGAATATATTTAACAAAGAGAGAAAAGAGTTTTCATGCTCTTTGCTTTAGTAAATATTGTAGGTTTAGAACAGATTCAAGGGATTACAAAACAGTTTTTATAATATAAAGAAAAAATTTGTCTTTGTGTCTTCACTTTTGTTTATTTTGCTCCAAAGATTCTTAACTGGTAAATGCTGTGTGTCAGATCCATAATCCTAGGAAGAGCTTTGCAGGGTGTGCAAGCTGCTCAACTGAGCTGCAGAGTTCACTGAGCTGTGTGATCCACTCTGGTGTCTGCCCTCTAGCTATTTGCTGATGCCGTAATCATAGGCCTGAGGGGCCAGGGTAAATAAGTAACTCTTTTGTCAGAATTGTGCTGCTTCCCTGTCCTTCTCAAGGAGCTGTTAGTGTTAAAACTGTGGTAAAACAAGCAGTTTCTTTATTTCCTCATCATTTGAAGTATTAAATTCTAACTTACACCATCAGGATTTCTTCCCAGCAACTCATAAATTTGACTATAGGTTATGTAAAGGCCTAGTGATGTGTGTTTTTAAAGGAAACATGTTTCTTTAAGCTCACAGAAGCCTTTCATATAGAGTTTTGATCCACAAAGATCACACAGAGATGGTACAACTCATCCGTGATCTTCCCTGAGGTCATTTAATAATTAATTCAGTCCATTTATGAATATAAATAATAACTAATAATAACACAAATTAACCTTACCATTGTCGCTACACTTAAGTGTCTCATATGCAAGTCCTATTATGGGTTGGTATGTTAATAGATTAGACATTTTATATCACTGCACAATTTTCATATAAAAAGCCAAATCATTTACCTATATGAAGTTTCATTTTCTCCCTCAAATGTAAAACACAGTAGGTAAAACTGTATTCCTCTACAATAATATTTGAAAATATACAAGGGATATTTTTTATCTGATATATTCTGCCCATTAGCAGAAAGGTTATTAATGACATCTCTACTATAAGCCAAGACAGTGAAAACATTGAATGATTTTCCTGTGTTTATCACGACATGATTCAGTGTTTGTAGAATACAATCACTTTCTCTCAGGACTCAGAGATTTCTAAAGCATCAAATAAGTTTTTCTATAGATTTTCAGAAAAAGAATCCATCCAAAAGTTTCCATTACAGATTTAAACCCAGATTGTTTGATCTTGACTAAGTCAATGGAAACGATGACAATATATATTCCTTCCCACTTAGTTATGCTTCTCTGCCTCATGTCATTTAGTTTTCCTGGTTTGTTCTTTTTGCACACTGCTAGATCATATTCTTCCATAATGAATATGCTAGGAAAAAATAGCCAAGCAGTGTTTAGATTAGGCTTGTGGTAAAAGGTGTAGCTGAAAGGCCAAAGATGATAGGTGGTTATGTAAATGGTATATAAATAAACAACAGATAGTTACAGATATATGTTATATGGATGATAGGTAAAGAGATGATAGGAGATGAATGGAAGGTAGATAATTGGTAATAGATACAGATAGAGATAAATGGATAGATAGATAAATAGATTATAAATGATAGATGATAGAAAGATACATACATACTCCCATACCTTCTTAGATACATACATTGTGCATACACACAATATATATATATATATATATATATATATATATATATATATATATATATATATATATATATATATATTAATAAGGACTATAATATATAA
Source organism: Mus musculus (assembly GCF_000001635.26). Classification (NCBI taxonomy): domain Eukaryota; kingdom Metazoa; phylum Chordata; class Mammalia; order Rodentia; family Muridae; genus Mus; species Mus musculus. The sequence continues at coordinate 70,920,752 of NC_000070.6, read as the reverse complement.
TAAGATTAATAAGGACTGAAATAAGATAATGTTTAATAGATTCCTAACTGCTGAAACAATACTCAAGTCAACTTTTGACTCTCCATGAGTGTGATGCAGTTTTACTCTCTGTAATTTGGGCTGTCCTCTTCCTGCTGCTCTATCTTGTCATAAGCCAGGAAAACAGATACCAAGTAGAACTAGAAACGAATACATACCCTGTTAGAATCACTATTCTAACAGGTGGAACCATTAAAGTCTTTATAGACAGGAAAAAGCATTCAACCCGGAAGCCAGTGTATCTTATTATAGATGCTTTCAGATTAAAAAGTGATACTGGTTCCGTGTCATCAACCTCCTTACTATAATAAGTATATCTATTCAGCTGAAGAGAATATGGAATTAAAACAGCCTCATAAATGCATTAAAGAAAAATAGGAAAGAATGAAAGATATATCAGAGAAGCACATATTGGAAAAATGAAAGAGGAATCAAAATTTAAGAGAATATTATATAGTAGAGAATTAAAATGTCTAAAATTTATTATTTTATAGATGGCCTTATGAATAGATTGGTTCACTAGGATAAATTACTAATGAATTTGCATTTGATTTTATATTTAATTGAATAAACTCATAAAATCTAAAATGGATTTCAAACATAATGTAACAAAAAGTAAACTACCAAGTTTTTTCCTACATGCTGATATTTATGGAACCCATATTTTCTCTCAAAAATTATGAAATAGAGAAGGACTGAAGTAGCAATACTTTTTTCTTAAAGAAAAAATTCTTGAGTAAACGAATTTCACTAACATATATGAAATTGCTACTTACATAAATAGGGACAGAATGCAGAGAATGAACAATCAAGCTTTCTATCTACATGCATATTATCTTTTTTTGTTGTTGTTGTTGTTTTTTTCCATTTTTATTAGGTATTTAGCTCATTTACATTTCCAATGCTATACCAAAAGTCCCCCCATACCCACCCACCCCCACTCCCCTACCCACCCACTCCCCCTTTTTGGCCCTGGCGTTCCCCTGTACTGGGGCATATAAAGTTTGCAAGTCCAATGGGCCTCTCTTTGCATTGATGGCCGACTAGGCCATCTTTTGATACATATGCAGCTAGAGACAAGAGCTCCGGGGTACTGCTTAGTTCATATTGTTGTTCCACCTATAGGGTTGCAGTTCCCTTTAGTTCCTTGGGTGCTTTCTCTAGTTCCTCCATTGGGGGCCCTGTGGTCCATTCAATAGCTGACTGTGAGCATCCACTTCTGTGTTTGCTAGGCCCTGGCATAGTCTCACAAGAGACATCTATATCTGGGTCCTTTCAGCAAAATCTTGCTAGTGTATGCAATGGTGTCAGCGTTTGGAAGCTGATCATGGGATGGATCTTTGGATATGGCAATCACTAGATGGTCCATCCTTTCGTCACACTTCCAAATTTTGTCTCTGTAACTCCTTCCATGGGTGTTTTGTTTCCTATTCTAAAAAGGGGCAAAGTGTCCACACTTTGGTCTTCGTTCCCTTGAGTTTAATGTGTTTAGCAAATTGTATCTTATATCTTGTGTATCCTAAGTTTCTGGGCTAATATACACTTATCAGTGAGTACATATTGTGAGAGTTCCTTTGTGATTGGGTTACCTCACTCAGGATGATGCCCTCCAGGTCCATCCATTTGCCTAGGAATTTCATAAATTCATTCTTTTTAATAGCTGAGTAGTACTCCATTGTGTAAATGTACCACATTTTTATTAGGGATGTTCTTTATTTACATTTTAAATTTTGTCCCCTTTCCTGGTGCTCCCCACAACCTCCTATCCCCTCCCCCTCTCCCTATGTCTATGAAGGTGTTTCCCCACCCACCTACGGACCCACTCATGTCTCCCTTCCAGGACATTCCCCTACACTGGGGATCTAGCCTTCACAGGATCAAGGGCCTCTCCTCCCGTTGATGATTGACAATGCCGTTTTCTGCTATGTGTTGGAGCCATGGGTCCCTCCTTCTTGGTTGGTGGTTTAGTCCCTAGGAGCTCTGGGGTGTCTGGTTGGTTGATATTGTTCTTCCTCCTATGGCGTTACAAACCCCTTCAGCTCCTTCAGTCTTTTCTTTAGTTCCTCCATTGGGAACCCTGTGCTCAGTCCAATGGTTGGCTGTGAGCATTCACCTCTATATTTGTCAGGCTCTGGAAGACAAGAGTATATTATCTTTAAGTGAAGAAACAAAATATTATGTAAAATTCTCTCTCTCTCTCTCTCTCTCTCTCTCTCTCTCTCTCTCTCTCTCTCTGTGTGTGTGTGTGTGTGTGTGTGTGTGTGAGAGAGAGAGAGAGAGAGAGAGAGAGAGAGAGAGAGAGAGAGAGAGAGACTGTGTATGTGCATACAAGAGAGGGGGGGGAGAGGAAGAGGGGAGAGGGGAGAGGGAGAAAGCTAAGAATAATCAAGTAGTAAAAAAGATAGAGTGCAAAGGGACAAGAAAACAATGTAGTATTTTAGATGGTTCAGTCTGGAAATGCTTCTTGATGAGTTAATTTTTGAGCAGATTCTTGAAAAATGTGAAGTGGCAACCCATCGAGATAACATAAATGTGTTTTAAGAATAAAAGGTGACAGTTATGAAGGCAGGGGAATCAAAGGCTGCATTTAGGAAGGAGTAGCTCAGCCTGGATCTGGAGGAGATGGAGCTTCTGCACAGCACCGGGGAAGGAAAGAGAACTCAGCTGGTAGAGCGCAAATCCGAAAGGGCACCGGGAGAACACTGTATCTTTTACAGCTGACAGGCTTATGAGGACCCCTGTCTTGCTCTTACATAAAAGGTAGTATGGAAAAGTTAGAAACTCAAGCACCCAGAGAAAAATGTTCTAGTGATGTAAGGAGATGGCAGGTCAGGGCGAAGCTGATCAAAGTGGAAGCATGTAATGAGAATGTAGATGCAATCTTTGCACACCACTGACAGGACTGAAGAGCAGATTGATTGTGAGATAGGACAGACGCTCCTTTACAGATATTCCTGTAATATTGTAATAAATTACTTGGTTCCTGTAATAAATTACTTGGTTACCAAACTAGATTAGGGTGGAAGCATTTCTTTGGCACATCATTGCTGCCCTAACTAGAACAAATAGACATTTGTTCTTCTCAGGAAAAGTCAAGTAAGACATGTGTACATTACATTCAGGAATGTCTTTTGTTTAATTTAGTGCGTGTGTGTGCTCACATGTTCACAAGTATAATGTATGCTAGTACCTGTGTCCATGTGTGTATGGGGGAGAGGGGACACTTTCAAGTCTCATCCCTCAGGTCCACGTTTACAAAAAAATATACATGTATATCTGTGGGGGTATGTGTATATGTGTGTATATATGTATATATAAACTCACTATGTATACATACATATACATATGTATAGCTAATGGAGAATAATCTTACTTGCTTGTGACTATTATTTATTGGCAGTGATTAAGTAGAAGGGCTTTTGAAAATAAATAAACCCAAAGCAAAAACAAAAACAGAAAAACTGTGTTGAAACAATTAATATGTTAGCTGTGTGTGATGGACAGTCCTGGGAGACATGCCATGTAATTGTCCTTATTGAGCGCTAGAGACTATTTTTGTTCACTCAAACCAATGATATTTCTGTCCTACTATAATCTAAGGTTGCTGCTCCTCCTATTTCATCTTTATGCACGAGACTGTTAAATATTATTTTACTTCTTTTAGATAATTGTCAGCTTGAAGAAAAAATTAAAGAGAATACAATGCAAATAATGTAAGCATTATATCTGATAGTTCTTTTGTCAAATATCCATTTCCATACACAGTCACACATATTTATACATTGTGCAGCAGTGTTTGAAGCTGTGACAGATTTTACAAGACCATGGTTCCTAAAGGTTTCTATAGAGCTAAACAACTGCATGGTGTATATAATCCAGTGGCATGGAAGTAGTTATGTGCTCACATAGTACAGTGTAGTGATAGTCATTTGAGCAACCTCCCATGTTTATTGTCATGTAACAGAATAGCATATGTAAATGTATGTATAATAATACTGGATAATAATAAACAATTATCTTACAATTTCAGGAATTAACTAAGCTATACTTTCTATTATTATTTGGAGTATATTCTTATTTATGAAAGCTAGTTAATTGTAGATAGTATGTTGTATAATGCTGCTGGTACCCTCTACACTTCATGTTAGCATATCTATGGGCTGTATCCAGAAACAGTGAGGTTATAGATTCCTCCATACCATAGGTCAATGTCTGTGTCCTATGCTATTTGTCCAGGATGACTCACATCATCAGAAAGTTGGTGGAATCGCCATATACCTAGATCAGCTTCCTTAGGATAAGTTTCTAAGAAATATTTCAAATTGTCTTTAGGAACCACCTCAGTTAGCTCTGATGAAGGACAGGCAGTTACTAATGTGATTTTTAATATTATGTATTAGGATTTTAAGATTTCTTTCATCTAGCCCATTTTTAAGACTCAACTACTTTGTTTTGTATATCTTTTGTTTATCTTTTCTCTTGTGGACTTGTATTCTGGCTATTTTCAGTTTCAGGCAGGCAATGAAGAAAGCTGAAGAAGACAGTCTTATACAAATGAAACAATTGATAACTTCTTCTTACGTGACGCTTCTCCTGTAAAAAACAAGATATAAAAATTAGAAGTTTTGTAAAATGAGGCTATTAAATCATCTTATAAAGCTGTAATTTTAAAAAGAAGACTCCTTATGCTTCCCTATAACAAAAAAAGTATCACAAAGGTAGTGAAGAAAACATGGCTGTTTTCCCACATACCACACACACACACACACACACCTATGACAGGGTCTCATGTAGCTGACCTCAAAGTCTCTATGTAGATAACAGTGACATTGAACTTATGATCTTCCAGCCTTTACTTCCTAAGAGCTGAGATTTCAGGATTTTCTAATATCTATATTTTATAGAATATAGGAGGCTGAACCCAAGGCATCCATCATTCTAGGCAAGGACTTTTTACCAATGAGTTACATTTCCAGATGTGGGGACATTTGTATTGTATCCTCTTTATATCTATAATGAGTAATAATGCTTCATTTTCATCTTCTATGCAGGATACTTTACCATGAAATTTTAATTACTACCACTTTCTCAAAACAGCTTTCAGTGACTATGCTGAAGTCCTTAACCTCCAATGCAACTAGCTCTCATTTAAAGATCTTTGTGTTGGGTATTTATTTTATGGACAATGAGGTAGAAAAATGTAATATCTATCTATTTATTTGTTTGTTTGTTTGTTTCTTTGTTTGTTTTTTCTGAGACAGGGTTTCTCTGTGAAACCCTGGCTGTCCTGGAACTTACTCTGTAAACCAGGCTGGTTTCAAACTCAGAAATCTACCTGCCTCTGCCTCTCAAGTGCTGGAATTAAAAACGTGTGCCACCACTGCCCAGTTATCTTTATTTGTGAATAGATTTTTTTAGCTGCCTTACCAGGTTAGAATTTAAGGTCACATGGAGTCTATGCTGAATACTCCCTTATTTATCAGTTTAATGTTTTCCGAGAGCAAATGAAAAAAGTTACACAATTTAAACAACTAAATTGCTCTGGGCTAGAATTTTTATTATCCTCTAATGACATTATACTATATAATCACTATCATATTGTTTTATTTTATCCCTCAGAATCCGTGAACAGATTGTACCAAAATATTTAGTGATTAAAGCATTGTTTTTAATTTTAAAAAATCCTTGTCATACTTTAAAGAAATATCCAACCTTTCTGATTTTAGCAGCTTAGAGTGGCTAGTGTTTTAAGTAGTAACAAAAGCAATCAAATAACTTAACTGAGCAGAGGGGAGCTGAGCAGGAGGATTGTCTATTCTCAGTGTGGATCTTCAGTGTTGGTGACTTACTTTGTCTATCCTGGAGTTGGCTAGTCTATTTTTGTTTCTTTAGTGACAATGAGGTTCCTCACAGCTGGTGCTCATTAGACCTGGACAAACTCAAAACCTTACATCAGTGAGGTAAGGCCTGGGGTCAGACATCCTTGGCAGGCCTAGCTAAATGTTCCTGTAAAATTACTCACAGATACAACTAGATGCCAGTCATTTTTCAGCATGATCAAGACCCAGAAGACATTCCTAGGCTGGGAGTGTGCTTTTGAAACTCAATTTAAAAATAAATCATTGCTTAATCTACATAGCTGAAAACATGGGCCTTGAGGGTGAGAGAAGAAAGAAAAGATTAACAAAGGGGAAGAAAAGCATTTCTAGAAAACCATCTATAAAAGAAGTTATCAAAATACATGAAGACATGTTTTAAAGAATATTATGCTTAAAAGTACAGTGTTTTTATATATAAGCATATATATGCATATTATATATGTGTATTATATAGACATAAGTATTATATACATAAATAATATGTAAAGATAAATGTTTTACTTTGGCTCCTAAAGGAATGGAAATTTATTGGGTTTTTTTTTTTTTTTGGATGTAGATTTACATGTTTTAGTACCTTGGTAGCTGATCTGAAGAAAATAGAATAACATTTTTAAAGTTTGTGTATCATTGCTTTGAACTGAGATTTCGACCATTGGCAAGAAATGTTGATTTGCTTGGGCAAAAGGTTAATCTCAAGAAAAAATGTTGTTCTAACATAACTCAGCTGCCAAAGTCTCTACTGACACACACTCTTTGAAAAAAGGAAGTAGTATCATAAGAAAATTACATTTATGATAGGCATGCCAGATATATTATTGCACTGAGTAAATAAATTATGTTTGTTTACCTGTGAAACAAGAAAAAATTTTGGAGATGCTTCAAACTTCATGTTCAAAGAGAGCCTGTATTGAGTTTCTGTTGTGTGTACAGTAGAACAGAATATCTCATCTGCAGACTCAGGATCTTTTATTCCTAGTTATTGCTTTCTTTATTATTTACTTAGCTCACATATCACTGCAGTTACTACAATTTGCAAAATACTTTCAAGGAAAAGTTCCATCCCATGATTTGGGATTCCTATGTCTGGGATAATGTAGATGCTCTATAATTAAGAAAAATTAAAATAGTATACATATGCAAAAATTGTGGTTATAAAAAGATGGCTTCCACTCTGATATTATAGTGATAATTATTTATTTAGACTTGCTTCAAAGATATATCAGTTCCTTTAATTGTAAAGTCATAATCTGGAAGAGTTCAGAGGTCTGGGTTTCCTTGTGGGATAGAAACATCTTTTTTTTTTCTTGTTGCATAATTTGAATAAGATAATGACAAACATCTAGAAGTTCTTGTGTCAGTCCTGGCATTGATCTACAATCATGATAGTTGTGGGAATGGATAAGAGGGAAGGTAGGGGCTAAAAGGAGAAGAAAAATATGTATTTTTCCTTATGATAATATCATTATCTATGTAACTATAATTTTGGCCCGCAATATTTCTTCTCAATGCATGTTCTCTATTTTAAATAATAGTCAGAGTTGTGTTGTAAGATGCCACAGTTTCAGCATCACACTTAAAATCTAGTCCTCCAAAGCCTATTTCTAGTCCTATTGATTTATGTTCCCTGTGTGCAGAAAGGTAGCCACTAATCCTGACAGTGGCTACTGTGTTCTTTTCTTTCTTTCTTAGTTTGTATTTTTAATCATTTAACAAAAATATTGCAACAATAAGAATAAAAGGACAGTTAAGATAATTTTGAAATTTTAATAAAGGCTTAAACATAGTAAAGTTAAGACCTTATTTCATGGTCTTCTGATTTCAATGTTTTGTGTATTTAGAGTGGCCAACCTCAACATACTCTGGTGTAATTATGTTCATGCAGGGATCTGATACAATGCTGTTTCAAATTCTCAATTACATTTCTATGTGGTCTTACTCTGCCACTCAAACTTGTTTTTACTGAATTTGTTTCATGAAATTTAACATGTAAAAATGTGCTTTAAAGCATGGTACTTTTGTGCAATTTGAACCACATTGTAATTTTAAATTTGTAGTTAACAATTTAGAATGATTTTTTTGAAATTATAATTTATTACAACATTTCTTCCTTATTTTTTTCCAAAGAAGTAGAACCAAAATCCATTTTATTTCCTTTTCTCAGTCTTCTATTTCTATCACAGAAACTGTCAGTGCGAACAAATCAGATTCTTGCACATTGCAAATAGGAAATCCTTCTGGATGCTTGTCCATATCCAGGAAAGCATTCAGAAAGGTAGTGCTGTCCAGTGCTGCTATTATAAACAGCAATGTTCTTATGCATGGTGGCTAGAGCAAGGGCAGAATGCTTGCACTTGATAAGACCAGCCACTGGGTTTTTTTTTTTTTTTTAACGGGTAACATTTGTAATCTCCCAAGTACCAGTTCTACAGAGAATGGGAAATTAAAAAGCTTACTTTTTCTATTTAACAAGGCAATCTGTTGGAGCGATTCCAATCTTTATTCTGTCTTAAATGTGTTCCAGAGTTTGGGCAACAACACCTTCAAGTTTTACCTAAACCTCTGTTTCCCTGATAGGTTTCCATAAGATGGAATGTAGGTGAATAAACCTGTGGATCTGTTTATTTTCACTGTTCCTTTACACCAGAGTAGAATTTCTGTGGTCTCCTTATATATGCATTTCTGTGGAGTGTCTTGAGCTAGTCAGATAGTTTCAATACTCTTCTTCAATATGTGCTTTCACTGCTTTGAAACTGTAGGCTTATCCAAAACTTGACTGATTTTGCCCAAATTCCCTTGGAAATGTGACCTGCCTCTGTGTCTGTGCAGAAATTTAATGATCATTGTAAGAGTGCCAGAAGTGGGATCTTAAAACGTCTTAAAGGCCCCTTCTTTGTGAATGATTCCTTAATTCTAATTCTTTTTTTTTAATTTTATTTTATTTTATTAGGTATTTTCCTCGTTTACATTGTCAATGCTATCCCAAAAGTCCGCCATACCCACCCACCCCCAATCCACTAATTCTAATTCTTTATAGAAGATGTCTCTTTTTAGAAGATGTGCACCTTAGCTGATAGCACTGTGGGATTGTAAAGATATAGAAAGAAGTTCCATTTTGGAAGCTGACATCAGTCATCAGACACCAAGTCTACATGTGCCATAGTCCTTGATTTTGACATCCAGAATTTTAAGAATCAAATTGCTAATCTGTATGTATTACCAAGCACTGTATCAAATCATAGCAGCAGAAATGGGTTAGGGCACATGGCAAAATGAAAAATATTTTCTGTAAGGCCACAGGAAACAAAACTCCCAATACCAGATGTAGGATTTTATGATCTATTGACGAATGCTCCAGGAGCTTCCCAAATAATTAATCTATTATTAATATTTCTCTTGGTCATCAACCAGAACTAGATGGTAGGACTATCACTGAAGGCACCACATACTTTTGAAAAAGGACTCCAACAAATCAAGATTGAACTGAGAATTTTCCTCTCTGCTGTCAAGCATTCATAAATATGTAAGCATCTGGAAGAAAAGAGTTATCAATGACTCTAGCCAGAACATTATATTATTGATCGGCCAGGAAAGATAGGCCCATTGGTACAGTGCTGCTATGTCTAGTTACAGTGTAACCCATCACTTTATGCTCAGATTTTGGGACCACATCACAGAAGGAAGTTGTGACTGGCACTATAAACTTGGCCAAATCTGGGGATCAAGAGGTCATAGGCCTTAGGGTAAAGCCTACTACTCTCATTTTGGTAAACAGCTATAATGTCAAATGACCTTCTAAATATCTGTGTTTATATCCATAGATTATCACTGTTGTTGGCCTTGGTCTGAAAAACATCTGTTTTCACTGGCTGATAGGAGATTCAGTGATTGTTCAGGGATATATATATATATAACCACCTCTAAGGCCCAAGCAAGAGTTTAGAATAAGGAAGGAAAATATTATAAACCTAAGAAGATGAGGAGAACTGTAAGAAAAGTCTAATTTTTGAGTATGGTATGAGCACTGCAGTCATGAACACACACCAACACAAGATCTAGACACAGAAACACATAACCACAACACAACATGAAAATAGTAAGGGGACTAGTGAAGAAGAAAGTCACCAGGAGGTAGATGAAACAGGGAAGTAGTAAGTGAATAAGATCATAATGTACTGTGTACATGTATGAAATTATCAATCAGTCAAACTAAGCTTAATTATTTTACACCATATCCTCTTTGTAGTTAAATTACTTCTTTTTGATAATTTTTATTTTACATTTCTTTGACATAGTTTGGGGTAGTGCAATGTGAAGAAGTAAGCAAATTATAATCTTATGATAAATATATTTTTATAAATCATTTAACCTATAGTAATCCACTATTCTATACTTACAATTATTAATTTGAACTTTAGAAATTGAGGGAAAAAAAGGAACAATATTTTCTCCTTAGCTTACCACTGATTTGTCTTTATTCAAGTTTAACTTTGACAATATTTCATTGGCCTCTTGGCCTATTCTGAATAATTACCTGAAATAATATTTTAATAAATTGACACCATATGTTAAATTCAGTTTTAAATCATACACAATTTTGTAATAGAGTGTTTCTGCTGTCAAATATTATTTGAAAATGTAGTTTTAATAGGTTCATAAAAGAGTACTATTAGGAAATACCACAACATAATTAATTAATCTCCTGTTGTCAAGCATTTAAATTGTATTCTTTTTCAGTACTGTGAAAAATTATTACAAAATAGCCTTATATATAAGCATTGGATGATGTGTTTCTGATAGATATTTCTCTGTGTTAGATTCCTCGAATTTACTGCTTTAAAGTTTATGAATATTTCAAAGCTTTTGAGCACCCTGCCAGCTAGCCTTCGCAAATGGGCATATGCATTTACCATTTCTTTAAAGCTTTTCAAAGCATTGAATTTTTGATCTGAAAAGAAAAGGTACAAAAAAACTGACATTATTTGTACTTCATCCAGTCTTCTGATATTAAAGAAATTCAGGGCTAAATGGCCCACTTAGTGAATTGTTTACCTAACTTGTTTCCACACAGAATACATAACGAGCAGTGAAGGAATCACAACATTTTAGTGTTTCTTCTGGATTATTACAAACTGATTTAATCAAAAGATTTCATATAGCTGTTCATGGTGGCATCTGTCTGTGAACCCAGCACTTGGCAATTTTTCAAGGCCAGTTTTAGGCTATAGAGCATAAATTCTCTTCATAACATAATTAATCTGGAAGTGAGAAACTATGCCTGTGCAGCAAGACAGTAAGAAATGTTTTGATCTAAGTTATATTTCAAGCAAGGCAGACAATTAGTGGTGTCTGTGGGATTTGGGAAGGAGGAGCTCTCAAACCTTGTTTATATAGAAGCTCACACACACACACACACACACACACACACACACACACACACACACACAAGTCCAGGATCAGATAATGTCAAACTGACCTATTTCTGTACTCCAGCATCTGTGAATTGGGATCTATGATCAGATCAGTGTCTATAGATATCTGTCCAATGACCTGAGGAGAATTTCTTCATTTATTTCTATTGCTTAATGTCTTTAACAAAAGCAGGAAAGTATAAAGTGTTTCAAAGACAAAGAAAGCACCTGAAAATAAGTAAGGTATGTCTACAAGTACCTAGTGCTGGATACAAGGATGGATTTGAACTAGGAATGCCTCCAAAGCTTCTGTGTTGCTAGACATATAAGTTCATATTCATTTCCTTGTAAGAGAAGACAAAATTATCCAGGAATTTAATATTATCAACTAAAAATATATTCTGTCTATGGTTCACCCTCTCTTCAATCTTCTTAGATTCCCCTCTATCTTCCCATTCACCCAAATCCACGCCCATTCCTGTTCACTCTCATTAGAAAACAAATAGGGATCTAAAAACATAAAAAAAAAATTGTTTTGTCCTATTCAGGAATGTAATTCTTATTAAATAATAAAAGCAATAAGTTATGCATACATACACATAGACTAACTGGCTTTGTTTTATCTACTCTTATGTGCTCAAAATTAAATGTTAGAAATCCATTTGTCAACATGAAATAAGGCGAGATCTCTCACCTCATGTTAAGATGGCCTTGGACTTCATGGAAAAATGACAGGTAAATCAAGGAGTTTTGGCCAAATCATCCATGACAAAATAAGTTTATTTACAGTAGCAGACAAACATCTACCATGAAAATTTGCCGTTCTCAGTAATAGCAGAAAAGATACTAACAGGATAATGAAGTTGAAAGGAATCAAAAAAAGCTCTTCAGCAATTACCCATAATCTTTCTCTTCATTTTTTTCCTTTTATCTGCCTTTATTTCTGTTCCTGACATCATTGGCTATTGTCCCTGGTTCATTTAAAGTATAAATTAAACAGAACCAAACAAGAGAAAAAATCTATTGTTAATAGTCTTTTTTTGAATTTTTATTAGATATTTATTTCATTTACATTTCCAATGCTATCCCAAAAGTCCCCCACACCCTCCCCCACCCACTCCTCCACCCACCCACTCCCACTTCTTGGCCCTGGTGTTCCCCTGTACTGAGGCATATAAAGTTTGCTCGACCAATGGGCCTCTCTTTCCACTGATGGCTGAATAGGCTATCTTCTGATACATATGCAGCTAGAGACACAAGCTCCAGGGAGTACTGGTTAGTTGGTATTGTTGTTCCACCTATAGGGTTGCAGATCCCCCCAGCTCCTTGGGTACTTTCTCTAGCTCCTCCATTGGGGGCCCTGTGATCCATCCAATAGCTGACCGTGAGCATCCACTTCTGTATTGTTAATAGTCTTATACTGGCTATTGCCTCTGAGTCATTTTAGATGTAAGTAAAAAAATCCTACTGATAATAGTCTTATTTATTATTTTAAAATTATTAAGGATTGATTAATGGTACAACACTATGGAATGGAAACTCTAACTTATAGGTTATAGTTTGAATAGTCAACCTTTGTTCATATGTAGAGAAGGTGCTGAATGTCTGTCCACTGGAGGAAGAGTGACTTGCTGGAAACACATCTGTACTTTTCATTCAGAGGGAAAAGCCTCACAGCAAGCAGAGACTTTCCTGTGTTATTAAAAATGCTTAATGCAGATTTTCCACACAGGTTCTTAGAAAAAAAGAAAGAAAGAAAGAAAAGAAAACAACCCACTTGATTTGTACAAAAGAACACTGCTCTCTAGTGGAATAAGGAAAAAGAAATCCAATAACTTGCTTGCCTTTTTGTTGCTACATGTGAAAGGCAGCTGAGCTTTGTCCAAGAGTCCTGACATGCTATGATATATGGCTGCAATTATTGTAATATTATACTGTGAAGTGGCTTTGCTCTTGTAATCAAGTAAAATCTTTTCCTCTCTAAGCCGTCTTTTGAAACTTGAAACCAATAAGTCTTACTAGCCCTTCCTTCCTCACTACTTACTGTAATAATAATAAAAAGCCTGTGACTAATAATTATTTCTTTTATACTAGCCCTTGCAATGGATCCAACCTAGGTCAGATTGAAAGTGCTTAGTGGGGGCTTTGGGTGTCTGGATAGTTTTAACAAGGGATACTTGGAAATATTTGAAGCCCTCTGTGCTTGCCAGCTGTCTTCTTGTTTCTAATCTCTATGTGATGTTTATCTCTCTTTTCTACCCTCCTATGTGGGACAGACCGAAAAAAGTAACTTCACACCTCAAATTTTCATGTCAATGAGAGGAGCTTCAAATCTCTGCCAATCAACTCCGGTAAAGGTTTCTTTATGCTGTTACACTCTACATGATTTCAGAGCATCCCTTGAAGGGGGAGTGGTCTCCTTGGCACCATCTGTCACTATCTTCACACATTTGAGCTAGCCATGTTTTGGATGTGACATACAGCTTTCCTCACACTGTGGAGGCACAGGTTTAGGTGAAATGTATAAGACTTGTGCATTTCAAACAGATGGATCTATTTTGAGGGATTATACATGCACCTGCAACTCTCAATCTTCATCTTCAATGTTATCCATTCTTAGGACTTAGAAAGCTAATGTTAAGGTAACTTTTTTCCCCATCCTCTCCAAGATGGATTGAAGGGTGCCCTGCTTGCCTGCTCCGTTTATGTACAGTGTCTGTCGTCCAGAAATCAAGTAGTTGTGCAAAGATGCTACCTTCCATTGACACTTAAACTTTATCCATTTCATGGGTGGCATTAGGATTTCAGAACAAAACTGCAAAGCAATGACCAGGTTCAAGTGGGGAATAAAAAATAGACCACAAATTGAAAGCCAGCTTAAGCTACACAGTGAGACAAGACCCTTTTTGGAAAAAAAAAAAACAAATATAAAAATAGTTAAGTAACCATTGGAAAAAAACATTTTGTTTTAGAGATGAAGGAGCACAAATGATGGAGATGCCTGCAAACTTTCACACTTCTGCAAGTCTATGGATCAAAACAACAGAATGTAGACCTCAATGCTCCTCCTGAAACCAGTGATAAAGACCTGGTGATCTACTCGGAGCACTAAAATAGAGCTGGTGAAGACCTTTAATGATAGCGTCCAGTGACAGTTTATCTCAGAGGGAAACATGCTCCCCTGAAGGGGATACTGGGACCCAGGTTTCTCCCATTCTCTCTACTTGCTGGCTGCCGTGAATAATTTTCCTACTAGGACATGGTGCTGCCTCAGTAGAGGCTCCAAGGCAATGGGACCAAGCAGATATGACCAAACATATGATTCAAAATGACCTTTACCTTGTGTTAATCATCTAACACATATATTTGCCACAGCAACAGAAAGCATCTATCTACTAGCTGCAGTCCACTATACTTATGTGTGCTAATGTTCTGGCTTTGCAGATCACTGTGTACAACAGATTTTAACAGAAAAACCCAAAATATATTTTGTTGAGTAAATAGAAGAATTTTCATCTTCGTGATCAATATTTCCGCAGTCTCTATTCCTACCACATTTGGCCACAACTAAGTTTTTACATGGCCGTGTGCTCTTTGGTAGAGGAGGCTCTCCCTTGAAAACTTGTCTCCTCTAAACCTGAGTGAGACGATGCCAAATATCAAAATCCTGACGAAAAGAGAGTTCTAGTTTCCATTTTCCATGTGTGAAGTCTTCAGGAAGTTGGTGAACTGTTACCATATTTGGGCCTTGTACAGTGGCAAAAAGAATCTGACTGATATGATAACTGTGAGCTTCTAGTCCCATACTTTTTTACTTAAAAGTAATATTGGCATCCCAGTTGCTGTAAACCAAATAATGCAATGTAAGAAAAAGCTTCTTAATGAATATGTGATGCTCATACTAATGACTTTGAATATGCCTTGCCTGTGTACAAGCTGTGTGATTAATCTCTTCAAATTTGGCTTGTTTCAGTTACCAGAAATGGTCACTACTTTATTAATCGATTGATTTTTGATGGTTCCATTAATAATATTACTTGACAGTGGTGTGACAACCACAGACATTCAGCAGAAATATGTGTGTGTGTGTGTGTGTGTATTCCCTCAATTGTGATAGAGTTAAGTCCCAATAAAGTCATTTTTAAGTTAGAAAAATATAAATCAAAAGCCAGTTAATACATTTAACATACAGACACCAGTGTTGATCACACTGAAGGTGTGTTCAACAACTGCGGAGACCACATAGCTCCTGTCACTGCTGCAAATTGAGAGGGAGCCATACGTATCATTAGCTTGGAAAAACCATAGACCATTCAAAGCAGATTTCTACTGAACCTTCCCTATCAGCAAAACAAACCAAGGTCAAGTGTACCTGTATTTACAATTTTGGCCTTCTTTGGTTTAGACATGTGTGAAACAGCTCCTTACAGTTAGCCCAGGACCACAAGAGGGAAAACCAGGGAAGGGGATAACATTTGAAGTGTAAATAAAGAAAATATCTAATAAAAAATAATGACAGGAAAAAAACTAGGCGATCTGCAGGACAGGAGAAATGGAAGTTTATGAAGCAATTTTGGGTGGATGAATAAGTCACTGCATGACCCTTGTTAAGGCAATTTGAAAACAGCTCTTCATTGTTTTGAGTACTGAATACTTTTAGATTTCACCTATGAATGAGATTGTATCTGTATGTGACTTACCTATCCACTCAAAGTCCTTTATCCATATATCCCTAGACGAATCAATTCACATCTTGAGTTATTGTGTCCTTTTAAAAGAAATAAGTGAAAACTCTGTGGTCATTATCTGCCACTAGAGCAGTGTGTGAGCAAATCTTAGAAGAAAACATAGCTGTAAAGGTGGAATGAAAAAGTGCACACACTCCTATACTTCTCTAAAAATTATGAAACAGACTTTTAAAGATTGTATAACCTAGACTATAACTATTAAGAAATTATAACTGAGAATCTCAAGACAAATGATAGCTTTCTCTAGCCAGTTTGAGAAGTAATTTATCTTCCTTATTCTTTATATGTGTAACTTTTTATAAAGAAACTGAGTTACATGATGAGTGATGATGTTGAAATCTCAGCCTTCAGCATTCTAAAGACCTTTACTGTTGAGTCAATATCACAAGGCTCTCAGTTAAAACCAACCTATTAATCTTTGGTTGTAAATTTAAAAGTGAAATAACACTAACAAGATTCAAAGGATATGACTCAGGGTCTCAAGAAGTTGGGTACTGTATTTAGTAAGTGGAACAGCATACCCTCCTAAGCCCATATGAATCAGATTGAGGCTCCAGGCATACTTACTCCAGAATGATGGATGATATAATTTAATGCTTCTCAGTCTGTAGATGGTAACCCTGTGAGGGTATTGAAAAACACTTTCACTAATCAGATATCCTGAATATCTGTATTTACATTATAATTCATAAGAGTATCAAAAATATAGTTATAAAATAGCAACAAAGTAATGTTATGCTTGGTGTCATAACAACATAAGGAACTGTATTAAAGTGTTGCAGAATTAGGAAGACTGAGAAACACTGGTACAGCTAAGTAGTTGTAAACTAAATTAGCTGATGAAAAACTTGACTTTATTTATACTTATAAAGTTCAAGCATGAGCACCTACAAAAAAATAGGACTGCCTACGTTGAAACTGAGAAGAAGAGAATTAACTTGCCCTTTGCACACTGAAACAGAAAATATGCCCAAGATCACAATCAGACATCAAAAATCAATAGCTTTAGGGGTAACTTCTCCACTTAGTGAAGAATTTTATTTTACTTTATTCTATTTTATTTAATTTTTTTCAAGCAGCATTAATTTCCAGAGTGCAGTTTAGCCTCCCAAGTTTGGCTGTATGCACTTCAGCAAAATAGTCACTGCTTGGGCCTCTTTCCTCAAATCTAAAATGAACATGAAAATAATAATAGCAACATAATTATTAGCTGTATGAATGGAGTGACAACCACTGTTTCATGAAAGAAGCATAATTGCCTTCAGGACTAATTTTATTGGGAGATAGAGCATTAAGCTGAGAGACCATTATAAAAGGAACAGCAAATTACACAAAATATCAGGGCATTGACATTAAAAAGGAGGTTTCTCTTTACAACTGAAGAAAAGCTTCATTAAGAGTGATAGCTTAAAGAAAGAGGAAATGAGAGAGAGCAGAGCAGCAGTATGTAGTGGACAACTGGGACAGAGAGCAGGCATTGCTGGGAAGGCAGAGGAGCCATCAGAGAAAAACTACAAGGGTGATTCTTGACTTTTATAAATTTGTGAGGCTTTAGGGAAATTTTATACCACAGGATTCAGTCCCTATACATGACAAAGAGTAAAGGACCTAGGTGCTGCTTAGGGTCATAAATTAGGAGTTGTAAAGATGTATAACAGGTCTCTAAACTCTCTGTTCCAGAGATAAAACTGCAAGGAGATATTATCTGATTTCTTTAGGTTGTGAAATATGACCAAAGGTGTGACCAGTGGCATTGAAGAAGATACTTCATTTTTAATTCCTTGAGAATTCCTTTCAATGCAGTTTCATAACATTGATTTTTTTTCTCTCTTCCCAAATCCATCCCCGTTTCCCTACCCTTTCAAACCTATGTTCTCTTATTTTGTAAAAACCCACCAAGACCAATTTGTGCTGTGCATATACTGTGTGTGTGACATCTACTGTAGAATAGTCCATCTACGAGGAGCCACTTCTTTAAAGGAATTAGATTCTCCTACACAGAAGTTATCAGTCAACTTCTCTTCATTTGAGGACAGCAACTTGTAACCTCCTTCCTGATCCATGCTAACATATGGGCTGCTTTGATCTTGTTCCTGTCTAGAACAACCACAACTGCTGTGAGTTCATGAGTACTTGGTTCTGTTATTTTAAGGCTACACTGTTTTTATCCATTCTTCCTGGCCCCTGGCCCTGAGCCTTTGCATTTCTCTTCTGACATAGTCCCCAAACCTTAGGGTTCTCTCTCTCTCTCTCTCTCTCTCTCTCTCTCTCTCTCTCTCTCTCTCTCTCTCTCTCTCTCTCTCCATCTTTTATTTATCTATCTCTTTCTCCCACACATCATTCCCCTGCTCCCTTCTTTCTGTATGTGTCTGTGAGTGATATCAATGTCCCATTTCTGGACTTATACTCCTCTTTCATTTATTTTCTACATGTTTATCACTTGTAAATTTCTGCAATGATAGTTGACTCTTCTACAAAGAAATGTCTCTTGTGAGGTCTTTCTGACATGAATTCATAAAGCAATTGGACACCATCTATTTAGCAAAATAACACTGTTAGATTTACTCCCGATACCTGTAAGCTTCCTTAAAATGTGTTTTTGGCCAGATTCACAGCACAATACCTGTGTTTCTTTCTCTGTAAGAAGTCTAAAGTCCAATAAGAAGCCAATTGCTATAGCCATAATGTTCCTGTCACTAAAATACGCATAAGCATATCTTGCCAGATTGTTTGTTTTTGTAATTCACAGGCATCACAGCTGGATAAAATTATTGAAAACTTTTCTCCCTGAGCAGCTTACATAGCATCTTCCAGTATTATGAATGCCAGCTATCAGGGAATAAGGTACTTGGTCAATGTCAATTTGATATTTGTGTGTTCTATTAGCAATGAGTGTGGTGTGTTCAACACTAGTGTCTTGCCATAAAGTTCTGGTGGACAGCTAAGAACAATGACAATAAACTGTATTGGTTTAGAGTGACAAGTGTCTTAAAGGCACAGACCCTCAGAGTTGTTTTAAGGATACATTAGCTCTTACATGAAAAATGTTTTCTGGTGTATTGAGAATGGAGTAAGTGGGAAAAGGTAACTACTCACTATTGATTATTTACCATCCTTAGAATAATAACAGAAAAAAAAAACAATACAAAGACAGAAATCATGCCCTAGAAAAAGCAAGAAAGTAATCCCTCAATGAACCAAAAAGAAGACTGCCACAAGAAAAGAATGCCAACTCTAACAACAAAAATAAAAGGAAGCAACAATTACTTTTCCTAAATATCTCTTAATATCAATGGACTCAATTCCCCAATAAAAAGACATAGACTAACAGAATGGCTACGCAAACAGGACCCAACATTCTGCTGCTTACAGGAAACCCATCTCAGGGAAAAAGACAGACACTACCTCAGAGTGAAAGGCTGGAAAACAATTTTCCAAGAAAATGATCTGAAGAAACAAGCTGGAGTAGCCATTTTGATATCGAATAAAATCGACTTCTAACCCAAAGTTATCAAGAAAGACAAAGAGGGACACGTCATACTCATCAAAGGTAAAATCCTCCAAGAGGAATTCTCAATTCTTAATATCTATGCCCCAAATGCAAGGGCAGCCACATTCATTAAAGACACCTTAGTAAAGCTCAAAGCACACATTGCACCTCACACAATAATAGTGGGAGACTTCAACACACCACTTTCATCAATAGACAGATCATGGAAACAGAAACTAAACAGGGACACAGTGAAACTAACAGAAGTGATGAAACAAATGGACTTAACAGATATCTCCAGAACATTTTATCCTAAAACAAAAGGATATATCTTCTTCTCAGCACCTCACGGGACCTTCTCCAAAATTGACCATATAATTGGTCATAAAACAGGTCTCAACAGATACAAAAATATTGAAATTGTCCCATGCATCCTATCAGACCACCATGGACTAAGACTGATCTTCAATAACAACATAAATAATGGAAAGCCAACATTCATGTGGAAACTGAATAACACTCTTCTCAATGATACCTTGGTCAAGGAAGGAATAAAGAAAGAAATTAAAGACTTTTTAGAGTTTAATGAGAATGAAGCCACAACATACCCAAACTTATGGGACACAATGAAAGCGTTCCTAAGAGGAAAACTCATATCTCTGAGTGCCTCCAAGAAGAAACTAGAGAGAGCACAAACTAGCAGCTTGACAACACATCTAAAAGCTCTAGAAAAAAAGGAAGCAAATTCACCCAAGAGGAGTAGAGGGCAGGAAATAATCAAACTCAGGGGTGAAATCAACCAAGTGGAAACAAGAAGAACTATTCAAAGAATTAACCAAACGAGGAGTTGGTTCTTTGAGAAAATCAACAAGATAGATAAACCCTTAGCTAGACTCATAGAGGGCACAGGGAAATCCTAATTAACAAAATCAGAAATGAAAAGGGAGACATAACAACAGATCCTGAAGAAATCCAAAACACCATCAGATCTTTCTACAAAAGGCTATACTCAACAAAACTGGAAAACATGGAAGAAATGGACAAATTTCTGGACAGATACAAGGTACCAAAGTTAAATCAGGATCAAGTTAACAATCTAAACAATCCCATATCCCCTAAAGAAATAGAAGCAGTTATTAATAGTCTCCCAGCCAAAAAAAGCCCAGGACCAGATGGGTTTAGTGCAGAGTTCTATCAGACCTTCAAAGAAGATCTAATTCCAGTTCTGCACAAACTTTTTCACAAAATAGAAGTAAAAGGTACTCTACCCAACTCATTTTATGAAGTCACTATTACTCTGACACCTAAACCACAGAAAGATCCAACAAAGATAGAGAACTTCAGACCAATTTCTCTTATGAATATCGATGCAAAAATACTCAATAAAATTCTCGCTAATCGAATCCAAGAACACATTAAAGCAATCATCCATCCTGACCAAGAAGGTTTTATTCCAGGGATGAAGGGATGGTTCAATATACGAAAATCCATCAATGTAATCCATTATATAAACAAACTCAAAGACAAAACCCACATGATCATCTCGTTAGATGCAGAAAAAGCATTTGACAAGATCCAACACCCATTTATGATAAAAGTCTTGTAAAGATCAGGAATTCAAGGCCCATACCTAAACATGATAAAAGCAATCTACAGCAAATGAGTAGCCAACATCAAAGTAAATGGAGAGGAGCTGGAAGCAACCCCACTAAAATCAGGGACTAGACAAGGCTGCCCACTTTCTCCCTACCTCTTCAACATAGTACTTGAAGTATTAGCCAGAGCAATTCAACAACAAAAGGAGATCAAGGAGATACAAATTGGAAAAGAGGAAGTCAAAATATCACTTTTTGCAGATGATATGATAGTATATATAAGTGACCCTAAAAATTCCCCCAGAGAACTCCTAAACCTGATAAACTGCTTTGGTGAAGTAGCTGGATATAAAATTAACTCAAACATGTCAATGGCCTTTCTCTACACAAAGAATAAACAGGCTGAGAAAGAAATTAGGGAAACCACACCCTTCTCAATATTCACAAATAATATAAAATATCTTGGCATGACTCTAACTAAGGAAGTGAAAGATCTGTATGATAAAAACTTCAAGTCTCTGAAGAAAGAAATTAAAGATGATCTCAGAAGATGAAAAGATCTCCCATGCTCATGGATTGGCAGAATCAACATTGGAAAAATGGCTATCTTGCCAAAAGCAATCTACAGATTCAATGCAATCCCCATCAAAATTCCAATTCAATTCTTCAACGAATTAGAAAGAGCAATCTGCAAATTCATCTGGAAAAACAAAAAACCTAGGATAGCAAAAACTCTTCTCAAGGATAAAAGAACCTCTGGTGGAATCACCATGCCTGACCTAAAGCTTTACTACAGAGCAACTGTGATAAAAACTGCATGGTACTGGTATAGAGACAGACAAGTAGACCAATGGAATAGAATTGAAGACCCAGAAATGAACCCACACACCTATGGTCACTTGATCTTCAACAAGGGAGTTAAAACCATCCAGTGGAAGAAAGACAGCATTTTCAACAAGTGGTGCTGGCACAACTGGTTGTTATCATGTAGAAGAATGTGAATTGATCCATACCTATCTCCTTGTACTAAGGTCAAATCTAAGTGGATCAAGGAACTTCACATAAAACCAGAGACACTGAAACTTATAGAGGAGAAAGTGGGGAAAAGCCTTGAAGATATGGGCACAGGGGAAATTTTCCTGAATAGAAGAGCAATGGCTTGTGCTGTAAGATCGAGAATTGACAAATGGGACCTTATGAAACTCCAAAGCTTCTGCAAGGCAAAAGACACAGTCAATAAGACAAAAAAGACCACCAACAGATTGGGAAAGGATCTTTACGTATCCTAAATCAGATAGGGGCTAATATCCAACATATATAAAGAACACAAGAAGGTGGACTTCAGAAAATCAAATAACCCCATTAAAAAATGAGGCTCAGAACTGAACAAAGAATTCTCACCTGAGGAATACCGAATGGCAGAGAAGCACCTGAAAAAATGTTCAACATCCTTAATCATCAGGGAAATGCAAATCAAAACAACCCTGAGATTCCATCTCACACCAGTCATAAATGGCTAAGATGAAAAATTCAGGTGACAGCAGATACTGGCTAGGATGTGGAGAAAGAGGAACACTCCTCCATTGATGGTGGGATTGCAGACTTGTACAACCACTCTGGAAATCAGTCTGGCGGTTCCTCAGAAAATTGGACATAGTACTACCGGAGGATCCAGCAATACCTACCTCTGCTGGGCATATATCCAGAAGATGTCCCAACCAGTAAGAAGGACACATGCTCCACTATGTTCATAGCAGCCTTATTTATAATATCCAGAAGCTTGAAAGAACTCAGATGCCCCTCAACAGAAGAATGGATACAGAAAATGTGGTACATTTACACAATGGAGTACTACTCAGCTATTAAAAAGAATGAATTTATGAAATTCCTAGCCAAATGGATGGACCTGGAGGGCATCATCCTGAATGAGGTAACCCAATCACAAAGGAACTCTCACAATATGTACTCACTAATAAGTGGATATTAGCCCAGAAACTTAGGATACCCAAGATATAAATATAATTTGCTAAAAACATTAAACTCAAGAGAACAAAGACCAAAGTGTGGACACTTTGCCCCTTCTTAGAATAGGAAACAAAACACCCATGGAAGGAGTTACAGAGACAAAATTTGGAAGTGTGACGAAAGGATGGACCATCTAGAGACTGCCATATCCAGGGATCCACCTCATAATCAATTTCCAAACGCTGACACCTTTACATACACTAGCAAGATTTTGTTGAAATGACCCAGATGTAGCTGTCTCTTGTGAGACTATGCAGGGGCCTAGCAAACACAGAAGTAGATGCTCACAGTCAGCTATTGGATGGATCACAGGGCTCGCAATAGAGGAGCTAGAGAAAGTACCCAAGGAGCTAAAGGGATCTGCAACCCTATAGGTGGAACAACATTATGAACTAACCAGTACCCCGGAGCTCTTGACTCTAGCTGCATATGTATCAAAAGATGGCCTATTCGGCCTTCACTGGAATGAGAGGCCCATTGGACACGCAAACTGTATATGCCCAGTACAGGGGAACGCCAGGGCCAAAAATAAAAGGGAATGGGTAGGTAGGGAAGTGGAGGGGAGGGTATGGGGGACTTTTGGGATAACATTGGAAATGTAATTGAGGAAAATATGTAATAAAAATATTTTAAAAAATTTTTAAAAAAGAATTAAAAAAAAGAATCATCATTATTACCATTACTGTTGTTATTTTTACCCTCTTCACCACAATAATCCCTCCTAAGACAGAAAACCATCTTATCACAGAATAGATTTAATCAGCAAATCTAAAGAAATAGTGTGTGTCTGGAGTTGGAAAGATAAAAATGACTGGCTTAAGTTTATGTTTCCAGGAAAAGGTCTTATTCTTGGAGTGGAAAGAAATCTAAGAAGCCTGCAAAGATCAGATTGTAGCAAAGTTAGAATTTTTCTGAGTCTATATTTGTTTCTATCTCCTAAATCCTTTGAAGTCACACAGTTTCCCATATGGACCAAATGGATGTCAAAGTTTCTAGCCCAATTGTCCTGCTCTCAATGTTAATTTGCTCACTCAGAGGCAAATATAGACAAGTACAGGAGAAATAATCAACATATCAATATCCATATCATATCAATATTCTACATCCTGATGCACAAAAGATAGAAACTTTAGTATAAGATTCTAAGACTTTGTTTTTTTCACACAGGACAAGGTGAAATTTCCACCTCACAGCTTGCATGAATGCAAATATCAAGTATTCATAAAATGTTGAAGAAATAATTCTCCTGCAATTGCAGAGGGGACTGTCTTTAGGATTTCAAGGCATAGGACAATATGCTTAAATAATATTCTCAAAATCCTAAACTATGTTGGAAAATAACAATCTTCCTGACAGACTGATTCTCAGGCTTTAGGTAGCCAAGAATTTGTCCTCATTCTGGTTCTTGGAACATTCAGCCATTTCAAGGGAAATTGCAATGAGGCACCTAGCTATGGGACTTCTTGCTCATTTTTAAAACTCACAGTGATTCAGTTAATTTTTAATGAATAAATGTAAAATTTCCCCAATGGTATAGCAAGCAGAATATAAGTTCTACTCTTGACATTTAAACGCCTTGGATTTAATCATAAAATGTAGCAAATAATTTATTTTATCTATTTTAAAATAAGATTATTTATATTCAAATAATTTTGAATCTTTCAAGCACAATACAAATATGTTCTATTATTAACATTGAATCAGATGGATACTAACAAGGTAGAGCCTGAATACATACACTAGGAATATGGAAATAGAATTTTTCGGGGAAGGCCAGGGCCAAAAAGGGGGAGTGGGTGGGTAGGGGAGTGGGGGTGGGTGGGTATGGGGGACTTTTGGTATAGCATTGGAAATGTAAATGAGCTAAATACCTAATAAAAAATTTAAAAAAAAGAATTTTTCAGTCTTCTGTTTTGTGTTTATTTTAAAAACAATGAAAAATCTTGGTTTATCAAATAAATGGTATTTTTCTTCAGCATCTCAACAGTTAGTGACTTGACAGATATGTACACTTTCTGGATAAAATGTAACCACAATGATTATTCATATTAGACCTTAGATTTTGCAGAAAACATCTAAAAGCCCAAGAGCAGGTTTTCAAATCCTTAACTTAAAGGAGCCACATTTTTTTAATTGCATTTTCTTTCTTCTAAGATAAGTGCTTTGGGCATACGTTGCTGTGTGCATCTGAGTGGTATAAATTGTTCTTATAAGCAGATAGACGATGCCACAATGCAGTTAAATAAACAAACACAAAGCATGGGGCGGGATGTATCTGTATGAGTACACACATAAGAGTACAACTGTCTGAGCAAACAAACAACAGTATCAAGCATTTGTATAGTCAGCAAATGATTATCAAGAAGCATTTAATTTCTGTTGACATCACTCATACATTTTAAATAAAACTCTTAAGCAGGCTTGAATAATAATAAACCAATGCTGAGTCTGCAGGAAAAAAAAGAGTGAGGCAAAAAAGAGAGCATTTAGTAACCTAACCATAGATGGCAAGAAGTTAGACTACATCAAGGGTATATTAAATTCAGGTGTCATCTCATAATTTGTATTGCCTTTGAACTACATTCAGTCTACATGTGAGGCAAAACAACAAAAACAACAAAAAACCATAATACAGTGTCCTTGGTAATACCTGAAGATATCATACAATGTCAGGTGTATTAGCACGAGAATTAGCAATTGCGGTGACAAATGTTAGACATGATTGCTGACAGACACTGCTTAACCCCCCTTCTTGATCCTTTATTAACATGATCCCACTTTTGCTCAGATAATACATGGCCAGGAAAAAAAGGTGTATTTGCCTCGAGTTCCTTGCAGCATACAGTGGACTTGTGACTGATACTGAGCTATGAGGTGGAAATGGAAGTCTTTCTGCAGAATGAGCCTTAAAATTTTTTTCAAAGAAGAAATGATCTGGAAGGGTTGAGGAGGATCTTCGGGCATTGATGGCTTCTCAGGCATCTATCAAGTACCATGCTTGAATTTTTGTTACATGTACACTGATCAAAACACAATAGCCAGAGTGTCCACTACAAGCACTTGTTACAGGCCTTCTCCTGGGAAGGCAAGAAACATGTCTTTATTCCAAGGAAAAGAGGGCAACAACAGACCAAAGAAGTTTCACTAAAGTCCAGTTTGGGGAACCAATGAGTTTGTTGAAGATATTACAATAGAATGTGTGACTTTAAGGCAGCCACCCTGCATGGAAAACCCCTGAGAAACTTTCCAGCTTCTGAGCTATTGAAGAACTCCTAGCTAGGTATAACTACTTATGTAACTCCAGGGAGTAGAGGGACCTCTAGGGGTTTTATGCTTGTGACCCTCCCTGTTCTGTCCTGGGAAAATATTGATAGGGCTAATCTAGTGAGGGTTGCCTGAATGTGGGCACAGCTTCTCTAATTCAAAATGTCAACCATCATATCTTATAGTGAGGAAAGACCTACATGACAAGGGATTGCTGGTAGTATACAGTGTGATGCTCTCACAGTAAAGATCAACTTGGATCATACTGTGCTAAGTTACACAGAAATTATTTTCCCATTGTTTTTAGATCTTAATAGCTTCAAGGAAGAAAGTTCAGGCTTAGATTTTAATGTATTGTAAACACCTCTCTAAAACCTAGTTTTCCCTTTTGTGGAACACTAAGATAAACTTTAGGCACATAGCTTGTGTCTAGCATAATTGTCTAGCTAAAACTTAACAGTATGTCTTATTTACACAAAGTATGTTTTATATTCATCTCACTATTCAGGATAGTAGTTTTCAATTATATGTAGATGACTATTTCAATATAAGGTGAATAAATGTGAATTGATTTAAGAAAAAGAATTAAGCATGAGCAAAATGGTATATAGGGAGAACTTCCTTAAGAGTAGCAGCAGACTAGATTTTGTTGAATTCTATGTGTACTAGATTAGAGTTCTATATCCTTAATTACTGATTTACTTATAGGTTGGGTATAATTTTAATTTCCTCTTGCAAAGAAGTGTGAACAGAGTTTAGCCTGTTGGCAAAATGTCATTAGTACTAAGTGTTAATACAGTTTTGACAGTCCATGAACAGATATTCTCACCTCGCACTTCCCTTGTGATCAGAGCACTGCAGGTCTGCTGTACTGTCTCTGTCTCAGATACCAAGGTTTCAGTCCAAATCTTATGAACAATGACCACTAGCTCAGTGCATTTAAGTTTACTAAAACTGACTTAAAAATAGTTTCACAACAGAATTCTCCTGTGTTTAACCTCCCTGTTTTCAGCATCAAATATGGTTGCTCATACGAATGATATATGTTGCTATGAATTACCTTTGTTGGAGGAATTTAGAATATCCATTATTGGGCATAATATTATTGTGAAAAAATAAAGAAGAATTAAAGGTTAACTGTAAATTGTATTTGAAAAAACAGCCCTGGAGCTCTTGACTCTAGCTGCATATGTATCAAAAGATGGCCTAGTCGGCCATCACTGAAAAGAGAGGCCCATTGGACTTGCAAACTTTATATGCCCTAGTACAGGGGAACGCCAGGGCCAAAAAGTGGGAGTGGGTGGGTAGGGGAGTGGCGGGGGGGAGTGTATGGGGGACTTTTGGGACAGCATTGGAAATGTAAATGAGGAAAATACCTAATAAAAAATTAAAAAAGAAAAGATCATAAAAAAACAGGAAGCAATTATCTTATTGAAGTTGATGAAACTAAAAAAAAATTTCACAGAAAAAGAAAAGTTTTGGTTAATTTTCTTACAAAATGTTTTTTACATAATTTATGCACTCCACATTTGTGGTAGCTGTTGTCTTTTTTTTTTTTTTTAGGTATTTATACTTGCAATTCCTTCGTGAAACCATAATTATGGTTATAGAATAATGATGTCTTGTGGTAGAAACAAAGAATATAAAAAACATTAAAAGAAAGATAGCACTATAAATATGACTCAGAAGCTGAATATGTTTTGCTTTAACACAAACCCTAGACTCAATTCTTAACACCCACATGAGTACAACTGTCTGTAACTCTAGTGTCCAGGTATCCAGTTCCCTCTTGTGTTTTGAAGTCACTTGATATATCGCTGTTGCACATACAAAGCACTTGTAAACATAAAATGAAAATAAACAAAACTATTTTTAAAAAGATGAATATAAGGGGCTATTGGTCCTGAGGCTGTCTGGTCCTTCCACAATATCATAAGATAAGATCTGATTAAGAATGGCTAGAGAGTCAACATAGCTAAGATAGAGGCCAAGGGTCCAGATAAGACTTGGGA
The DNA here is from genome assembly GCF_000001635.26 of Mus musculus. Classification (NCBI taxonomy): domain Eukaryota; kingdom Metazoa; phylum Chordata; class Mammalia; order Rodentia; family Muridae; genus Mus; species Mus musculus. The sequence continues at coordinate 70,892,292 of NC_000070.6, read as the reverse complement.
AATTTCAGGGCTGCAGAGACTGACATAAAGTGGTAACCTTGAGGGCTACACAATATTTAAAGATTCTATTGTATTGTAAAATATTCATGTTTTTTTGTGTCTCTGTGTACTATATGCCTGTGTGTACATCAGTTGTCCAGTGAACTCCCAAAATGCACATGTCTCCATCACCCCTGCATTGGGGTTATAGGTAACTATAACCATCTCTGGTCCTTTTATGTGAATTCTGTAAATTAAAATCCAAATCTCATGTTTGTGTTGAACTCTTGCCCTCAGAGGCTCCTTGTCTTCCCATGAAACAGTGACTGTATGAGCGAGAAATATGTAATGAGAGCTACAGGCTAAGTTGGACTTCGTGGACATAATGTGTTTTTCACCTAGGATGCCAAACACCCACCATAGGACACTGAATATTACATTTCAACATAATTGATAGAAAATAAGTCTAGAGATCTAGATTTAGTCCTATCATTTTTAGCTGATATATTCTGGGATGTAGTGTATTGCTGAACAATTCTAGAGCAGTTCCATTCAGTATGGATTCACCTCTTCACCATCATCTTTAGGATTCAGTCAAAGGGAAAGATCCATTGAAAACCCTGGAAACTACACACACATATCTGGGAAATAAATAGTAATCATGCTGGTAAATGACGATTACTACGCCCGGAAAAGACAGCCTAAGAAAAGTAATATTAACTATAGAGAAAAGAAGGAAGTCACCCAGGCAATCCCCAGCTGCAATGAAAAGCAGCAACTGTAAGTTTCAGGTTGGAGTCAGCTTTTCCTGTCCCCACTAAGCTTGAAATGACTCTTCTTCGGGGGTGTCTAAAACAAGCCCCAATTCGATTGCTGATAGTTCTGAGCCTAGTCCTCACTGTCTGCTCAGTGATAACACTGCTCAGCTGCACCTGAAACTATAAAGCGAAGGATTCACTTCACACTTAGATCAGTGTATTTGTGGAGGGCGGGTGGGTTTGAAGAGTGACATGGTACAGGAGAATAGCTAGGAACAGTGGGATTTTAACCTTCATACTAGATCAAAGGGTCATTGCTTATTAAATGTGCTACTGCCAACACTTGCGATGCAGAGCCAGTTTTAAATATTTCAGCAATAATTGACACTGTCTTCAGAGAAACGAATAGCTCCCATGTTGAGATCACACATTGCTGTGTTTACTTAGATGCTGAGCTGATGACAGGCTCTAGATTAAATTCAGGAGGAAATAAGAATATCTGAAAGATGTGTCTTACTAATGCTATTGTTAACACTGAAATAGACACTGGTTTCTGACACGAATATTTTGATTTTGCATTCTTGGCAGAGAGTAAGCACTGTGGAGATTAATTGAGTCTGTTGGCACTAATCAAATACATTTTGAAACTAATTCATAATGTGTCTGCAAATACAATAATTGAAAAGGAAATACTTATCATTATTTTTATTATCTGAAGGTTTCCACCCTGGTGTTCACATTGGCTCTTCTCTTCCTTTTAAAATAGAATAAATAATTTTCAAAGTCCATAAAATAAACCTTAGTCATTCTTGAAATGTATGTGTTATATATGGAGAAATATCAGTGAATCTCTTTCTGGTATGCCAACTGCTGTTGTTGCTGCTGTTGTTGCTGTTGTTGTTATTGTTGTTGTTTTGTTGATTTTTACAGTAAAATTGGTTTCAAAAAGAACATGAACAATTTAGAGAAATCCAGGAAACTTCTGCCCAAGTGCCTTAACTCCGTCTGCACATTTCAAGAGAAAACACTGTACAGTGGAGTTTCACTGTAAAACAGATTTTCACTGCAGTTCACTCTGCTCACTATTTCAAGTTCTGCACCTCCTCTGTGCAATGCTATAAATGTGCCAAATGCTCAGTCTCAAAAGTGTGAAAATTAAGACTTATGTGACCTAAATTGAGGCAAAGAAATAATCCACAATATGCCATACCTGTTATCAAATGAAATAAACAACATAAAGTAAATATGTGTTGAAATACTAGAGTGGAGAGTAAGGCTCACACATCCTCCAAGGTATAAAGCTGACTTTAGAACCAAACTGCTTTGTAGATTCCATAGGAGTGAATTATAAAGAAAAACAATATATGTGCACCAGAACTCAATATGCAGATTTGGTAAAAAAAAAAATGTGTATGAAAATCTATGCTTAGAACACTGTTAAAGAGACATTCTTCCTTGATCTTCTAAAGATATAATTTATCAGGCTTTGTGAATCAGTCCATGGAAAGCTCCTGTGGGTAGTACCTATCTATCTCTATCTCAATTTGTACAGTTCACTCTGTGAAAATAACAATATCTTTGAAAGCCTCTGTTCTCAGAACATGAAAATATTTTACATAGTTATATCTATTCCAGATGCAGCTTTATTGTGCTCAGTAGAGCTGCTTATGGGCAAATAAAAGCCCAGTGTAGTCTTTAAATATATTCATTTCTCTAAAGTAGTTTTATTATTGAAAAATAGATTTTTCTGCAATATATCTTAATTAAAGCTTTCCCTCCATCTACTCCTTCCTTTTCCTCCCTACCTGACATCCTGTCTAGATGGCGTTTTAGTCTCTCATTAGAAAACACGAGTATCTAATGAACAATGATAAAAATTAAATAAACTGTAATAAAATAAAACAAAACAGACACATGTAAATAGGACAAAACAAACTGAAGGAAAGAGCCCAAGAAAAGGCACAAGAAAAGATATACACATAAAAGTCCCACGTGTTCACACACTTAGGGATCCTGTAAAAACTCTAAGCACCTTTTAGGTTTTTAAGAGAGATTGTATAGAAGAGAAAGACAGAAGAAAGTATAAAAATGAAGATAAAAAGGATAAATTTCAAAAAACAAAATGAAAGAAAAATATTAAAAGCTCCAGCATGACACTATGTGATAAGGAATTTACAAAGATGCTACTGAGGGCAGGGCATGTGTCCTACCCATAAGAGTAGTTTGTTCTCCACTGAAACTCCCTTGGATAAAAGTAAATTTTCATCTGCCAGTTGTTTTCAATTGGAGTTCTCCATCTAAGTTGTACAAAGCATGTAGGTCTCTGTACTTCCAGAAAAGCACTAGGAGAAGCAGGAATGTTAAATGCACAGAGTTGTCTCTTCAAAGACACAGGTATGTAACCTGTTTTCCACCCAGTAGCCTGGGAGATGTTGTGGTGAATAACTTGGTGACCTCTGTACCCTTTGTGGCCATGCTACACCAGACTCTTATTTTGACCTGTTCTCTCAGTTATTCTAGAGGACCAATCTTTATAGAAGGTGTCATCTAAACTTTACAAAGTGTTTTGATGTAGTCTTAAGCTTTGTTGTGCACAGGGATCTGAGTTAATTATCATCAGAAACGTTTTAAACCAAATTGTCCTGTGTTTATGTAAGCCTAAAATAAACTGCTCTAGGCTAAATTCTCGAAGTTGGAACCAACACTGGAAACTGAGTCATGTTGCCTTCTTGCCTGTTGAAGATCAGCACTCCGATGGCCATGGTGTTGGCAGAGACCACCTCCACTAGATTAGGGATGGGGACATGTGTCCACTTCTCCTTCAGCTTTAGGACCACACTTGGTGCAAACTTCTCCAAGTCCTGTGGGTAGTGCCTCACTTTGATCTTTGACAAACAAAAAACTAACAGTGGGAAAAAGAAAGCATCATCAATAAGTGCTGCTGGTCTAATGAGTGGCCTGTATGTAGAAGAATGAAAATAGACCTGTATTTATTACCTCGCACAAAGTTCAAGCCCACATGGATCAAGAACTTCAATGTAAAACCAGATGTGTTGAACTGAATAGAAGAGAAAGTGGGAGATAACCTGGAAATCACTGGCATAGAGAATCACCAATGTATCCGGCTCTAAGATCAATAACTGATAAATAGGACCTCATGAAACTTAAAAAGTTCTGTACAGCAAAAGACAGAGTCAATAGGACAAATTGGCAACCTACAGATTGGGAAGAAAGCTTCACTACTCCAGGATGTTCCCAATGTCCTGGGAATGGGGATAGAGCGTTAGGAAAGACCACAACAGATTGTCTGCTACAGAGCAGGGATGGGGCTTCAGGTTTATATATGGTAGAAAGGAAAAAGATCTGAAATTCACCTACCTAATTCTTTGGCCTACTTCCTGCTCTGGCAGGTTTGGCTGGTGGGTTTCCAAAGAATTCCTGCTGGAGTAGGTAGCTGGGGTAAAGGGATAAATCTGAGGAAGGAAGGTTGGAAGAAAAGATCTGTATGATCCCTGGGAGATAGGGAGTAGAGAAGAAGAGTACTGCAGTAGGTGGCTTGCTACAAAATTTGATGTGACACTGGGGACTGGATTTGGAGGATATGAGGGAGAAATGAAGACATGCAATTGGCCTACCTACTTCTCTTGCTTCTCTAAAGTTTTTATATCCATGATAGTAACTTGAAAATAATTACCTGCATTGAAAAATGCCATTATTTATCCTCAGACAGGAAGAGACAAGAATTTTGTATTAATCCTAAATCAGTCAAATATAAAACTGTGAACACAACTCCACAATCCAATAAACGTCTCTTAATAAATAACTATCTAGGCTGAAACTTTAAGTAAATTGACCATAAATACAATTTAAATAAGCATGATATCAATAAAAATTGGTTCAGGCCTTGGCACTTTCTCCTCATAACTGGTGCCTCTCTTTACCCTTTGCTCTCTCAAGATCCATATTATGGAATCATGATCAAGCAATTCTCCAGGAACCACAGAATTGTCCTGTGTAGGAATGCTGCTCTATTCTCTGGTTTTCACTTTTATCATGTTTATTTCCCTACTCTTCTTCCTTTAGCCTTTTATCCATTTCTTGCTGTCTTCAATTTTTAAACTACTGTTAACATGACAGAACTGCACAGAGAAAGGCCTCCACAAGATGTGCACAGAGTAGTTGGCATGATAGAGTCACCTTGCTAAATATATTGCTTATTGTATCACCTACATAAGTTTTATGTGTTCACAAGCTTAGCTTCTTCTTATTGTTCATTAGTATGAAGTCCTAACCAAAGAATTCAGAACACACTGTGAGGTCACTCATGGCTTCTGTATCTGAGGAAATATTACAATTTCCTCTCACTTCCCTCCCCCTGGTTTCAAGAAATCAATATCTGCAAATTACTTTTTTCTAAATACAAGTCACTCAAATGATCTTTGTTCTTTCATTCATTTAATTATTCCCTGGGGTGAGAGAGGAGGTGTTAGTATAGAAAATGGAATCGGATGCTTTATTGGCTTCTAGTAAGAAAAAATAATAATAAAAGGGCAAAGCATATGTTGGTTGTAGAGAGTCACTAAGAAAAAAACATTTAAGGAGAAACTTCAATATGAAGTGTTTATTGAGTTAAATTTTCTTGTTTTTTTGTTTTGTTTTGTTTTTTGCCATCCACTCCATTTGGATGTTATTCTCCTTTCTATTCAAAAGTTTAGATGAACTGTTAAGTTGCTAACTTTAAGATCTCTCCAGTTTTTAACTACAGGCACATGGTACTATGATTTTGCCTCCTGACCATCATTTAGTCAGGATGCCACTCCACAGGAAAGCTTACTTAAGTGAAGAGATATTAAGTAAGGGAATGGAATGACTGAAATGACTATATATATACACACAAACACACACATCCCAGTAGGCCTCCTTCATGATAGTTGCTTACTTTACTCTGAAGTCTTGTTTTTTTTTTCTGTTTTCTAATTAAAAGGCACATAATATTTCCTTTTCCCATTTACTATCTCTTCTTTTGATACCAACTAAAATTATAAATGTGTTTGTATTGACACCCCTGCCTCACTCACTGTATCTCTGAAGAACCCTCTCCCATGAAGCTTCTTACTGACCTCCCATGCTAACTTTGCCTCTAATTTTTTCGCTCTATTTCAAAGAATACCTATCTCTCTTTCTCTCTTATTCATATCTCTCCTTCCTGTGTCTGATAAGACTTACAGTTTACCTGCCTCACCCAACTTTCAAAGTCTATCAAACAGTCTACAAACTTTCTTCTAAGAACATAAAAAGGAATAAAAAAATAAATAAATAAAAAATAAAAAAGAATAAAAAAGAACTCTACAAAGATACTAGGAGTTGGATGTCACGAGCTTTCACAGGTTTCACGAAATATATTTATATCTAACTCTGTGTGCCCTGTGCGTGTGTGTGTGTGTGTGTGTGTGTGTGTGTGTGTGTGTGTGTATGCATACATGTATGTGGGTTTTCATTTACATGGAGATAGGTATGTATAGATGCATATGCAGGTGCATGTAAGAATGTGTGTGCATTCTAGCTGAGGACGTATGTTGATACCAGTTGTCTGCCTTATATATTGAGGCAAGTCTTCTTCCCAGAACCAGGTGACTTTTTCAGCTAGTATGGCTGTCAGGCTTGCTACAAGGATTAGAGGTCTAAACTGCAGTCCTCATGCATATAGAACAAACACTTTACCTGCTAAGCCATCTCTCAAGCCCAAGTACTATGCTATTTTGCTTTGTTTGGGGTTGTTTGTTTGTTGTTGTTGTTGTTATTGTTTTTGTTTATTTTTTAATGATAGAAAACGCCTGGGAATTTTGAAAGAGAAAGTAAAGCAGAGCTCTTTTGTTGAAAAATTTCAGCTTTCTTTGTTGCTTTGTAAACAAGTGCTGTGTTTTTGTGGCTTTATGCTGCTACAGTTAGAAACTTTTCATATTTTTAAGTGAAAATATGTAACTTGGTTCTTTTTGCTATTTTTCAGAGTGTATAAGTTACAATAACAGGTGTTACTTAAATTGTTTTCAGGTTTCATTGTATATCAAATTTACATAATCTCTACCATTTTACCTGAGTTAGCTGAAAGTCTATTTCAGAGTTGAAGCCATTTCTGAAAGACCCTTCACCGCCTGTGAATTATAGTGATGGCCAGGACTGAACAGTGAGACAAATCCAGAAAATCCACAGAGTAAACAAAAAAAATATATCTTGTTGGACTCTGGGCAGAAACTTGAGGGTAAAAAATAGCTTGGACTGGATATGGGCCCAAATACTACCCATTCAGCTTTTGGCCGAGGTAGCTGTCTCTACAGGCTCCTCCAAGAGGAGCCAGGCAACCCCAAGGCACGCACTTTGTAAACTACATGAGAAAGCCATACAAAGTAGGACTTATCCAACTTCTCCACAGTTTTTGAATGAATTCACTGCATAGTGTGATGACAGAGACAAACTGTGGGCCTTAGGACACTGCCTGTGACATATCATTGGCATTCGGTCTCAGGTCTTTGGAAAATGAGATGGTTTTGCTCTGTGTCCTCTCACTGCAGAGAAGTGATAGAGTAAATGATGTGTTTAAGTGAATTATGGATCCTGAAGTAAAAATTGGGCTTACATATAAAAAATGAAGAAGCTATCTCAAGCGTGTACATTTTGATAAATGTTAATTAGGTATCTTCATATTTAAGAATAAATTTAAAAGGGAAAAATGGAGAAGGCAAATTTAGTGTATTGCATCATTAGCTGATAATGTTACCAGAGCTGTGGCATCCAACATATGGACTGATGCAATTAGCTAATTACTAATTCAGATTTAGTACTGAGTGCTATTGTTTTGAACATCAATTTTAGCTTAATAAGATGTTCTTCCTGTTTCATGATCTTCACAGAAATATAAGAAGCCACAATTGGGTGATTTAAGCAAATGAGTGACTGAACCGTGGATGTGGGCCTTTCCTTTTTTGTTGTTTTTTGTTTGTTTGTTTGTTTGTTTTCAAGACAGGGTTTCTCTGTATAGCTCTGGCTATCCGGGAACTCACTTTGTAGACCAGGCTGGCTTTGAACTCAGAAATCTGTCTGCCTCTGCCTTTGCCTTTGCCTTTGCCTTTGCCTCTGCCTCTGCCTCTGCCTCTGCCTCTGCCTCTGCCTCTGCCTCTGCCTCTGCCTCTGCCTCTGCCTCTGCCTCTGCCTCTGCCTCTGCTCTGCTGGGATTAAAGGTGTGTGCTACCACGCCCGGCTTTGATGCGGGCCTTTCCTGATGTTGATTTCCAATTGACAAAAATATCATTGAAAGCATGTTCATTTCACATCAAGAAGCTACTGTTTCCAAACAGTCTATATACTTCAACCCTATCAAAATCACACAGTACAGAACATGTACTATAGAGTGTCTGTAAGGCAGAAAGAAAATGACTGGACTGATGCACAGCTTTGCCTCTGTAGATACAGAGGGAAAAAGAAATCTTACAACTATTTTTTTAAATATTGTAGTACAACTGACCAACAAACTCACATTAGCAAGACCCTGTGATTAATTATGCAAGGAACCAAGAAACATATGTAAGCAGGTCTCAGTAGGGTGTTGTCCAGTGCTGTGAAGAAACACCTGGCAGCAGGTTGTGAAACCCAGCTATTCACACTTACAAATGGAGAGATAAACTTACAACTGAAATGACCCAGGAGACTGTTCAGGAAACACAGCTACCAGAAAGTTCCTGCTGGAAGTGTAGCACCTCTCTTTAAAGGCTCATCAAGAGAAAGGCTCAAGAGCCACTAGCAGAGCACAATAATCAGTAGAAAGGTAGTAACTTCCAAGACAAACAGCCAAGTGGCTTAGTTTTCACTCAGAAGTCCAAAGCAGCAGTACTCCTTACGCATAGTGCTTTTGTGCCAAAAACGGGGGGGGCAGTGTTTCTCCATATGGGACTATCCTAGAGGACCTGGCAGCATCATTATCCTTGCTACACCTTCCATTCCCAGGTTAAACAGCAAGGCTGTGCTGAGTGTCCAGCTTACATGGTGACACATGAGCTCTTTCCTTGTCCTGAGACAAGGACATCCAATTGCTGCCGTAGTTAGCTCAAAGGTAGACAGCAGTAATCTATTGCAGTTGCCAGTAAGCAAGATGGCTACCATGAACTTAGGTTGGAGACTCATTCATCTGATAGGTCTTCGCTCAAGGGCCTAGGCTACAAGCCCTGGAACAGAAGCCATGGCAGCTGAATCGGTGCCTTGTTTTCCTGAGGGGTCAGCTCAGCTAGGCAATGTGAAGTTAGGAGTGGCAGGTGTATATTTGAATAAAGCAGGGGGTTATCGTTAAAGGGCTGCTCTCTTTCTTTCACTGGTCTCCTTTGTAAAGGTAGAGAGATGTCTCGCCTCAGTCCACTACAAAGCTCTTCCCATTCAATCAAGGGTCCTGCTTGCCCTTCACAAACTTTCTTTCCTATAGAGGTCAATAATGACATCTGTACAGTGACAATGGCCTGGAGGTCTACCAACTAATATTCTCATTAATTTTCATGGTATCATCTCAGAAAGAAATAAGCTAAAATGACAAGAAAATGGAGCAAAGAAGAGAAGGAATAAAACCCCTGCAATGGATTCTCACACAAATATTGTGGTCACCTTGGGCTTCTTTAATAGGCTAATTTATTGGAAGTGTAAATGTCAGATTCCATATAAATACACAATTATATATGTGCTTTGGGATAATGCTGTAGAAATTAAAGAATTGGCATCAAATGATTTGAACATGAAAAACTAAATGTGTTTATAGAATGTTCATTCAGTAATCTTGTAATATCATAAATTAAAATTCAACCTTTGGGCTAAATATATGAGATGTTCTCTCTTGCTCCCTTGTGTGTGTGTCTGTATGTGTATGTGTGTGTGTGTGTGTGTGTGTGTGTGTGTGTGTGTCTATGTGTGTGTGTTACTGTGTTTTACTACAGCTTTTTGAATGCTTGATTAGTCAGGCTAGTCTATAGAGCTTGGTGATAATTACCATGACAGACAAAAGTAGGAACTGTAGTTAATTTATGCCTCAGGCTGAAGTAATTTTAGTATTAAGCATGAATCTAATATGCATAAATAGGGAAGAGTTCTTAGCAAAGAACTCTATGGTTTTGCTGCATAGGTAGAATTCCATAGCTTTAGCAGACACTGGTTTTTATTCTTCAGAATAGAAAGGATAAGGACAATGGAAATAATTAATTGTGAGTAAAATACAAAGAAAGCTAGAAGTGGATGCTCATAGTCAGCTATTGGATGGATCACAGGGCCCCCAATGGAGAAGCTAGAGAAAGTACCCAAAGAGCTAAAGGGGTCTGCAACCCTATAGGTGGAACAACAATATGAACTAACCAGTACCTCCCCTGCCCCCGAGCTAGTGTCTCTAGCTGCATATGGATCAGAAGATGGCCTAGTCAGCCATCAGAGGAAAGAGAGGCCCATTGGTCTTGCAAACTTTATATGCCTCAGTACAGGGGAATGCCAGGGCCAAAAAGTGGGAATGGGTAGGTAGGGGAGTGGGGGGGGGATATGGGGGACTTTTGGGATAGCATTAGAAATGTAAATGAAGAAAATACCTAATTAAAATTAAAAAAATGTTCATGGCTGAAAAAAAAGAAAGAAAGCTAGTGTCTAACAGTCTGTAGAAAAAGTTGGAACTCCTCCTTTCTGATGAAGTGTTCATGGTTATTTGTCCACCACGTTCAACACATATTAAGGATGTTACAGATAATAGGAAACAAGCATTTTATAAAGTTGGTTTGTAAAATGTATCTCCTGCCCAGACATTAGGTCAACTTGTTCCTATCTCAATATAAAAACAAAAATGAAACCAATACAAAACAACAACAAAACAAAAACCCCAGTAGGTTAGTCCAAAGAATGTTGCAATTCAAATTTCAGCAGCATTGTGGAACTAAAGATTGAGAGAGTTAACCCTAGTTCCTCTTTATGATTTCTCAGCCATTGAAATCTTATTAAACTACTCACAAAGATATTGTGTCTTGCCACTTTTGAGTTAGCAGAGAAATGGAGAATCACACCAAATTTATTCTACTCCAACTTGATTATCTTCACATCTTTTCTGTAGAAGTCTAGAGGATACAAACAGGCACTGAAAAGATGCTGGTGAGAGAAATCCACACCCAGGCTGCCATCTTAGATTGCTTATTTATTTTACATGAGAATTTTACTAACTTGATTACTCAGACTTTTACTGTGACCACTGTATTGATAATGTAGACTTAATGATGCTATAAGTTATTTCCTGTCACTTGTTAGTAACATGACTACTATAACACTGATATGCTACTTTCAAACACAGAGTAATAAGCATACATTATTAGAGGTTAATTAACATGCAGAAACAATTTCAGCAGAGGTGAAGGAGCCATAGTGAACATACATAATCAATGCACACATACATATATATATATATATATATATATATATATATATATACATATATACATACTAATAATATACAAGGCAAAAATAAAGTCAAGAAAGCAATTTCACTTGTAATAGCAAGGAAAGAATAAAATATTTAGCAATGAATTAAAGAAAAATGAAGAAAATTTGTAAGTTGTTGAAATAAGATAATAGCGATACAAACCAGGAACTTATTGTGTCACAGAATAAAAAGCATGATGTCATTAAGATGGTTATACCCTGCAATGAAATATTGTGAAACATTTATGTCCCATTTCTCTATATTATCAGACAGCAAAACTAACCCCAAACAGGGATAATCCCTTAAAAACTTCCTAAACCTCCAAATTTCTCCATTAAACTATTGCTGAGCTTCAGTTTCTTAAGAAGACATATCATGTGAGTTCTTTTGTGATTGGGTTACCTCACTCAGGATGATATCCTCCAGATCCATCCATTTGCCTAGGAATTTCATAAATTCATTGTTTTTAATTGCTGAGTAGTATTCCATTGTGTAAATATAACACATTTTCTGTATCCATTCCTCTGTTGAGGGACATCTGGGTTCTTTCCAGCTTCTGCCTATTATAAATAAGGCTGCTATGAACGTAGTGGAGCATGTGTCCTTATTACCAGTTGTAACATCTCTGGGTATATGCACAGGAGAGGTATTGCGGGATCCTCCAGTAGTACTACATCCAATTTCTGAGGAACCACTAGACTGATTTCCAGAGTGGTTGTACAAGCTTGCAATCCCACCAACAATGGAGGAGTGTTCCTCTTTCTCCACATCCTTCCCAGCACCTGCTGTCACATGAATTTTTGATCTTAGCCATTCTGACTGGTATGAGGAGGATATCATCCTGAGTGAGGAAACCTAATCACAAAAGAACTCACACGATGTGTACTCACTGATAAGTGGATATTAGCCCAGAAACTTAGAATACCCAAGATACAACTTGCAAAACACATGAAACTCAAGAAGAAAGAAGACCAAAATGTGGACACTTCACCCCTTCTTAGAATTGGGGACAAAACACTCCTGGAAGGAGTTACAGAGACAAAGTTTGGAGCTGAGAAGAAAGGATGGACCATCCAGAGACTGCCCCACCCGGGGACTCCATTCCATAATCAGCCACCAAACACAGGCACTATTACATATGCCAGCAAGATTTTGCTAAAGGACCCTGATACAGCTGTCTTTTGTGAGGCTATGCCAGCACCTGGCAAACACAGAAGTGGATGCTCACAGTCAGCTATTGGATGGAACACAGGGCCCCAAATGGAGGAGCTAAAGAAAGTACCCAAGGAGCTGAAGGGGTCTGCAGCCCTATAGGTAGAACAACAATATGAACAAACCAGTACCCCCAGAGCTTATGTCTCTAGCTGCATATGTAGCAGAAGATGGCCTAGTCGGCCATCAATGGGAAGAGAGGCTCCTTGGTCTTGTAGGTGGGTAGGGAAGCAGGGGCAGGGAGGGTATAGTGAACTTTTGGGATAGCATTTGAAATGTAAATGAAGAAAATACCTAATAAAAAGTTGGAAAAGAAAAAAAAGAAGACATATGAACACATGAGAGTAGATGAACAATTCTGTCCAGATGTTTGTATTGCTAGCAATTCCAATCTAAAGTCTCTGTTAAAAATCTCTTACCTGAACTTTTCTACAGTGCAGTCAAGAATCCAGCATGGAAGTTTCTGAAGCTCCTCGGGTTTCTGAAGGTGGCAGTGTGGAACTGTGTCGCTGCACTAGTCCCTTTGCTGATGACACGTGAGCTTGTGCTTTAGTAATTATTTGCAGAATCCTTAATATTTCATATGAATGTTATGACAAATTTTCCTATTTCCAACATGTGTGTCTTAAGGGGATTTATTTTGGGTGATTTTAACAGCTTACCATGATTAAATATTCCAATTAATGAACGTGAGAAAGTTTTCTACTTGTATCCTTTTAATTCCTTTCAGGAATGTTTTATAAAATTCACTTATAAAACTTTAACCACTTTGTTTAATAGTGCTTAGTATTATAACCTTTTTTTAATCTTTGTAACTTGTTTCTGCTTTGAATAGCTATTTGATATAATTGTTACCTAATTAAATTTCTTAATTGCTAATGTGTCTCATATTGATACATTTTCTTGTTGAGCTAACTTCGCATTCCAGGAATAAGTCCTGTATTGTCTCGGTGTAAAGTCCTGCATGTGGTTTTCCAGCATTTTGTAGAGACTTTTCCCTAAGTGTCCATAAAGGATGCTGCTCCTATCTTTCTTTTTGGTGTCTCTTCTACTTGAATATAATAAAGCTCTTCTTTTGTTCTAAATTAGTCCTGGACTTCTGCTGTTGGAAAGTTTGTAGATAGACTGGTATTAATTCCACTGGTGTTTGGTAGAATTCCTCACTGAAACTAGCACATAGAGTTTCTCTAGGGAGAATTGTGTTGTTGTTGTTATTATTATTATTACAAATAAAATTTCCTTACAAATTAAAGACTAGCTTTCTATTTCATTTTATTTAGTATGAGTAAATCATAGTTTTCAAGTTGCTCTGTTTTATCTGGGTTGTCTACTTTTGTCCCGTAGTTATCATAGTAGTCAATTAAGTTTAGCTATATAGAATAGAAAATAATGTCTCCATTTTATTTTTATTTTATCAATATGAGTACTTCCTTATGTTTTCTTAATTGTTCTAGCTAAGTCTTTTCAACTTCATTGACCTTCTTGAAGAATTGCCCTTTGCTTTCTCTCAGATTTTTACCTTGTACACAATTTTTTTTCTGCTATAATCTTTATTTTCTTCTTTCTAACAACTTTAAGTTTAGAATTTTGCATTTCTTTTTCTAGTTCTTAATATTGTTAATATAGAAATTTAAAGTTAGGCATTCTTGCTTCCTTTTACAATATAAAATAATAAATTAATAGTTTTAACAATTCTGTTGATATAACTCAAAAATATCAGTGTTTTCATTTGCAACTTTCTTTAAGAATTCCCTGATTTGGGACACAGTGAAACTAACAGAAGTTATGAAACAAATGGATCTGACAGATATCTAAAGAACATTTTATCCTAAAACAAAAGGATATACCTTCTTCTCAGTACCTCACAGGACCTTCTCCAAAATTGACCATATAATTGGTCACAAAACAGGCCTCAACAGATACAAAAATATTGAAATTGTCCCATGTATCCTATCAGACCACCATGGCCTAAGGCTGATCTTCAATAACAACATAAATAATGGAAACCCAACATTCACGTGGAAACTGAACAACACTCTTCTCAAAGATACCTTGGTCAAGGAAGGAATAAAGAAAGAAATTAAAGACTTTTTAGAGTTTAATGAAAAAGAAGGCACAACATACCCAAACATATGGGACACAATGAAAGCATTTCTAAGAGGGAAACTCATAGTTCTGAGTGCCTCCAAGAAGAAACGTGAGAGAGCACATACTAGCAGCTTGACAACACAGCTAAAAGCTCTAGAAAAAAGGAAGCAAATTCACCCCAGAGGAGTAGATGGCAGGAAATAATCAAACTGAGGGGTGAAATCGACCAAGTGGAAACAAGAAGAACTATTCAAAGAATTAACCAAACGAGGAGTTGGTTCTTTGAGAAAATCAACAAGATAGATAAACCCTTAGCTAGACTCACTAGAGGGGACAGGGACAACATCCTAATTAACAAAATCAGAAATGAAAAGGGAGACATAACAACAGATCCTGAAGAAATCCCAAACACCATCAGATCCTTCTACAAAAGGTTATACTCAACAAAACTGGAAAACCTGGACAAAAATGGACAAATTTCTAGACAGATACCAGGTACCAAAGTTAAATAAGGATCAAGTTAATGATCTCAACAGTCCCATATCCCCTAAAGAAATAGAAGCAGTCATTAATAGTCTCCCAACCAAAAAAATCCCAGGACCAGATGGGTTTAGTGCAGAGTTCTACCAGACCTTCAAAGAAGATCTAATCCCAGTTCTGCACAAACTATTCTACAAAATAGAAGTAGAGGGAAGTCTACCCAACTCATTCTATGAAGCCACAATTACTCTGATACCTAAACCACAGAAAGATCCAACAAAGATAGAGAACTTCAGACCAATTTCTCTTATGAATATCGATGCAAAAATCCTCAATAAAATTCTCGCTAACCGAATCCAAGAACACATTAAAGCAATCATCGATCCTGAGCAACTAGGTTTTATTCCAGGGATGCAGGGATGGTTTAATATACGAAAATCCATCAATGTAGTCCATTATATAAACAAACTCAAAGACAAAAACCACATGATCATCTCGTTAGATGCTGAGAAAGCATTTGACAAAATCCAACACCCATTCATGATAAAAGTTTTGGAAAGATCATGATTTCAAGGCCCATACCTAAACATGATAAAAGCAATTTACAGCAAACCAGTAGCCAACATCAAAGTACATGGTGAGAAGCTTGAAGCAATCCCACTAAAATCAGGGACTAGACAAGGCTTCCCACTTTCTCCCTACCTCTTCAACATGTACTTGAAGTCCTAGCCAGAGCAATTCGACAACAAAAGGAGAACAAGGAGATACAAATTGGAAAAGATGAAGTCAAAATATCACTTTTTGCAGATGATATGATAGTATATATAAGTGAAACTAAAAATTCCACCAGAGAACTCCTAAACCTGATAAACAGCTTCGGTGAAGTAGCTGGATATAAAATTAACTCAAACAAGTCAATGGCCTTTCTCTACACAAAGAATAAACAGGCTGAGAAAGAAATTAGGGAAACAATACCCTCTCAATAGTCACAAATAATATAAAATATCTTGGCATGACTCTAACTAAGGAAGTGAAAGATCTGTATGATAAAAACTTCAAATCCCTGAAGAAAGAAATTAAAGAAGATCTCAGAAGATGGAATGATCTCCCATGTTCATGGATTGGCAGGATCAACATTGTAAAAATGGCTATCTTGCCAAAAGCAGTCTACAGATTCAATGTAATCCCCATCAAAATTCCAACTCAATTCTTCAACGAATTAGAAAGAGCAATCTGCAAATTCATCTGGAATGACAAAAAACCTAGGATAGCAAAAGCTCTTCTCAAAGATAAAAGTACCTCTGGTGGAATCACCATGCCTGACCTAAAGCTATACTACAGAGCAATTGTTATAAAAACTGCATGGTACTGGTATAATGACAGACAAGTAGACCAATGGAATAGAATTGAAGACCCAGAAATGAACCCACACACCTATGGTCACTTGATCTTCGACAAGGGAGCTAAAACCATCCAGTGGAAGAAAGACAGCATTTTCAACAAATGGTGCTGGAACAACTGGTTGTTATCATGTAGACGAATGTGAATCAACCCATTCCTCTCTCCTTGTACTAAGATCAAATCTAAGTGGATTAAGGAACTTCACATAAAACCAGAGATGCTGAAACTTATAGAGGAGAAAGTGGGGAAAGGTCTCAAAGATATGGGCACAAGGAAAAAATTCCTGAATAGAACAGCAATGGCTTGTGCTGTAAGATCGAGGATTGACAAATGGGACCTCATGAAACTGCAAAGCTTCTGCAAGACAAAAGACACCGTCAATAAGACAAAAAGACCACCAACAGATTGGGAAAGGATCTTTACCTATCTTAAATCAGATAGGGGACTAATATCCAATATATATAAAGAACTCAAGAGAGTGGACTCCAGAAAATCAAATAACCCCTTTAAAAGATGGGGCTCAGAGCTGAACAAAGAATTCTCACCCGAGGAATACCGAAAGGCTGAGAAACACCTGAAAAAATGTTTAACATCCTTAATCATCAGAGAAATGCAAATCAAAACAACCCTGAGATTCCACCTCACACCAGTCAGAATGGCTAAGATCAAAACTTCAGGTGACAGCAGATGCTGGCAAGGATGTGGAGAAAGAGGAACACTCCTCCATTGTTGGTGGGATTGCAAGCTTGTACAACCACTCTGGAAATCAGTCTGGCGGTTCCTCAGAAAATTGGACATAGTACTACTGGAGGATCCAGCAATACCTCTCCTGGGCATATATCCAGAAGATGTCCCAACTGGTAAGAAGGACACATGCTCCACTATGTTCATAGCAGCCTTATTTATAATAGCCAGAAGCTGGAAAGAACCCAGATGCCCGTCAAGAGAGGAATGGATACAAAAAATGTGGTACATTTACACAATGGAGTACTACTCAGCTATTAAAAAGAATGAATTTACGAAATTCCTAGGCAAATGGATGGACCTGGAGGGCATCATCCTGAGTGAGGTAACCCAATCACAAAAGAACTCAAATGAAATGTACTCACTGATAAGTGGATATTAGCCCAGAAACTTAGTATAGCAAGATATAAGGTACAAGATGCAAAACACATGAAACTGAAGAAGAACGAAGAGCAAAGTGTGGACACTTTGCTCCTTCTTAGAATTGGAAACAATCTCCCATGGAAGGAGTTACAGAGACAAAGTTTGGAGCTGAGACAAAAGGATGGACCATCTAGAGACTGCCATATCCAGGGATCCCTCCCATAATTAGCCTCCAAACGATGACACCATGGCATATACTAGCAAGCCTTTGTTGCAAGGACCGTGATATAGCTGTCCCTTGTGAGACTAGGCCCGGGCCTAGCAAACACAGAAGTGGGTGCTCACAGTCAACTATTGTATGGATCACAGGGCCCCCAATGGAGGAGCTAGAGAAAGTACCCAAGGAGCTAAAGAGATCTGCAACCCTATCAGTGGAACAACATTATGAACTAACCAGTACCCCAGAGCTCTTGACTCTAGCTGCATATGTATCAAAAGATGGCCTAGTCGGCCATCAATGGAAAGAGAGGCCCATTGGTCAGGCAAACTTTATATGCCCCAGTACAGGGGAATGCCAGGGCCAAAAAATGGGAATGGGTGGGTAGGGTGTGTGTGGGGGGGGGATTTTGGGATAGCATTGGAAATGTAATTGAGGAAAATATGTAATAAAAAATAAGAAAAAACTATCAAAACTATCTTTAATATATGGGTGTGTACACATATACTTGTGTGTATATGTATTGTGTACCATTTTAGATAAATATAAAACAATGTTTGGTTGAGGCTCAATAAAGCAAATTTGGTATTAAGAAAAAAAAAAAGAATTCCCTGATTTCTTTCTTTATTCTTTGGTCAGTGTAATGTTTAATTTATACAACTTTATAAAAAATTGCATTTTTACATTATTATTCCTTTCTAAACTCATTATGCTGTGGCTAGAGAAGGTATTTCTATGGATTTTATCTTTTTAGTTCTACAATGAAGCTAAATAGTTGTGTAGCATATGACTTTTCTTGCAGAATGTCTCAGGGGTACTTAGAATGATATACATGCTACTGCCATTGCAAAGGGTGCCCTGAACTTGCTCCTTGGGTCTGGTTAGCCCCTTGTATTTTTAAGCTTTCTTGTTTCTCACTTAGTTTTTGTTTACCAAGGATTTCTAAACATTATTGGGAATTATGTACTGAAATTTCTAATTATTTTGTAAGATTATCTATTTATTCTTGCATTTGTTAGTTTTGCTTCATATATTTTGACGGTATAATATAAGAAGTAAATGTTTGTAACTTAAAATTTTATGCAACATAGAATCTCTTATTACTTTCAGTGTTCTTTGTGTTTTGTAAACTTTTTCAAACAATCTATTTCATTTGATTCAGCCACTCTTGCTCTCCTCTTGTTTCTATTTCCATGAACCATCATTTTCTGTTGTTTTTTTTTCACTCTTAATCTATTTTCAACTCTAGTTATAAAGTTAGTCTGTAATATATTGTTTAGTTGTATACAGAGGGTCTGGACAACCTAATAGAACAACTAAAATTTAATGAATATTAATATTACTGCATAGAATTTATTTGACAAGCACCTAAAATGATGCTCAACATCGTCAGCTTAATGAAAGTATAAACCCCAGGAAGTGGGATTTCACGTCTACCACTGTTGCAAAGCAAAAAAAAAATTTAGCTCAATACATAAATTATACATACACATATTGTTTTTATTCATAGAATAAACTATTTGTTATACCAATCTTCATAAGAAGGGCCTGAACAATGGAAGCTGTGTTTTTACATGGGGCTCCTGGAGCAGAGTGGTCTGGGTTGCTGCACAGATCCCATTGTTAATTTAGAAATTAACTCAGAGACAACATGCTTTAGTTTTAGTACCTCTACCTACCCATTTTGTGTTGTTGGTCAGAAATCTGACTGCTTTGAGGAATGGTGTCATAAATTTGGAACACAGCTGTATGGTTCTCATTTTTAGCTCAAAGAAGTTAAGAGCTATTGCCACCAATACATTTTTTTTGAAATTTCATTCCTTAAAAGCTTTTATATGACTTCTCTTACATCTTCAGCATCTCTATGTTCATATGAATTTAAAGGACAATATAAACTCATAAGTATGTCAACAGATGGAGCTATTCAAATACTCTTAATGATAGTTGAGTGGTTCCTAAAAGTGTAAAAATTACTACATGGTCCAGAAATGTAACTCCTCAGAATACATGCCAAGAACTGGACACAGACTCATTATGTAGTTACATATGACAAGTTATCCATACTAGCTAAATTAAAAACACCTTGAAGGAGAAGCAGTGAGAGAGTGACATTAGTACAAATGCAGCCCTATGCCACTGCAATACAGAATGGGTATGGATACAGCTATGGGAACACAATATGAGCCAGACACAAAGTGCCTTGTGATTTATAATTCTATTTATATGAACTCTCCAGACTGCAAAACTGTTGCAAAATATGTAGATTAGCAGTTGCTAAAAAAATGAAGAGCGATTAGAAGATGTTTTTCATGGGCATTTCAGGGTATTATAACTGTTTCATGCTAATTTGTATTGTTTAGGTTTGGACTGTTGCTATGTATTGCAATGCTAAATACTGGCCTGCAAGGTCTAGTTGCCCCAAGGATGGGAAGATCCTCACATATACCACCAAATAATGTTATGAGATCTTTCTCCTTAATTTAATACTATTGATTGAAAAAAGATGTCTACAGCCTGTAGCTAGGCAGAAAAGAGGTAGACAGGGCTCCAGTTCCTGGGCTTGGAGTCTGAGGTAGAGAGAGGTGAAGAGAGAAGAGCAGATGCCATGGGGTAGGTAAACACAAGAACATGGCTATGAGGGCTAGCTAGCTAGAAAAAGACCTACCAAGGCAGAACAAGGCAAGTTATATCATGGAGCTAATGACAGGGAGGTAGACAAAATAGATTAGAGGGTTAATATCTGCCCAGCTCTAGTGCTTTAAGTCTCATTATAAATATAAAGAGTTTGTGTCGGTCACAAGTCCCTTCCGCTCGACTCGAGCCCCGGGCTACCTTGCCAGCAGAGTCTTGCCCAACACCCGCAAGGGCCCACACGGGACTCCCCACGGGATCCTAAGACCTCTGGTGAGTGGAACACAGCGCCTGCCCCATTCCAATCGCGCGGAACCTGAGACTGTGGTACATAGGGAAGCAGGCTACCCGGGCCTGATCTGGGGCACAAGCCCCTTCAGCTCCACTCGAGCACCAGGCTACCTTGCCAGCAGAGTCTTGCCCAACACCCGCAAGGTTCCCACACAGGACTCCCCACGGGATCCTAAGACCTCTGGTGAGTGGAACACAGTGCCTGCCCCAATCCAATCGCGCGGAACCTGAGACTGTGGTACATAGGGAAGCAGGCTACCCGGGCTTGATCTGAGGCACAAACCCCTTCCACTCCACTCGAGCCCCGGGCTACTTTGCCAGCGGAGTCGCCTGACACCCGCAAGGGCCCACACAGGATTCCACACGAGATCCTAAGACCTCTAGTGAGTGGAACACAACTTCTGCCAGGAGTCTTGTTCGAACACCAGATATCTGGGTACCTGCCCTGCAAGAAGAGAGCTTGCCTGCAGAGAATACTCTGCCCACTGAAACTAAGGAGAGTGCTACCCTCCAGGTCTGCTTATAGAGGCTAACAGAGTCACCTGAAGAACAAGCTCTTAACAGTGACAACTAAAACAGCTAGCTTCAGAAATTACCAGATGGCGAAAGGCAAACGTAAGAATCCTACTAACAGAAATCAAGACCACTCACCATCATCAGAACGCAGCACTCCCACCCCACCTAGACCTGGGCACCCCAACACAACCGAAAATCTAGACCCAGATTTAAAAACATTTCTCATGATGATGATAGAGGACATCAAGAAGGACTTTCATAAGTCACTTAAAGAATTACAGGAGAGCACTGCTAAAGAGTTACAGGCCCTTAAAGAAAAGCAGGAAAACACAGCCAAACAGGTAGAAATCATTAAAGAAAAACAGGAAAACACATCCAAACAGGTGATGGAAATGAACAAAACCATACTAGAACTAAAAGGGGAAGTAGACACAATAAAGAAAACCCAAAGCGAGGCAACGCTGGAGATAGAAACCCTAGGAAAGAGATCTGGAACCATAGATGCGAGCATCAGCAACAGAATACAAGAGATGGAAGAGAGAATCTCAGGTGCAGAAGATTCCATAGAGAACATCGACACAACAGTCAAAGAAAATACAAAATGCAAAAGGATCCTAACTCAAAACATCCAGGAAATCCAGGACACAATGAGAAGACCAAACATACGGATAATAGGAATTGATGAGAATGAAGATTTTCAACTTAAAGGCCAGCTAATATCTTCAACAAAATAATAGAAGAAAACTTCCCAAACATAAAAAAAGAGATGCCCATGATCATACAAGAAGCCTACAGAACTCCAAATAGACTGGACCAGAAAAGAAATTCCTCCTGACACATAATAATCAGAACAACAAATGCACTAAATAAAGATAGAATATTAAAAGCAGTAAGGGAGAAAGGTCAAGTAACATATAAAGGAAGGCCTATCAGAATTACACCAGACTTTTCACCAGAGACTATGAAAGCCAGAAGAGCCTGGACAGATGTTATACAGACACTAAGAGAACACAAATGCCAGCCCAGGCTACTATACCCGGCCAAACTCTCAATTACCATAGATGGAGAAACCAAAGTATTCCACGACAAAAACAAATTCACACAATATCTTTCCACGAATCCAGCCCTTCAAAGGATAATAACAGAAAAGAAGCAATACAAGGACGGAAATCACGCCCTAGAACAACCAAGAAAGTAATCATTCAACAAACCAAAAAGAAGACAGCCACAAGAACAGAATGCTAACTCTAACAACAAAGATAAAAGGAAGCAAAAATTACTTTTCAATAATCTCTCTTAATATCAATGGACTCAATTACCCAATAAAAAGACATAGACTAACAGACTGGCTACACAAACAGGACCCAACATTCTGCTGCTTACAGGAAACCCATCTCAGGGAAAAAGACAGACACTACCTCAGAGTGAAAGGCTGGAAAACAATTTTCCAAGCAAATGGACTGAAGAAACAAGCTGGAGTAGCCATTTTAATATCGGATAAAATCGACTTTCAACCCAAAGTTATCAAAAAAGATAAGGAGGGACACTTCATAAGCATCAAAGGTAAAATCCTCCAAGAGGAACTCTCAATTCTGAATATCTACGCACCAAATGCAAGGGCAGCCACATTCATTAGAGACACTTTAGTAAAGCTCAAAGCATACATTGCACCTCACACAATAATAGTGGGAGACTTCAACACACCACTTTCTTCAAAGGACAGATCGTGGAAACAGAAACTAAACAGGGACACAGTGAAACTAACAGAAGTTATGAAACAAATGGACCTGACAGATATCTACAGAACATTTTATCCTAAAACAAAAGGATATACCTTCTTCTCAGCACCTCACAGGACCTTCTCCAAAATTGACCATATAATTGGTCACAAAACAGGCCTCAATAGATACAAAAATATTGAAATTGTCCCATGTATCCTATCAGACCACCATGGCCTAAGACTGATCTTCAATAACAACATAAATAATGGAAAGCCAACATTCACGTGGAAACTGAATAACACTCTTCTCAATGATACCTTGGTCAAGGAAGGAATAAAGAAAGAAATTAAAGACTTTTTAGAGTTTAATGGAAATGAAGCCACAACGTACCCAAACCTATGGGACACAATGAAAGCATTTCTAAGAGGGAAACTCATAGCTCTGAGTGCCTCCAAGAAGAAACGGGAGACAGCACATACTAGCAGCTTGACAACACATCTAAAAGCCCTAGAAAAAAAGGAAGCAAATTCACCCGAGAGGAGTAGACGGCAGGAAATAATCAAACTCAGGGGTGAAATCAACCAAGTGGAAACAAGAAGAACTATTCAAAGAATTAACCAAACGAGGAGTTGGTTCTTTGAGAAAATCAACAAGATAGATAAACCCTTAGCTAGACTCACTAAAGGGCACAGGGACAAAATCCTAATTAACAAAATCAGAAATGAAAAGGGAGACATAACAACAGATCCTGAAGAAATCCAAAACACCATCAGATCCTTCTACAAAAGGCTATACTCAACAAAACTAGAAAACCTGGACGAAATGGACAAATTTCTGGACAGATACCAGGTACCAAAGTTGAATCAGGATCAAGTTGATCATCTAAACAGTCCCATATCACCTAAAGAAATAGAAGCAGTTATTAATAGTCTCCCAAACAAAAAAATCCCAGGACCAGATGGGTTTACTGCAGAGTTCTATCAGACCTTCAAAGAAGATGTAATTCCAGTTCTGCACAAACTTTTTCACAAAATAGAAGTAGAAGATACTCTACCCAACTCATTTTATGAAGCCACTATTACTCTGATACCTAAACCACAGAAAGACCCAACAAAGATAGAGAACTTCAGACCAATTTCTCTTATGAATATCGATGCAAAAATCCTCAATAAAATTCTCGCTAACCGAATCCAAGAACACATTAAAGCAATCATCCATCCTGACCAAGTAGGTTTTATTCCAGGGATGCAGGGATGGTTTAATATACGAAAATCCATCAATGTAATCCATTATATAAACAAACTCAAAGACAAAAACCACATGATCATCTCGTTAGATGCAGAAAAAGCATTTGACAAGATCCAACACCCATTCATGATAAAAGTTTTGGAAAGATCAGGAATTCAAGACCCATACCTAAACATGATAAAAGCAATCCACAGCAAACCAGTAGCCAACATCAAAGTAAATGGAGAGAAGCTGGAAGCAATCCCACTAAAATCAGGGACTAGACAAGGCTGCCCACTTTCTCCCTACCTTTTCAACATAGTACTTGAAGTATTAGCCAGAGCAATTCGACAACAAAAGGAGATCAAGGGGATACAAATTGGAAAAGAGGAAGTCAAAATATCACTTTTTGCAGATGATATGATAGTATATATAAGTGACCCTAAAAATTCTACCAGAGAACTCCTAAACCTGATAAACAGCTTCGGTGAAGTAGCTGGATATAAAATAAACTCAAACAAGTCAATGGCCTTTCTCTACACAAAGAATAAACAGGCTGAGAAAGAAATTAGGGAAACAACACCCTTCTCAATAGTCACAAATAATATAAAATATCTTGGCGTGACTCTAACTAAGGAAGTGAAAGATCTGTATGATAAAAACTTCAAATCTCTGAAGGAAGAAATTAAGGAAGATCTCAGAAGATGGAAAGATCTCCCATGCTCATGGATTGGCAGGATCAATATTGTAAAAATGGCTATCTTGCCAAAAGCAATCTACAGATTCAATGCAATCCCCATCAAAATTCCAACTCAATTCTTCAATGAATTAGAAGGAGCAATTTGCAAAATTGTCTGGAATAACAAAAAACCTAGGATAGCAAAAAGTCTTCTCAAGGATAAAAGAACTTCTGGCGGAATCACCATGCCAGACCTAAAGCTTTACTACAGAGCAATTGTGATAAAAACTGCATGGTACTGGTATAGAGACAGACAAGTAGACCAATGGAATAGAATTGAAGACCCAGAAATGAACCCACACACCTATGGTCACTTGATCTTCGACAAGGGAGCTAAAACCATCCAGTGGAAGAAAGACAGCATTTTCAACAATTGGTGCTGGCACAACTCTTTGTTATCGTGTAGAAGAATGTGAATCGATCCATACTTATCTCCTTGTACTAAGGTCAAATCTAAGTGGATCAAGGAACTTCACATAAAACCAGAGACACTGAAATTTATAGAGGAGAAAGTGGGGAAAAGCCTTGAAGATATGGGCACAGGGGAAAAATTCCTGAACAGAACAGCAATGGCTTGTGCTGTAAGATCGAGAATTGACAAATGGGACCTAATGAAACTCCAAAGTTTCTGCAAGGCAAAAGACACTGTCAATAAGACAAAAAGACCACCAACAGATTGGGAAAGGATCTTACCTATCCTAAATCAGATAGGGGACTAATATCCAACATATATAAAGAACTCAAGAAGGTGGACTTCAGAAAATCAAATAACCCCATTAAAAATGGGGCTCAGAACTGAACATAGAATTCTCAACTGAGGAATACCGAATGGCAGAGAAGCACCTGAAAAAATGTTCAACATCCTTAATCATCAGGGAAATGCAAATCAAAACAACCCTGAGATTCCACCTCACACCAGTCAGAATGGCTAAGATCAAAAATTCAGGTGACAGCAGATGCTGGTGAGGATGTGGAGAAAGAGGAACACTCCTCCATTGTTGGTGGGAGTCCAGGCTTGTACAACCACTCTGGAAATCAGTCTGGCGGTTCCTCAGAAAATTGGACATAGTACTACCGGAGGATCCAGCAATACCTCTCCTGGGCATATATCCAGAAGATGCCCCAACTGGTAAGAAGGAAACATGCTCCACTATGTTCATAGCAGCCTTATTTATAATAGCCAGAAGCTGGAAAGAATCTAGATGCCCCTCAACAGAGGAATGGATACAGAAAATGTGGTATATCTACACAATGGAGTACTACTCGGCTATTAAAAAGAATGAATTTATGAAATTCCTAGCCAAATGGATGGACCTGGAGGGCATCATCCTGAGTGAGGTAACACATTCACAAAGAAACTCACACAATATGTACTCACTGATAAGTGGATATTAGCCCCAAACCTAGGATACCCAAGATATAAGATATAATTTGCTAAACACATGAAACTCAAGAAGAATGAAGACTGAAGTGTGGACACTATGCCCCTCCTTAGATTTGGGAACAAAACACCCTTGGAAGGAGTTACAGAGACAAAGTTTGGAACTGAGATGAAAGGATGGACCATGTAGAGACTGCCATATCCAGGGATCCACCCCATAATCAGCATCCAAACGCTGACACCATTGCATACACTAGCAAGATTTTATCGAAAGGACCCAGATGTAGCTGTCTCTTGTGAGACTATGCAGGGGCCTAGCAAACACAGAAGTGGATGCTCACAGTCAGCTAATGGATGGATCATAGGGCTCCCAATGGAGGAGCTAGAGAAAGTAGCCAAGGAGCTAAAGGGATCTGCAACCCTATAGGTGGAACAACATTATGAACTAACCAGTACCCCGGAGCTCTTGACTCTAGCTGCATATATATCAGAAGATGGCCTAGTCGGCCATCACTGGAAAGAGAGGCCCATTGGACTTGCAAACTTAATATGCCCCAATACAGGGGAACACCAGGGCCAAAAAGGCAGAGTGGGTGGGCAGGGGAGTGGGGGTGGGTGGATATGGGGGACTTTTGGTATAGCATTGGAAATGTAAATGAGCTAAATACCTAATAAAAAATGGAAAAAAAATAAATAAAATCAAACCCCAAAGGAAAAAAAAAAAAGAGTTTGTGTCTTTTAATTGGGAATTGAATGATCAAAGGTGGGATAGACACCCCCAATTAATATTTACCATAAGAATAAACAGTGCCAATGGTTCTAAATCTTTTTGAATATACTAAACTTCACTGGATTGTAAACTTGAAAAGGATCGGTCCTATGGCAAGTCAATAACATAGCAGCAATAAAAATACATAATATCAATGCATTCAAATTAGAAAGAACCCGAGTTCTTACAATTCTGAAGGTCTTATGAGTTTTTTTGGAATTGAAGACAAATATTGACATTTAAATACTATGTAGAAATATTGCTACCTTCTTATCTCATATTAACTTATAATCCCCCAAAGACCAGTAAGATTTTTGAGCACATGGAACAATTGAGGTTCCCAAAACAAAAGCAGTGCTGCTGAAATGAGGCAGAGATATAAGAACTCTATATCACACATGAGAAGCAAGGGAAACTAGCTGTGTTAGAAGTGGAAAAGGAGACTAAAGGGAGTGGAAAACAACCACAAATTTAAGAAAAAATGTAAAGGACTAGATTAGAAAACAATGTTAAATTCCATCAAAATTTGTCCCTGATATAATAATTACTCCTCAGCAAGACATCTACCTACAAAAAAATTTTAAGAAGCAGTATTTTAAAATATTTTTGCTATAATCCTCTTTGTGTTTTACGCACATCACAGCACACATGGATGTTCTTTGTATTTTTATATTTTCTAATATTGTCTCAAGTCCTAAAAACAGATCTTTAACCTCAGGTACATTAGTATTGTAGGATAATTATGGAGCTGTAAAAAATAATGGGACCCTTTCCTAGGACCATGGCTTCAGGCAGAAGTCAACCCAAAACAGATGCCACTCACATGGAGCCAAATGGGGAGACCCAGGCAAGGAGTGAGCCTAAGATGACAACTGATCTGGGACCATGGGACACAGACAGGGACATAGCCTGAGAAGGATATCAGTCCAGCACTGCACAAACCTGGGGGGGGGGGTAAGATAGACCATGCCCTAGATGACCCCTGCCTGGTACCATAATGCATAGATGGGGAATAGCCCTACTGAGACTATTCCTGAGATAATCCTGAAACCCAGACACACTGGAAGCCACAAACAGGAGCAAGTGAGTGGTGGAGGAATAGAAGATAAAGAGAAACAGATGGATGTGGTAACCATGAAGAGAGGCAGAACTAGAAACTCGAGGGCAGTGAAGAACAGCCTGACATGAGTAGCTGGTGATGCCTCCTTGGACTATAGTGGGATCCTGGACTGTGTGGAAACTCGGGCCACAGCACGGTCCATGACCCTGTATTAACAGGGGTTTGTTGCCACTAAAGAACAGGCATATATTTCTAGTATGGGCTACTGCCTGGGGTTATATTGATGTCTGATGGCTATGAAGAACTGATTCCACCCCTTGCCTGGGCATTGTGGGAGAGCTGGCCCCGGGGGCATGAAGCAGGAGAGCTAACTCTGCCCTTAACCTGCTACAGTATGCAGGATGCCTGCACATTACCAAGGAAGGACAGTAGAGGTGACGCTGCTTGTGGGAGTTGCACATAAGCTGACCCCAAATGTGTAAGCATGGGAGAACAGGCCTTGCCTCTAGTCTGCTATGAAGTGGGTTAGATGAGGGAGAGATCCCCTCCCTTTTGCCCTTGACACTTGCAGTGAATTGGAAGCTGACACTTATGTCATGAGAATGAGAGAGCTGTTCCTGTCCCTCACCTGCTGCAGACTCAGGAGAGCAGGCCCTGCTCCTCATTTGGCAGCTCAAGAGAGCTGACCCTGGTGTCACGGGCATTGGTGAGATGGCCTTGAGGGTGTGAGCATTGAAGAGCTGCAACCGGTTGACCATGTGGTAGCAGCGAGGGAGAGATGCCCTCCCCAAATCTCACCCTTTGCCTTCTATGACAGGTGGGAGAGATGGTCCCACGGACATAGAGCAATAGAACTTGCCCTATCCCTCACCTGCTGCAGCACTTGGGGGAGTAAAGAGCAGCCCTGCAAACCAGTGTAGAGTTGAGCCCTGGACATGGGGGTTCCCAGTGAGTGAGCCCCAAGGGCACGAGTACCAGAAAGCAAGCCCTGCCTCTAGTCTGTTCTGTTGTGGCTTGGAAGAAGAAGGGATGCCCTCCTTCCCTCCCTCATCCCTTGCCACCTATGGTAGGTGGAGAGATGGAACCAGGATCGTGAAAGTGGGAGAACTGGCTCTGTCCCTCACCAGCTGCACAGTACTTCACCAAGGTAGCATGGGAGAGCTGGCCCTGGTTGCAAAGATTGCAGATAAGTGGCCCCAAGGACATGAGAGCAAGAAACCTGGCTCTGTCACCTGATGGATGAGGCACATGATGGGCTAGCCAGGGTAAGGTAAGAGAATTTGCCTTGGTGATGTTGGTATGGGAGAACTAGTAGGATGTCCAACTCAGATATATCTCAAGCCCAGATCCAGGGCTTTGATTTGGCCCAACCCCAACATCTACCCCATCTATGAACTGCTGGGGTGTGTGAAAAGGCAGGTCTTACAGATCCCAAGCAGCAGAATCATCATCACACAGGCAACAATAGAGTATCAGAAAGAAGTCCCAATGATACTATAAATATTGTAGCAGAAGCCAGAAGCCTCAAACTAGACCAAGAATTCATTGCAATGAACATTTGCAAGCAAAGAAATGTAGACAAAGGCTGTACTGTCTACATACACACTCTGACATACTACAGCTTCTACATTAGGACTTTTTTCTCTTTAGTTAGGGGAGATTGAAGGGTGGATTGGGGTTCATGATGTGAAATTTACAAAGAACCAATAAAAATTTTTAAATGTAATGTAAGGGAAAATAATTATAGTAGAAGACTGTGTCTTCTGTAGCTATAAAGGTTAGAAGCTTACCAGACACTTCATATGAATCTCACTGAGCTGCTAATTTATACCAAACCTGCATTGACATGCAGTGGGATATCTATGACTCTTTAGGTCTTGTCTATGTAATACTAAGAAAGCTGAAATTGGTTATCTTAGTATAATATAAATTGTAACACAAAGTCACTGTCCTTGGCATGTTTATGAGTGTTTACACAGCAAGAAAACTAACTTTCTTGCTTTTTCTTATGATGTGGTTACACAGTAGAAGTCAATAAAATTTAATCCTAGGGGAGGGAACATCATCCTGGGGTGAAAAGGAGCTGTCATTGTTTATGATCACAGGTCATTGTGGTCCTAGGTGGACAAAATCCCTACTCTCTCTCTCTTTCTCTCTCTCTCTCTCTCTCTCTCTCTCTCTCTCTATATATATATATATATATATATATATATATATATATATATATATATTCACACCATGGTGCACTTGTATAAGACAGAGGCAAACCAGTAGAAGTTGGTTCTATCTCCTACCATTTGAGGCATGTGGATTAAATACAGGTTACTAAGCTTAAAACAAGCACCTTTACCCTCTGAGCCATTTTGGCAACTTTCTTTCTCCCTTGTTTCTTTCACATTTGTTTTTTCTCTTTCTCCTTATCTTCTTCTTGTTTGTTCTTTTTTGTCAACCCATTATCCCTAAGTCACTCAATAATGTAACTACTTAGAATACTTTGCTGAAGCAGGCAGTGGTGGCACACACCTTTAATCCCAGCACTTGGGAGGCAGAGGCAGGTGGATTTCTGAGTTCGAGGCCAGCCTGGTCTACAGAGTGAGTACCAGGACAGCCAGAGCTACACAGAGAAACCCTTTTTTGAAAAACAAAAACAAAAACAAAACAAAACAAAAACAAGAATACTTTGCTGAGTGTGTCATTGCCATTATCTGAGTATCTCCTAAAAACTAAAACACATAGACTAGACCTGAATACAATAATCATCACTGTTTGTAAACTCACTGTATCATTCAATACCCCTCTTTGCACAAGTGTGTTCTAATCTTGTTGTGCTAGGTTGTGTGAACAGTTGTGCTAGTGAGAATTTGATATGGCATTAGGGTTCCCTATGAACTGAATTTTCTACTTTACATAATTTTAATAAATTTAATTATTTATATAAACCTAATGGTGGACATCATGAGGTTGTCATTTTCTTTTTACCTTAAATATTTCCATTATTCGCTATCTGGTATGCATTGTCAACTCACAGGATTATTAGAGTTGTTTCCAATTGTGGTATAACTAAGTGATATAGTACAAGGAAAAGAAGAAAAGAAAAGAGAAGAGAAGAGGAGAGGAGAGGAGAGGAGAGGAGAGGAGAGGAGAGGAGAGGAGAGGAGAAGAGAAGAGAAGAGAAGAGAAGAGAAGAGAAGAGAAGAGAAGAGAAGAGAAGAGAAGAGAAGAGAAGAGAAGAGAAGAGAAGAGAAGAGAAGAGAAGAGAAAAAGAAAAGAAAAGAAAAGAAAAGAAAAGAAAAGAAAAGAAAAGAAAAGAAAAGAAAAGAAAAGAAAAGAAAAATCTTCACACAAAATAACAGACATGACTCATCATACAGGGAAAAATAGTTACTTAAGCTCTCTCTAGCCTTTCAGCTCTATTTTGAAATGGGAACATAAATGTTTCCAGTCACTAGTAAATTCAGTTTATATGTGTCATAGGCAAGCTTATTGCTTGTGATATTTTAAAGATAAAGGTTCAACTAAGTAAGACTGATCCTAGAACATATGGATGAAATCATTAAAATAGCAGGATTCATGGAGACCAACTATAGAGATCAATTCCACATTTAGACTGACTTGGAGGATTAGCCCTGAATAAACAGTTTGTGGACTCAGCATGGTCAGATTTTATTCATTGTATCTTTGATTGAAAATGTTTCAGATAATCTTAGGAATCCTGTAAATTCAAAGATAGAGAAATCATAAGCTGAGTGGAGAAATCCTGCTGCTGGCTGATTATCTGGGAAGAGTATATATTTTATGATGTCATCATTGTCATGTATTTTACTCAGTGCACAATCTTCAAAACCCCGACCTCATCAATCTAAAGGCTAGAGAAAGTACAAAAGTACAGACATAAACTCTCTGAAAATCTTTCCATGTCAGAAATCATAAAAACAACTTTTTGTTTATTTTGGTTTGGTTTTGGGTTTTTTGATATTTTGTTTATTACATTTCAAATGTTATCCCCTTTCCCAATTTCCCCTCTGCAAATCTCCTATCCTATGTCCCCTTACCCTGTTTCTATGAGGGTGCTCCCCCACCTACCTACCCACTCCCACCTCACCACCCTAGCATTCCTCTACACTGGGGCATCAAGCCTTCACCAGACCAAGGGCCTCACCTCCCATTGATGCCAGATAGGGCCCCTACAGCTCCTTCAGTCCTTCCCCTAACTCCTCAGTGGGGGTCCCTGTACAGATGTGGAGGCTCATAGTCTGATGGTTGGCTGTGAGCCTCCACACCTGTATTGGTGAGGATCTGGTAGAGCCGCTCAGGCAACAGCTGTATCAGGTTCCTGTCAGCAAACACTTCTTGGCATCAACAAGATGGGTTGCTGGGTTTGCTGTCTGCATGTAGGATGGATCCCCAGATGGGGCAGTCTATAGATGGACTTTCCTTCAGTCTCTGCTCCACACTTCTGCCTCCCTATTTCCTCCTGTGAGTAATTTGTTCCCCCTTCTAAGAAGGACAGAAGCAATCACACTTCGGTCTTTCTTCTTAAGCTTCATGTGCTCTGTGAATTGTATCTTGGGTATTCTGAGCTTTTAGGTAATATCCACTTATCAGTGAGTGCATACCCTGTGTATATTTTTGCAATTGTATTACCTCACTCAAGATGATATTTTGTAGATCCATTCATTTGCCTGAGAATTTCACAAAGTCATTGTTTTTAATAGCTGAGTAGTATTCCATTGTGCAAATGTACCACATTTTCTGTATTGTTTTATGAGAAAGAACTTAAAGTTGTGTGAGTAGAGAGAGAGAGGATCTGAAAAGACTTAGGGTGGGGGAAGAATATGATCAAAGTATATTTAAATTTTTAAATTGTTTCAAATAATAAAAATATAATTAGAAAAACAAGTAGACAAGGAAAGAACTGAACATGTCTTTCACTAGTACAATGCTTGCTGTATTGGCATAAGACCGTGGTTTGAATCCCACCTGGATATAGCATGTGCTTTTATTCTACTGCTGAGTAGTGGGAAAAGGTGAATCCCTCAAGCTCATTTGTGAGTATCAAGTTTAGTGAGAGACTCTGTTTCAAATCATAAGGTAGAAAGTGAAAAGGAAGATGTTCTCTTATAATAAGCAATGTATTACTTTATAAGTACATTAAAGTAATATATAAATATTACTGACAATATAAAATTATAATTAATACCAATACTTAGTAATCACATATGGCATGTATTTGTTTTAACTGAATATATATTAATGTATCATACCATGCTTTAGGAAATATGATACTTTTTTTAAAACATAGCCTTTTGATATATATTTTTATTTTATGCTAAAATAAGTAATTAATTTAAATTGATTTGAAGTTCTCAGTGGTATGCCAAGCACTTCAGTGGTCATTGGCAACATTTAGTCTGAGATTTTCTTTTTCACCATTGATTCTTATGATTGTAGTAGACTAAATTATGATATGCACTGCAGAATATTTGATCATACTGTGAACCCCAAGATGGTGTTGTTTCTGGAAAAGAACTGTTTTTACTTGTGATATAGCGCATACCTTAGGACACACCTTTTATCTCTCTGGCTGGAATACAGACATACTCTTAATGCATACCTTTAATCACAAACAATGAAGTTGAATTTAGTTTGTAGAAGGAATCACCCAGGTTTCAAAGTGATGTCTGAGTGACAGGCAAAGTGATATATCATAGAAAGATTTGACAGAATAGGATGTACCCATTTCTCAGAGAGAGTAAAAGGAAGTTACTAAAGAGGTGGGGCACGGTGTGGGGAGAGGAAGGAAGCAGCTTTACTGGGGCAGTTTTACAGAGACAGGTTGAAGAAAGAACAAGCTAGACATAGGTCAAGACAGAAGGAGCCAGAGAAGGAGAAGGAGCCAGAAGATAAGAACATATTGCCAAAGTTAGTATGAGGCCAATTCAGTTAGTATGAGAGCAATTCAGGTGAGTCCAAGACAGGGAAGCCTGATTTAATCAGTCAGATTGAAGAGGAGTTTGAACCAGAACAACTGAGTGAGGCAGCCATCCAGAGCTCAGGAAAAAAAAAAAAAAAAACTAGAAAGGGTGAGCCTACTCAGCAGCAAGTCTCAGAAGCTGAAAACATTCTAGGCCTACATAACATTGCACAAAGGTTAGAAGCTTCCAGGGCTAGGCTTATATTAGGAGATGGAGGCAGTGAACCGCCAAGGTGACAATTATATGAGGAGAACAAAAAATAATTTTACATGGATGAGCATTGGAGTAGGTAAGAACTTATATTTTGAACCTCATCACTTAAGAATTTTGAAGGGAAAATGTAAAATATATATGAATTATACAGATGACTGGTATTTTCCTCGGGGGATCAATATCTTCCTTACTGGTGGCTGTTAGAAATAATCACAAAAATGCAGTGGCTTGAAATGTCAGCCATTGATCATTGCTGAGTTCTATGAGTCAGTTAGTAGTAACCTAGCTGCTGGTTTTGTGTCAGAATCTAGTAAGAAGCTATGCTTTGACACGGACTAGGGCTGCATTTACAAAAAGAAAGCCTGAATGAAGCTGGAGGTTCCACTTCCAATGTGGTTTATGCTAGGCAGTGTTATACTGGAGCCAGCTGTGGACTTGGAGAGCACAGCTTTTATTCTTACAGTCTCTATGTGCGGCTCCTTCAGCAGCTGCCAGGAACATGAATGTCTCCAAGAATAGTGGTCCAAAAACCTAAGGAAGTAGTTGTAAGGCCTTCTCTGTGCTAACCTCTATATAATTCGTCAGGATGACACCTTGTTCCATTTGCCACTCATACAAAACTGTTCATTAAAGGTGAAGAACAAGAATCTCAAAAGAGAGAGTGTCAAGGTGGCCAGCAGTTCTGATGGGTGTGTCAGAATCTCAGAGTTGCTTTGATTTGCATTTCTTTGATGGCTAAGGACGTTGAGCATTTCTATAAATGTCTCTCAGCCATTAGAGATTCCTCTATTGAGAATTCTCTGTTTGGCTCGGTAGCCCATTTTAACTGGGTTATTTCAGTTGTTGGTGTCTAACTTTTTGAGTTCTTTATATGCTTTGAATATCAACCCTCTGTCAAATGTTGGGTTGGTGAAGTTTTTCCCATTCTTTAGGCAGTCATTTTGACCTATTTATGGTGTCCTTAAGCTTACAGAATATTTTCAGTTTCATGAGGTCCCATTTATTAATTGTTGATCTTAGTGTCTGTTCAACATTCTATTATAATATATTCTATTATATTTAGTGTGTCTGGTTTTAGATTGAGGTCTTTGATACACTTGGACTTGAGTTGTGTTCAGGGTGATAAATATGTATCTTTTTGCATTCTTCCCCATGCAGACATCCAGTTAGGCCAGGACCATTTGTGTAGGATGCTCTTCCTTTTTCACTATGTGTTCTTTGGCTTCTTTGTTAAAAATCAAGAATTCATAGATGTGGACATATTTCTAGACCTTCAGTTTAATTCCATTGATCAACCTATCTGTTTTTATACCAATACCATGAATATTAAATTACTATTTCTCTGTAATATGGTTTGGAGTCAGGGATGGTGCTACCTCCAAAAGTTTTTTTTTATTGTACAGGATTGCTCTAGTTATGCTAAGTTTTTTTGTTTTCTCATATGAAGTTGAGAATTGCTCTTTCAAGGTCTGTAAAAAAATAATATGTAGGAAATTATGTGATTAGAATTGCATTAAATCCAAAGTTTGCTTTTGGTAAGTTGGCCATTTTTGCAATTTCAATCCTGCCAATCCTGGATATGTAAAGAATAGTGATACCCAGGGTCCCCCTGCCTCCTCAGAGGAGAAAGGGAGAGGAAACTCCAAGATCTGGGGACTGGGAGGAGAAGAGGTCTGATATTGAGAGGTAGCATTAATTAATTAATAAATTAATTAATTAAAATGATTCTCAGCAGATATGGGCAATTGCTGCCTGTTGTGTAAATCTGAGTTCCATCCCTGAACTGAGAGCAGGACCCCACTGTTGAGGACAACATCTACAAAATCATGGAACATGGACTAAGCTGATGCCTACATGGAGCCTTCATTCCTAAGTTCTAGTGTCTTTGTTGTGGACAGGAATTCTGCAGACTACACAAAGAGAATATGAACCTTAACCCAACCACAAAACCTTTGACCTATAATCTGTCCTATCTGCAAGATATGCTAGAGCAATGGTAGCATAGAACTTGTGGAAGTGTCCAATCAACAATTGGTTTGGTGACCCAAAACCAGAAATTAGATAGCTCAGAGTCTTAAGGTAAAATAAAACCTTCTGTACAAAAACAAATAAAATGTATCAATAAAATAACTCTTAATGACATTGTGCTATACTCATAAGTTAGTGACTCATTCATTCATCATCAGAGAAGACTCCTCCTACAGCAGAAGAGAACAGGTATAGGAAACCACAGCCAAAAATTGGGCAGAGAGAAATGGAGGAGAGAGGGAAAGGGAGAGAGGAAGACAGGGAGAGAGAGAGAGAGAGAGAGAGAGAGAGAGAGAGAGAGAGAGAGAGAGAGAGAGAGAGTTAGGAATACACTGTTCTAGATGGGATTTCTCTATCAAATCCCTGCCCTCAAATCTCAGGGAATTCCAAGGGAGGGGGGCAGAAAGAATTTAAGAGCCAAAGGGTATGGAGGATATCAGGGGAACAAGGGACTCTGAATCAACTGAGCGAGGGCTCATATGAATTCACAGAGACTGAAACAAGAAGCAAAGGGCAGACTTGGGTTTGCTCCAGGGGGTTACATCTAGAAGCTTACTTTGAGTATAAGAAGAGAGTTTAAACTTGGATTTCTAAACATTATTAAAACCACTAAGATTGAGGGCTAAAGGAGGCCTGTAGCAATAGGGGAGGGGGATCTGGCAATAGCCACTAGAAAGTCCCAGATGCCAGGGATCCAAGAGGTTCCCAGGACCCAACAGAGAGGACATTAGTCAAAATACATAACAAATGGGATGTAGAACCTGTAGAGACTATATCCAGTGAATAAGCATGGCCCCCTGTTGAGAGATGGGGTCACCCACCCACCTCTAAAATATTAATCCAGAATTCCTCCTGTCAAAAGGAAATGCAGGAAGAAAGAGTGGAGCAGAAACTGAAGGAAAGGACATCCAAAGATCAATTCATCTAGGGATCCATCCCATCTGCAGACACCAAACCCAGACACTATTGCTGATGCCAAGAAGTGCTTGCTGGCAGGAGCCTGATATAATTGTCCCCTAAGAGTCTCTGCCAGTGCCTGACCAATACAGATGTGGAGGCTCACAGCCATCCATCAGACTGAGCAGTTAGGTCAAGTACTGAAGAAGCTGACAGAGTTGGCAACCTCATAAGAAGAGCAACAATATCAACCAACCAGAGCCCTCCCCACCCCTGAGCTCCCAGGGACTAACTAGCTATCAGTCAAAGGTACTGGCTTCAAGATAGATCACTGGGTATAGATCCCTCAACAACCATGGATATCTGGAAACTTCTAAGTACCTGAAGTTCTCCTTAAAATCCAGCTTCTTAAGATGGGACAAATACTACCAACTTTACAGAGCAACTAAGTAAATACATAAAGAACATATATCAAAAATCAATGAGATGTTCAATAAATGGAAGCCTCAGTCCCACTTGGGAGGGAGAAGAAAGCAATCACAGGAGGGAAGGGAGGGAGGGACCTGGGTGAGAAAAGGGACAGGGAGGAGAAGAGGGGAACATGATCAGGTATTGGGTGGGTGGGGGGAACAGGACTGAAGCCCTCAGGGCCAGCAGAAAGAAGGGAAACATGCAACTTGGGAAGGTAGGAGGTTGGGAGGACCCTCCAGAATATACCAGAGACCTAGAAGGTGGGAGACACTCAGGACTCAAAGGACAGGAACTTAGATGAAATGCCCCACTGTGGGGAGAGGGATCTTTGAGAGTCTACCTTCATCAGAAAGACAAGGCATCAAGTGAGGGATGGGGTTGCCATCCCACAGACAAAAACTCTGACCCATAGTTGTTCCTGACTAAAAGAACTGCAGGAACAAAAATGGAGAAGAGCCTGAGGAAAAGGAAGTCCAGTGACAGGCACAAATTGGGATCCAGCTCAAGAGGAGGCCCCAAGGCCTGACACTATTACTGAGGCTATGATGTGCTCACAAATGGGGCCTATCATGACTGCCCTCTGAAAGACCCAACAAGCAGGTAAAAGAATCAGATGCAAATATTTATACCCAACCAATCAACAGAAGCTGCTGACCCCTTTGGTTGAACTAGGGGAAAAACTGGAAGAAGCTCAGGAGGAGGGAGAACCTGTAGAAGGACCAGCAGTCTCAATTAACCTGGAACCTGAGATCTCTCAGACACTGGGATACCAACCAGGCAACATACACCAGCTGATAAGAGGCCCCCAACCCATCTACAGCAGAAGACTACCGGGTTTAGACTTATTCATAAAAGATGCACTTAACTCTCAAGAGACTGGAGGCCCCATATTATGGGGAGTTCTGGTGGGGTGGGTGGGGTGGAGTGGGGGGGTGGGGACATTCTCTTGGAGACAGGGGTTAGTGGAGGAAGTATGGGTTGTGAAACAGAGTATGGATCAGGAGGGGGATAAAATCTGGACTATTAAAAAAAAGATTAAATAATTTTTTTAAAAAGGAAAAAATAGTGATTTGGATTTGGATTTTTTAAATTACATTAGTTATAATACACAAATAGAGATTTATTCAATGAATAGCTTATTTTACATTAAGTTATGATCACTGGGAGTTGGAGAATGGTCACCATTTTTCTGGGAACTTTACCTTGTTCTGATCACCACTTATGATTAATGAAGTGCTGTTGGAAGCAGGTGCTGTCATCAACTTTAGATGAGAGCCCTGAAGTTAGCACTTCTCAACTGAAAGACCCAAGCAGTAAGCATATGTCCTTTCTTGTTTCTAGTATTCCATCCTTATTGTTTTGTCCAGTCATTTTACTAGATTTTGTTTTAGCTACTATTTACTACATTCAATCCATTGTATTTCTTGCCTATGCATCCTAGCAGTACATCTGGGCAGAGAGAAGAATATAGCATGCCAGTCGAGTTGTAAGCATTACATGTGATTACTGAATAAATGTTCAGATATAATTGCTTTTCAGATTATACACAATGATGATACTTACTTTTCAGGATTATCAAGAAACCTGTCTCTAAATCTTTTCTGAAACAAACATAGATGATGTTTTATGAAAGAACCACTTGCTTGTAAGGCATCAGTAATGCAAAATGCTCCATGCAATGGATGTGAATATGAGAGCAATGGTTTCAATTTTTTCATCAGAATTTGGTGAAAGTGTTGAATTTATAAAAATAAGTCTTTGAAACTGGTTAAAATCCAAAAATGCAAATGGTAAAAGATATCTGATTATTCAATATATATGCCCATAAAGCCATATACACCATCACCATGTTACAGAATTAAGGGCAAGTTCATGTTGAGTTTCTCTCACTACATGCAGGTAGAGTTATTTTTGGAAATCAAGCTTCTATGATTAGTTTCATTTTACTAAAAATAATAAATTGTGCACTTACATATTGACAATGTCATCCCAGTTTAAAATAAAAAAAGAACAACAACAACAGCAACCATTATGTTTCCATCGTGGCAAAATAGGACTTCTAGAAATTATCTAAAGACATATGATGTGGAGTTAACTTATTTTATTGCTGTGGTCACAGGTCAAATCCACAATCTTTTTACAGAAGTAAAAGTTCTTGACTCAAAAGGCAATGCAATGAAGGAAAGGTAAGGCAGAGACTGAAGTCACAGTGCTGATGAGAGCTCAAAACATGGAGAAAACAGCGACAGCCAAGCATCACAAATGTCTTTAATACCGTCCCCCTCCAAAAGAAAGAAAGAAAGAAAGAAAGAAAGAAAGAAAGAAAGAAAGAAAGGAAGGAAGGAAGGAAGGAAGGAAGGAAGGAAGGAAGGAAGAAAGAAAGAAAGAAAGAAAGAAAGAAAGAAAGAAAGAAAGAAAGAAAGAAAGAAAGAAAGAAAGAAAGAGAAGGGAGGGAGGGAGGGAGGGAGGGAGGGAGGGAGGGAGGGAGGAAGGAAGGAAGGAAGGAAGGAAGGAAGGAAGGAAGGAAGGAAGGAAGGAAAAGAGAGAGAGAGGGAGGGAGGAAGGGTTGGGGAGGGGAGGGTTGGGGGGTTGGGGAGGGGAGGGGAGGAGAGGTGAGGAAAGGAGAGGAGAGAGAGGAAAGGAGAGGAGAGGAGAGGAGAGGAGAGGAGAGGAGAGGAGAGGAGAGGAGAGGAGAGGAGAGGAGAGGAGAGGAGAGGAGAGGAGAGGAGAGAAATAATTTTCTCCTGAAGCATCCTAAAATGACCACAGCTTAACAGTAGTATCATGGCTTGAGACTGTTTATCTCCAGAAGTTCAACAAATAAATGAGTTATTTTAAGCCATTGAACTGTGAAAACATTTGCAGCATATAGAATACTCTCACTCCTGCTATTCCCAACACAATCACTGCTCTCAAATGGGTGATGAAATCCTTCCCATATTGCTTGATCCCTTCCTGGGACTTTATGCAATCATTTCTATGTTATGGGGATCTTTCCCCAGATACCTTTTTGTCTCTCTAGATTGTCCTCTGGAGTAATAGGGCATAACTATTTGGCTGACTGGATAAGGCAAAGGCAAGGTGCTTGTTAGACACAGAAGTCTGCTGTGTAGGTATAGCTTAATTCAACTGCATTATTTTTTTACTTCACATTTCTCTGATGTTGAAGCCTCAAAATTCTATAAAGATAATGATCAAAACTATCACAAAAGCTAAAGTAAAAATAAAGACCATCCATTCCTTCAAAAAACTTTCACAAATATCATGACCATGTCTCTTCAATCTCAGCTTAAGGAAATAACTTCCAAAAGTATTTTTAGCATACATGTGTTAGCTCCTCATTTAGAAACATTAGAGACTTCTCTGGCTGGTCTGATGGAAACAGATTAATGGCTGCTACTGCAGCATAAATCAGAGGTAAATGAGAGGTAGAGAACTCTGAAAAGTCACTGCTAATATTTTTTAGAGAGTGTAGTAGTTACTTGTATTGTTGTTGTGACAGAAACTCAACAAACTCAAGTAACTTAAGGAAGGAAGCATTTATTTTGGGATTGTTTGAGAGTACAGCCTTTCATGGCAAAGTGGGTGTGGCACAGGAGCGAGAAGTGCCTTCTCATGGTCAGTACAGGAGATGAATGAATAAATGGTAGTGCTCATTTTGTTTTGTATTTGTTTCTTCAAGAGGCTACTCCATTGAATGGCACTGCCTATCTCAACCAACCAAATCTAGAAACTCCTTCACAAATATTTCCAGAGGTTCCTCTCCTTGCCATGTTTTCTTGCCATGTTGACAATAAATATTAACCCTCAGAGAATGGTGGAGTTTCAAAACAGTAAATAAGCACAAAAGTAATCAGAACTACCAAAAACGTAACCATCATGGTGTGACCGGTCATGTTGGGAGTAATAGCCACAATGATGGCTTGGAGCCAACAACAAGGAAAACAAGTCAAATACCGTAGCCTGACCTTACAACACAAAGCAGAAGGAATAAAGTTGGCTGCGGTTAAAGTAGAAAGCTAAACTTCCAAAATTAGAATGTCTAAGTGGAATCTAAGAGCTAACACCATATTTCTCCTCTTTCTGGAGCTCATATGATGTCCATATTCACTGCAGCAATAGTAACAATAGCATTTCTTGTAGCTAAGCATATATGGTTTGTAATCTTGCCTTTTGGCGTTCAATCAAATATTTTCTAGTTCACTGATTTTTTTTTTAGAAAAATAGTTTTGTAAAGTCTTCTATATTGCAGAATAAACTGTTACTGTGAACAAAGATAGTATGCATATTGTACATATATTACTGGATTCAGTGATAATCATAACCCTGTTGAGAAAACTTGGGTTTGTGCACATTTAGTTGCTTGACAAACCCTTGGCCAATCATAAGCAGAAGCAAATTCAACACAGGCCAAGTGACATTTTATTCCCACTCTTTTAATACCTCCACACATCAGGCATGTGTCATTTTGCACATTTTCTAAAAGGAAGATCCTGGACCAAGTAGCTATGAAAAACTTTGCCCAATGTCATAAGATCAGTGTGCCAGATGAATAATCAAGACATCCTTGTTTCTACTATTCTATTATTGTTTTAACTTGATGGGGGAAAATCCATGTTCCTTAATCACTTAAATTCATAAAATCTTTAAAGAAAATTATAACAGAAAGTGTGTTTACTAATTAAAAAAATCTTTTTACTTAAACTTCTACTGTACAATGGTCATTAGAAAGTTCATCAATTCCTAGGAGGATTTATTCACAAACAAACTGAGTAATTAGAGACCTCTCCATGAGTCCATTCAGCCCATTTCTTCTTGATGACGGATGTAATGCCAATATTGTGAAACTGCTTAGTCCCATTTCATTACTCCTATTGCCCAAATGCACATTAAATCGCAGTATAAGATGTTAGGCCCATCTGAATCACCTACCACACACTAATGCTCGGCACTGAGGTGAAACCAAGTACAGTAAAATTAAAATGTGTCCTGAAGCCTAAGGCAAAGAAGCAAAACCTCGGGGGGGGGGGTGTGGATTGGAACGTTCAATATGTTCTTCCCTGTTACGTTACCAGTCTCCCTTAAGGATAGGGACTTTATTTTTTTTTCCATTTTTTTTTATTAGGTATTTAGCTCATTTACATTTCCAATGCTATACCAAAAGTCCCCCTTACCCACCCACCCCCACTCCCCTGCCCACCCACTCCCCCCCTTTGGCCCTGGCGTTCCCCTGTACCGGGGCACACAAAGTCTGCGTGTCCAATGGGCCTCTCTTTCCAGTGATGGCCGACTAGGCCATCTTTTGATACATATGCAGCTAGAGTCAAGAGCTCAGGGGTACTGGTTAGTTCATAATGTTGTTCCACCTATAGGGTTGAAGATCCCTTTAGCTCCTTGGGTACTTTCTCTAGCTCCTCCATTGGGAGCCCTGTGATCCATTCATTAGCTGACTGTGAGCATCCACTTCTGTGTTTGCTAGGCCCCGGCATAGTCTCACAAGAGACAGCTACATCTGGGTCCTTTCAGTAAAATCTTGCTAGTGTATGCAATGGTGTCAGCATTTGGAAGCTGATTATGGGGTGGATCCCTGGATATGGCAGTCTCTACATGGTCCATCCTTTCATCTCAGCTCCATACTTTGTTTCTGTAACTCCTTCCATGGGTGTTTTGTTCCCACTTCTAAGGAGGGGCATAGTGTCCACACTTCAGTCTTCATTTTTCTTGAGTTTCATGTGTTTAGGAAATTGTATCTTATATCGTGGGTATCCTAGGTTTTGGGCTAGTATCCACTTATCAGTGAGTACATATTGTGTGAGTTCCTTTGTGATTGTGTTACCTCACTCAGGATGATGCTCTCCAGGTCCATCCATTTGGCTAGGAATTTCATAAATTCATTCTTTTTAATAGCTGAGTAGTACTCCATTGTGTAGATGTACCACATTTTCTGTATCCATTCCTCTGTTGAGGGGCATCTGGGTTCTTTCCAGTTTCTGGCTATTATAAATAAGGCTGCTATGAACATAGTGGAGCATGTGTCCTTCTTACCAGTTGGGGCTTCTTCTGGATATATGCCCAGGAGAGGTATTGCTGGATCCTCCGGTAGTACTATGTCCAATTTTCTGAGGAACCGCCAGACTGATTTCCAGAGTGGTTGTACAAGCCTGCAATCCCACCAACAATGGAGGAGTGTTCCTCTTTCTCCACATCCTCGCCAGCATCTGCTGTCACCTGAATTTTTGATCTTAGCCATTCTCACTGGTGTGAGGTGGAATCTCAGGGTTGTTTTGATTTGCATTTCCCTGATGATTAAGGATGTTGAACATTTTTTCAGGTGCTTCTCTGCCATTCGGTATTCCTCAGGTGAGAATTCTTTGTTCAGTTCTGAGCCCCATTTTTTAAGGGGGTTATTTGATTTTCTGAGGTCCACCTTCTTGAGTTCTTTATATATGTTGGATATTAGTCCCCTATCTGATTTAGGATAGGTAAAGATCCTTTCCCAGTCTGTTGGTGGTCTTTTTGTCTTATAGACAGTGTCTTTTGCCTTGCAGAAACTTTGGAGTTTCATTAGGTCCCATTTGTCAATTCTCGATCTTACAGCACAAGCCATTGCTGTTCTGTTCAGGAATTTTTCCCCTGTGCCCATATCTTCAAGGCTTTTCCCCACTTTCTCCTCTGTAAGTTTCAGTGTCTCTGGTTTTATGTGAAGTTCCTTGATCCACTTAGATTTGACCTTAGTACAAGGAGATAAGTATGGATCGATTCGCATTCTTCTACATGATAACAACCAGTTGTGCCAGCACCAATTGTTGAAAATGCTGTCTTTCTTCCACTGGATGGTTTTGGCTCCCTTGTCGAAGATCAAGTGACCATAGGTGTGTGGGTTCATTTCTGGGTCTTCAATTCTATTCCATTGGTCCACTTGTCTGTCTCTATACCAGTACCATGCAGTTTTTATCACAATTGCTCTGTAGTAAAGCTTTAGGTCAG
Source organism: Mus musculus (assembly GCF_000001635.26). Taxonomy (NCBI): domain Eukaryota; kingdom Metazoa; phylum Chordata; class Mammalia; order Rodentia; family Muridae; genus Mus; species Mus musculus. The sequence goes on along the minus strand of NC_000070.6, from coordinate 70,847,664 downwards.
GCATGGTGATTCCACCAGAGGTTCTTTTATCCTTGAGAAGAGTTTTTGCTATCCTCGGTTTTTTGTTATTCCAGATGAATTTGCAAATTGCTCCTTCTAATTCGTTGAAGAATTGAGTTGGAATTTTAATGGGGATTGCATTGAATCTGTAGATTGCTTTTGGCAAGATAGCCATTTTTACAATGTTGGTCCTGCCAATCCATGAGCATGGGAGATCTTTCCATCTTCTGAGATCTTCTTTAATTTCTTTCTTCAGGGACTTGAAGTTTTTATCATACAGATCTTTCACTTCCTTCGTTAGAGTCACGCCGAGATATTTTATATTATTTGTGGCTATTGAGAAGGGTGTTGTTTCCCTAATTTCTTTCTCAGCCTGTTTATTCTTTGTGTAGAGAAAGGCCATTGACTTGTTTGAGTTAATTTTATATCCAGCTACTTCACCGAAGCTGTTTATCAGGTTTAGGAGTTCTCTGTTGGAATTTTTAGGGTCACTTATATATACTATCATATCATCTGCAAAAAGTGATATTTTGACTTCCTCTTTTCCAATTTGTATCCCCTTGATCTCCTTTTGTTGTCGAATTGCTCTGGCTAATACTTCAAGTACTATGTTGAAAAGGTAGGGAGAAAGTGGGCAGCCTTGTTTTCAAAGAAGATCTAACTCCAGTTCTGCACAAACTTTTTCACAAGATAGAAGTAGAAGGTATTCTACCCAACTCATTTTATGAAGCCACTATTACTCTGATACCTAAACCACAGAAAGATCCAACAAAGATAGAGAACTTCAGACCAATTTCTCTTATGAACATCGATGCAAAAATTCTTAATAAAATTCTCGCTAACCGAATCCAAGAACACATTAAAGCAATCATCCATCCTGACCAAGTAGGTTTTATTCCAGGGATGCAGGGATGGTTTAATATACGAAAATCCATCAATGTAATCCATTATATAAACAAACTCAAAGACAAAAACCACATGATCATCTCGTTAGATGCAGAAAAAGCATTTGACAAGATCCAACACCCATTCATGATAAAAGTTCTGGAAAGATCAGGAATTCAAGGCCAATACCTAAACATGATAAAAGCAATCTACAGCAAACCAGTAGCCAACATCAAAGTAAATGGAGAGAAGCTGGAAGCAATCCCACTAAAATCAGGGACTAGGATAGGGACTTTAAACTATCCGAAAAGTATCTGTGATGCACATGTGGAAGCAAGTATAAGCTCACCAAAGTTTGTCTCCTGTCAGTTTGCTTCAGAACCTCTCACACTGAGAAATATGCCAACTGTTGGAAGTTGTACACATATTTCCATTGTGATCATAATCCTGAAGGAAGATAGAAATCTATAATATTAACAGAAGAGCGTATATAAACCAGTTTGTTTTAATTTGCTACAGCTTTGAAATAAGGATTACTCGTTGTGTCCCAAAGCTCCAGGTTATACAACCAAAATGCATTATCCTTCTCCCATCAGGCAGCAATGACCATGCACCTTCCTGCAGCTAAACATTTGTAGTTTGTAATCTTGCCTTCGGCTTTCAATCAGATATTTTCTAATTCATTGACTTTTTAAAGAAAATAGTTTTGTAAAGTCTTCTATATTAAAATATTTATTATGATGTCCCCTTACATTGTTGTTTAACTTTAACAAAGCAAAGAGATTATGTACTGTGACTTATTAAAAATTAATTGAATCAGACAGTAACTGCAAGAAGTTGTAGGATATTGCCTGGTGTAGTAGAGGCTAGTAACAGTGAATGCAAATGGTCACATTCAGCCGTATTCATCTATTAAAGATGCTGCTTGCTAAATTCTGTCAGTTTGCTCTCTGTTCAGCCTTCAAAATTGCCTGTCAGTCTCCAGATCTCAAAGAAGAGCGGTGGCAAAATTATCAGGTTCCAGAAGGCTTAAGTTAGGCATTTAAATCATTCAATTTAAAGTATTCTTGAGCCTTTGAAAGTAAGTTAAGGATGTTCAATGGCTAACAGAAAAACCAATTTAGACAGAAGTCGAAGAATTTGGAAATAGTTCAGAATTGTCTTTCCAACTCTTCTTAGCTCTTGTGTAAAAGGGAAATACGAGTGGATTAAGCTATTCTGCCAATGTTTTCTTTCATGCATATTTGATGTTTCAGCTGTGTAAAAGTGCACACAAAGACTTCAAGTAAATTCAGTAGTGCTAAGGGTTTGACAGGTAAGGTGCCATCTGCTTTGGGGTATAGGTTTAGCTATATTTGGAAATGCTAATGAAAATATGGTTGCTCTAACATAGATGGAATCAGTTGTGGATGTAAAACTTTCACTTTACAATAAAATATGCATAATGTATTGAAAGAAAAGTTGTTTTCCATAACAATAAACAGATTACCAATGAACTCAGCTTTTCCTGTTATATTTAAATTTTAGGGAAGAAAATATTGATATAATGAAAAATGAGAAAGATGGAAGAACGAACTGTGTATAGAAAGAGCTGGACCATTGTTTGGACATGCTGCACAAGTTAAACTTCTCTGTAGTTGCTAGATCTCCTAGCTAATTTTAGATCTTCAGATGTGAAGACATACTTCCCACTGTTATTTTTTCCGATAATTTGGTCCAGGCACCAGGCATCTTTTATACTCTGATTGAAAGGTTCCCTGGAGAATTCTGGAACCAATTACAGCATCATTCTCCCAGCAGTATGGCAATATATTTCAATTTACAAATGAGGTCACAGAGTCACCCAGAGGCCAGATGACATGTTCAGCCTTGTTAGTGTTCTGGTCTGGTTTAGTGTTTACCCCATAGGCTCAGAGCATCACATCTAGAGCTTTACTCAAGCCCACAGTTGAAACTAAATAAGGATTATGCATGTCTTCTGTAAGACTTTGTGGAATTCAGCACTGTTACTAATAGAGAACTTTTCAAGATGTTGCAATTTTGTTTTGTTAAGAAAATATCAATTTTCATGTGCACAGAGATCTAGTTATGAATCTAAATTTTTGCCATGATCCCAGATTTTAATAGTACACAAAAGTGAGTTTTGACATCAAAATTATGCTCTAATTTCAATTATTCTAATAACATGTGTCTTCTAAAGAAAATTATGTATTTATTTCAACAGATGTAATTAACAAAATGCATTATAAATTGTGAAATCAAAGTCACTATTGTAAAATTCTTCAGTTATTCTGTAAGGGTATAAATATGGGGTAAGTTATGACCTTGTATGTTTTGTGCCCCAAAGACCACATGAAGACAGGAGGAAAGTTTATCCCATCTAAAGCTGAGTGAATACAACCATCCATAGGGCTAGGACTCCATGATGGTGATGAAAAGCAGCTTGAATCAAGGTACACTAAAATGTGGCTGTAAAGATAAGTGTAGGAATAGGCTCAACACCACAGAACCTTAGAAACTGAGCAAAGATAAGGGCAGGAGCAATTACTGCAGATCACACTGAAGTCCACACTTAGGATGGGGAAGACAAGGCAAGGAGGTATTTTCCGGAGACGCTGTGCTATGAATGAATCTCTTAAAGGAAGGATGAGCCTTGCTGATGCCTGAGCCAAAGCCCAACTCATTAGAAAAAGAAATAGTGAGTACATACCGTGTTTATTCCTTTGTGACTGAGTCACCTCACTCACTGATAAGTGGATATTAGCCCAAATACCCAAGATTTATTTCACAGACTATATGAATCCTAAAACGAAGGAAGACCAAAATGTGGGTGCTTCAGTGCTTTTTATAGGGTGAACAAATAATCACAGGAGGAAATGTGGAGACAAAGTGTGGAGCAGAGACTGAAGGAAAGGCCATCCAGAGACTGCCCCACCTGGGGATCTATCCCATATACAGCCACCAAACCCAGACATTATGGTGGATGACAGGAAGTGCTTGCTGATAGAAACCTGATGTGGCTGTCATCTGAGAGGCTCTCTGCCAGAGCCTGACAAATACATAGGAGGAAGCTCTTAGTCAACTATTAGACTGAGCTCAGGTCCCCAATGAAGAAGTTGGAGAAGGGACTGAAAGGGGATTTGCAGTCCCATGAAAGGAGCAAAAGTGTCAACAGGCCAGTTCCCCTGGAGTGCCTTGGGATTGGACCGCCATCCAAAGAGTTCACATGGACTGTCTTATGGCTCTGGCAGCATATGTGGTAAAGAATACTGACATATTCTCTTCACCTCACCTTCCTCAATCACAGCTGCAAAATTCACTTTATCAAATTTGGAAGGGCTCACTATAGATAGAGAGTCAGCAAATGACCTACAGTAAAAGATCATGAAGACACTTCTGTTTATATGAGTCCACTGTAGGACTCAAGATTATTACAAAGGTAAATTTTCAATATAAAAAGACACTAAAAATTAAGATTTGAAAGCTATGATTTTTTAAAAATGACACTTTGGTAAAATGATATTTTTAATTGAGCAGGTCTCTTAATTTCATTGATAAACTGTTATGTTATTGAGAGCTTTCTCCAGCCCAAATTGCTCCTGAACTCATAGATACTCATGCCTCAACTTCCTAAAGGTTGAAATCATAGGCCTTGTGCCTCCATATCTCTGGCTGAATATTTATTTAAATCACTTGTTTTAAGTACATGATAAAAAACAGAAGTTATGTTCTTTTATGAAAAAAATTTTTACCATGTCTTAGTGTTACTTAAACCAAACAAGCAAAAGATCTGTATGAGAAAACCTTCAAGTCCCTGAAAGTATACCCTACAGACCCTAAGAAGAAAAACAACAAGGAAGGCCCAAGTGAGGATGCTTAAATCCTCACTTAGAAGGGGGGACATAAATAATCTTGGGATACAGACCGAGGGGGTGGGAACCTGTATGGGAGGAGGGTTAATAGGGGCTCAGGATCATGTATGGGAGGAGACAAGAGAGAATCCCAGAGGAAGATGAATGGAAATGTGCAGCTGCCATGGTGGGGGATGGGTGGAAACTCTAGAAAGTCCCAGAGACCTACTTACAAAACTTTCAAGTCAAAATTGCTTCTATCTAGAAGAAATGCAGGGACAAAAATGGAGCAGAGATTGAAGGAGTGACTGACCGGTGACCAGCCCATTTTGAGACTCATCCCTTGGGCAAGCACCAAACTGTAAATCTTATACTAATTGCAGACAGGAGCCTAGCATGGCTATCTCTGAGAGGCTCTACCAGCAGCTAACTGAGACAGATGCATATACTCACAGCCAAGCACTGAAAGAAGGTCAGGGACCCCTAGGGAAGAATAGTGAAGGACTAAAGAAACTGGAGAACATGGCAACCCCATAGGAAGACCAACAGTGTCAAGGAACCTGGAGTCCTCGGAGAACCCAGAAACTGAGCCAGCAACGAAAGAGCATATCCAGGCTGGTCCGAAGCCCCTGGCCCACATGTAGCAGAGAGAGAGGATGGGTGGGAGAGGATGCACCTTATCCTATAGAGACTTGATACCCCATGGTGAGGGGACTACAGGGGGTTGCCCTCTTAGAGGTGAAGGGTAGGGGAGACTAGAATAGGGACAGTATTTGTAATGTAAATAAATAAAATAATTAATTAAGATTAACAAATCAATAAAAATTTTAAAATTACAAACCCCATTACATTTTCTTTGTAGCCGAAGCAACCTGTCACTGCTGATGAGCAATGTTTTCACCTTATCTTTTGTACAATCATCACAGAAGTGTTAATGAAAAATCTGAATGTTTTGGCATATTCGCATCATACAATGTTGGCAAAGTTTCCAGTGGCATCCGGGTCAGGGACTTGAATGCTCCTATGCGCTGCTCTACTGAGGTAGATCCTAGAACCCTGATGAGCTTTTCATTTCATGAATTGTTAATACACATTTTAACTGAAACAAACAAATGTAATGAATTAATTTTTCTTTGTGGAGAAAAAAAAAAGAGCATGTGAGCCTTTTACACAGGTTTCCATAGAAGCCTCAGTTTATGGCTATGTTGATCCTTCACATATATCTGATCACTGCATTGGAAAAGTTCCACGGCCCAATAGTTGTTGAATTTTTGAGAACTCTTTTTTCCATCCAAAACCTTTGAGCAGTTCTACATCAAATAAGACAGTTATAATTAAACATTTCTGAAGCATCATCACCCAGGCATGTACAAATGTCTCAGGTTCAGTGAGGGGAAAAAACCTGTTATGGATTCATAAGCACAAAGCCAAATGCAATTGCAGAATCTGAATGGTCCAAAGGCCAAATCTTTGCTGCTAATCAGAGTAATTACTGAGCAAAGTAAACAGTTGCCCTCCTCTCTCAGTACAGAAAGCCAGTAAGTTTCTGACACAACAATAAAACATTTGAAAAAGAATTTGGAATTATATAATTATATAATTATCAAGGAATATTTCTAAAAATTGTATTTAACCATTAACAGTTTGGCTGGTATTTCTTTATGCCAAGAAAACATATTCTTCATAAAAGAATTATCCAGAGAAGCAGGCTGAAAATTTTGCCAACCAACACATTCTCTGAAGAGAACCGAACTCAGGTCCTCTACAAGAACAGGAAATGTCGTTAAGTACTGAGAGATCTCTCCACAATTCTCCTCTTCTTTTTCTTTCTTCCTTTGTGTTTCTCCTTTTTGCTTTGAAAGAAATACAAGGTCTATATGTCAAGAATATGAAAGAAACACATAGCAAAAAGCTTGAATAGTTACTCTTCCCAAACATGAAATCAATGGTGAATGGATTTAAGTTGTTCTTGAAAACAGCTTTTTTGACAACTTTCTGAAAGAATTGTATCATATCATTTGATTTTAATCGTGATTTGCATACGTGTAGTCCCAACATCCAATGAACTTTCAAAACAAACTAGTTTCTACTGCTAAGTACATTTTAACACATAATACCAAAGTTTAGTAATTCTCGCACTGTGTTATATAAAAACTTAATTTTGCACCAACATATTTCTGCACATTCAGAAGAAGCTCCTCTTCTCCAGATAATGTCAAACAGCTTGATATTTTTCTCCTAGTTATATATAGAGTTCCCATGTGAGATGGTTATAGGATAAAATGATCTCTAACCAAAAGCATTACAAAAGACACAAAACAAACCTATTTTATGCCAAAGAAAAATTTAAAAGTCAAAGGAAACACAACACCAAAAGTTTAAGATTTCTGAACAAAGGAAATATATATTTGAAGAAAATGTGTAAATATCTTCAATGAATAGTTTGTGTTTTACCTCTAGAACTATTAGTCACAGGCTGAAAGAATCATATAAGTGTTGCCACTGTGTGACCATTTACAAATGATTGCCATATGAGCTAACCCTGCTGAGGAAAAACCCAAAATCTGTTTTAATAATAAACTCAAGTCAGCTATTATATTTAGTTGTCTGCCATCTAAAGGGAGACCTTACCTTAGAGAATGGCCAGTGTGACAGCAGAGGACTGACTAGAGAAGGAAGAAGATACTGGATTCTTCTTCTTCTTAAATATATATATATATATATTATATAGATAGGATAGAGATAAAGATAGAAATAGATAGATAGATAGATAGATAGATAGATAGATAGATAGATAGATAGATGATAGATAGATATTTTCTTTATTTACATTTCAAATGTTATCCCCTCCCCTTTCCAAGTTTCCCCTCCAAAAATCCCCTATTCCCTCCTCCTTTCCCTACTCCCCAACCCACCTACTCCCATTCCTGGCCCTGGCATTCCCCTATACTGGGGCATAGAACCTTCACAGGATCTAGGTAGGCCTCTTCCCATTCATGACCAACTAGGCCATCCTTTGCTACATATGCAGCTAAAGCCACAAGTTCTACCATGTGTTTTCTTTGATTGGGAGTTTAGTCCCAAGGAGCTCTGGGGGTACCAATTAGTTCATATTGATGCTCCTTGTATGGGGCAGCAAGCCCCTTCAGGTCCTTGGGTACTTTCTCTAGCTCCTGTATTGAGGACTCAGTGCTCTGACCAGTGGAAAACTGTGAGCATCCACTTCTGTATTTGCCAGTCACTGGCAGAGCCTTTCAGGAGACAGCTATATCAGGCTCCTATCAGCAAGCTTTTGTTGGCATCTGCCATAGTGTCTGGGTTTAGTGGTTGTTTATGGGATGGAGCCCCAAGTGGGTCAGTCTCTGGATGGTCATTTTTTTCAGTCTCTGCTCTGAACTTTGTCGCTGTAACTCCTTCCATGGGTATTTTGTTTCCCCTTCTAAGAAGGACTCTGAGCTTCTGGGCTAATATCCACTTATCAATGAGTGCATATCATGTGTGTTCTTTTGTGATTGAGTTACCTCACTTAGGATGATATCCTCCAGATCCATCCATTTGTCTAAGCATTTCATAAATTCAATGTTTTTAATAGCTGAGTAGTACTCCATTGTGTAAATGTACCACATTTTCTGTATCCATTCCTCTGTTGAGGGACATCTGGGTCCTTTCTACCTTCTGGCTATTATAAATAAGGCGGCTATGAACATATTGGAACATGTGTCCTTGTTATATGTTGGAGAATTTTCTGGGTATATGCCCGGGAGTGGCATTGCTGGATCCTCAGGTAGTTTTATGTCCAATTTTCTGTGGAACCAGCAAACTGATTTCCAGAGTGGTTGTACCAGCTTTCAATCCCACCAGCAATGGAGGAGTGTTCCTCTTCCTCCACATCCTGGCCAGCACCTGTTGTCACATGAGTTTTTGATATCAGCCATTCTTATGGGAGTGAGGTGGAATTTTGAGGTTGTTTTGTACCTCTTGAGGCCTTTTTTTTTTGTGACTAATTACGTGGCCAATTTTGGAGAAGGTACCATGAAGTGCTGAGAAGAAAGTATATCCTTTCATTTTAGGATGGAATGTTCTATTCCAGGATCTATAGTTTGGCACTAAAAACCATTACCTTTAACTGTAACCTTCCACTGTGGTTATCACTAGTGTCTGACCTTGGTGAAGCAGTGGCTATGTTCCAAAATTCACCTTGACTCGTGTATCAGGAATTGTGCCAGACACTGAGGATACAAAGATGAATAAGACACAATTTCTTCTGTCAAGGAGCTCATAATCTGGTGATGCGACAACCCCAAGTGAAGCTGTGGCTCTCGGGGCCCATGGCCACCACAGCAGTGCCTCCTCAGCTCTCTGTGCCCAAGGCCCAAGATTGCCATCTCGCAGCAGGCATCAGCCGGGCAGCCCAGGCTGCACACAGGCACTCAGATGCTGCATGCCAAGTGAGCAGACACCCCAAAATACTGGATTCAAAAAAAAAACTCATTGGTGGTTCAATTCTAATAATGTGAGGAGTTGTGGAAGGCAATTTTCAATATAAAGTCAATAGATTGTCTTGAAAGAGTTTCTTGGTGATTAGGTTTGGAATCTAGACAACACTATGGAAAGATGCTGGTGACTTCATTTAATTGGGATGCTCATTCCACAATGTGCAGCTTACCATGCAGATTGACAGTGGGCAGCGCATACTGCAAGAAACTCCTTAAAGTGGTACAAGTGCAATGAGAAAAAAATAAAACGTTGTAGATTATGCAAATATTATGTTTGGAAAGACTTATATTACTAACTTAAACTCACTCTGAAAAAAAAAATACAAGAAATAAGTGCCCTTATTACATGAAGTCACCAGCCTGTCAGCATCTTTCACTTAGTACTGTCTAGGTTCCAAAAGTTCCCACCAAGAGACACTTTTCCAAGACAACCAATTCTATTATATTGATGGCTGCCTTTCTCAGTTCTACAGACCTTGCACCTCACTACAACAGGCTTGTGAGTCTCCTGGGAGCCTTCACTGCCTCGATCCCCAGATGGAAATGATGCTGTTTCAGGCAAAATGTCTGCTATCCAGAAACTGGCATTGATTGCAAGTCTTTATGTGCTCTTCACTGTTTTTGGTTGGTTTGTTTTCTTTTTGTTTTGCTGTTCTTTGCTAAGTTCTTGGAGACGTTCCCTATAGAGAAGCCTAGTACATTTTCCCCTAAGACCTTTCCCTTTTTCTTTGTCTGTGATAACAAAATAACACAAATGTATCTACAGATTTATCATCAGTGTTTTTCTCTATTTTGTCTTTTTACAAAAACAAACAAACAAAAAGCCTGCTGTGATTTCATAACCTACCACGTGCAATGAGCTGACCTAGCATTCTAGATTCTGTGATGAGTCTTACTTTTTCTTTTGCTTTTTACAGAATCTGCAATGTATATTATGAAACATAGTAAAACTTCTTTCATAGGTACATCCTAAACATGACAGAAATCACCTTAAAGACAATTTGACAAAAATTCATCTACCACCAACCCTATTACATGAAAACAATTATATTCACCTTCATTCTGCACTTTTACCCAAAATCCCCATATGCACAGCTAATGCCTACTAAGTAAAGGGTGCAACAATGTGCTCTGCCTCTTGTTTTTATCATGTGGTCCTCCCACTTACCCTGTTTAATCATCTAACTGCCTACATACTACTTGATGAATGGACATACTGTAATTTTACCAACAATTTCCTTATTATCAATCAGATGGACAGCAAAAGATTATCCTTTCCTTTATTTGAATTTTAATTTAATGTAAATTCTAAAATGTAAATTTTATGAAGACAAATGGCAGACATATTTAGCTCTTAATAGAATCTAATTAAAATACAAAATAATAATTGCAAATTCAACTGACATTAAGAACTTGAGGGTTCATAGTTCCACTAAGAACTAATTTTATCATAATGTAGTAAATATGCATTATAATTTGATCACATTTACATAAGGAGAGTGTTCCATGGGCATGCTACTATATTCACTAACATTTTCAAAACATGATGAATTTTTATTAATAGCTAATTATTCAAATCTCCATATACATATATCCTATATTTTTATCATATTCTTTCTCTTAAGTTTCGCTATCCTTCCTTTTCTAGGTCCACCCCTCATATTGCTGCCCTTTGTCTCTATAGAGAGTTTACTTCCACGTTTGTGCCATGTATGATATGTGTGTGATTGTTTGTGTGTGTTTGTAATGATAGCATTTTTCTAACTATATGTAACAAAACATCCATTTGTCATTCTGCAACGTGATTCCTATGACTACCTACAGTTGCCTACATTTTCCTGTAAAATACATGATTGATTTTGATTTTGTTCTTCATTAAGGCTGAATGAAATGTCCCAATGTGTATGCAGGCCACATTTTTTCTCCATTCCTGTGTTGAATACCTGGGACTATTCTATCACTTAACCACTATGCATAGTGCTGTGATCAACACTGATCCCATGATGTGTTGACTGGGAGTTCTTTGGGACAATACCCAGAAGTAATATATTTGAGCCATTCGGATGATCTATTACTAATGTTTTTAAGGGCAGAATAATTTATTTTCTTAGTGAAAAGACCAACTTAAAATTCCACCAGCGGTGTATAATGATCCTCTTTTGTCCACATCTTTATTAGAATTTATGATTATTTATTCTCTTAATGGTCATTATTATGACTAGGCCAAGAAAGAATCACAAAGGAATTTTTGTGTGTATTTTTCTTGCATCTACTGAGGTAGTTACATTTATCTATCTATCTATCTATCTATCTATCTATCTATCAATCATCTATCCATTTGGGAGGTCATACATAGGCCAGAGTACACATGCAGAGCTCAGAAAAAGTTTGTGGAGGGCATTTCGGGTCCATTTCTTTACCATGTTGGTCCTAAGGATTGAACTCAGTTTGATCACTAACAGTGGCAACAACTGCATAACTGCTTTTACTAGACGAACTCTAACCAGTCCCATTTCCCTTTAGTTCATTTTTTGGAACTTTTATTTATTTAATTAGTGTATTTACTGATGGATTTCTTTAAAACAATCTTTTTATTAAGTATTTTCTTTATTTACATTTCGAATGCTATCCCGAAAGTCCCCTATACCTTCACCCCACCCTGCTCTCCAACCCACTCACTCCCACCTCCTGGCCCTGGCATTCCCCTGTAATGGGCATATAATCTTTGCAAGACCAAGGGCCTATCCTCCCAATGATGACCAACTAGGCCATCTTCTGATACATATGCAGCTAAAGACATGAGCTCAGAGGGTACAGGTTAATTCATATTGCTGTTCCTCCTACAGAGTTACAGACCCCTTCAGCTCCATGGGTACTTTCTCTAGCTCTTCCATTGGGGGCCCTGTGTGGTCAATTTTGGAGAAGGTACTATGCGCACACACACATGCACACATCAGAACATTGTGTGAAGTTAGAAGACATACAAAACTCAGTTCTCTTCTTTCACAATGCTGAATCCAGGGATTGGACTCATATCATTGCTTGGAGACATGGACCTTTATCTGCTAAGTCATCTCTTTGTCTTTCTCATCCCCAAATGTATATATTTTAAACATAGTTAATCTAATTGTTTTCATGATTTATTTCTCAGAGTCTTTGCCATGATTTTTGTACACTGTTTATCCTACTGATTTTCTGAAAGCACTCATAGTCTCTAAGCGTTTTCTGGTGGCTATAAGCACTATAGTGAATAGGAATGGAGAGAGATTTTCTTGTTTTGCTTCTGAATTTAGTTGAAATATTTAAGGATTTTCTCCACTTAGCATGATGGTGAATCTAGGTTTATCATTTATATTATTTATACTATTTATGAAGTTGATATGTGTTCCTTCAATTCCTAGAGTCTTGCGTGCGCCCTGGCTCGCCAGCAAGAACGATGCTGCAACAGGATCCTTCTGCACACATTTATTGGGAGAGCTTGATTGCAGAGGCGAAGAGACCCGAAGCCCAGAACTGGTGCTGCTTATATAGGCCTAGGAGAGGTGTGTCTCACACCTGGATTGGTTATGCATGGATTATGCTTACCACCTCATTTGCATGCCTACATCTGATTGGTCAACTTCTCTCTCATCTGATTGGTTAACTTGTCTCTCATCAGATTGGTTAACTTGTCTCTCATCAGATTGGTTAATTCTCAAAACTTCATCTTGGCAAAAAAAACTTTACTACCTATGTATGCATGGTAGACAGCAGTAGCCAGCGCCACCCTGCAATGGCACATGTGGCTTCCCACATCTCCCCCTTTTTGTTTTAATAAAATGAGGCTGGACTAGGCCTGTGCAATTATGTCCATCCACCGTGGCTCCTGTTTTAGGTTGTTCCTCTAATGTTATAGCCTTACCCATCATAGAGTAACCCTATCGCCACCGGGCCCCATGTCTTAGGTTGGTCTGTGCATGAGGAAAGTTGCCCGTCTCTGGATACCGCAGTGCTGTGTGACAGTAACTGCTAAATGACCTAGGGTGAACTCTACAAAAGAGGCCAGCCAAAAAATGAATTAGTGGGGAAATCATGATCACCCTATCGCGTGCAATGAGGAAAATTCAGCGATGTGCAAGGGCTGATCAATGATTGTTGAGTCTCTCTCATCCTGGTGCAATGGATTCATAAATCCGTGGGGTGCAAGAGCAGAGAACTCAAATGCCGACTAATTCTTGAGCATAGATAGCCAAACTTCAGGGAAGGCACCGTTTTCAATAGCTAAAAGTGCCTGAGTTATAATCACTTTGTCACGTTTTTGTTGAGTTCTGAATTTGCAAACCAACCAAAGCATGAACACCAGTCAACAGCATATGGCAGCACAAAACAAAATCACTCCCACCCATTCCTTAAAGTAAGAAAAAGCAGAGGTAAGCCAAGAGGTAAAGTTGCCAACAATGATGGGTTCTATTCGAGTTCCATTAAGGCTTAAAATCTGGCATTAGATGTAAAGAATTGAGGAAACACCCGAATGCGTCAACGGCATGGTTTCAGGAACACAGAGCTCTTCAGTTCTCACTAAGGAAGCACCCCCAGCCACAGGAACATCCACGTCCTCATAGCTCTGCTTGTTTTGAATTGCTCTGGTCAGCTGTTCTGGGACCCACAGCTGTTGTCGGTGATCCTGGGGAAACACACAAGGATCCTGGGGAACCTCTCACCCACATCAACACCATCAACACCGGTGGGCAATGATTTCCACGCCCTTATGGCAATCTGATTCACCTGCTCAAACACCTGCACTGTGTTTGTTGTTGTGCAAAGCGACCTTGACCAAGCAGCATATCCATATCCCGTGCTGGATTTCCTGCAAAAGAGTTAGCTGTTGCCTGTTCATTTGCAAATTCAATAAGGAAGGCTTTCCAATCTAAATACTGCCCAGGTGAAAGGCATGCCTTCACCAAGACTGCCCAATCAGACGGCATCATGCAGTGTCTATTCAAGGCCTCTACTTGAGCCACAGTATAGGAGGCAGTTAAGCCGTACATCCACACGGACTCAGCCAAATTCCTGATTACTTTGAAATCTAGAGGCTCATGATATCTCTGCCCTGCTTGGTCAGTGAAAATAGGACATCCCAGCAAGGAGAATCTAACCTCGCTCCAAACTTCTGAACAGAACGCCCACCTATAGGTGGCTGCTGAGGAGGCATAGGGAGGGGACGCAGAAGCTAATTCGCCTTCTTCCTCTGCCTTGGCTCTTTTATTTTGTCCTTTCTGTCCATGTGATAACACTGTGTCTCCTTTCTTTTTCTTTTTTCTTTTTAAGCCCTTCTCCTCTTCCGACATACTCTCTTGTTGCTCTGTAAGGATTTTCTGACCTGTCTTGACTGCCTCTACACACAGTTTCAAACAGCAACAGAGTCCATATATCAAAACAAACAAGACCAAAACTATCAGATCTACCCACAAAGGGTCAATGGGAGAAAAAATCATAACTCATGAACCTTAACTTGTCCCAAAGCCAGGAACCTATTGTCTCAATCCTTTCTTTCCTTCTTTTCTCTCTTTCCCTTCTATCCTTCCTTTCTTTCCTTTCCTTTATTTCTTTCCTTTCCTTTCTTTCCCTTTACTTTCATTTCCCTTTTCCTTTCCTTCATTATTTCCTTTTCCATATCACTGATTCCTTTTATTTTTCCTCCCTTTTCTTTTCCTTTTTCTTAAAAAACATATCCCCCTTTAACCCAGGGATCAATTTGGGAGCTTTACCGGTACCACTGTTCCTCAGCTGAAGAGTTCTGAATCCACGCAGTCGGATCCTTCTCAGCAGTCTGTTTTGCAGGAACACTTTATTAACTGCTCCTTCCCCGCGATGCAGTTCTGAATCCTCCCTGTAGCAGGGGGTCTTCGATCATGCCTGAAGATGTTTCTTTTCCAGGGTTTCGGCACCACTTCTTGTGTGCTCCCTGCCTTGCCAGCAAGAACGACGCTGCAACAGGATCCTTCCGCACACGTATATTGGGAGAGCTTGATTGCAGAGGCAAAGAGACCCCAAGCTCAGAACTGGTGCTGCTTATATAGGCCTAGGAGAGGCGTGTCTCACACCTGGATTGGTTATGCATGGGTTATGCTTACCACCTCATTTGCATGCCTACATCTGATTGGTTAACTTGTCTCTCATCTGATTGGTCAACTTCTCTCTCATCTGATTGGATAACTTGTCTCTCATCTGATTGGTTAACTTGTCTCTCATCTGATTGGTTAACTTGTCTCTCATCTGATTGGTTAATTCTCAAAACCTCATCTTGGCAAAAAATCTTTACTGCCTATATATGCGTGGTGGACAGCAGTAGCCAGCACCACCCTGCAACGGCACATGTGGCTTCCCACACTAGAGTTCAAGATATTTATCATGAGGAAATGTTGGATTTTCAAAGGCTTTTGCTACATCTCTTAATATGATCACTAGTTAGTACTAAAGATTCTAGTTAACAGCAGCTTGATTTCTTCAACTACATAAGTTTATGGTTTCTTCTGTGATAGGATCTTACCATCAGATTTTGAAGAATAACCAATAGCCCATTCTTGTGATGTTTGGGAGGTTGTCTGAAAGATTGGTTCAGTCAATAACAATGGATATAAACCATTCTTCATAATGGAGACTTTATGGTAACAAGTGATAGCTAGTTGGGACATTATCTCTCCAACTATTATATAGTTATTTGACTTAAATTCCTCTTATATGTGTAGATGTTCTAACACACTTCCAGAGTAAGTTGTTGTCCATGTGGCTTTTCAAAAAATCTTTAGTGGAAATTAAACATTCCTGCATTTCCCCCTTTACCAAGTCTTCCATTTTACCTTACCATTTTGTCATGCTATTTTACTTTCCCTTTTATCCCTGAATAGTACTGCAATATGTTCTTGAATTTGGGCTGTATGAATCTTATTGAGAATTATATCTATGTTCATCAATGACATTAGATTATAATTATATTTTATTGTAGTCTATCTGATCTATGATGTCATTTAACTCCAATAATGCTATTCTTTCACTCAAAAGATGCATCTATCTTTATTGGGGAGTTATTTATTGGGGAGGGTGGGTGAGAGGAACTGGATTTTATTAATATACTTGCCCTTTAGTGAAAAGTATAAATGTATAAATGAAAATATGAAGAAATAAAGTCTCAATATATTATGAAATTTTCTACTAACTCTTAATTCACATAATTTTTGTTTGTACTTATTCATTTATTTCTTTTAAATATAATGTCTGTATACTATACTTACATAACTCCCCCCCCCGATCCTCTCAAACCCCATCTGTCTCACAAAATTATAGCTTCTTTATTTTTAAAACTTTGTTGATATATATTATATTGTGGGATGTTACTGTGTGGTTGGTACTTTTCAAAGGAGACACGTTGCTTTTGTTTTCCACTTTCTCTAGATTTTGCAATGACACTTTGACATGAGGAGTTTATTTAGGTGAACTTTAAAAAATTAATACTCCTTTCCTCCTGTCATTGGAAATGTTTGCAATATTTAAGATAGAATGGGTTGTAGTGAGGTTCAGATGATAATTTTTGTCTGTTAAACTGGTACTCTGGTCACTAGGCCTGTTACTTGATACCCCTCGTGAATAGAAAACTGCATAGTACAACATTCACCATCATGGGCTAGGTCTAGTCGGGCATCAATGGGAATAGAGGCCCTTTGTCCTATGGAGGCTCTATGCCCCAGTGTGGGGGATTGCCAGGGCCAGGAGGCAGGAATAGGTGGTATGGTAACCAGGGGGAGAGAAAGGGGATAAGGGGAAGGTGTTTTTTGGAGGGGAAGCCAGAAAGGGGGATAACATTTGAAACATAAATAAAGGAAATATCCAATAAAAAAGAAAATACAGTATTATTCAAGTAAAAATAATAACTCACTCAAACCCAAACATTTTATGAATTAAAAGGATATAGATAGAATTTTGTATATTAATGTATTGCCTATGCTTACTAAAGAAAGAAAGAAAGAAAGAAAGAAAGAAAGAAAGAAAGAAAGAAAGGAAGGAAGGAAGGAAGGAAGGAAGGAAGGAAGGAAAGGATACAGTAAAAAAAACACAAGCAAAGTAAAAATAGCAATTAATATTGGGTTGCTAGGGAGAAACTGGAGGATTGAATCATAAGCAGAAGGTGAAATATAGGTGAGAAACGGCAGGAGATTAGGTAATTGTAGCTGAAGGTAGGGTAATAAGAAAGAACTGAGATGTGCAGTCACATGATATAGAGCAGTCACATATCTGAGGAAGTGGGGATGTAGGGATTCTAAAAACCTTATCAGTGGATGTTTTTTGAGGAACATGTGGAAAATTAAGGAGAAAACCAAACAAGGGTAAGTGATACCAACAAGAACAAAACAAAATCATGCTTATCCACTGAATAACATTGGGTATTAAGCAACCAGCAAGAGGTGTATAAGGCACTGAGAGCCAAGGAAATACAACACATGAATACTACCTGGTCTTTTGTGATTTAGCTATAAGTGTCTCAGATATTCTTCTTGTTCCCAAAAGCTGTCCTGACTTCTGGGAGTTCCTCAACAGTGACTTACACACACACACACACACACACACACACACACACACACACACATCTTCTCTTGGAAAATCAGACTATAGATGCCAATCTACTTCATGGGAAATGTTCTGGATTACTTTGCAGATGCTGGTTATATCTCTGTGTAATTCTTCATGATTTTTTTTCCAATGTGCAGTGAGTTGTTTGGAGTCGGGAGTCTGTAAAAGTTCCTACTTTTAATGGTTCCTAACATATTTTCAGCAGGTAGCATGCTATATGCTGCACAGTCATGATTTGAAATCACAGGTATGTTCTTGTGGTCAGTTTTAAGCATATATAGTCCATGCATGCTATTTTGAGTTTGATGAAAGTAAAGTACGTAGAAGGACTTGAACTGGCCAGATCTCATGAGTCTTGCTTCTGCCCCATCAGATATTCAGGGACAAGTGATGAAGATAGAGAATTGTTTTGTCCTGGTATCTCCCTTTTTGAATATTACTGTTCACCTAGGTATGACCTTTTTCAAATCGTTTCAATGTCCATGACTTTCACCTCTATGATGGGATGTTAGCACCCCATTAATTGATTTGAGTATTACTGTCTTCACCCTATCTGAACTATGACTACACATGAGACCTACCAGTCATATTAGCTTGAGTTATCTTGCTCTTTAGCACTAACTAGTGTGCTTGCCCTGTATATCTAAAAATGAATTATCTTGGCAAACAGGATCTGAAGGTGTCTTTGTGTAACTTGCCTTGTTGTTTCTATCACACTTTTTAGGCTTTTGGTAGACAAGGGATGATTATCAGAGAAATGAAATTCTGGCATCTTTCATCTTTAACCCCAATGTGGTAATATTATAAAATACCCAATTTCATTCAGAAACAATGTATCTTTTCAAATATCCAGCCTAAAATTTGATTCAAGAGCAATTAAGCTACTAAATTACTGATTCTCTTACTGACAAATTTGATTATTTAAGTCAAATGGGTTATTCAGTATTTAAAAGCATAGGGAAAAAGGAATATAAATTTTACATAAAATTGTAAGAGTTGGCATGATAATGACTAAAACAATAAGAATGACTTTTCAGTTGGCAATTTAGGATCTTCCAGCCATTAGTTTTGTTTTGTTTCATTTTTCCTAGAGTGCATCCTAAAATTGTGTGTTAGCAAAGGAAGTCATGGTAGTAATCCCTCACTTGGATCTAGTTGAAGACTTTATCAGCCAAGAAGCAGCAATTCCAGCACAGTTAGCATTTACTGTAAATGTTGCCAGAATGGAGGAAATGTGACATTTATATAAAAGTATTTTCAAGTAAAAAAATGTCAAAGTTAAAAATAAACAAGAGAGACTAGAGAGATTTCAGTCAGTGGTTGAGAACACTGACTTCCCTTCCAAGGGATCAGGGTTCAATTCTTTGTACCCATATGGCAGCACGTAACTGATTGTACCTCCAGGTCACAGAGATCTGCCACATTCTTCTGTCTTCTGCAAGTACCATGAAGGCATATGGTACACAGACATATATGTAAGCAAAATATTCATAAACATAAAATAAATCTTAAAAATAAAAAACAAGGTTTAAAGTCTGATATATCTGAATAATTCCTGGAATCTCATATAACAATTAAAATTGTTTACAGGGAATATACCCCAATTTGCTGTGTTCCTGTGATAAACTTTACTAATTGTGATCTTCTCAGGTATATTCAAGAATCACCCTATGATCTCATTTAGGTTTCTAAGGAATACTTTTAGGAAAATATCTTAAAAGTTCAGCCCAAATCATACACATAGCTATTGTAAAGACAGAGATGTGATCTTCTCTTAGAAGCTAGTGGTTATGTTCTTATGTGTGTTTTATTTCTACCTACATACCTCTTCCTCTTAACCTTTGTGCTGAAAATCTATATTACAAATGGAAAAGTCATGGAGGAGGTTGGGGAGAGATTAGAAGGGAGAAAATGGGGGAAAGATTTGATCAAAATACATCATGCACATGTATGGGATTCTTAAACAATAAAACAGATTATTAAACTAAAAATAAATCTTCTAGATGTCTCAAACTCTATCTGCTCCTGGATCCCCATGAAATTCCTTTTTTTAGACAACTATACAGACCATATTTTATCTATGCTGTGGTTCCTAAAACATTCATGGTGATGAGGTTGCTGAAGGTGATGGTAAATAAAGCTGGCACCTTATTCACTACTACAACTGGTAATTTTAGGAAGAGTGTTGGTCATTAATTTCTTTGTTTTACTTTGTGAATATATTCCATTTCTATGTTTTACTATCAGTTTTTATTAGAGCTTTTGTAGACCATGCTCTTATGAACTCTTTTGCTGATCAAATATTCTCCATTTCTATTCAACTGTCTAATGTTCACTCAATTACAAGTAATCTCAGCTTTGAAGATACTGCCAAATCATGTTCCAAGATTGGGAAATTCACCACAATGTGACAATTCTATTACTTCCAATAACTTCAATAACATTTTTATTAGTCATCTTATTTTTTATTTATCTTTCTAATTAACATGTTTGCTATTATACTTTGGCTCACATATACTACAAAGACACACACATGCATGCACACACACACACACACAATATTAGTTTAGTATATGTTCCAATCAATAAACCAATATCAAGAAATTATGGTTTACTAATATCTATATCTTATTCTAATTTGCTTGAACTTTATCACTTTTAAGTTGATTTTTTTCTGTTTTCTGTAGGCATAATATTCTGTATGCTGTGTATTGTTGCCCTTGGATTATTAAAATATTGATTTCTCTGCCCTCATATCTTGTTTCAATCCAGGCATAGCATTGTAATGCCTTTACCAAAAATCTCCTTCCTCAACTTTGTTTAAACATTTCTTACCATTTATTCTCTGCCTTGTCAATAAATGGTAGTCATTGGCTGGGCAGAATAAAGTATGCTGTAGAATTTCTGCTAGTAAAAAGAAAGAAAGGGACACTCAGATGAATTCAGATGCACCAGGAGGATAGAAGAACTGGAATCATTAAAAAGGGGTCCAAAGAGCCAGATTAATAATAAATTGCAAGTATCATGGTATAGGGATGGGAGGTAGCCTGATTACCAAAGAAATTTAACATATACCATTTAACTGCTCAGCTATTGAGGTGACGTTTTAAATAAATCTTGGTTGCTCTATACAGTTATTGATGATTATCATAAGGTTTAGTAAACATGGCCACCAAATTAATTCACTGTTTACATTTATATTAAGAGTCACTCGTTTATTGTGTTCTGTATAGAATACTAAAATATTATTAGTTTAATATCTCCTTAGGTTACATTTTTGTTTTTCTTTTTGAACCAGGCTAATCTTGAACTCTTTATGGACCCAAACGTGACCTAAAGCTGCTCCTGATCTTTGTGGTTCTAACTCCCTCCCACTCCTAAGTACTAGAATTATGTGCATGTACCATCATTTCTAATTTTAAGTACAGTTGAGATGAGACCCAAGTTTCATGTCAACTAAATTAACACTCTGCCAACTGAGTTTCACTCAAACCCTCTTTACATTACACTTGGCCATCCTATTCTTAGATTTTACTTGATTTGGAGACTTTTAGAGTTGATAATAGTATTAGTAAGATGTTTTGTAGAATGCTCCTTGACTGGTGTTTTGTGTTTGTTTTGGTGTTTACCTCAAAATTAAACTAAGTCTATCTTTAGGAAATAAATGCAAGTAGTTCAATGTAATTTTTTCAAAATCCTAAAGTTTACATTTTTTCAATAGAAAAAATCTATTCTAAAAGCTCATGAAGAATACCAAGAAACCTACAGGTAACAGTAACAACAAAAAAGAATCTTGAAAGAGAACAGTTCAAAAGGAACTGTATGGTCAGTTTGTGTTAATGGATCATGCCTATAAATCCAGCACTTTGAGTTTCCTTCTCTCTCTTTTTTTATTTTGCATGGATATCTCTTTCTTTTATTTGATATTTTCATTATTTACATTTCAAATGTTATCCCCTTTCCTAGTTTCCTGTCCAAAAATCCCCTATCCCTTCCCCCCTCCCCCCCTCCACCTCCTCCCCAACCCACCCACTCCCACACTCCTGTCCTGGCATTCCCCTACACTGGAGCATAGAATCTTCACAGGACCTAGGGCATCTCCTCCAATTGATGACCAACTAGGCCATCCTCTACTACATATACAGCTAGAGTTACAAGTTCCACCATGTGTTTTCTTTGACTGGTGGTTTAGTTCCAAGGAGCTTTGGAGGTACTGGTTAGTTCATATTGGTGTTCCTCCTATGAGGCTGCAAACCCTTTCAGTGCCTTCAGTACTTTCTCTAGCTCCTTCATTGGGGACCTGTGCTCTGTCCAATGACTGTGAGCATCCACTTCTGTATTTGTCAGGCACTGGCACTCACACGACACCTGTAACAGGCTCCTGTCAGCAAGCTCTTCTTGGTGTCTGGGTTTGGTGGTTGTTTATGCGATGGATACCCAAGTGGGGCAGTCTCTTTACTTCTCTATTACTGTGATGACCAAAAGTAACATAGGCTTATTTGGCTCACACTTCCACATCACAGAGCATCACTGAAGTGCTGTTGAGAGCTACTGGAAAGTTATAGCTGCTGAGATAGGGACTGTAAATTTTCTTTAAGAGTGTTGCAACTGATAAGTTGACCAAGCTCCATTGGAAGCCCACAGATTCAAACATATGGTCAGTACTAATAAGACTTGATGAATAAAACAAAAGTTACAGTGTTGGCTAAATTGGCAAGTGTGACTGGATCTGGGAGAAGTTGGAGAGGGAGTGAATATGTTCAAAAATTAGTGTAAAAATATTCTCAAAGAACTGATAAAGAGAAAATTTGTAAAAATAAATCTACAGAGTGGTACAGCTGGTTCCTCATGTAGACATATTTCTATTTTTCTGAGGAACCTCTAGATTGATTTCCAAAGTGGTTATACCAGTTTGCAATCCCACCAGCATTAGAAGAATGCTCCTCTTTCTTCACATGCTTGACAACATGTGGTGTTACCTGAGTTTTTGAGTACCATACATGGGAGATGAGACTTTCAGGTCTCAAAGGGAGGGACCTTAGATGAAATGTCCAACAATGATGAGAGCACACTTGTAGAGTCCACCTCCAGTAGAAAGACAGAGAGAGCAGCAAGTGGATGAATTGGGGTTGCTATCCCACAGTCAAAAACTCTGACACAGTATTTTTCCAGCATAAAAGAACTGCAGAGACAAAACTGGAGAAGAGACTAAGGGAAAGATGGTCCAGTGACCAGTCCAACTTTCTCTCCATCTCAAGAACAGGCTCCAAGGCATGACACTATTACTGATGCTATGATGGGTGAGCTTACAGAAGGAGCCTAACATGGCTGTCCTCTGAGCAACCCAACAAGCAGATGACTGAGACAGAAACAGTTACTTATACTCAGCAATTGGGCTGAAATTGGGGACCGATGTGGTTGAATTAAGGAAAGGCTGGAAGAAGCTGAGAAGAAGGGCAACCCCACAGAAAGACAAGCAGTCTCAACTAACCCAGACCCCTGAGATTTCTCAGACACTAAACCACCAACTAAGCAGCAAACATGAGCTGGTCAGAGGCCCCTGACACATATACAGCAGAGGACTGCCTGGTTTGGCCTCAGTCAGATAAGATGTACCTAACCCTCAAGAGACTTGAGGGCCCAAGGAGTGGGGAGGGCTATTCAGTGGGAGGGGGCATACTCTGGAAGACAGGGGAGGGGACGAATGGGATAAGGAACTGTGAGAGGGCAGACCAGGACATCGACTGGACAGTAAAAAAAATAAATAATAATGAAATAAAAAATAAATCTGTAGTAGCCCAGGGAATTTGGTATTAGCATAAATTAACAATAAATCAGTGAAAGAATAGAGAAATGGTACAGAAAGAAAACACCACATATATTGTCACTTAATACCCAGTTGTTAAGATGAGCTGGTATTATTCTAACGTATTCAGTTCTGTTAATGTAGCAGATGCAAAAAAAATACATGTATATCTATGTATCAATAAAAGTTTATTGCCAAAACAGGTTGCTGACAAATTTAGCCTCTTGGATCTAGGTTAACTCGCCATTAGTTTGTCTTTAAAATAAAATATATGTTCTAGAATTTGGACAAAATTCTGTATGATGTCTTTGTGTCAGTATCACAAAATTATTTTCCTTACCACTGAGTCTTTCTTCATATTTGGTCACAGATTTATTCTTTCCTTCCTATTAGGACAGAAGTTTATTATCAATAAAATATCTACCCTTCAAATATGTGAGTTATTCTTCTAGATTCTTTAATTAACTCCTTTCAAATATTATCTCTAGAAAGTCTTTCCTAGACTACCCATCCCAATAATCTTCACCTCTATCATTTTCTAATCTGTTCTGCTAAATTTTCTTATAACATCTGCATTAAAATAAAATGACATTTTGCTTATTGGTGAGAGTATATTTTTTTACCTCACCACCTCTCAAATAAGCTATAAGCCTTGAGAATTTAGAAACTACATTTTCTATGTCCAGCTTTATACTCCATAAGTTACAAATGGCTTGTATATTGTAATTGTGCACTTACTAAATTTTTTCTTAATTTATTTATTCACTCCACATCCCAATATCATCCCTCTTCCTCCAAGTTCTACTCTCCAACAGCACCCTCACACAAATATCTTAGACACACAGAGAGAGAGAGAGAGAGAGAGAGAGAGAGAGAGAGAGAGAGAGAGACCCAGTCATTGAAGGACTAGACATTTCCTCTTTCATTGAAGCCAGACAATGTGGCCCAGCTTCAGTAATGGGATCCATAAGCAGGCAACAAATTCAGGGACAGTCCCTGCTCCACTTGTTCTTGGATCTGCCTGAGGGCCAAGGTGCACATCTGCCACATATGTGCCAGGAGCCTAGGTTTTGTCCATGATCACTCCTTGGTGGATGGTTCCATCTCTGAGAGCCCCAAGGACCCAGTCAACTCTGCTGTCCTTCCTGTGGTGTCCCCATCCTACCCATGTCCCTCAGTACTTTTCTGACCCCTCTGCAAAACTCTCTGAATACCATCCAATGTTTGGCTGTGGGTCTATATATCTATGCCTTGCTCAACTTCACTGGAAATCTTGTCTTAGGACAGGAAGGGACCACTTCAGGATCCATATTACCCACTGCTAAGAGTTTAAGCTAAAGTCACACCATGCTTGCTAAATTGTTAACAGAAAGAAAAAAAAAAGATCACTTAATGAAAGATGCCCATTTAGTTCCACTATAACTTCCACAGGAATACTCAATTAATATAATAATTTAATATGACCCAGAACTAAGCCCTAAACACCATATTAAGTGGAAATTTAATCACAGCAAACATTGCATTTCAGTCTTAATCATGAACAAATATATGTTTGCTTTATGTATGACAGTGTAATTAATACAAACCTAATGCTCTTATCATTTATCATAAAGTCTTTTGATGCTTTCTTAATATTTTAACACAAAGACTTGTATACATATGATTTTATAAAAGCAAACAATTCTGGGAGAGGCAGGAGCCACAGAGCTTCTGAGGCAGGCTCCTTTTCAGGCTCCAGACATGCGGGCACCTTCCCTGCAAGAGGAGAGGTGTCCGCCATGCCCCAGGAGGGCTTTGCAGGAGCACCTGGTGGGGGGGGGGGGGCATCTTGGTTCCCGGATCCCTCTGAGACTAGTCTGTGCAGGTGCAATATTGCAGGAAAACACGACCAAACAGGTATGGAATTGAATAAAACCATCCAAGACCAAAAAATGGAAGTAGAAACAATAAAGAAAACCCAAAGTGAGACAACACTGGAGATAGAAACCCTAGGAAAGAAATCTGGAACCATAGATTCAAGAATGAGCAACAGAATACAAGAGATGGAAGAGAGAATCTAAGGTGCAGAAGATTCCATAGAGAACATTGGCACAACAATCAAAGAAAATGGAAAATTGAAAAAGATCCTGACTCAAAACATCCAGGAAATCCAGGACACAATGAGAAGACCGAACCCACAGATAATAGGAGTAGATGAGAATGAAGATTTTCAACTCAAAGTGCCAGCAAATATCTTCAAGAAAATTATAGAAGAAAACTTCCCAAACCTAAAGAAAGAGATGCCCATGAACAAACAAGAAGCCTACAGAACTCCAAATAGACTGGACCAGAAAAGAAATTCCTCCCGATACATAATAATCAGAACAACAAATGCACTAAATAAAGATAGAATACTAAAAGCAGTAAGGGAAAAAGTCAAGTAACATATAAAGGCAAGCCTATCAGAATTACACCGGATTTTTCACCAGAAACTATGAAAGCCAGAAGAGCCTGGACAGATGTTATACAAACACAAAGAGAACACAAATGCCAGCCCAGGCTACTATAACCAGCCAAACTTTCAATTACCTTAGATGGAGAAAACAAAGTATTCCACGACAGAACCAAATTCACACATTATCTTTCCACGAATCCATCCCTTCAAAGGATAATAAAAGAAAAAAAAAAGAAAAACAATACAATACAAGGACGGAAACCACATCCTAGGAAAAGCAAGAAGGTAATCCCTCAACAAACCTAAAGGAAGACAGCCACAAGAACAGAATGCCAACTTTAACAACAAAAATATTTGGAAGCAAGAATTACTTTTCCTTAATATCTCTTAATATCAATGGACTCAACTCCCCAATAAAAAAGGCATAGACTAACAGACTGGCTACACAAACAGAACCCAATATTTTGCTGCTTGTTTACAGGAAACCCATTTCAGGGAAAAAGACAGACACTAACTCAGAGTGAAAGGCTGGAAAACAATTTTCCAAGCAAATGGTCTGAAGAACCAAGCTGGAGTAGCCATTCTAATATCGAATAAAATTGACTTCCAATGCAAAATCATCAAAAAAGACAAGGAGGGGTACTTCATACTCATGAGAGGTAAAATCCTCCAAGAGGAATTCTCAATTCTGAAAATCTATGCTCCAAATACAAGGACAGCCATATTCATTAAAGAAACTTTAGTAAAACTCAAAGCACACATTGCACCTCAAACAATAATGCTGGGAGATTTCAACACACCACTTTCACCAATGGACAGATCATGGAAGCAGAAACTAAAGAGGGACACAGTGAAACTAACAGAAGTTATGAAACAAAGGGATCTAACAGATATCTACAGAACATTTTATCCTAAGGCAAAAGGATATACCTTCTTCTCAGCACCTCATGGTACCTTCTCCAAAATTGACCACATAATTGGTCACAAAACAAGCCTCAATGTATACAAGAGTATTGAAATTGTCCCATGCATCCTATCAGATCACCATCGACTAAGGCTGATCTTCAAAATAAATAATAGATAACAAAATAAATAATAGAAAGCCAACATTTACGTAGAAACTGAAAAACACTCTTCTCAATGATACCTTGGTCAAGGAAGGAATAAAGAAAGAAATTAAGGACTTTTTAGAGTTTAATGAAAATGAAGCCACAACATACCCAAACTTATGGGACACAATGAAAGCATTTCTAAGTGGAAAACTCATAGCTCTGAGTGCCTCCAAAAAGAAACTAGAGAGAGCACACATTAGCAGATTGACAACACACCTAAAAGCTCTAGAAAAAAACGAAGCAAATTCATGCAAGAGGAGTAGACAGCAGGAAATAATCAAACTCAGGGGGGAAATCAACCAAGTGGAAACAAAAAGAACTATTCAAAGAATCAACCAAACGAGGAGCTGTTTCTTTGAGAAAATCAACAAGATAGATAAACCCTTAGCCAGACTCACTAGAGGGCACAGGGAAAGCATCCTAATTAACAAAATCAGAAATGAAAAGTGAGACATAACAACAGATCCTGAAGAAATCCAAAACACCATCAGATCCTTCTAAAAAAGGCTATACTCAACAAAACTGGAGAACCTGAATGAAATGGACAAGTTGCTAGACAGATACCAGGTACCAACGTTAAATCAGGATCAGGTTAATGATCTAAACAGTCCTATATTCCCTAAAGAAATAGAAGCAGTCATTAATAGTCTCCCAAACAAAAAAGCCCATGACCAGATGGGATTACTGCAGAGTTCTATCAGACCTTCAAAGAAGATCTAATTCCAGTTCTGCACAAACTATTTCACAAAATAGAAGTAGAAGGTACTCTACCCAACTCATTTTATGAAGCCACTATTACTCTGATACCTAAACCACAGAAAGATCAAACAAAGATAGAGAACTTCAGACCAATTTCTCTCATGAATATCGATGCAAAAATCCTCAATAAAGTTCTTGCTAATGGAATCCAAGAACACATTAAAACAATCATCCATCCTAACCAAGTAGGTTTCATCCCAGGGATGCAGGGATGGTTCAATATACGGAAGTACATCAACGTAATCCAGTATATAAACAAACTCAAAAACAAAAACCACATGATCATCTCATTAGATGAGGAGAAAGAATTTAACAAAATCTAACACCCATTCATGATAAAAGTCTTGGAAAGATCAGGAATTCAAGGCCCATACTTTCACATGATAAAAAGCAATCTACAGCAAACCAGTAGCCAACATCAAAGTAAATGGTGAAAAGCTAGAAGTAATCCCACTAAAATCAGGGACTAGACAAGGCTGCCCACTTTCTCCATACCTATTCAACTTTATATTTGAAGTCCTAGCCAGAGCAATTCAACAACAAAGGGAGATCAAGAGGATACAAATTGGAAAAGAAGAAGTCAAAATATCACTTTTTGCAGATGATATGATAGTATATATAAGTGACCCTAAAAATTCTACCAGAGAACTCCTAAACCTGATAAACAGCTTCAGTGAAGTACCTGGATATAAAATTAACTCAAACAAGTCAATGGCCTTTCTGTACACAAAGAATAAACAGGCTGAGAAAGAAATTAGGGAAATAACACCCTTCTCAATAGTCACAAATAATATAAAATACCTTGGCGTGACTCTAACTAAGGAAGTGAAAGATCTGTATAATAAGAACTTCAAATCTCTGAAGAAAGAAATTAAAGATCTCAGAAGTTGGAAAGGTCTCCCATTCTCATGGATTGGCAGGTTCAATATAGTAAAAATGGCTATCTTGCCAAAATTAATCTACAGATTCAATGCAATCCCCATCAAAATTCCAACTCAATTCTTCAATGAATTAGAAAGGGCAATCTGCAAATTCATCTGGAGCAACAAAAAACCTACGATAGCAAATACTCTGCTAAAGGATAAAAAAACCTCTGGTGGAATCCCCATGCCTGACCTAAAACTGTACTACAGAGCAATTGTGATAAAAACTCCATGGTAGTGGTATAGCAACAGAGAAGTAGACCAACGGAATAGAATTGAATACCCAGAAATTAACCCACACAACTATGGTCACTTGATCTTTGACAAGGGATCTAAAACCTTCCACGGAAAAAAAAAGAGCATTTTCAACAAATAGTGCTGGCACAACTGTCAGTTATCATGTAGAAGAATGCGAATTGATCCATTCCTATCTCCTTGTACTAAGGTCAAATCTAAGTGGATTAAGGAACTCCACATAAAACCAGAAACAGTGAAACTTACTGAGGAGAAAGTAGGGAAAAGCCTCGAAGATATGGGTACAGGGGGAAAATTCCTGAATAGAAAAGCAATGGCTTGGGCTTTAAGATCAAGAATCGACAAATGGAACCTCATAAAATTGCAAGACTTCTGCAAGGCACAAGATACTGTCAATAAGACAAAAAGGCTACCAACAGATTGGGAAATGATCTTTACCTATTCTAAATCAGATAGGGGACTAATATCCAATATATATAAAGAACTCAAGAAGGTGGACTCCAGAAAATCAAATAACCCTATTAAAATGGGGCTCAGAACTAAACAAAGAATTCTCACCTGAGTAATACCAAATGGGTGAGAAGCACCTGAAAAAATGTTCAACATCCTTAATCATCAGGGAAATGCAAATCAAAACAACCCTGAGATTCCACCTCAAACCTGTGAGAATGGCTAAGATTAAAAATTCAGGTGACAGCAGATGCTGGTGAGGATGTGGAGAAAGAGGAACACTCCTCCAGTGTTGGTGGGATTGCAAGCTTGTACAACCACTCTGGAAATCAGTCTGGCTGATCCTCAGATAATTGGACATAGTACTACCGGAGGATCTCGCAATACCTCTCCTGGGCATATATCCAGAAGATGTCCCAACCGGTAAGAAGGACACATGCTCCACTATGTTCATTACAGCCTTATTTATAATAGCCAGAAGCTGGAAAGAACCCAGATGCCCCTCAACAGAGGAATGGATACAGAAAATATGGTACATTTACACAATGGATTACTACTCAGTTATCAAAAAGAATGAATTTATGAAATTCCTAGGCAAATGGATGGACCTGGAGGGCATCATCCTGAGTGAAGTAATGCAATCCCAAAGAACTCACACAATATGTTATCACTGATAAGTGAATATTAGCCCAGAAACTTAGAATACCCATGATATAAGATGCAATTTGCAAAACTCATGAAACTCAAGAAGAAAGAAGACCAAAGTGTGGACACTTTGTCCCTTCTTAGACTTGGGAACAAAACACCCATGGTAGGAGTTACAAACACAAAGTTTGGAGCTGAGACGAAAGGATGGACCATCTAGAAACTGCCATATCCGGGGATCCATCCCATAATTGTGGAGAGCCGTGCTGCGAGCAATCGCCATTATAAAATGGTGCTGGCTTACGCTGTGCCTAACTAGTAAACAAGCCTGTGCGCAAGTGTGAAAGTGAACTCATGCCTAGTCACTGCCCATCTCGGGGCGTAGTAATGAGGTGATGGGCGAGCAACAAATCAGGAGCTGACATGCCACATCAGGTGCTGAAACGCCACGCTGAGGGCTATATAAGCAGCACCATTATCTGGGGTCTGGGTCTTCCCTCCTTAAGAAGCAATAAAGCTTCCACAGAAGAATCTGGTTATCCGAGTGTGTTCTTGCCAGCGAGAATGATAGCTCAGGACAAGTGGTGCAGAGAAACCCGGGAACTGCATACCATCACCGGTACAAGGGAGACCCCCTTGTTCGCGGGGCCAGTTCAGAACTGCGGGACACATAAGGCTCTGTAAGGTATGTTCGGTCTTGAAATTTCTCCAGTGTTAGAGGCCGTTTTGTAAATTTTCACGGGGCTCGTTCTTTTTCTTTTGATCACGTACTGCTTCCACCACTGGAACTGCTGACTGGTTCCCAATCGCAGTCAGGCATGGTTAGATAACAGGGCAGTGAGCAGTATGGGAACAACCCACTCCGTAGTGACTGCCTTATGGTCGGTCTTGAGGCAGTATGGCCTAAAAATCACCACTAAGACTATAGAGGGTTTTGTTAAAGAGATAGATTGCATAGTGCCGTGGTATGCGTGCTCTGGGTCATTAACTATCGCCTCTTGGGAGAAACTGAAAGGAGATCTAGTTAGGGAACAGCAGAACGGCAAACTTAAAGCAGGGTCCATGTCATTGTGGAAACTGGTATGATCGTGCTTAACAGACGAGGATTGTCAGCAAATGGTTGAGGCGGGGCAGAGGATAATGGAGGAGGTTCAAGACATTCTATCAGAGACAGAGCGGGGAGAGAGATTAAGAGTTGAAATGAAATAAAAGCCTTTCCACGGGCCTTGAGCCCGAGGAAAAGAGAAATAAGGGGAAAATGCCCTGGAGAGAGCTTAGAAAAAGGGATGAAAAGGGAGAGAAGAAGAGAGATCGAGCTGGGGAGGCACATAAGGGAACGAGCCTCTATCCTCCATTAGACAAGTTCAAGGTACTAGCTGTTAGCTCAGAATCAGATAAGGAACTTAGCTCCTCTGAGGAAACAGACTTAGAGGAAGAAGCGGCTCCCTATGAGGGAGAAAGATACCAGCCAGATGAAGGATGAGCTAATCAGTCACAGAATAAGACAGAAGCAGCTAGAGACAATTGTCAGTTCGCTGCGCGGTCTCCGGGCCCTCGACCTCTAGGTCCTAGTGCACCTCCACCCTATGTACAGAGGTATCATTCAGACTCATTCATTCCAAAAGAGGAACAGAGAAAAGTGCAGCAAGCATTTCCAGTCTTTGAAGGCGCCGATGGCAGACACGTTCACGCTCCTGTGGAGTATATATAGATTAAAGAACTTGCAGAGTCAGTCCTTAACTGTGGAGTCGATGGCAGTTGTACAGAACTCAATCCTTTGATCTTTGTCCAGGGAGGAGCGGTTGGGAAGGCCACTTTTACTGGCATCTCAAGATTTGTTCAGTATTGGGGAATAAATGCTGCCTCCCTGGACTCTGATGGATATACCGGATATACTAATTCCAGTGTAGAGATCACTGGGTTCAATAAAACTTTGGTAAACCAAATTAATTATCCACCTACCCCAGTCTGTGTTTACCCCCCTTTCTTGTTTATCCTTTCAAATGATTCATTTGAAGTCTGTTCCAATGATTCTTGTTGGATTTCTCAATGTTGGGATGCAACAAAGGACACCCGGGCCATGGTGGCCCGGATCCCACGTTGGATCCCTGTTCCGGTGGAAACACCCTCCACCTTATCCCTGTTTCGACAAAAAAGAGATTTTGGCATTACTGCTGCCGTGATCATAGCAATTTCAGCCAGTGCAGCTGTTGCTACAGCTGCAGGGTACGCTATGGCTAGGACGGTCCAAGCAGGCACAAAATTAATTCAGCTTTCAGTCGATCTGACTGATGCTATCAATGTCCAAACTTCTGATAGTGCCCAGTTGAAGGGAGGGCTGATGATTTTGAATCAGCGCCTTGATCTGGTTGAGGAACAGATAGGCATCCTATACCAGTTGGCCCAGTTGGGTTGTGAAAGAAAATTGGGCGCTCTGTGTATTACCAGTGTCCAATATGAAAATTTTACTCGTGCAGCTAATCTGTCTAGACAGCTCTCCTTGTATCTTGCAGGAAATTGGTCCGAGGGGTTCGATGAGACTCTTGAGGCCCTGAGGGCGGCAGTTTTAAGGATCAACTCAACGAGAGTGGACCTGTCATTGACAAAGGGCCTCTCCTCCTGGATTTCATCTGCATTTTCTTATTTTAAGGAATGGGTGGGGGTAGGTTTATTTGGTACTGTCATCTGCTGTGGACTTGTGTTCATGCTCTGGTTTGCAAGCTCAGAGCCCAACAAACATATGACAAGGTCGTGATAGCTCAAGCACTTGCTGCCATAGAGCAAGGGGCCTCCCCTGAAATTTGGCTATCAATGCTCGAGAATTAGTAGGCATTTGTCATTTTTTGGCTGGCCTCTTTTGTAGAGTTCGCCCTAGGTCATTTAGTAGTTACTGTCACATAGCACTGCGGTATCCAGGGATGGGCAACTCTCCTCATGCATAGATTAACCTAAGACACTGGGCCCAGTGGTGATAGGTTTACCCTATGACGGGAAAGGCTGTGACATTAGAGGAACGACCTAAGACAGGAGCCACAGGGAATGGACATAATTACACAGACCTAGTCCAGCCTCATTTTAATAAAACAAAAAGGGGGAGATATGGAGAGCCGTGCTGCAAGCAATCGCCATTATAAGATGGTGCTGGCTTACTCTGTGCCTAACTAGTAAACAAGCCTTGTGCGCAAGTGTGAGAGTGAACTCACGCCTAGTCACTGCCCATCTCGGGGCATAGTAATGAGGTGATGGGCGAGCAACAAATCAG
Source organism: Mus musculus (assembly GCF_000001635.26). Taxonomy (NCBI): domain Eukaryota; kingdom Metazoa; phylum Chordata; class Mammalia; order Rodentia; family Muridae; genus Mus; species Mus musculus. The sequence continues at coordinate 70,814,182 of NC_000070.6, read as the reverse complement.
GAGCTGACATGCCACATCAGGTGCTGAAACACCACGCTGAGGGCTATATAAGCAGCACCATTTTCAGGGGTCTGGGTCTTCCCTCCTTAAGAAGGCAAGAATGATAGCTCGGGACACATAATCAGCTTCCAAACGCTGAACCAATGCCTACACTAGCAAGATTTTGCAGAAAAGACCCAGATATAGCTGTCTCTTGTGAGACTATGCTGGGGCCTAGCAAACACAGAAGTGGATGCTACAGTCAGCTATTGGATTGATCACAGGGCCCCCAATGCAGGAGCTAGAGAAAGTAACCAAGGAGCTAAAGGGATCCTCAACCCTATAGGTGGAACAACAATATGAACTAACTAGTACCCCCCAGAGCTCATGTCTCTAGCTGCATATATATCAGAAGATGGCCTAGTCGGCCATCAGTGGAAAGTGAGGCCCATTGGTCGTGCAAACTTTATATGCCTCCGTACAGGGGAACGCCAGGGCCAAGAAGTGGGAGTGGGCTTGTGGGGGAGTGGGTGGGGGAGCATGTGGGGGACTTTTGTGATAGCATTGGAAATGTAAATGAAATAAATACCTAATTTAAAAAATAAAATTAAATAAATAAAATAAAATAAAATAGAAGATATTGAAGAGCAGGAAAAAAAAAGCAAATAATAAAAGCTCCAAAAAACGCATGACAGTTTATAACCATGATTCCTTTTCTAGTGACATTTGCTTTTATATTGCAGCTGATCATGTGATATGCTTTTTGGTATCACATAGTTGTCTTTTTATGATATTTACATTTGGTGGGGATCTTTTTGAAGGGGAAACTTAAGGGTTCTTTGGAAAGTCAGTTTGTTGGGTGGTGTTTTGCTGGGGCAAACGTGAAGAAATGTTTAGCTGAAGTTCACACAGGTGTGAGGTTTAAGGCCTTATACCTGTGAATGAATGTTTGGCTGAAGCAGACACAGGAAAAAAATGATATTCTGCTATAGCAAGCATGTAAAAGGAAATATGATGAAGGATTCTTTGGTAATGACATGCATTAATGGTTCTCCTTACATTGCATAGTTGAGCAACATTTGTCTGGATTCCATAGACAGAAATGCACCAAAAATCTTCTGGAGGTGTGCCTTGGCTTCTTGCCACTGCAGAGGACTTGGGCTGATAGGCAGAGTGATGTCAGCTGAGACAGTCACATGTGCTCAGGCAAGGCATATGCTCAGGCAAGACCTTCTTCTCATACAATGTAAGGGATGGATGTGATGCTAAGGCCCTGTTACCCAATTGGTTCTTGATCTATCAGTAAAGATGCTAGCAGCCAATAAGCTGGGTGGAGTAGGCAGAACTTCCAGGTTCTTACAGATACAGGAGAGAGCGAAAAGGGAGTTTTTACCACGCTTTGGAAGGAGAAGTCAAAGAACCATGTGAGATCTGGGGCATAGCAGCCATATACTGCTTCTTCAAGCAGGAGGCTGAGGTGTTGAGCTGGTACTAAAGGTGGCTGAGCAACTGAAGTTGAGTGAAGATTTAGACTGTTGAGCTGAGAACACTGGGGAGGGCATACTAGCCATGGTAGATTGGATGTACCCAACAGTTGAGCCAAGAAGCAGGTTGAAATTGAGCATGTGTGTATTTGTGGTTTTCATCCACAGATCCAATGTTCTCTGGGAGGAAACTACTAGCATGGCCCATTCCCAGAGCTTATCATGGTAGCAAAAGCTACACATATCAATACAGTGTGTCCCAAGTGTCTTCATTGACTTCATGGACAACATGGCTTCTAATATGCCATTATTCTTGACTGTCTCTGCTATGATATATTTTCTTTCCTTATTAAAGAATGACACAAAATGGGATCACAGGTTAAAATCTGCTAGCACAAAGTTCAGTGCAGCTGTTTCCCAACTTGTTCTGCACACAGAATTTCTAATTAGTTAAGTTAAAACATTATACTTTTTGTCAAGCATAGCCTATGATGGCTTTTAAAGGGCACACACCTACTTTATTAGAGTATAACAAATGTACAAAGTGATGTTATGATGACATTTTATACATTACTGTAATATATTTGATTATATCCACCCAATCTTTTTAAGAGAGCCTAAATTTGTTTGCATTTGAAGTTTTAAAACCAAGTGCAGTTTTGTTCATTAACTTCAGCTATATTTTAATCAATTTTCTTGTTTTAATGTTTTACTTGGCTTTTAATATCACTTTGACTATTGATTCAGTGCTCTCTTATATTTGATTATCTACAATATATATTACAGATTTGGTGAGGGTTTTTATCTTTGCTTTTTATTCAAGTAACTGATTTAAAGTTTTTAAAGAGCTCGTAACTGGATTAAAATAAATCTATAGTTCCATGACTTCAGGTAGGCATTTTATTCCTTGTGGTTTTTCAACTAAAAGTCATGACCCACCAAAGGACTATTGAAAGACACTAATTAGAACTAAGTTATATAAATCAGAGCTTTACTGACTAATGATCTAATTCTAAACTGAGGCATCTTGGCTACAGGGGACATTTGGGTTCTATTTTAGATTTTCATAATGAACTTGTAATATATGGATTCTTCATATTAGGTACAACTATAATCAGATAGCCATTATTGTTATCACTAACTACAATTTGACATAACTTCATTCATTGGATGCATTAGTATATTTGTGATCTTCATTGTAAAAATTAATAATCATAATTGACATAAAACTTTGTGAATAACCTTCCTATATTACATTTACAATACTTCAGCATCCCATGAGAGCATCTCAGTAAGTCTTTCTGTTTTAGGTTCATCCCTATTGTATTGTTCTTACTCTGAACATAAATCATGAATACCTTACAGCAGAATAAACTCCCATCATTTCATGTGCCTAATGTTTGCAAAGGTGCCTTGCTTAAGTTCATCTGTGTGGGCCTACAAGCCACAGCTCATCCTGGTCCAATATGAGGTAATACCAGAGCCTTTGATGGAGAGCCCTTAACAGGAGACACAATGCAAATGACTGTACTAGCAATTTTCCCCCCATTAATGAACATTACTTCAGGGAGTGTAAAGGCAAGAGGCATATAATTTCTGAACTATTTACATTGCTAATTAGATCTGTACAGGAGGTGTCTTCCTAATGCAGCCGATTACAAAGGCTCCTAAGTGTTTGCCTTACAGTTGTTAATTACTACAGAAGCCAATTAATTGCTGTTGACTTTTTGTATTCTTCCACGTATCACCAGTTAATATTTACATTTATAATGAAGACACAATTGGCAAACACTGTGTCATTTTGTAATGAACAATTCCAATGACTAAACAATGAACACATTATCCTCATTTGTGCCTGAAGAATGAGCTGATTAGCATATGTTCTGTGCATGCTAGAGCACTGCTTTTCTTTTCAAAAGTAAAAACATCACATTGTAGCAAGAAATACAGGTGGAATGTCCTCAGGGCTCTTGGAAATGTTCACTACCATATGCTGTCCAGCAGGATACAAAACACCAGGTATAGAAAATCACAACTAAATTAAATCAAATTAAAACTTTTCTAGTTTTTTTCTTATAGGTATGTGTTTTGGTTGCCTTTCCATGGCTATAGTAATAGCTGAGATGAGATAAGCTGGTAAATAGAAGAGGTTGATTCTCATGCATAGTTTTAGGCCACAATCAGTTGGCACTGTTGCTCCAGACTTGGCACTGAAGCAAAAGGCATGCAGTGTGTCTGCAGCCTGTAATTTTTCTCCTCACATCCAGAAAGCAAAGGGAAGATAGGGCTGTTGCCCTGATACTGTTTACAAAAGAACAAATTTAGTTGCTTGCAAGACCTCCCAAGAGGCCCCATTTCCTAAAATTTCCTCAACTTCCCAAGAGTTTCATGATTTGAATAAAGACATAAATTCACAGACCCTTGGAGAACATTGCAAATCCAAACTACAATAGCTCTTTAAAAAATACAGTTCTTTCCTCAAACAAGGTTTCTCTTCCTGCCTGCCTAGATATTCTGATATTGTGGGGTACTATAGCTAAAAATGCTCAAAAGATCAAATAAGCACATTTTCTAACTACCACCATGAACATGATTGGCACTAGTTATACCTATTAATGAAATGCAATTTTCCTGGTCTGCATTCAAGAATTAATGGTAAAAATTCAAGTAACAAAATGGAATTTTCTAGTTGTGATAGTAGTAGGTGTAGATATACCATTGAGAATTCTAATGTTTCATATGTCAATGAATAATAATAAATAACATTTGTCTGTACACATTAACTCTTTGGGGTGTAGCCACAGTAATTTTGTGACCTGTCCTCTAAGTTCCTGCTGATTAAAAACAATCTCATTAATTTATTATTATTATTATTATCATCATCATCATCATTATTATTATTATTATTATTATTATTATTATTATTATTATTGCTAATGCCCGAATCAGCCAGTTTCTTTCCTTAGGTATTTAGAACAATTTGCATGAATTTTCCATTTCTAGGAATGGGTAGAGGAGACATCTATTGTCCAGAATTCATGTTATATGTACATTTTTACCTTTTATTAAACAATGTATTCACATTTCTTCTATTAAAAGCTAAAGGAAATACAGATGGACCCATTTGGAACTTAGTATCAGCACTAAAAGCAAATAAATAAAACACAGATGCGAGACAACATATGCCAACCCTTGTCTTCATCTGTACCTGCCAAAGGGGGTGAGTCGGAAATCATTCTTTTCTTAACCAGCACATTTGCCAGAGTCTATGTTGTAAACAGCAGGAGCCTGAAGTGATTTTGTCAACCAGTTCTCCAACAGTGAAGACATAGCTTTCCTTCCCAAACACCACTGGGCATTGCAAATGAAAGTGAGGTGGAAAATGCCTTCTGGAATGAGCAAAGCTACTCAGCAGCTCATCTGCAGTAGATGTGCTATGCTGTCGCCCATATGCCTCATTCCTTCCTCCCTAACAACACAATCAGGCATAAGACATGGAGAACTAAAAAATAATAAGTAATGTGTGCTCAATGAGTACTTTAACTTACAACAATTATTCAAGAACATATAAAGAGGATTCTGTAAGAGCTCTAAAACATAGTATAAAAGTGAGGAAAAGAAAAACAAAAATACAATATTTAGGAACTTACTCAAAAAATAGTATAAAGCTCCTTTTTTTTTTTTTTCAAAAAGTCCCATTTTGATGTTACCATCATCAAAGTCAGGTTTAATGTACAAATTTATTGAACCTAATCCTGTAGAGAGCCATTCAAAAGCACACTTACGTTTCTTTCCAACTACAGATTTAAATAGAAGCCAAGTGCATAAATGAGAATGCCCCTAATAGGATCTAGGGATGCTGTGAAGTCATTGATAACTGATGTTTTTATTTCTCATTGTTATGATGAAGCTTAGTTATATAAAGTTGTATAGTTAAATATATGACTTTACTTTTAATAGCCATCTCCAAAAATTAATGAGGATTCCAAAATTTCTTTTGTAAGAAAGTTGACAGAAGCCGGATTTGTCATAGTGCTAAAGAGAGGTGCAAACAATTCCCTGCTGCTTGAGCTCTAACCCATGTTCCTAGCACCAGACTCTGTCCATCTATAGCTTTCTCTTAACTGAGTACTCTGCTAATAAATGAAATCAACTTGAAAGGATTGCTGTTAACTTGACAGTTACTGTCATCTACTCCTTAAAATGCTTCTAGAACAATTGTATATCACACTGAAACTGTATGTTTTAGGTTCTTTTGATGGTGACTCTTGATTGTAAGCTTCATTAGAAGGAATTATTACTTTTAATGACTAAGTTGTTCTTACGATCATCAGGATACTAAGATGGATAGATGGAAGGAGAGCTGGACACAATGATACAGTCTTGAAATAAAAAAGAAACAACACATAAAACAGTTCATATGCACGAACAACTGCAATTTGTTGTTGTTCATTGATAACTGACGCATCATGCTCTGGATGAAGAATCACAGGTAAATACGTCTGGTCTTGTCTATAAAGGGATTTCTAAAGGCATTTTGCTAAGGCAAAGGAGAACTTTCATTAGATATTTGAATATGACCAACACCATCCTAAAAGATGGGAAGCAAATGAAATAAAATGAAAAAGGAGAACACATACTACTGTAAGCAGTCTCTACTTTGGCTTCTTTGCCACCATGAGACTTCTTATGCTCATCTCAGCCTATGGTAATGGAACCAACAGATCATATGTTGAGCCTTCTGATACTGTAAGACAAAATAAACCCTCCCTCCTTTTCCTGCTTACATCTGGTACTTTGTTACAGTAACATAAAGTCTGGCTTATAGAGTTACCAACCATTAGTGTTTGCTTTGACAAATCTGCAAAGGTGGATTTTATATTGCTTCCCAAGGAGTATTCATTATGCTTGGATGAAAAAGATGTTTCAGTGAGTTTATGATTTTAGTCATCAGTTGACATACACTTCAAAATCATTATTGTCTTGAACCTGGAAACATAGATCAGTAGTTAGAACATACTGAGAAAATTAAAGTTCATGTCTAAGCCCTCATATGGGTTGACTCAGAACTACAGTTTCAGCTCCAGCAACCATAGATCAAATGCCACCTTTTGGCCTCCATCCTCACCTGTACTCATTTGCAAATACAGCCACTATATACACATACATGTGTATGCATGTGCACAAACACACAGAGAGACACACACAATTAAAACTAAAATCATTATTAAATTATTATATTCTAAATGATAATAAGTTGTACCATCCCTTTATCCACCTGTGATTAAAATATTCACAAGCACTCAAACTAATGCACTAATTAGCACAGGAAAAGTGAGCTTTACCTTCTGATACTCAACTCTATATACAAACCACACACTATGTTTGCTTATTTGTGAGTCTCTTAATTCTATTTATTGATTTCTGTTTATGTCTCCTGAGAGCCTTTGCCAGAACCTTACAGATACAGATGCAGATGCTTGCAATCAACCATCATACTGAGCACGGAGACCCCCATGGAGGAGTTAGGAGAAGGAATGAAGGAGCTGAAGGGATTTGCCAACCCCGTAGGAAGAACAAAAATATCAACCAACCAGAACCCCTAGAGCTCCCAGGAACTTAACCACCAACCAAAGAATACACATGGAGGAACCCATGGCTCCAGCAGCATATGTAGGAGAGGATGGCCTTATCTGGCATCAGTGGGAGGGGAAGCCCTTGGTCCTGTGAAGGCTTGATGCCTCAGTGTAGGGTAATGCTAGGGTGATGAGGTGGGAGTGGGTGGGTAGAATGGTGAACACCCTCATAGAAGCAGGGGGAGGGGAGTGGGATAGGAACTTTGCAGAGGGGAAACTGGGAAGGGGATAACATGAAATGTCCATAAATAGCCAATAATTTTTTTTAAAACGAAAGACAGCTTACATTACTCAAGGTTTGCTACTGAAGTATTTTCAAATTTTCTCATCTAATTTTTGTCATGTAATTTAATTTCAAGATGTACTCTTGTGTTTGTACTAACAGTTTGGCTTAGATTCATTTGTCCCCCGAGAAGTATTTTTAACACTAAGAATGAGCGTATCCAGGCTCTTAGTCAAGCAAAACTAGTATGTGGCAAATTTACAGATTATTTCCATTCCATAAGCCTTAGAGCCTTGCTCCTGTCCTTGAATTTCTCTTTCTCTACTTTTTTCCATGTTTAATTTCATGCATTAATTGTTCCAGAAGTTCTCAGAAATAATAACACTAGCCTTATGTGTTCCTTCTCATTTACAGATTTCAAAGACTAAGCTTCCAAAATATAATTCCTTCTCTGATCACTCCCCATGTGTGCCTTGCCTCTGTCATCCCAATGAGGCAAGAACGCTATGATAAATCAACTTCTCAAGTAATTCCAGAACCTAAATATATAACATCCATCAAGAAAACTATTCTAATTTTCTCAGCCTTTGCTCTCTTGGTGCCTCCCTCTTATCAACTACAAGAGACAGGAGTCTTCTGCATCCTTCCTGTGCTTCCATGTTTTCTCTGGTTGCTCAGCTACATCACACATCTGCTATGATATTTCTTCTGTAACTATCATCTCTGAGTCTTACCTTTCCAACCTCATATGACAAGATACTGCAGCCCTTAGAGGAAGCAAAGCCATTATAACCAAAACTCATTTGACTGTGTCATTAAAATAAATTTAAAGGAAATAAGGAAAGATTCACCATTTGGAGGTGTGGCCTTGTTAGAATAGGTGTGACCTGGTTGGAATAGGTGTGTCATTGTGGGTGTGAGCTTAAGACCTTCACCCTAGTTGCCTGGAAGTCAGTCTTCCACTAGCAGCCTTTGGATGAAGACGTAGAACTCTCAGCTCATGCCTGCCTGAATACTGCTGTGCTCCTACCTTGATGATAATGGACTGAACCTCTGAACCTGTAAGCCAGCCCCAATTAAATGTTGTTTTTTATAAGACTTGCCTTGGTCATGGTGTCTGTTCACAGCAGTAAAATCCTAACTAAGTCAATTGTCATATGTAAATAAATATGGCTTCCTATATTTCTCTATATACTTCATCCCTCTGCCCTCTTGCTCTCATTCTCTGCGGACAAGAAGAATGATGTAGCTGCAGTTGAGTTTAGAGTTCATTTGAAGAACTTCTAGCTGTCTAACTAAAATAAAACTGTATGGATAAACAATTTGGGGCTCCCTTTGATGATTAGTTGTCTGTATTGTTACTACTTCTGAATTGGCTTTGAAGTTGAAGATGTCTGTATATCTCATTGAATAGAATCAGTCTCCTCCTCATCCTCAGGACAGCAAACTTCAGCCTTATCATCTGTCCTTTGTTCTCACCCAGCATGCTCTTTGTTTGGAGCTGGTGGTGACAAACACTTCACACACACACACACACACACACACACACACACACACACACACACACACACACACACACCTGGGGAATCAATCAAACAGAAGGAATGGAAAATTAGAAGGAAACCAGCTGGCTAGAATGAAATTGGCAGTGTTCTACCAGGAAAAGTCAATGTGCCAAGATTCAGTCTTCTGTTCGCTTGTCTGTTTCCTCCTAACAAACAGCTCTCGAATATTTATAGAAATAAAAGAGTTCTCATTCTCTAGAAGAGCCAATAATGTGTCATTTCTGGTATTTGAATGTCAGTCGTGTGGAAAAACAGACTTGTATATAGAACATGCCAATGTAGTTGCCTACAAGTGTAAAACAAGAAGCAGATACATTCTTTTTCTGTATCAATTGCCAAACCAAAACAGACTTTGTAGAGACTTTATACAGTTGGCAGACATTATGCGTGTTTCTGGCTAGCTGAACATTCCTTAGAAGACATTTTGAAGTTGAAGTACTTTTGAGTATGTACATTTCCAGTCTTTTAACTTCAGGCTTCCAAATTACCTGAACAGTCTATAGTTATTTCTGATGAGGTCATTTTTTACCTAATTTTAATTGAAAAGGTAAGCCATAGAGTTCAGCATGGGCCCATCTGCTGAGTCAGGGAACTTGATTTGCTTGGGGCTTTATTTGGTCCAAACTCTGCACCTAACTCCTGTAGGATATGCATGGCATAGTAAGTACATATTCATATCTATGCTCTTTCAAATGATGCTCTGTCCATTTTGATAGAGCCAGGGAAATAAAAATCACTCTATTTCTTGCAACTGGAAAAAAAATCATTAATACAGAAATTAGGAAGCTTAGATGTCCTCTGCTTAAAGTTCTCAACTACATGTTCTGTTCTCATGAGCATCTCAGGAAAGCATACAACTCTCAAGATGCATCAGGACCATTTCACCCACCAACTATTTCAGTCTGTGGAAGCTAAAGTGTGGTTGTCAAAGCCTACCAAAAAGCTCCTGTGTTATATACTCCCACATATCTGAACATAACTGCTTTTGAAGAAATAAGAGCCATGTTTCCCTCTTACTCTCAAACCTGTGAATTTGCATGCATCTCAGTAGCAACACCATCAGTCAGGGAGAATACTCTGTAAGCAAGGATTCCTGCTTCTCCTCTAACTGGCAGGAGAAAACTCCAAAGGAGGTAGAAATGCTGCGCTAGCGATGTATTAGCTGGTCCCATGAAAAGGTTTTATGGTCTTACCTTTTAATAAATGGAAGAGAAGACAGTTTCAGTGCTACGGTAGCTGAAGATATTTCTACCTACTTGAGGACAGGTAAATAGGTCCCAATGTTGATCTTCATGTGTACGCTGCTATATGTGTACACCCATGTAATAGATATGAACTTAAAGCTGTAACCTAGATAGTGACTATGAATTCTTATTTATTTTTCACCCATGTACCTTTTTTGGTCATTTAAGCTGGAGCTGACAAATTGTCAGGTTTCTCATTTAAAATAAGAATTGACAATAACCTCCACCAAATTATAAACCATTTTGCTTTTATTTATGATAGTGCGTCCATCTGAATACCACCCACTCTTTCAGACACTGTGTTCTCACAGTGATTCCCCAGTTTTTCACTTCCTAAATGGCTATGTTCAATATTCTTTGCTTCCAGACAATACAACTTTCCTGGGCCCTAAAGACTAGAATTTGTAACTTCTGCTCTAGAATTTGAAGGAGAAAAAAATGAAGACTTTTGTGTAGGTTCAGTCTCCTAAATACCATGTCAGGAAATGTCTCTCTGTATTATTAGCTATGTTTGAATCCTTTCAAAGTCATGTTTCAGGTATTTTTTCTCACCTCATAAAATAGCAAGCTTTTTAACATTTATAGATTTTTTTACTTCACATAACAGTTTTACCTTCTTAAAAAATTAAACTATGATCTAGCAAAAATCATTCTGTATTTCATAACTAGACATCAACATAAAGCCCCTAAAATGTAGGTTGGAGCTGTCAGATGCCCCACAGATAAGTTTCTGTTGCTGAGTGCATGAGAACCCATCCATAGAGACAAGTTTCTAAGGATCATACATGCTTTGAATCATTGAACAAGCCAATTACATTGATAAGAGTTAATAAGCCTGTTATAAATATGCATATTTTATGTCACTACATCAAATATACAGATATAAGTTTGCTTACTGTTTCTCCAACTTTCTATATACAAAAATAATTATTTCTAAGTGACAATAAGCTGAAAGTCATTTTCATTTTCTTATACTTAAAAGAACATGGGGGGAAAGCTCTATTTTTTATTTTTTATTTTTTTACATTGGATATTTTCTTTATTTACACTTCAATAGTTATCCCCTTTCCCTGTTGCCTGCAGGAAACCCCCTATCCCATCTCCCCTGCCCCTATTTCTATGAGGGTGTTCCCCCACCCACACACCAACTCCTGCCTCCCCACCCTTGAATTCCCCTACACTGAGGCATCAAGCCTTCATAGGACCAAGGGCCTCTCCTACCATTGATGTCCAGCAAGGTCATCCTTTGCTAAATATGCAGCTGGAGCTATGGGTCACTCCATGTGTACTCCTTTGTTGGTTGTTTAGTCTCTGAGAGCACTGGGGTAGAGGTCTGCTTAATTGATATTGTTCTTCCTATAGTGTTGCAAACACCTTCAGCTCGTTCACTCCTTTCTCTAACTCGTTCATTGGGGACCCTGTGCTCAATCAAATGATTGCCTTTGAGGATCTGCCTCTGGATTTGTCAGGCAATGGCCGAGCCACTCAGGTGACAGCTATATCAGGCTCCTGTCAGCATGCAATTCCTGGCATTCACAATAGTGTCTGAATTTGGTGACTGTATATGGGATGAATCCGCAGGTGGGGTAGACTCTGGACAGCCTTTCCTTCAGTCTCTGCTCCATATTTTGTCTCTGTATTTGCTCCTGTGAGTAATTTCTTCTTCCATCTAAGAAGGAACAAAACACCCATACTTTGGTTTTCCTTCTTTCTGAGCTTCATAGAGTCTATTACTTGTATCTTAAGTATTCCTGGCTTTTGGGCTAATATCCACTTATCAATGAGTGCATAGCATGTAAGTTCTTTTGTGACTGGGTTGCCTCACTAAGGATGATATCCTCCAGATACATCCATTTGCCCAAGAATTTCATAAATTCATTGTTTTTAATAGCTGAGTAGTACTCCATTGTGTAAATGTACCACATTTTTGTATCCATTCCTCTGTCGAAGGACATCTGGGTTCTTTCCACCTTCTGGCTATTATAAATAAGACTGCTATGAACATAGTGGAGCATGTGTCCTTATTACAAGTTGGAGCATCTTCTGGGTATATGCCCAAAAGTGGTATTGCTGGATCTTCTGGTAGTTCTATATCCAATTTTCTGAGGCACCACCAAACTGATTTCCAGAGTGGTTGTACTAGCTTGTAATCCCACCAGCAATGGAGGAGTGTTCCTCTTTCTCCACATCCTCACCAGCATCTCCTGTCACCTGAGTTTTTGATCTTAGCCATTCTGACTCCTGTGAGTTGGAATTTCAAGGTTGTTTTGATTTGCATTTTGATGAATAAGGATGTTGAACATTTCTTTACGTGCTTCTCAGCCATTTGATATTCCTCATGTGAAAATTCTTTGCTTAGCTCTATACTTCACTTTTAATAGGGTTATTTGATTCTCTGGAGTATAACTTCTTTAGTTCTTTGTATCTATAGTGTATTAGCTCTCTATCAGATGTAGGATTGGTAAAGATATTTTGCCAATTAGTTGGTGGTCATTTTGTCTTATTGACATGGTCCTTTTTCTTACAGAAGCTTTGCAATTTTATGAGATGCCATTTGTAGATTCCTAATTTTAGAGCACAATTGCTCTAAAATTGCATTGGTGTTCTCTTCATGAAATTTCCCCCTGTGCCCATGTGTTCAAGGCTTTTCCCCACTTTCTCCTCTACAAGTTTCAGTGTATCTGGTTTTATGTAGATGACCTTGATCCACTTGAACTTGAGCTTTGTACAAGGAGATAAGAATGGGTCAATTTTCATTCTTCTACATGCTGACTGCCAGTTGTACCAGCACTATTTGTTGAAAATGCTGTCTTTTTTTCCACTGGATGGTTTTAGCTCCATTGTCAAAGATCAAGAGACCATAGGTGTGTGGGTTCATTTCTGGGTCTTCAATTCTATTCCACTGATCTACCTGTCTGTCTCTGTACCAACACCATGTAGTTTTTATCACTATTAGTCTGTAATATAGCTTGATGTCAGAGATGGTGATTTCCCCCAGAAGTTCTTTCATTATTGAGCCTAGTTTTTGCTATTCTGGGTTTTTTTGTTATTCCAAATGAATTTGCAAATTGCTCTTTCTAACTCTATGAAGAATTGACTTGGAATTTTAATGGGGATTGCACTGAATCTGTTGGTTACTTTCAGCAAGTTGGTCATTTTTATTGTATTGATCCTGCCAATCCATGAGCATGGGAGATCTTTCCATCTTCTGAGATCTTCTATATCTTTTCCCAGAGACTTCAAGTTCTTGTCATCCAGACTTTTCACTTGCTTGGCTAGAGTCAAACCAAGGTATTTTATATTATTTGTGATTATTGTGAAGGGTGTCATTTTCCTAATTTCTTTCTCAACCTGTTTATCCTTTGGGTAGAAGAAGGCTTCTGATTTGTTTAAGTAAATTTTATATCCAGCCACCTTGCTGAAGTTGTTTATCAGGTTTAGGAAAACCTGTCATGTATACCACACAGGAGTTGGGTGATGCTATGATGTACTCATTACCACAAGCACTCCTTCAATATTCCATTCTATCAGCATCAAGATAACATTTCATATTACGGTAGTAGTGATTATTTAATATTTCCTGTAGGGTTTCTTCCTCTATTTCTGGCTATTATTTACACTACTGGGACTAGTTTATCCCCAAACATCATTTAACCACAAGTTAGAATAAAATAGATTCCCAAAGTTGGAACTGATCTTTTGATATATATGTTAAGTGAAAACTGTATTGTCACTGCCAAGTTATATGTTCAGATTCCAGATCTGTCAATAGTATTCTTCAAAGCCTTTGTCATACATTTTACAGCAATAAACATGCTATTTTTAATATTTTTCAGTAAGTATATTTATTTTAACTTATATAACTATAAATGATAAAAATATTAGGTGCAACTCCTTATTTTAATGGATGTTTGTTTTCCTATTTGTTTGTTTTAGCTTTCTTTAGGTTCTTTTTCTGTATATTTAGTTCTTCTTTCTCATTGGTGTATCAGACATTTGCAAATAATATTTTTGTATAGTATACATATTTTCTCTCTGTGTCTTATTTGTTTCTATCTTAATTGTGGTAGCAACCTAAATGATTTCAAATTTTTTGTGCAAATTCAAGACTGCTGGCCTTTTCTCTTAAAACTTTGGCTATTTTACATTGCTTCCAAAGGTATGCCCTAAATCAAAATGTTTTACTCTCCTAGTGCATTCTAGTCCTGAAGTTTCTGCATGTGAATTGTTCCCAAATCTGATAGTCTACTGTAGACCTGATAAAGCAAGGGCACAACAGCTATTGGTGAAAATTTCCTCATATATTAATAAAGAACTCTTCTCTAAAGTAGAAATATGCCTCCCTTTCTGCTCACTTCCCCATGCTTACTTGGCATACCTTGCTTATTGAACAACGTTTTAAGGTAGAAGGAACCCAGGTTTCTCAATCATTCTCAGGAAAAGGGTAACGCAGAAGAACTTCAGGTCCCATGAGGCTTGGTAAGAAACAACAGGTCTTTTTTTATTTGCTTTCCTGTGCTAGAAATTATTTACTATTCACATGAGGAAGAGCCTGTCCTTACTGATTTGGAAACAGCATCTACCTTAAGGATTAACCAGCTATGTGATTTCTTGGGGTAGAAAGCCATGTGCAATAATAAAGAAATGAACTGCTTCCTGAAGCATATTTTAATGATGCAAAAGAAAAGAAGAACTGATATAGCTTTTGGTAAAACTCTGATTTCTTATGTTTACTTTCTTTGGATGTGTTTATTACTTCTCCCTGAGCACAGGCCACTGCAACTTAACACCCCCTCCCTACACACACACACATACACACACACACACACACATACACACACACACACACACACACACACACACACACACACACACTCGTGCACAGGATTTAATAAGGTCATTAAATGAGCAAACTAAGAAAACATTATTAGGTAGAAAGGTGGGATAGAATGTGTACACCAGACTATTAACCAACATGAATAACTAAATTCAAATCAACAGCTAAACCAACCAAACCTTTTCATTTGGCTGTTTACTGATAATTTAGTGTGGGTACACTAATAGCACACATTGCTTCTATATATACTGAGTGAACCTGAGCCTAGGCTCTCCCCACTGATATCCTGTCCTCAGGGGAACCACTTGTCATCTCATAGTGACAATAGTATCTACTATTATAGGAGAGGATAAAATTTCCCTGTTGAAAATATTTTGTAGTGATTTAAGGATCTCACAGTCTATCTACTCGTGCCTGTAATGAGCTCCAGGCTTTTCCCTTGGATTTTACAGGACATGCCCTTGAATTATTTATACCAGAGCAGGCACCTGCTTGCAATGATTTTCCTTTCAATCTTGTGGATTGCAATGCAGGTACCATAGCACTCAGCACTGTAATGGGTCCCCATCAGGACCATACTGACTGCCACCTGCCACCCACCTTCAAGGCCATGCCTTTGTGTAATAGAAGACTCTCCAAGTTTCTTATGGAATATTAAGCTAGTTCAACCAGATGCTTTGAACTCTAGCTCTAAGGAAAGTGTTTCCTTTTTCCTGGAAGGCTAAAATTTGTAAACATACTTGCCTCTGTTTACAAAAGCCAACTTGATTAGAAGGAAGTAAAACCACACCCACCCCACTCATAGTACAGCTCCATGAGGGCAAACAAGCAACACTTTCATTCTTTTCTCTTCTACTTTAACAAAAAAAGCAGCAGCATATGTTTGAATAGACAAGAGCTACCATTAGGATTCAGAAAATTGAAAACCTAAGCTGCAGTAAAAAATAAATAAATAAACAGATAGTCACAGGGGGGATTCATAATGGCTTTCCCAGTTATAGTGAAATACCTGTTTTTATTCGCCTTTCAAACAGTGTTCAGAAACAGCACAGAACAAAAGCTATGATTTATGTTTATGGACAGGTACACGCGTACCCTGGATCTCCTGCTGGCTTTCTCACCCTCCTTACCAGCAGCAATTTATGGATGCTGGTCTAAATAAACAATAAGGAAGCAGGGCCATAAACTGACAGCAAGGAAAATCAATGGTTTCCAGAAACCATCAAGTGGGATCAATGAAAGAGGTTAGGCATCACATGTGAGTGAAACACAGCTACAGGTAAAATGGCTTGCTTTGCCTGTCACAGGGTTCTTGGCAATGGGACAAATCTGAACAGTAGCACACATCAAGTAGCCACTGGAGGCTGCTCCGGAGCTATTGACTGACAGATGACCTCAGGATGGAAGGGATTTAGATGGAAGCCTCGAGGGATTTTCAATTACTTTGATAGCATCATCTGGACAGCTGCCCACAGGAAAATGTGCAGATGAACTTTTGATAAATTGTTCTGGTTTGTTTCTTATTAGTTAACTTTCTCCTTTTTACTAGCCTCCTACCCATTCATGAAAGAGACCAGTACATGTTAGCATTGGCCTCCTTTACCCTTCACATACACCACACACACACACACACACACACACACACGTTGAAGAGAGATGAAAGTACAACTCTAACTTTCCTTTGTTAGTTCAATTACTCATGTTTATATACACAGCAAGTATGCATGGTAACTGCTGGGATGTTAGGTACAGCCTACTTTTACATGCTTCTGAGAAAGCCCATCCATTCATAGTGTAAAACACTAGATGCTAACCTGAAATGTAATTGACAATTGAGAGATGACAGGTAATTACATTTTTAAGTTGGGAGATTAATGCTATATGTCTTCTGTTGTCAAAAGAATGAAGGATAGATATACTGTCAAAAAGCAGGTATGTTTAAAGAGTAAAAAAGCAACATGAACCAGCTATCTATCGGTACATGAAAGTGTCCAGTTTAAACTCAAAATTTCAAATCTTAACTTTGTGGGGAGATGTTTGTGTGATTCTGATCACACAAGAAGATTTTATTATGACTTGCAACTTCACACTAGATCCCATAAGTGGATTTTATGTTCTATGTTTTGCTATATTGACTACAGATACTTCAGTTTGAGGTTTATATATTCCCAGTAATGGACATCAGATTAGTACCAGTGTATCTTGGCCACTGAAACTGAGTAGAAGTGGCAGGCAACTCATGGAGATCAAGGCATGAGTTGCTTTCTGCCCATACTCTCTGCTATAAGAATAGTGTAAGTGGGCAGAGGCAGAGCTTTCAAGTATAATCCAAGAATTAAACAAACCCAACTTGAAGAACACTGCAAAATAATGTTTGAGCCAAGAGCATGCCATGTGTGTAAGGAATAATCCTTTATAGTCAAAATCCCAGAAAGTTGGAGTTATTCATCAGTACAAAGTACCCAGTAAAACTGCGATTAACACATACACTTAGAATTGTTTTTCAAGTCAGAGACCAGTATGAATACAACATATTTAATATACAGGGGGGAATATATAAGACCATGTCTTGCGTAGTACTTCATTTCTGAGTCAATGAATTCCAAAGACAATTCTTATACCACCCTACATCCTGGAGAGAACAGTTTCATAGCAAAAGATCATGGATGTGCCTTCGGACAGGTAAAAATGATGAAGAGTCTCCTGAAAGTTGCCTGGGTCTTAAAAATATACCAAAAATCCTCCAAGAAAAATAATGATAAAAGCCTTTTAAGTCCTCATAACAAGAAACATTTATGACGCATCGCTCTTTCACAACAAAAAATTTATAAGCTGAAAATTTTTTGTTTCCTTGGAAATGAGAAGCATTTTATTTGATCAGGTTTTTAATTTACTAATTCTTTTTATGAAGTCAAATTACCCTGATTCCTAAACCACACAATGTCAGAACAAAGAAAGAAAATTAGAGACTAATATCCCTTTTAAATATAGATGCAAAAATTATCAATAAAATATTTTCAATCTGAACTAAAGAACACATCAAAGAGATTATCTACCATGATCAAGTAGGCTTCATCCCTACTTGATCTCAGAGATGGAGGGCAGGTTAATGTCTCTAAATCAATAAATGTAGGCCACCACATAAACAAACTAAAGACAAAACATGCAGTCATCATATCATTAGATACAGAAAAGACTTTTGACAAAAATCAACCAACCCTTCATGATAAAAGTCCTGGAGAGAAAAGCCTAGAGCTGACAAAAATCTAAATTAGTGGTCCTCACCTGCTTAAAACTGCCACCCTTTGATATGGTTTGATAAAATCATTGCTGTTGCTACTTCATAACTGTAATTTTGCTACTTTTATGAATCATAATGCAAATATCTATGTTTTGAGATTTAAGCCCCTGTGAAAGGGTTTTGAGAACCCTGATATAAATGGAGAACATCTCAAAGCATTCACACTAGAATCAAGACAAGAATACCAACACTCTCCATACCTGTGCAACATAGTGCTTGCAATTTTAGCAATAGCAATGAGACAACTGAAGGAGATCAACTTGATACAATAAGAAATATGAAGGGAGGAAGTAAAAATTATATCTATTTTCAGACAACATAATTTTATACATAAGAGATCCTAAGGACTGTACCATGAATCTTCTAAAGTGAATACACTTTATTATAAAAAATGTTTTCAGCAAAGTAACAGAATACAAAATTAACACACAAAAATCAAAACCTTTCTATGTACAAATAACAAAATAGGTAAATAATACTTTTCACAATAGTCTTATTCAGATAGATGATAGATAGATAGATAGATAGATAGATAGATAGATAGATAGATAGATAGATAGACTGAATATAGATAGATGTAGATAGGCAAAGATACAGGTATAGATATAGACAGATATAAATATCCCAAGATATATATAGGAATAAGACAAGGATATCCATTACCTTCATATTTATTTTACACAGTGCTTAAAAATTTAGGTAGATATTGCATATGCCAGCAAGATTTTGCTGACAGGACCCTGATATAGCTATCTGTTGTGAGGCTATGCCTGTGCCTGGTAAACACAGAAGTGGATGCGCACAATCATCTATTGGATGGAACACAGAGCCCCCAATGAAGGAGCTAGAGAAAGTATCCAAGGAGCTAATGGGGTCTACAACCCTATAGGAGGAACAACAATGTGAACTAACCAGTACCCGCCCCCCAGAGCTTGTGTCTCTAGTTACATATGTAGCAGAGGATGGCCAAGTAGGCCATCAATGCGAAGAGAGGCTCTTGGTCTTGCGAAGATTATATGCCCCAGTACAGGAGACTGCCAGGGCCAGGAAGCAGGAGTGTGTGGGTTGGGAAGCAGGGCAGGGGGAGGGTATAGGGGACTTTCAGAGAGGAAACTGGGAAAGGGGGTAGCATTTGAAATGTAAATGAAGAAAATATCTAACTTTAAAAAAAAAAGACTTGGTAGAACAATAAGACAACCTAAGTAACCACATTATCTTTGAATGACTCTTACCATGCAAGTGAAAGACTTGTAATAAGAAAATTATCAAGACATTGAAGAAGAAACTTGAGGAAAATATCAAAAGATGGAAAGATCTCATATGTTGATAGGTGGACAGTGAAAATGGTCCTCCTACCACAAACAGTCTACAGATTCAGTGTGATCCTCATCAAAATCCCAACCAGCTCTTCATAGAAATTAAAAAGAAAATGTTCATCTTCATATGGAAATGCAAAATATCTAGAATAGCCACAACAATTCTGAATATAATAAGAACTCCTGGAGTTAGCATCACCTCACATTTCAAGCTATAGTACAGAACTATAATAATAAATACAGCCTGGTTTTGGCACAAAAGCAGACAAGTTGATTAACAGAATTGAAGACACAGCCAGAAGTCCCCACACTCATAGACACCTGTTTCTTGACACAGAAGTTTTATTTTAAAAACAATTCAATATAAAATAACTGGTGATAATAGAGGAGGGGAAACATTAGAAAGCTGTAAAGAAATCAGCCACGAATTGTGGCCTGGAAGGGAATGTGCCCTCGTCTAATTTCAGTAAAGTGTACACTTGAGACACAAGTGTAGATATAGTCTAAATTATTCCACATTTGTGCATCAATGTATAGTCAGACATGGCTGAAACATTCCAAAGATCAAAATGATTTTCCTACAATGGGAAAAACTCAAGCCAAGGAGGCTTCACATTAGAAAAGACAGTGGTATCCATGCATGGTGTCAATAAATATGACATTTGCAATGAAATAAAGTATTTCCATTGTTGAGAGGAGTAACCTTACAGCAAGATTGTGCTTTCCTGAAACTAATAAAAAAATAAGGCAATGGGACAGTGGGTATATCTATTGTTTCATTTTTTTAAAAGATTATTTATTTCATCTTAGAATATAGACTGTTAATATACTGTTCTGATAAGATTGAATTAAGTCTATAAATCTCCAGTCTCGGTGGATCTGACACCATCTTTTGGACCCCTTAGATCTTATATGCAGATGATGTATAAATATACATGCAGGTAAACTGCTCATGCACATAAAACTAATAACATTTTATTTTTTTAATTTTTTATTAGGTATTTTCCTCATTTACATTTCCAATGCTATCCCAAAAGTCCCCCATACCCTCCCCCCCAGACTCCCCTACCCACCCACTCTCACTTCTTGGCCCTGGCACTCCCCTGTACTGAGGCATATAAAGTTTGTATAACCAATGGGCCTCTCTTTCCACTGATGGCCGGCTAGGTCCTCTTCTGATACATATGCAGTTAGAGACACGAGCTCCAGGGGGTACTGGTTAGTTCATAATGTTGTTCCATCTATAGGGTTGCAGATCCCTTTAGCTCCCTGAATACTTTCTCTAGCTCCTCCACTGGGGGCCCTGTGATCCATCCAATAGCTGACGGTGAGCATCCACTTCTGTGTTTGCTAGGCCCAGCATAGTCTCACAAGAGACAGCTATATCAGGGTCCTTTCAGCAAAATCTTGCTAGTGTATGCAATGGTGTCTGCGTTTGGTGGAAAAGAGTTCTTTACAATAATGCTGTTGCCCTTTCTTCTAGTGAACTTTCCAACAAAGGAGTTGGACCCCTATATTACATCTTTTTTTATTAGATGTTTTCTTTATTTACATTTCAAATTTTATCCCCTTTCCTCATGTCCCCTCCAAAATAACCCCTATCCCCCTCCCCCTGCTCACTAACCCACCCACTCCCCTTTCCCTGTCCTGGCTGGGGCCTTTCACAAGCCCAAGAGCTTTTCCTCTCATTGATGTCCCACAAGGCCATCCTCTGTTACATATGCAGCTGGAGCCATGGATCCCTCCATGTGTGCTATTTGGTTGGTGGTTTAGTCCCTGGGAGCTCTGGGGGTACTGGCTGGTTCATATTGTTGTTCCTCCTATGGAGTTACAAACCCCTTCACCTCCTTAGGTCCTTTCTCTAGCTCCACCATTGGAAACCCTGTGCTAAGTCCAATGGATGGTTGTGTACATTCACCTCTGTATTTGTCAGGCACTGGCAGAGCCTCTCAGGAGACAGCTATATCAGGGTTCTGTCAGGAAGCACTTGTTGTCATCAACAATAGTGTCTGGGTTTGGTAACTGTATAAGGGATGGATCCCCGGTGGAACAGTCACTGGATGGCCTTTCCTTCAGTCTGCCTGGAGATCCATCCTATATTACATCTTATACATCTGGGATAGTGGCAGGACTCCATCTCAAAGCACCTATAGTTTCCTGAGGAAGATCATGTCAGTCAATATTCCAGTAGGAAGGGGAATGGCTATTCATGATCCTAAACACCTAGCTGAGGAACTATTGAGAGCAGATGAATTTTGAGGGAAGGGATATCTATTTTCTTTCAGTGTGGGTTTTGGTAGGTTGACCTCTTTTCAGTAGATGTCCAAATATATGTGAACAATATAGAATGGAATTCATAGGTCTTTTTTAAAGGCGGACATTAAATTGGAAGTGGGTTGAAAGATTGGGTAGAACCAGGGGGAGTCTTGAGGAAAAATGAGCAGTATGATTAAAATACAATGTAATACCTTTTCAAACAATTAGTTAAATTATATATTTTAAAACTCCAGATAGACAAGTCTGTGTCATAAATGAATTTAACAACAACAACAATGTTTGGCTGGGAAATGGATTACAAATTAACTACTCTTGCCTAACATATCTTCTTCCACAATTCCTCAATACAAAAAGAAATTCATCTGGTTTCCGAGAATCAACCCTGAAATTAAGAAAAGTAAGTTGGTTATTCTAAACTTTATAGATAGCTAACTTAATTAATCTCTGTGAACTTTGAATTTCTTAAGAATATATTGAAATTGGAGTGTAATTTTGAAGTAAAATGTTTTCTAGTCTACTTTATTTCTTCTCCTCTACCTAAGATACTAGAATGCTAAGTTTTGCAGGATCCCAGGCTATCAGTTATATGAACTCTTCCTATTTCCTTACTTTCCAACAAAATACAGACGATGTAAGGTTATATAAGTCGCTGGAAGTTAAAGCCTGAATCTGAGGAATCCAGATCTCTGGAACTGCTCTTCATATGACATCTCTCTCTGCAATAAATAATATTGACATTTGGAAGCTTGAGGATTACATTTTTTGTGGTCAATTTTAAATTTATAGGAGTGGTTGGTGCTGATATGTATTTTAAAGACTGTGCAGATATACAAAAGATATGAGATGCAGGGGTTTTGTTCCATTTTGTCTCTTAATGATCTTTGGGCATTGTCTTACGGTTGGTATGACTACACAGTCTGATACTTATCACCAAAAGACAGAAATGACAAAATTGGCTTGTCCACAATTCTATCACCCACTGTCCATGGACTTGGGCACAGTTTAAATAAGTTGAATTAATGGTCTCTCAAACCATGTGGTAAAGTTTGACTCAGGAAAGTCACAATGCTATGGTATAAATTCTTCTAAACCAAGTAAAGACAATTTTGAAAAAAAACTTAATAATTACATTTTTTAACATATCTCATTCGCGCTTATTTTAAATCAGCTAGAAGTTCAATGCAGGTAATTACATTAAATGTAATTCAATACATTTCAGCAGCACACTTCCTGCTGTTTATAATTTGCATAATCTGTTAATGCTCTGATCATGAGATAATTCTTTCTACTACAATGAAAGGTGAGATCAAGGTGCAAAACCAGGGCTTCTAGAACATAGGAAAACCCCAGGTTCACATGATCTCTTAAAACTCAGATGTTTCCAATCATGTACTGCTAACTGAAGGAGATGAACTAAAGACTGCCTACAGGAGAGAATAGTGACTGGAATTTGATGCTTACTAGGTACACTGGTGGTGACAACTGGAATAAAGGACAGAAGTTGAAAAGGAATGAATAAAAATCATGAGAGGATGTTTACTAGACTTAGATGTTGTTCAAAATCCCAAAGGATATGCACTTCTTAAGTGTGTCTGACGGAGCTTTCTGTCTGGTGTTCTCTAAAAACATAAATCTGAGTCTACTTGGAGAGATTTTAATTGTGAAGTGTTATCCAGGTATCTTTTGAGCATGGCATTTTTTTTTCTTGTGACAGGGTTTCTCTGTATAGCCCTGGCTCTCCTGGAACTCACTTTGTAGACCAGGCTGGCCTCAAACTCAGAAATCCGCCTGCCTCTACCTACCGAATGTTGGGATTAAAGACTTGTGCCACCACGCCTGGCTGGCATTATCTTCTTGTAACTTTGAGGGAAG
The DNA here is from genome assembly GCF_000001635.26 of Mus musculus. Classification (NCBI taxonomy): domain Eukaryota; kingdom Metazoa; phylum Chordata; class Mammalia; order Rodentia; family Muridae; genus Mus; species Mus musculus. The sequence goes on along the minus strand of NC_000070.6, from coordinate 70,790,448 downwards.
AGATGGATCAAGCAAATAAGGAAGACTTTACAGGCTGAAGACTAGATCATATGAATTATTTCCATGGGATATGGGTGTTGTGAGCTAAGTATCTCAATTTTTTAAGTATCTATTATGTTATGGAGCAGAAAGAAATCCAGAATGTAAAAGTCCAGTAGAAGGAAGTGTTCCAGTCTTAGGCTTGAACTCACTGCTTCTTATATAAAAGACAGGTGAGTAAACAAGTTGTTTCCATTGCTAGGAATTAGTTTACCCTCGGGAAGGCTGTTCCTCTCTCACCAATAAGGCCCTAGATTCCAGAATATTAAAAGGACATAAAGTAATAAATCATTTCTACAACACCCAGTCACTCAATTTTTACATTGTAGCAGAAAACAGCTCTATGTGGGGCAAAAACTAATAATCTTGGCTATGTTACAGCAAAATATAAAATATTCTTGGCTTTCACTTAAGTCTGGTCAAGAGCCACTTGACTATAGTAAGTTAGAGGCCAGTCCTGCCCCAAGGAACATTCAGGAGAGACTACAGTGTGGCCACAATTTAATTGTGTCCTATGACAGACCTTGAATAAGAAGCAATCACCTAAGCTCTATCCTTATTGCCACCACAAAAACTGAATTGAAACAAATGTTTCCTGCTTAAAATTGCATTTTAGAACATTTGCTCTGCAGTCACAGCTGACTAGTCAGCACAGTTATACTGGTAATATTAATAGGGAACAAATGCAGTGAACTGTATCATGTACCCTGGAGGACCCCACTCATGGGATCTCAGCACAGTTCTGCAGCAATCACTGGACAAATCCTTTAGGGGAGTTTGGATTTAGGGAGGAGATTGTAGAAATCTAGTAGAGCCCAAGACTGGAAAGAACCATTTTTTTTAAGGCAGAACTACATGTGGGTATGTGCTTGCTGACTCTAGCTTAATGTCCCAAAATGTGAATGAACTTGTAAACCTAGCTTCCATTGTTCCTACACAACCTGAGTCCTGCTACCAAGAGGAATTACCTATGTATGCATTCACTAGTGGTCCCATTAGCCTTAATCCCAACTGTGGATCCTGAACTGACCATACGAGGAAATCCAGCCACATAGACTGTTCACTTTATACAGGGAACCAGAAGGACACATATTTACTAAGGTTTGTTCCATGATATATGACATGGCCTTTTAATTTAGTTGCAGAATTGCCACTCAGATTCTCAAACACATAAAAATCTGACCCTGACCTTTAGGAAGACCCGCTGGCCTCATTGTTTCTGAGAATCTTGAAATGACCGTGTTTCAAAGCTCCAACCTCTCTCAAGTATTGTCTAAAGAAGTTATAACAATTCAGAGACCCAGTAAGAGAGGCATAAACACCCACGCTGGCTGGTTTTGTGTGTTATCTTGACATAAGCCAAAGTCATCAGAGAAGAAGGAGCCTCAGTTGAGAAAGCGCTGCCATGAGATACATCTGTAAGCCACTTTCATGATTATTCATCAGTTGGAGAGGGCCCAGCCCATTGTGGACGGTGCCATCCCTGGACTGGTCTTTCTGGGTTCTATAACAAGCCATGTGAAGCAAACCAAGAAGCAACACCCTGCATAGCCTCTATATCATCAGCTCCTGCCTCCAGGTCCCTGCCCTGTTTGAGTTCCTATCCTAACTTCCTTTGGTGATGAATAGCAATGTGGAAGTATAAGCTGAATAAAGCCCTTCCTCCCCAATTTTCTTTTTTGGTCATAGTTTTGCATTGCAGAAATAAAAACTCTAACTTAGACACCATGTGTATCTCTAGAAACAGGCCATGACCTAAGCTTTAACTAAGAACTTTGGAATATCTCTTTCATTTACAGTCTGCAGAGTACAGTGGCGGCTCAAGATTATAGGCTGAATCATAGCTTTTTGGGAAAGAAAAATCCAAATCTACCTTAAAGGTTCTACAAAGTTCATCAACTGATTACATGTAACTATGAAAGTTGGAATGTTGCAGGTCTGGAGATAAATTATCTTATCTTATCATTGCCCCCTTAACAGTCATTCATCCCTTCTGTGCTTATCCTAATATCCTTGTGACTATTAGTAAAATCTTATTTGTACTAAGAGATCACTGACTCTTACAAGCTTCCTGTTAATCAGTCTATCTGATGCTTCCATCAAACTGCCTGAAAATGTGCCTTGACATTCTCTTAACTCCTTGTTCTGTGACTACAAATACTTTGTGAAAGAGTTGCAGTATTGGAACATAATGCAATAACTTGAATCCATGTTCCTGGATTCATTCATATCTGGCTCCCACAGCCAGCTGTCTCTTGTTCACTTTGAGATGAGAGCTGTTTTTATAGTGCTACTTATGATATATCAAGAACCCTCTCAGTGACCAAGAGGAACAAAGACTCACCTTATACCTGAAAGCAGTTCTGCCTTTCTAGAGATCTTGAATCGAGTCTTATATAGCATTACATCTACCAGTCCAAACCCCAAACAAGACCCACATCTGCTTATTAATAATGAGTCTACTGTGGATATAGGAGTTCTAGTCCTGGGCCCTCCTCCTTTTCTCTGTTGGCTTAGAGGCAGTTGATGCATAAATCTGAACAGAAGATAATTAGCTGACAAAATGGTCTGGAAAGATGAACTGTAGGCATGCTTTTTCAAGCGAACAGTTGTTAGTGGAATCCCACATGAATAAAAAAGCAAACAGATCACAGAATGAACGTAACTAGTGGGATCAGGTCATGCCGTAATATTCTATGCTACTCCCAAGTACACAAAGAGGTTTTAGGCTATACCTTGCCCTGAAACACTTTCTTTTATAAGCCTTGACTCCATTTGAAGTGTAAATGACAAGGCAGCATGACTCTGTGACATTCTTGTCCACATGCAAAAAGTTTCATGTGTCTAGCACCACTCATGAGGCACAGACTGATAAATTATTCCTGAAAGTAAACAATAGTTTCATCCTATAAACTTCCCATAGTAAACTGAAATCATATAAGCATATGAGACTATTAAAATCAAATAAGGAAATGAAGTCTGAAAACTTAATAGAAATATCTGATTCCTGGGAAGGATGTAACCATGTTTTGGCTAGTTTTGTATCAACTTGACACAAGGTAGAGTTATTCAAGAGGAGGGATTCTCAGTTGAGGAAATGTTTGCATTAGATCATGCGGTAAGCAAGCTTGTAGGGCATTTTTTAATTAGCAATTTATGGGTGAGGGCCTAGTCCATTGTGTATGATACCACCCCGGGCTTGTCCTTCCGTATTCTATAAGAATCCAGACAGAGTAAGCCGCAAGGAGCAGGCCAGTAAGCAGTACTTCTCCATTGCCTCTGCATCAGCTTTTTCCTCTAGATTTCTGTCCTGATTTCTTTCAGTGATGAACTATGATACAGAAATGTAATCTAAATAAACACTCTTCTCCACAAATTGCTTTAGCTCTAGTGTTTAATCATAACAATAGAAACTTAATGAAGACAAAGAGTTTCTCCTGAACTGCATTAACAAGAGGATATATAGTATTGGAATGATAAGGCATCCACAAACATACCATCCATCCACTCTGCATCTGAATTAAAAGAGAGACAAAGGGAACTTCTAATTATTCCAGGAACTCCAGTTCATCTTGGTCCCCACTACTAAAACCGCTCACTTGAATCACCACCAGTCATCAGTATGATCATTCATCTATGTGGACCCAAGCCTTCTCTTCACCTGCATGACTTCCATAGTTCCACACGTTGGCTGAGCAACTAGATTTTACCTTAAATCTCAGCTCTGCCCTCACCCTGGAGCTGAATTACATAGCAGGGCCTACAGCAGACCTCTAATGGAATGACCAGAAGCTCAACATTTTTGCATCAGTTTTCTGCCTTTGCCTTTCAGAAGACCTCTTTAAGCTCTTTGAGATCTGTTGTGTTCTCTTGAACCATTCATCAGTCATGTTATAATATACCACACACATAAATATGTATATCATGTACATATACATATACACATATATACATACATACATACATATGTGCATATATTTGAATACATTTACTTTGTAATATGTATTCTGAGAGTTAACATTAGCAATTAAGATTAGAATAAAATGTTAATGGCCAGTTACCAAACTAAATCAGAATTGCTTGGCATAGTCCAGCCACAAAACTGTTGTAGTCAATGAATTAACTGATATCAATAACTTCTAAGATTACAGATGGAGAGAAGTATGTTCATCTATGTCTCCAACATAGTGTATTCAAAAAACTGTTAAAACTTCAAAACCTAGCCCTAAATGTACAATATAAAATCATCACAAACTACACACATACGTACATACACACACACACACACACACACATACACACACACACACACACACACACACAGAAATGGTATGCATATAAGTTCCTTCATACAGACAACTCAACCCATAGTTTTTATAGTCCCTATAACTTCTGAGTAGCTAAAATAATTTTTTTATTTTGTTTTTTTCAATGTTGTACATGCGTGCAGACTCCACTGGAGGACAGAAGCATTAGAGTGGAGTGGAAGTCACAGGCAGTTGTGAGTCGCTCAGTATGAGTACTAAAAATCAAACTCTGGCTGTCTTGGGAGCAGTACTTGCTTTTAACTACTGAGCTCTCTCTTCAGTCCTTGAAGTTGATTCTTAAGACAATTTCAAAGCAATAAAGGGCAGAAGACAATCTTCTGTTATTGACAAGCTCTTTCAAACACTTCTGTGCTTATGTTAATGAAGTAATGTTTTATGTCCCTAGATAACCAAGGATGGGGGCTTTTTGCCAGGGTAATCAACCATGCACTTGTATACTTGCTACTGTCAGCCCCACTCTCCAATCTCAAGGGGTTGAGAGCTGAAGGTTAAAAACTAATTGCCAATGACTAATGATTTAACCAATCATGCCTATCTAATGAAATTTCTGTAAAATTCCCCAAAAGAATTGCCTTGGGGAGCTTACAGAACCTAAACACATTGAGGTTTCTGGAAGGTGTCATGCATACCTCAGAGAAGCTGAGGAAGGTCCAATTCCTCATCTGATCTCATCCTATGCATAGATCCCTCCATCCTTAATAAAAAAAAAAAACTTGCAAATATATGTGTGGTATTTCCTGAATTATATGAGCTACTGCACATTGATCTAACCAAGATGAAAGTTCTGGAACTTTAAAAAGTTACTGGCAAAAACACACTGAAGCTTCCTTTAGTGAAGTAAAGTCACTGATTGGTTATCTTGGACCACAGGACAGCTAAGAGCAGGATGCAAGTTTGACAACTATGTCTTCATTTTATGTCTGGCCATCTTCTTTGGGTTAAAGCACAGAAATGTTGCATTTGACCTTTCCATTTGAATCACTGTGGATTCCCCAAATTTTACAGGACAACCAGCTCTTAGTTTAGGTCAGTTATCCATAAGACTGAGTCTGTTTTATGAGACAGAAGTAACCTTCTCTGAGACAGCTACCATGTCCCCTTTAAACTAGAAGAATGTCTTTTGACAACCTTTTAGAACCAGAACTGAGACAATAATCAACCGTATCCCATGTTTTCTCAGGGCTACTTAAGTCATACTTTTTTCTTTCTGTATTAATTATTGCTCTATTAGGTCCCTAAGGTCATGTTGGTATCTCCAAGACAGACTTGGGGGTCACTGGACCCCTTTATTTACTCATCTTTTCAATACAACCACATTGAATAAGCACACTCTCATTAATGGTTTCTCATGCAGGTTGTTCCCAGAGCTATATGTCCCAGTTTCCCTTTCCATATATATTCGAGTTTGCTGAGTGCCTTAAAATACAACATCCAGAACTATGGGATATGCAAGAGCTGACTGACTCCATATTCACTAATTAAATACTTAAAACATTCCTTTCCTTAGGCTGATGTAAGCAGCTACCTACAACATTCACTCTACATTTATCTTAAAGTGTGCTCAGAGGATTAATTAGAAACAATGAGAGACATGAAATAGATGTTAAAACTTTATCACTCATTAAAAAAAGTCTTTAAAAGGCCAAAAATAACATCAATTCCAGTATTAGAACTACCTGGTAAAGGCCGATGAGAAGAATTAGTAGGTAAAGGTGCTTGCTACCACACCTAACAATCTGACTTCTATGCACAGGACACACACACACACACACACACTGCTAGATTTATTAAGAAGAGAACTTCTTGCTAAGTTAAACAACAGAGTGGCTTTGGAAGCAAGCTATAAGGAGCAATGCCAGGGATGAGGACTTTCTCCCTTTCAGCTCCCTTGGGTATCACAATCAAGCTGGGCTACGGCACACTTATTCCCTGCAGCACCCTTTGAGACAGTGGCCTCAAGCAGGAAGAGCTGGATAAACTAAGCCGCCTTCCCCTTATACAGCAGCTTCTGATAGAATGGGGTCACTGGGTCAAGGGTATTGAAAAACCTCAAGGCGCCCTTACTCACGCTAAAGCTCTAAAATGTTTCCCATTTAAAGCCCCAGCTACTGCCAGGAATGATCTTAGAAACATGCTTGGTCTTACACCTAAACCTTCTAGCTTGATTTTTGCTTTAAGATTTGTCTTTGTTCTTACTGTGGAACGAGTTTTCAGGCCCTCTCTGTGAGTGATATGAATGAACCAGGCAGAGCTGTTACCTGTAGCATGAATCCTACACAGCACAGCACTGGGCCTGGGAAACTACAACCAACAATGTCACAGCCAGGGCATAAAACTGCAAAGAAATAGAATTTAGTTTTCATTTGGAAAAATCATTAGATGTCAGTCTGTGCCCCCTACTGACAATATGTAGTATCTAGACATGAACCATGTAAAATTGTCATGTAAGACTGACCCTGAGACCAGTACTCTCTTTTGATGCCCTTTTAGGCTGCAGAAGTGTAGAAAACACAGCTTAGAGTAAGCATTGGAGAAACGAGGTTTGAAAAGCACACAGGCCTGTTTTTTCAAAGGAAGAAATATTGGGGCCTGGTTTCATGGAATCCTAGAGTAAAGTGATCAAGCAAACTTGTGATCCTATTTATTCTATTACGAGCCAGCCTCTACCTGAATTTTCTTCAAATACTAAAATTTGTTTAGGCCCTAATTCTGGGCTCTGTCTCTCAGTCGATAGAACTTATTCTATGAAAGAGGCCCCGCGTACTTTGCATTCTTCACCAACAGAATCCATTCACATTACAAATCCTTCCTCTCTAGACCCTAGCCCTGATTTTTGTTTATGAGCCAGAAGAATTCATTCCTGTTAAAAAGGTCACAATTTTTGCTGCTTTGCTAAGGATTTTATGTAGCTATGCCTACAGCTGTATTGTGATAATTGTTACATGCAAACATTTTTTCCAAAATTACACTCTGCTTAAATGTGGAAGAAAATAAAACTATGGAATCTGTAGAAGTTTTGATCCAGTCTGGCTGGCAAAGCCTGCCTCTACGGAGTTTTCATTCTAAACTATGTGCAGTTCATTTTCTTTCTACTGGTGATACCTGCAGGTTCCTTCTGTAGGGGTCTCCCTACACAGAAGTGCCTCAGATGACCAGGGTTTGCACGTGACCACATGGTAAACTTTTCTTCACAGGTTACTCTTCTTTATCTAGGCCACTTTCAAATGTTGGGTCCTCTACTTCTTTCTAGAAACTCTCACCCATTGGAAAGGTCAGCTCCTCTATGTCTACTTGACATGAGGCCACAGAATATACCTGAAAGGCAGCTTTCTCTCTGTAATTTTTTAAACTAGTTCCATGAAACCTATTTCACAGTAGGACAAGGACATGTGCCCACATATACAAAATAAGTAAGGGGCTGGAAAGACAACTCTCCAGTTCAAATATCATATTTTTATAGAGGACTTAAGCAGCATCCATGACAGGTCTAGAAGAGCCAATGCCTCTGGTCTCTAAGAGCACCTGCCATCATCAGCATACATTAATAAAAATAAAATAGCATACATGGATGGAAGAAGGAGGAGTAGGAGGAGAGAAAGGAAAAGGAAGAGAAGAAGAAGGAGGAGAAGAAGGAGACAGGGAAGGAGAGGGAGAAGGAGAGGAAGGGGAGGGGGAGGAGGAGAACCAGAACCAGAACCAGAACCAGAACCAGAACCAGAACCAGAACCAGAACCAGAACCAGAAGCAGCCAAGATTTCACAATAGCACTAACATCTTTACTCACTTCCTATTGCTGGTCAATTCTCACTAATTTTATATCATAATTATCCACTGAAACCTCACTTTACCTTTTACTTGTAGTGCATGGACATAAGCAAATCACAAACACAGCACCTCTTGTGAGCCCCAATAAAAGATACAAACTATTCCAAACTAAGCCTTGCCCTGTGTGGAAGGCAGTATGGGAGATACAAAGCCTTGAGAGAACATCCAGTATTTTTTCCTCCCACCTTAGCATAACAGATGATTCATTTTTCTCCTGCATTTAATAACAATGTGATATCACCATATGTACTATTTTATATTTCTCCTGTCTGCTCCTTCAAATATGAATAACAAGGAAAATGAATAGCACTAATGTCATTTTGTTAAATATGTCTATTATAGAAATGCTATGGTTCAGTGCTAATGGAAGTTTTCTGGTGCTTTTGAGTTCTCAATGTTGCATGCTACAGTGATTTATGGAAGGCCAGAGTGCTTTGCTGCAACAAAGGTCTGTCATGTTAAACGCCCACCCGCTCCCTGCCTATTTTGTTCCACAACCCACATTAATTTTCCTGTGACTCAATGTCTACATTCAATCCATCATGAATACTAACTCCAGAACATTGTGCACTTGTGTGTGTGTGTGTGTGTGTGTGTGTGTGTGTGTGTTTGTGAGAGAGAGAGAGAGAGAGAGAGAGAGAGAGAGAGACTGTCTTTGTTCACCTCCTAAATTCAAGTCTCCATCTTTAGCCTAAGATTACAATAATAGCTATGTAATTACTTTCTCTGTGTTTGGTCTTGCCCTCCTACAGTCCATTACTCAGGTCAGGTTATTAATTCCAAATGTAAATTAATCAAGGTCATAGCACTGCTTTAATAAAGTACTAAAGTAACATTGTGTGTGTGTGTGTGTGTGTGTGTGTGTGTGTGTGTGTTGTCCATTTGTCTAATGGGTGTGCATGTGTGTACTGTGCATTTGTCTGTGGATGTCGATGTATTTGTGTGTGTTGTGCATTTGTCTGTGAATGTGAAAATCCGGCTAGCTTGTGTTTAAAAGGAGAAGTTTCATTTAAAATATGAAGCTCCCCAGTCACTGGATGTTTAATTCTTGTAGATGTGCATGAATACAAATCTATAAATAGAGAACAACCATAATAAGTGGCACATGAAGCACACCCTCATTCTTGAAGTCATTATCTTCTAGAGCTCCTTTGGTCCTGGCCTGCCTCTCTTAGCACACAGCCCTCAGGTGCTGCTCTCTGTGTCCTCCTGGGGCCTCAGACAATCATTCTTCAATCACAGGAGTGCTCTTATCTCACAGTTCTCCTCTTCACAACAACATCCTTTTCATCCTTTAAGGAAGATGTACATTTCATCTTAAAACTAGACTGACTCTATGGAATTTGTGAGAACCTACTATAGATGTTAACAAGTGCTGTTGTGAGTTGTGGAGTTCAGTAGAGATGCTATCCAGTTAGAGCTGACATCTCTTGGAGGGATATAACAAGCGACTCACAGAAAGCACGGCTGTTTCAGACTTAGTGGAAGAAAAGAGAGGCACACTTAAAGGAGCCTTTCTGCAAAGTGCCCTCTGAGCTGAGACCTGAAGTACAGAAAGGCATGAGTGATACCAAGGAGCAACGCAAGGCAAGAGGGATTGGAAACGGTTGAATAAAGCTAGGTGAGGACATGGTTACTCAGATCAAACAATTTTCCTATAGTCATATAACACGAAAATCTCAACAGTCCTTTTAATTTTCAAAACCGATTTTTTTGAAAATGGGAAACTGCAATTATTAATTTGTTTGTTACCAATGCCGATACCTCAAAGGATTGTACCAGGGTAAAGGATTATAGAAAGTTCACTTCATATTTTTTCTACTTGGTGGAAATCAGCACTACATTAGGTTTCTAGTATAACTGAATGGATATTCATAAGTAATAATATTATCACCATGCCTGACCTAAAGCTTTACTACAGAGCAATTGTGATAAAAACTGCATGGTACTGATATAGAGACAGACAAGTAGACCAATGGAATAGAATTAAAGACCCAGAAATGAACCCACACACCTATGGTCACTTGATCTTCGACAAGGGAGCTAAAACCATCCAGTGGAAGAAAGACAGCATTTTCAACAATTGGTGCTGGCACAACTGGTTGTTATCATGTAGAAGAATGTGAATCGATCCATACTTATCTCCTTGTACTAAGGTCAAATCTAAGTGGATCAAGGAACTTCACATAAAACCAGAGACACTGAAACTTATAGAGGAGAAAGTGGGGAAAAGCCTTGAAGATATGGGCACAGGGGAAAAATTCCTGAACAGAACAGCAATGGCTTGTGCTGTAAGATCGAGAATTGACAAATGGGACCTAATGAAACTCCAAAGTTTCTGCAAGGCAAAAGACACTGTCTATAAGACAAAAAGACCACCAACAGACTGGGAAAGGATCTTTACCTATCCTAAATCAGATAGGGGACTAATATCCAACATATATAAAGAACTCAAGAAGGTGGACTTCAGAAAATCAAATAACCCCATTAAAAAATGGGGCTCAGAACTGAACAAAGAATTCTCACCTGAGGAATACCGAATGGCAGAGAAGCACCTGAAAAAATGTTCAACATCCTTAATCATCAGGGAAATGCAAATCAAAACAACCCTGAGATTCCACCTCACACCAGTCAGAATGGCTAGGATCAAAAATTCAGGTGACAGCAGATGCTGGCGTGGATGTGGAGAAAGAGGAACACTCCTCCATTGTTGGTGGGATTGCAGGCTTGTACAACCACTCTGGAAATCAGTCTGGCGGTTCCTCAGAAAATTGGACATAGTACTACCGGAGGATCCAGCAATACCTCTACTGGGCATATATCCAGAAGATGCCCCAACGGGTAAGAAGGACACATGCTCCACTATGTTCATAGCAGCCTTATTTATAATAGCCAGAAGCTGGAAAGATCCCAGATGCCCCTCAACAGAGGAATGGATACAGAAAATGTGGTACATCTACACAATGGAGTACTACTCAGCTATTAAAAAGAATGAATTTATGAAATTCCTAGCCAAATGGATGGACCTGGAGGGCATCATCCTGAGTGAGGTAACACATTCACAAAGGAACTCACACAATATGTACTCACTGATAAGTGGATATTAGCCCCAAACCTAGGATACCCAAGATATAAGACACAATTTGCTAAACACATGAAACTCAAGAAGAATGAAGACTGAAGTGTGGACACTATGCCCCTCCTTAGAAGTGGGAACAAAACACCCATGGAAGGAGTTACAGAGACAAAGTTTGGAGCTGAGATGAAAGGATGGACCATGTAGAGACTGCCATATCCAGGGATCCACCCCATAATCAGCATCCAAACACTGACACAATTGCATACACTAGCAAGATTTTATTGAAAGGACCCAGATGTAGCTGTCTCTTGTGAGACTATGCCGGGGCCTAGCAAACACAGAAGTGGATGCTCACAGTCAGCTAATGGATGGATCACAGGGCTCCCATTGGAGGAGCTAGAGAAAGTACCCAAGGAGCTAAAGGGATCTGCAACCCTATAGGTGGAACAACATTATGAACTAACCAGTACCCCGGAGCTCTTGACTCTAGCTGCATATGTATCAAAAGATGGCCTAGTCGGCCATCACTGGAAAGAGAGGCCCATTGGACTTGCAAACTTTATATGCCCCAGTACAGGGGAACGCCAGGGCCAAAAAGGGGGAGTGGGTGGGTAGGGTAGTGGGGGTGGGTGGGTATGGGGGACTTTTGGTATAGCATTGGAAATGTAAATGAGCTAAATACCTAATAAAAATGGGAAAAAAAAAGAAAAGCAAATAGTGACATGAAAGCAAAGCAGTTTGTCATTTCACCAACACACACACTTCATAACCTTTTTGGCTGATCAAAGTTTCAAAGTTGTAATTTTTAAGTTGTTCATTCATTCAGTTCATTGTACAGAAGCTTACTTTTATTGATTGATTTATTTATTTTGGTGTAGCCCCATTCTGGTACCCTTAGATTTTCATGTAATATCAAAATGCAAAAGTGTTATTTATAAAGTGAGTGCAAAGGTTCTGTCACTGACTCCACTTTAAAGAGCTTTGTGCTACTGAGTTGTGGAAGTTGCTGCAAGGCAAGGTTCCTGTTTTATCCTCATGCAGAAATCCAGCTGCTTGGCAATAATTACTAAGAAGACAATTCTATCCCCAGCGTGTTGTCTGGGTGAATTTCTTGAAAATTGGGAGACTTGATAGGTTTGGGGTTTAGGGGGGCTTTTTGTTCCTCTAGCATAGTGCATCCATGTTGTTCTGCAAGTGCTATGCTAGTTTGGTTGTTATAGCTGTATAGTGTAGTTCTAAGACAGGGAGGGGATTCTGATGCCTCTAGCAATAATTTATCTCTCATACTATTTGGGCCACCTGTGGTTCCATATAGGTTTTCAAACTGTTTCTTTAAACTATAATATAATATAATAATTTTGACAGGGATTTCATTGTACACATGAAATTTTATGGCACGTGTGTGTGTAGCAAAGTCATTTCAAAAAAAAAACCTAAAAAACATTTTTTAGTTATATAGAGAGGAAATTAAATTATCACCTCTTAAATATGTCTGTGTGTCTATGTTCACTGCAGTAATTGAATAGGTGGCATATGTTTGTACACTAAGCAATTAGGGAAATGCAAACTAGAATATCATGGGTTTCTGCCTAAACTTAAAATAAAAATAATATTTTCCAAAAGGGTACTTTTTACATGAGAAAATCATTTTGAGACAGGTAGGATAGAAGAGCAGAAAAGAGAAGGGTGGAGAGAACATTAGGGTTTCAGGGGGGAAATGGGTATGGGTATTAAATAGTAGATAAGCAGGACAAGCAAGTTTCAATATACAAAGTGAGATTCTGGTTAATAGAACTGTACTAGTTTAGGGATTTGCATTAAGTATGATTAGTTGTCCTTGTCACAAGAAGGTAAGCAGATGAGAGAAGTTAATTTGCTGGTAAAATAGTTCTGTGGTAGACTTTTGTCCAGTATGCATGATAACTTTAGTTTAATTCCTACAAAATAAAGGAATCCAGTGCAACTGTATGCAATCAGCGTTGACCACTGTTTGGTAATTTTTTCACAAAGGAAAATGCCTGAATCTACTAGAGTATTCAGCAGTCAAGCCAATTAGCCCAAAGATTTGTTTCTCCATATGTACAACCTGTTATACTTTCTCCTCCTCCTCATTGCAGATTAGACAGTAAGGAATTCACCAGCTCTACACTCCTGTGTTTCCCAATATTTAAAGCATCAGCAGTTGACTCTTAGTGAGCATTAACAGTTGTTAGTCCTTGTGCTCATCAACCACTATTCATTCTTTTAATGATAGTTCAAAGATTACAAAATGCTTGGTGGCCATGCCTATGCTGCAGATAAGAAGACTAAGGCATAGGAAACTATCTCAGGGTACCATGGCCATATGACTAGTAGCTGAGGCCAGTTCTAGGAACCATGCTCCCAGAAAGTCTACTCTCCTACTTTCATTTGTCAGTTCATGCTGGACACAGAAGAGTCAGGCTCAGCCTCACTGTGACACAGGCAGAACTACAGAGACAGCCACTCCTTTCACCAGTCAGTCAGCCCATTCTGAACTCTTGCTCAGATTCTCTTGAGAAGGAACAGGAGCAGGTTTCTGCTCTGCCTCAGAATCTCTTGTCTTCTTTACTTACTTTTCTTCAAGGAGCTGGCAAATGATACCATTTTTAAAAGCCTTGACGAAGTAGAGCCACTGTGTACTGAAAAATGCTGCCCTGGTATAGCCACATCCTTCCTGCCACCCTTGTAAGTCCAGGCTGTAGCCACAGGAATAGAGAGGTAGAATAACATATAAATGTGAAACTTCCACACATTTTTGCACTCTTATAGTTTAAGAGAACTCCAAGGTCAGTTTTCATCCAACCTTAATAACTACTGGGAACAGGAAGAGAAAAGATGAACAATCTATTTTCTTCCACACAGATAAACAAATGTGTAGGTTCATGACTAATTTAACATTTTGTATTTGAGTGCTGCTCTCAGCATAATGATGACAGAAATGGCTGCAAATTTATGTGAGGGCACACATAGAGGTGGCATTTTAAGATGGGTGAGTAACATGCCTTCAGCTCTTGACCAAAGTCATTCTAATAAATATTGCCTAATAATTCTTTGCTAACATATGTAAAAAAAGTACTTAGAGAGACAGGAAAACAAGCTTTGTCCAGCTTAAGCCATCTGACTCAGAAGTGTGTTCTTTGCACAAAGACATGTTTATCACAGGCTTGCAGCAACACAGCTTGACAACTTATTAAAAACTCTATAAAAAACAGACAACACTGACTTTTTCCATTATCATATTTCACTTGCAAAGTTTTGACTCCAATTTGAGAATCATTTCTCAAGAATAAATGTAGAGTCATTTTTACATAAACTTGATTTGTAATAGTTTCAATGTCTTCAAAACACAGAAACAAATCAACTTCATAAAGTCAAATTACTATAAAAAGATGACCTGAGAAATGTTTATGTTAACCAAGTTACTACGAGTTGAGGGAGGTAATGAACCCTGTATTATAAACACAGAGAGAGGAGGGGGGAGGGAGAGAGAGAGAGAATATATATATACCATATATGTGTATGTATGCATAAAATTACATATTTTTAAATCTATGCTATTTACTGACCTTTGCTATAAACTAGTAATACATTCACATTGTGTTAAGAAGTTGTTCATGTAAGCCCCTAAGGACAGCTGATTATAGATGTGACCTTTTGAGATTCCATGTATTTCCCACTTAATCGTCCTCAGAATGAGTTTTGCTAAGTGGGATATATGGCATTCCTATGGGAAAAGTGAATTCATTTAGAAAATAATGAGTCTCCCTTTGCCCTTCTCTTTCCATTTTGAGTTCTTTGGGTCACACTAACAGTCAGACTACACAAAAGCACAGCACTGGCATGTGCTATTTGCCCTCTGCTGTGAAAGATAGATCTAGGAAAGGTTTAGGGAGTTCCGAACGGTAGTAACTCTTCACAATGGTACCACACATGTTTTGTTTATTCTTTTACTGAAGGACCAGATGACTGGTAACAGAAAGGACCTCTCTGCTTTTTAAGCTCCAGCACCTCATATTTTGATAGCATGATTGGTTCCTTGCTGCCTGGGTAATCAGTAAGAATTGAGAACACCTCCATTTTGTCTTTCAATTAGTCACATACTTGAAAGTTCAGATATCATATCACAAATTCTCTAATTTTGCCAACAGCACATTCCTAAGACCTATACCATTGGTGTCACAGGATCCCAATTCCATCCCCAAAGACCCTTAATTTTCTATCTCAATCTGCCTGAAACTGAACAGCAAAACAGCTGTAATTAGACCTTTGTTTGGTAAAAGACCAAATGGAACCAGTAGTCAGACCCGTTCTAGGGAAGCAATCAGTGCATTACAGGCCTGAACCACTTTTAACAAGATTTGGGTCTTAGGGAATGTCAATTTCAGCTTCTATTGCTACCCCAGGAGGTCTAGAATACATCTTCTCATTAACATTGCCATAGAAGGAAGAAAAAGACCATCGACCTCTGTATTACATGCATAATGAGGCAAACTAAGCTGTTAATATTTTGTTCAGCATAGAATCAATTGTTCACAAATTTTTCTGAAATGTAATTACTTCTCAAAAGTATTTAAGAGTTACATTTTCCATTTTTATCACCAGCTTTTGGAAGAAGATAATATCAAATTCTGTCAAAGGCAGCTTCCTAAAGCATGCTGTTTTATTCTAGGGGGTTAAGTATTAGACAAATAATATTCCTAAGAGGTATGTACATTTCCAAGAAATTTCCATGGTAAAGTTCAATAACCATAGACATATTTTCAGACTGAATGCAGCCTGTTTGGTCCTTTTACATTCTATGATATATTTAATACAATTCTTTTGAACAAAGGTGTATGTTTTATTTACAGAGCATACTCTATTTTAGAAAAGTCCCAACAACAGATTAGTTTAAAGAATAAAGTATCTTATAACTAGTGGCAAACTTAAGTTTTTTCAAATAAAATGCACCTGTTATTCTTTGTATATAAAACTTTATGACAAAACAGGGAAAGAGGATAACATTTGAAATGTCAATAAAGAAAATATCTAATAAAAAAGAATGTAAATTAAGAAAATATCTAATAAAAATCAAAAAATAAATGGTAATAAAAACCCTTTATGACAAGTGAAAACTCAGACTATATTTTCTATTTATGTAGAATGTACATAATGTATATAAACAGAGACTAGTAAATTTAGCGATGGAGAACCTTATAAGTATCGATATGGGGTGACTAAAAGTTAAAGAATTTCTACATTTGGTTGTAGCCTCATATTTCATAGTTTTAGATAACTACAACTAGCTATAGTCTAGAAATATGAAAGGGAAACTTTGAGAAATAAGAAACTCATAGTGTTTACAATGCATGCCCTTTTGAATACCATGATAGAATTCCACACCTTCCTGAATCATTCAGTGTCCAAACAGCGTATGTTACAGACCTCTTAGTATACTTTCGGTTCTCAGCTCAACTATCATGTTAGTGCTTATACTTCACTTATCTATATTTTGTTGGAAACAAAATAAAGGGCGGTGGGGGTGGGGGGCCTGGGGAAAAGTAGGGGAGGAAAAGGTGCCTAACATCTGGCCAGAGTTCCTGTGCTCTGGGCAGGCAGACACAGGCAGAGCTGCTGGAAGCTTTTTCCACAGGGCCCTGGGTAAGCATGCCAGACCCATGTGGTGGGGGTGGAAAGGGGGCAGCCCCCGACTGGGGACCCTCCTAGAGCTACCTTGCTAAAGCCCCCTGGTTGCAGGAGAGAGGGAATATGGGAAGAAGTTCCCAGCACTGACCAGAGTGCGCAGCTGAACTTGAAGGAGCAGAGACTCTCTATGGTTTAAGAGCTTTATTATAGAAATGCAGGGGAAGGAGAGAAGGGAGAAAAAAAGAGACAGAGAGAGACTGAGAGAGAGACAGAGACAGAGATAGAAAAAGAGAGAGAGGAAATAAGACTAAGAGAAAGGGAAGAGGAGAGAGAAGTGAGAGAAGTGAGAGGTAAAGGAATAAAGGAGTAAGAGTAAGAATGAGAGAGCAAGGTGGGGGTTGAGCTCCCATTTTTTTTAAATTTAGGTTAGGATGTATTTTATTATATTTTTTATTAGGTATTTTCCTCATTTACATTTCCAATGCTATCCCAAAAGTCCCCCATGCCCCCCCCACTCCCCTACCCACCCACTCCCACTTATTGGCCCTGGCATTACCCTGTACTGAGGCATATAAAGTTTGCATGTCCAATGGGCCTCTCTTTCCAGTGATGGCTGACTAGGCCATCTTTTGATACATATGCAGCTAGAGTCAAGAGCTCCGGGGTACTGGTTAGTTCATAATGTTGTTCCACCTATAGGGTTGCAGATCCCTTTAGCTCCTTGGGTGCTTTCTCTAGCTCCTCTATTGGGGGCCCTGTGATCCTTCCAATAGCTGACTGTGAGCAACCACTCATGTGTTTGCTAGGCCCTGGCATAGTCTCACAAGAGACAGCTATATCAGGGTACTTTCAGCAAAATCTTGTTTGTGTATGCAATTGTGTCAGCGTTTGGAGGCTGATTATGGGATGGATCCCTGGATATGGCACCCATTTTTATGGTCTTCACTGTTGCTAGGTTACTGAAGAGGAGTTTAACCTGAAGGTCAGAAGCTTGGGCCATTGCTTACATGACTACTGTCCATGCTTCTCTTGTGGGGGCTGCTGGAGGTGGTACCTTAGACAGGGGCCGGAGTTCCAGGAGCATGAGGGAATGCCTACCTTGTCATGTAGTTGAATTATGACCATCGGGGTTCAGACCTCAGCTCAACTGGATACCAGACTGCAATTCTCCACAATATTTTACTTAATAAATAGTCCCTAAACCTAAGAATGGTTATGTATAGGACATTCAGGGAATAAAACAGGGAAGGGCTGATTTCCTGTGTAGAACTGTAGAGCTAGAGAGGAAACAAAACCAGAGTGGAGTGTGTATGTAGAGTTCCCTGCATCTTGGGATATTTCTTCTGAAAATAAAGGGAATTATTGGGTATCGAAATGTACTGAACTACACATTTAAATGGATTAATTGCATATGTGAATTCTATCTCAGTAAAACTATTCCAAAATTAGAAATGTTTTTGTAGTGGTTCTAGAAAAGAAGCTGTTTTAACTCTTCGTCAAGTTCTATACACCATCTTTTCCTTCTCTTCACACCAATCCACATTTTTTATTTTTTATTGGATATTTTCTTTATTTACATTTCAAATGCTATCCCCTTTCCCACCTCCCTCCCCACCCCAGAAACTTCCTATCCTACCTCCCTCCTCCTGCTTCTGTGAGGGTGCAATCTGTGAACACTAAAATGAAAAATCATTTCCTTCTTACACATATTATACATATTTCTTTTCCAGCTATAGAAGACACAAATGGTTATTAAGCTGTCCATGCCCTTGTCATAGGATTAGTAGTCCCTGGCATTATTCTAGGTGTGCATAATTCAGACAGCAAATAATTGCTAATGCTGAGTAGGATTGATATAGAATAATGTTTAAATTTCACTTCCCAAGTTAAGATGAAAAAGTTTAGTTGCTGATGTGATAGCATTTGCAAAGGGGCTTTAGGAGAGGTTTAAGTCATATACTGCTCTAGGGAATGAACACAGTGCCTTTTTTGTTTAGGTTTTCTTCTGTAACTTAAATGGAAAACTTAAATAAGGATATTTTTATTTGAGTCACAGTTTCAGTGACTCCAAGGTATTCCTCCTTTTGTTCTGGAGTAGAATACCGTAGTGGTAGAGGCAGATCAAGGAACAAAGCTAGCTGTTCCTTCATGGTTGACCACTGAGAAAACAGAAAGTGACAGGGCATCACTGGTGTTCAGGGAGCCCTTACCCCTTTATTTTACCCAGGCCTCTAGCCCATGGGACCATCTCCAACACATTCAAATTGCAATGTCTAGGATTAATGTAAATCCAACCACATAGGCAGCAAATATTAAATATCACATTGTCCTTATAGCAGTTTCTAAAAAAAGATCTTTTTTCTCTTATGCTCTTTGAGGACACAGCCAAAGATAGATTTTGTAAACTGGAGAATTGTGGAGTTTTTTTCACTGGAAACTAAATTTCTTTTTACCTGGATCTTAGATATTTTAGTCTCCAGATTTGTAGAAAAGTCAGTTGTAATTGAACATCTAGTACAAGGTATTTGTAGTACCTGAGAATAAAACAGGAAATAACTAAAATCTACTTTATATGTAATATAGGCAAGATGCTTGAACGATGGGTGATGTTTCCTGTTACAATGACTGATAATGACTAGGATTACACTATTTACTGACTGATCTGATAACTCATTTGCCTACTTAAAACGGACTACTCATACATATGATAGACACTATGGGCAAGGTCAGTTAAATATGGCAAAAAATAAATAAATAAACCAAGGTAATTTTGAAAATAATGCCCTTCTAATCAGCAATTGTTGCAGATATTTTTCTTCAAACTGGACAACTGTCTGAGATGCTTAGATACACATTGGTCCAAGGTCTTATCTTTCATTATAATTTCCTAAGCAGGTGAATATCTAAAATTCATTCCTTAACACTTTCCAAGTACCTTTTCATTATCAATCAAATATGGGACTAAACTTGAATAAGGGATGTGTTTTTGTATCTTGTTTGTTTGCTTTTGATAATGTTGTTGACCTTTAAGACTTTTCAGGCCTCTTGCCCTTTGTTTCATATCAGGGCAGGATGATATTTTAAGTCCATAAGCCCCCTTCCTTGGTACCACTGAGAAGTTTAAACTCAAAAATCTCTGGCCTGGGGTGGGGGAGGAACCCTTTACCTCTTATTTAGTATCTGAATCAATACATTATGTCTTTTTACTTGCTATTATAAATCAGGTTATATCTGTGATCTCCAAATATTAATTGTATAAATAATAAGTTAATTTTAAATTGTCCTGATAGTGCAGCAGCATCTCTCCATTAATTAGAAGAAATGGTATACTACCTCTTTATAGGAGCTAGTATAAAGCATGTTCTTGGATCTTAATGAAGTCAAACTAGAAATACAAAGATTATTTAAAATTATAACACTATGCCTCTATATTGACCATGCCCTAAATGACAAAGGAAAGTTAAACACCTTTTTGTAGAAAAAAAACATGTATCAAAAAATTAAGATGCAGCTAAAATGATGCTTGAAAGATTACTTACAGAATTAAACTCTTGTATTAGAACACTCATATAAATTCTCTAAGCATTCATTCTTTAAAAATTAAAAATAAAAAACAAATTTGGTCAGAAGAAAACAGAAAGAAAATAATAGAAGCAAAAATAGAAATAGAAAGCAATGAAATTTAGGCCTGGACAAAAAAGAAAAGGAAATCAATCAAACCAAAAATTGAGCTGAAATGTTCTGTAAAGTTCATAAATTTTACTTAGAACCAATACCATAACAAGGCTCATACACAAATGACAAACAACAAAATTTATTATGAACATCATTATAGATATTTGAAGGCAGATTTATTGCAAGCAACCCTAAACCAATAAACTTAATAATTTAAGACTAAATCAATACCATTCCTCAACTTCAAACTTCAAATTAGTGCTAAAGAAATGGCTCAACCATTAATGGCTAGGCTGACTACTCAAAATAAAGTTCTAAATAGATTTCTACTTTATTCATATTGGTATTGTAAGCCTCTATGTGTGTTCTCAGAACTGAATCCAGGTTTTCTGCAAGAGCAGCAAGTGGTCTTGAATTCTGAGCCACCTTCTCCAGCCCCAGGACATCATTTTTAAGATACACAACTAACCTAATTTCACTCATTGTAAAATTAACAGGATGCTCTATAACCTACAGAGTTGTCACTATGATTTCCAGTAAATTGAGAATGTTAGTGATCACATGAAAAACATCTGTTTCATGGATTCTGTTCTGCTTTCTTTTATGTTTCATCCTTCGACGTTATTCTTGGTAAATTGATTAAAGTTTCTGAGACACAACTCTTCAATTACATCAGTAGTATCACAAAACCCCATTACATTCTATTTAATAAAATGTATTTTCCTCTTTTTAAAAATATAAATATACCAATAAAGTAAAGACTTGATTTGATGTTTCTGGAGTCCCTGTCATAAACCCCGCATCTGAACCCTTGTCTATATTAAGACAAAAAATGGCAGATGTGTGTGTAATATACATGAAAATTTGAATTTACAGTTTTGACCAAAATTGAGGATAAGTAATTTCTTAAGCTGTCTTTGTATTGCTCATAGGAACACAACAACATATGGAAAAGAAAAACCAAGCCAGGAAGCTAATACATATAGAATTAGCTGTGAGCCATAGGAAGTGTGCACGTATACATAACAAAGTTACTTAAACAAGAAAAGAATTTTTGTCCAAAGATATCAGTCTTTTTCTTGGTGTCCTGATCCCTAAGGAGGGACATGCTATGGTCTCAAATTTCTTTCAAGGATTCTAATTTCTTTACCATATGACTGTTACAAATTACACATAAATAATTCTTCCTTTTGGATATTCTGTTTCATTTCCCCCAAGAACTTTAAAAAGTAATTTATTACATTTAAGAATTAGACCAAAGTTGAGCACAGTGACTCATATCTATCTTCCCAAAACCAAGGAGATAGAAGCAAGAAAGTCACTTCAAGTATGAGGATAGCCTAAGCTAAATAAGACCCTGCCTCTGCCAGATCCTTGCACAGCCTCAGGGATGAAGCTGAATGGAGCAGCATGGAACGATAAAATGAACAAGCAGATGGACACACAGACAGCAAGCTGGGGTCAGATGACCTGAGAGCCCTATGTTGGACAAATCACTGCACCCCAGAAACTCAGTATGGTCATTGTAGAGTTGAACAAAGAGGCAGGGTTATTTCATACACTTGAACAAGGAAGGAGTGTTACTACATACAGACAAACCAGGAGTCAGGGTGTATAGTATACTGCAAACAGTTGAAAAATTTAGCTAACCTCTATCAAAACAGTCTCTGTAGATGAGCAATCATCAGGCCATAACCACCACTGGGGAGAAAACTATGATGGACGTTTTCTGCACATACTGTCAACACTTGTACTGCATACACACACACACACACACACACACACAAACACACACACACACAAACCCTTTGCCTTTTCCCTCTGAGATTCATCCCACAGAAAAGGTTTTGTCTTTCCTTTATGGGTCAGAAACTCTGGGGTCCTTGACATAACCATGTCAACAGCACACATTCACGAAGAACTTCGTTCATTCAGGATTTCCTCCACTCCCTACATATCTAAAAGAAAACAACAGCAGCAACAAAATTAAAAAAAAATTCCAGTGTAACATGAAGAGATGTAGAGTTCTGTTCTACTCTATTGAAAATTGGGGTGAAAACAATATTCACAATGAAGTTTTTCTTTGAGTAGGAAATTATCAGTCTGAAATGTTACAATGACTACAGCTTTGTTTGTATAGGTGAATCTTTATCCATGGGATTTTATTAGTCATTGTACTGCATTCTTGGCTAATATACCACATCAATATTTGACTTCTGTCCTCAGTCAGGAAAGAAGGAAGCAGTGAAGATTAAGAAATGTTCTTAACTCTGTTATCCACTAACTCTACATAGTTTTAAACCTTTATGTACGTGTTTTAGAGATGTCTATAGAAAGGTTTTTCTGAAGGATTTGTGGTACAGTGGAAACAGTTTGAGGGCCTCAGAAGAATGTGGAGGGAAAGCATATGTGTGAAAAGCCACACTGAATCAAGCAGATCCTGCTGTGCACAACCTTAACTGAGCCTTGTTCTACTTAACTTTAAGCATTTTCTTGTTTCTTTAATTCAGAATTTTTTTTCAGGAAGGCGCATGTTTTGTTTAAATGATAAGCTCTATATTATATGCCTACCTTATAAATTAATGATTGGTTTAAGTATTTTTTATCAAAAGTTTAATTGGTATTGACACCAAAGACATATTTCAAGGAGGTCATGGACTCTAATTAACCTTCTATCACTTTCAACCCCTTTAAGTTACATGAACTTGGCTCTGTCCTCTAAACACAACAATACAGTTTTGGCATCTCATTAATAAACATGACAGCATTTATTAACACTGGCATGTAACTAAAGTAAAACTTCATCAATTCAAATCTCAGGGAAACAGAAGTAATCAAGCTAGACCTAAGCAGGAACAAATTATCTGACATCATATTTTAATGGCAGGGAGCTGAGAAGCTAAACAACTTGCTGTTTCTGCCACATCACCTTGATTGCTTGTCAGTGTGAAAGAAGTCCGTAGAGTATGAAGAGGAAGGTTAATTTACATGCACTCTTACAACCTCTACCTCTTCTCATTGACAAGTGACCAAGTCATTAATTGAACAGCTACAAATCAATCTTAAATCCATGATTCACAAATATCATGTGCTTTAAATTACAAATAAAATTGTGTTTCAGGATCCTCATGTTCTCAAACATCATCTATTGAGATTTTTTATCATGTATTTAATCTGCAGCACACTCTATTTAATTATTGAATAAAGAGTGTGTCTATTAGTCTTGCATCTAAAGTTCATTATCAAATTTCTATTTGTTTACTTTTCACTCTTTCATGAAATATCCCCGTCTCTTCTTCATTCCTGTCTTCCTTTCCTCATCCATGTAAGCAGCACATTAATGCATTTAACAGACGTAAGAGAACAACTAGACATTGGCCACCTTTTCTCTTGGGTAAAATTCTCTTCAGTGGAAAACAGCACATGAATATATCTTCTGTATTGAAGGAGACTATAGACAATAATCATTAATAGAAAAGCCTCTATTTATTTGTAGGATACACAGCATAAAAATCATCACATTTAAATTTTACCATAGTCTTTTAAAGAAAAAAATGTTATCTTTGTCTTATAATGGAATAAAAGACAGGGCAAAAGTCACATGGTTAATATTCAGTAAGAGAATGTTCACCTGGTTTTTTTGAGATGAAGTCATGCCTTTTAACTACTAGACAGTCCTTTTTCACACAAGAAGTCCTCTTCCACACAAACAATCCTCTTCCGCACAAGGAATCCTCTCTGTGACTTAAAAAAATATATATTTTGTGGTTATACTATGTATTAAAGTCATTATAGAATAATATTATTTTCCACTTCTTCCTGCCCTCTTTTCCTTCCTAGTCCTTTCTTCTTTTAGGATTATCTTTTATCTTCTATAGTCAGATGCTTTGACATCTGAGTCTTAAGTAACCTGGGCAGCAGTTTGCTAACACCTAACACCTAAGAGCCATAAACAATTTATCCATAAACACAAATGTCTTATGCAAATCCAGATCTCAGTAGATCTTTGTAAGGCTTTCATTCTTTCTTTGGGCCAGGATTTTCCTTCCTTGTCATCCCAGGAATAGCTCTTATGACCAGGAACACAATAAAAGTAGTCAAATTAACCTACATTCCCAGCCTCTCACCTTGCTTTACCTATTCCTTCCTGGGGAAGTTTTCCCTCTTACTCTGCTATGACCCTACCTCTGCTGCTCCATATATGATTGGTAGCCTAATCTGTTAATCTTATCAGAACAGAAAAACCTCCTAGAATTGTCTGTGCAATCTGTCTGCCTCTCTCCTTCTCCTCCCCCCTCCCCTTTTCTCTATCTCTTCCTTTTTATGGGAAAATAAGTAGGCAACAGTGACTATTTAAATGAAATGTTATCAAATTAGCAAAATATTTACTCTTCTAGCCAGAGTACATGAAATAATGTTTATCAAAATCTAAATTATGAATTTGTGGAGAACATATGTTCTTTCATTTTTAATGATCTTGTATTTCAAGAAATACTTCTTCAATCTGCCTTGAGCTTCCTAAACCTTGGATGAGTGGGTCAGACTTTAAATATCAGCAGTATATGTAGGATCAGTAGAATTATTCACCAGAGCATATGTGTTTTCCTTCTAATTAATTATATATGAATAGGAAGTTTAAATGGAAACTTGTTTTGGCTGCTAAGACTTAAAATATCATATAAATTTAAGAAATAATGTTACTATCACTTCACCTTAAATTTAGAAACTATAATTAATGAAATTTGCTGACTTTAAAGAACCAAAGAGCAGATGAGCATTGGTAATTTTTCTTACAATTTGTATAAATGTCATTTCTCATTTTCATTTTCCTTAATAATTGTTGAGAGTAATTATTTGTATTGAATTACATCTTTTATGTGCACATTAGCTTTTTTCTTCTGGGTTTTGATTTTTAATCATTTTCTTTATGGCTTAAGTTTCAACCATATGCTCTTTCATATTTCTGCCTTAACTCCTCTACATTGTCCTTACTTGTCTTATCATTTTTTAAAATTTTTCTAATCTCCTACTTTGTTTCTCCTTTCCCATGGGAAAAATGTTCTCAAGTCCAAATGTTTTGTTCTGAACCCATTTACAAAAATTCTTCAAGGTACGTCCAATCCATCAGTAACAAAAGGATACCTCAGGGGTATAAGGATAGCCAAAAAGATTCCTGTTCTGGAGAAAATGAAAGCAAAATTTCAACATATCAAAACTCAGTGATTAAGTCAAGCAAAATGAGAACACTGCCAAAATAAAAGCAAACAGAAAATGCAATTTGACAATGGTATAAAGTCTTTACTCAGAAGAGACGGATGGAGGATATTTTCACAGAAAATCTGTATAATCTGTTGTTGTATAGCAACACTGTAATGCCAATGAAAATGATGAACAAGACTGTACCAATATGGGTTTGCAAGATGCTACCAAGTTCATAACTAGTGTAATGGTATAGAAGCTAAGTCTAGGAAGGCTAGAGTGCCCTCGGTACTCACTTGTGACTTTCTCCCATCTCATAACCAACTCTCTGTGTCATCTACTTTTATGGACTGGTTTTAGTACATATTTACCATTTTGGTATCTGTCTGAACTCAGCCAGGGGTGTCTCTGCCAGGAGATGGGAGTGTAAGTGTAGAAAGTGAAAGTACAGTTGTTTGCTTTCATTTATAATTCAGAGCAAAAGTTCTGAAAGAAACTGCTATCTCAGGATTTTGAAATTCTCCCATATGTTGTTCATCCATGTATTCACCACTCACTGAATTCAAACATTTTGTATCTTCCTTCACTCTTCGTCACACAATTTCTACTACAATAGCCTATCAATACTTTCTTCAAGTCCTTACTGTGCTCTTCATAGACATTCCATGAAGTCTAACAGCCACTGTTAGACTCAGCAGAACCGCAGCCTATATTTCACTCTAATAAATATTGTGTGTGTGTATGCGTGTGTGTGTGTGTGTGTGTGTGTGTGTGTGTTCATTCCTGTTCCTCTAGAGAATTCTAGCTAATATAGTATAGCTGTTATACATTATCCATACATAAATGCAGAAAAAAATCCAGGAAATATGTAGGTAAAACTTTTCAATTGTTGTATAGAGAATAAAAAAGCAAAAATTGATTAATTGACTGCACATTTTCATGGATAGAAAAATCTTTACATTTGAAATTTTTATTTTATCCATATCTATATTAAATAAAACATTAGAACAAAATACAGATTTGGGGGCTCTCAAACAGACCCTCAGAATTTGGACACACTGGTGTCAAAGGGCTTGAACATAACTACGGAGCTTATGTGTAGAAAAGAAACCTAAAGTGGAAGTCCTTAGGAAGATTCTAGGACATGACTTTATACATATTATGATAAGGGTTGAATAAGAGTATATTTAATAAAATTATGACAAATCTACCTAATATGGAGAAAGAAACAAACATTTAAACACAAGAAAACTTTGAATCTCAAATATATATTACCAGAGAAGAATTACTACACCATATATAGTTATTATGTCAAAATACAAAACAAAGAGACAATATTAAATGCTATCTGGGGAAAGCAACTTATCTACAAAGGCAATGACATCTGAAACCCGTTAGAGCTCTCATCAGCAACCCTTTCAGCCATAAGGCATAGAATGGTGTGTTTTAAGCTGTAAAATATATGACAATGAAGATTGCAAGCTTTTTCAAATTAAATGTAACCTCAGGCATGATGAGTTTCCAGAATTACAGAGGACAACTAAATGTTATAAAACCAAAAAGAATTCTCTTACTACAAGAACACAGGAAAAAGAAATGTATTTGATGATGGGAATGGCCAAGAAAAGTGTGCTAGGAAGGAATCCACTGCCTTGAGCTAATTTAAGACAGTAAATTAGCTAATCACCTATCCTAATAATAAAGAAATTAAAGAAAACCACATTTCTTCAAATAACTAAATAAATAGCAGGAATCAGTAACACATCACAATAATAACTTGAAATGTAAATGATCTCAACTCACCAATTTAAAAAATATATAGATTATCTGACTGGATTTAAAAACTGGATTTAATATTCTGTTGTCTCCAGGGAACTCGTGTGACTGACAAAAGCATCCACTGATTTAAAATCAAATAATACTTACCTTACTCAAGATGATATCTTCTAGTTCCATTTATTTGCCTAAGAATTTCATAAATTCATTGATTTTAATAGCTGCGTAGTACTCCATTGTGTAAATGTACCACATTTTCTGCATCCATTCCTCTGTTAAGGGACATCTGCTTTTTGTTTTTTTTTTTCAGCTCTGCCTACTAAAAATAAGGCTGCTATGAACATAGTGGAGCATGTGTCCTTATTACAAGTTGGAAAATCTTCTGGGTATATGCCCAGGAGTGGTATTGCTGGATCTTCCAGTAGTACTATGTTCAATTTTCTGAGGAACCACCAAACTGATTTCCAGGCTGGTTGTACCAGCTTGCAATCCCACCAGCAGTGGAGGAGCGTTTCTCTTTCTCCACATCCTCACCAGCATCTGCTGTCACCTGAATTTTTGATTTTAGACATTCTGACTGGTGTGAGGTGGAATCTCAGGGTTGTTTTGATTTGCATTTCCCTGATGACTATGGATGTTGAACATTTTTTTTAGGTGGTTCTCAGCCATTTGGTATTCCTCAGTTGAGATCACTTTATCTCTGTACCCCATTTTTAACAGGGTTATTTGGTTTTCTGGAATCCAATTTCTTGAGTTCTTTATAGATATTGGATATTAGCCCCCTATCAGATTTAGGATTGGTAAAGTTCTTTTCCCAATCTGTTAGTGGTCTTTTTGACTTATTGACAGTATACTTTGCCTTACAGAAACGTAGCAATTGGCTAACTGTAAACAGATGCTTTGGAAGATGTGAGTAACTTAACACTTATCTAAGACGATAGAACAAATACAAGGAAAACAGTTTCCTGACAAGGGCATGCATCATTAGCCTCCATCATTTGAAAGTTGGTTTTAGGAAATTAGTCTGAACAGGTGAGAGGGTGCGCCAGAGAACCGGACAGCTTCTGGGACAGGCGGAAGCACAGAGCCTCGGAGGCAGCACCCTTTGCGGGCCACAGACAGCCGGCCACCTTCCGGACCAGAGGACAGATGTCAACCTGGCTCGGGAGGTGGCCTCAGCCTCAGCAGCAGCGGTCGCCATCTTGGTTCCAGGACTCCGCGGAACTTAGGAAATTAGTCTGAACAGGTGAGAGTCTGCACCACAGAAGCTGACAGCTTCTGGGAACTGCCAAAGCAACACAGCTTCTGAGAAAGGTCGTGTTTTGGGCCTTCTTCTTCTGCCAGGAGGAGGTCCAAACACAAGATATCTGCGCACCTTCCCTGTAAGAGAGCTTGCCAGCAGAGAGTGCTCTGAGCACTGAAACTCAGAGGAGAGAATCTGTCTCCCAGGTCTGCTGAGAGACGGTAACAGAATCACCAGAAGAACAATCTCTAAACAGAGTCAACTATAACTACTAACTCCAGAGATTACCAAATGGCGAAAGGTAAACATAGGAATCCTACTAACAGGAACCAAGACCACTCACCATCATCAGAACCCAGCACTCCCACTTCGCCCAGTCCAGGGCACCCCAACACACCCGAAAACCTAGACCTAGATTTAAAAGCATATCTCATGATGATGGTAGAGGACATCAAGAAGGACTTTAATAAATCACTTAAATAAAAACAGGAGAACACTGCTAAAAAGTTAAAAGTCATTAAAGAAAATCAGGAAAACACAACCAAACAGGTAGAAGTCCTTAGAGAAAAAGAGGAAAAAACATACAAACAGGTGATGGAAATGAACAAAACCATACTAGACCTAAAAAGGGAAGTAGACACAATAAAGAAAACTCAAAGTGACACAACACTGGAGATAGAAACCCTAGGAAAGAAATCTGGAACCATAGATTTGAGCATCAGCAACAGAATACAAGAGATGGAAGAGAGAATCTCAGGTGCAGAAGATTCCATAGAGAACATCAGCACAACAATCAAAGAAAATGGAAAATGCAAAAAGATCCTAACTCAAAACATCCAGGAAATCCAGGACACAATGAGAAGACCAAATCTACAGATAATAGGAGTAGATGAGAATGAAGATTTTCAACTCAAAGACCAACAAACATCTTCAACAAAATTATTGAAGAAAACTTCCCAAATCTAAAGAAAGAGATGCCTATGAACATACAAGAAGCCTACAAAACTCCAAATAGACTGGACCAGAAAAGAAATTCCTCCCGACACATAATAATCAGAACAACAAATGCACTAAATAAAGATAGAATACTAAAAGCAGTAAGGGAAAAAGGTCAAGTAACATATAAAGGCAAGCCTATCAGAATTACACCAGATTGTTCACCAGAGACTATGAAAGCCAGAAGAGCCTGCACAGATGTTATACAGACACTAAGAGAACACAAATTCCAGCCCAGGCTACTATACCCAGCCAAACTCTCAATTACCATAGATGGAGAAACCAAAGTATTCCACGACAAAACCAAATTCACACATTATCTCTCCACGAATCCAGCCCTTCAAAGGATAATAACAGAAAAAAACCAATACAAGAATGGGAACAACGCCCTAGAAAAAACAGGAAGGTAATCCCTCAACAAACCTAAAAGAAGACAGCCACGAGAACAGAATGCCAACTTTAACAACAAAAATAACAGGAAGCAACAATTACTTTTCCTTAATATCTCTTAACATCAATGGTCTCAACTCCCCAATACAAGGACATAGACTAACAAACTGGCTACACAAACAAGACCCAACATTTACTGCTTACAGGAAACACATCTCAGAGAAAAAGATAGACACTACCTCAGAATGAAAGGCTGGAAAACAATTTTCCAAGCAAATGGTATGAAGAAACAAGCTGGAGTAGCCATCCTAATATCTGATAAGATTGATTTCCAACCCAAAGTCTTCAAAAAAGACAAGGAGGGGCACTTCATTCACATCAAAGGTAAAATCCTCCAAGAGGAACTCTCAATTCTGAATATCTATGCTCCAAATAGAAGGGCAGCCACATTCATTAAAGAAACTTTAGTAAAGCTCAAAGCACACATTGCACCTCACACAATAATAGTGGGAGACTTCAACACACCACTTTCACCAATGGACAGATCATGGAAACAAAAACTAAACAGGGACACACTGAAACTAACAGAAGTGATGAAACAAATGGATCTGACAGATATCTACAGAACATTTTATCCTAAAACAAAAGGATATACCTTCTTCTCAGCACCTCATGGTACCGTCTCCAAAATTGTCCACATAATAGGTCACAAAACAGGCCTCAACAGATACAAAAATATTGAAATTGTCCCATGTATCCTATCAGATCACCATGCACTAAGGCTGATCTTCAATAACAACATAAATAATGGAAAGCCAACATTCACGTGGAAACTGAACAACACACTTCTCAATGATACCTTGGTCAAGGAAGGAATAAAGAAAGAAATTAAGGAATTTTTAGAGTTTAATGAAAATGAAGCCACAATGTACACAAACCTTTGAGACACAATGAAAGCATTTCTAAGAGGGAAACTCATAGCTCTGAGTGCCTCCAAGAAGAAACGGGAGAGAGCACATACTAGCAGCTTGACAACACATCTAAAAGCTCTAGAAAAAAAGGAAGCAAATTCACCCAAGAGGAGTAGATGGCAGGAAATAATCAAACTCAGTGGTGAAATCAACCAAGTGGAAACAAGAAGAACTATTGAAAGAATTAACCAAACGAGGAGTTGGTTCTTTGAGAAAGTCAACAAGATAGATAAACCCTTAGCTAGACTCACTAGAGGGCACAGGGACAAAATCCTAATTAACAAAATCAGAACTGAAAAGGGAGCCATAACAACAGATCCTGAAGAAATCCAAAACACCATCAGATCCTTCTACAAAAGGCTATACTCAACAACACTGGAAAACCTGGACGAAATGGATAAATTTCTGGACAGATACCAGGTACCAAAGTTGAATCAGGATCAAGTTGACCTTCTAAACAGTCCCATAGCCCCTAATGAAATAGAAGCAGTTATTAATAGTCTCCCAGCCAAAAAAAGCCCAGGACCAGACTGGTTTAGTGCAGAGTTTATCAGACCTTCAAAAAGATCTAATTCCAGTTCTGCACAAACTTTTTCACAACATAGAAGTAGAAGGTACCCTACCCAACTCATTTTATGAAGCCGCTATTACTCTGATACCTAAACCACAGAAAGATCCAACAAAGATAGAAAACTTCAGACCAATTTCTCTTATGAATATCGGTGCAAAAATCCTCAATAAAATTCTTGCTAACCGAATCCAAGAACACATTAAAGCAATCATCCATCCTGACCAAGTAGGTTTTATTCCAGGGATGCAGGGATGGTTTAATATACGAAAACCCATCAATGTAATCCATTATATAAACAAACTCAAAGACAAAAACCACATGATCATCTCGTTAGATGCAGAAAAAGCATTTGACAGGATCCAAACCCATTCATGATAAAAGTTCTGGAAAGATCAGGAATACAAGGACCATACCTAAACATGATAAAAGCAATCTACAGCAAACCAGTAGCCAACATCAAAGTAAATGGAGAGAAGCTGGAAGCAATCCCACTAAAATCAGGGACTAGACAAGGCTGCCCACTTTCTCCCTACCTTTTCAACATAGAACTTGATCTATTAGCCAGAGCAATTCAACAACAAAAGGAGATCAAGGGGATACAAATTTGAAAAGAGGAAGTCAAAATATCATTTTTTGCAGATGATATGATAGTATATATAAGTGACCCTAAAAATTCCACCAGAGAACTCCTAAACCTGATAAACAGCTTCGGTGAAGTAGCTGGATATAAAATTAACTCAAACAAGTCAATGGCCTTTCTCTACACAAAGAACAAACAGGTTGAGAAAGAAATTAGGGAAACAACACCCTTCTCAATAGTCACAAATAATATAAAATATCTTGGCATGACTCTAACTAAGGAAGTGAAAGATCTGTATGATAAAAACTTCATGTCTCTGAAGAAAGAAATTAAAGAAGATCTCAGAAGATGGAAGGATCTCCCATGCTCATGGATTGGCAGGATCAACATTGTAAAAATGGCTATCTTGCCAAAAGCAATCTACAGATTCAATGCAATCCCCATCAAAATTCCAACTCAATTCTTCAATGAATTAGAAGGAGCAATTTGCAAATACATCTGGAATAACAAAAAACCTAGGATAGCAAAAACTCTTCTCAAGGATAAAAAACCTCTGGTAGAATCACTATGCCTGACCTAAAGCTTTACTACAGAGCAATTGTGATAAAAACTGCATGGTACTGGTATAGAGACAGACAAGTAGACCAATGGAATAGAATTGAAGACCCAGAAATGAACCCACACACCTATGGTCACTTGATCTTCGACAAGGGAGCTAAATCCATCCAGTGGAAGAAAGACAGCATTTTCAACAATTGGTGCTGGCACAACTGGTTGTTATCATGTAGAAGAATGTGAATTGATCCATACTTATCTCCTTGTACTAAGGTCAAATCTAAGTGGATCAAGGAACTTCACATAAAACCAGAGACACTGAAACTTATAGAGGAGAAAGTGGGGAAAAGCCTTGAAGATATGGGCACATGGGAAAAATTCCTGAACAGAACAGCAATGGCTTGTGCTGTAAGATCGAGAATTGACAAATGGGACCTAATGAAACTCCAAAGTTTCTGCAAGGCAAAAGACACTGTCAATAAGACAAAAAGACCACCAACAGATTGGGAAAGGATCTTTACCTATCCTAAATCAGATAGGGGACTAATATCCAACATATATAAAGAACTCAAGAAGGTGGACTTCAGAAAATCAAATAACCCCATTAAAAAATGGGGCTCAGAACTGAACAAAGAATTCTCACCTGAGGAATACCGAATGGCAGAGATGCACCTGAAAAAATGTTCAACATCCTTAATCATCAGGGAAATGCAAATCAAAACAACCCTGAGATTCCACCTCACACCAGTCAGAATGGCTAAGATCAAAAATTCAGGTGAGAGCAGATGCTGGTGAGGATGTGGAGAAAGAGGAACACTCCTCCATTGGTGGTGGGATTGCAAGCTTGTACAACCACTCTGGAAATCAGTCTGGAGGATCCTCAGAAAATTGGACATAGTACTACCGGAGGATCCAGCAATACCTCTCCTGGGCATATATCCAGAAGATGCCCCAACTGGTAAGAAGGACACATGCTCCACTATGTTCATAGCAGCCTTATTTATAATAGCCAGAAGCTGGAAAGAACCCAGATGCCCCTCAACAGAGGAATGGATACAGAAAATGTGGTACATCTACACAATGGAGTACTACTCAGCTATTAAAAAGAATGAATTTATGAAATTCCTAGCCAAATGGATGGACCTGGAGGGCATCATCCTGAGTGAGGTAACACATTCACAAAGGAACTCACACAATATGTACTCACTGATAAGTGGATATTAGCCCAAAACCTAGGATACCCAAGATACAATTTCCTAAACACATGAAACTCAAGAAAAATGAAGACTGAAGTGTGGACACTATGCCCCTCCTTAGAAGTGGGAACAAAACACCCTTGGAAGGAGTTACAGAGACAAAGTTTGGAGCTGAGATGAAAGGATGGACCATGTAGAGACTGCCATATCCAGGGATCCACCCCATAATCAGCATCCAAACGCTGACACCATTGCATACACTAGCAAGATTTTATCGAAAGGACCCAGATGTAGCTGTCCCTTGTGAGACTATGCCGGGGCCTAGCAAACACAGAAGTGGATGCTCACAGTCAGCTATTGGATGGATCACAGGGCTCCCAATGGAGGAGCTAGAGAAAGTACCCAAGGTGCTAAAGGGATCTGCAACCCTATAGGTGGAACAACATTATGAACTAACCAGTACCCTGGAGCTCTTAACTCTAGCTGCATATGTATCAAAAGATGGCCTAGTCGGCCTTCACTGGAAAGAGAGGCCCATTGGACTTGCAAACTTTATATGCCCCAGTACAGGGTAACGCCAGTCCAAAAAGGGGGAGTGGGTGGGTAGGGGAGTGGGGGTGGGTGGGTATGGGGGACTTTTGGTATAGCATTGGAAATGTAAATGAGCTAAATACCTAATAAAAAATGGAAAAAAATGGAAAAGAAAAAAAAGGAAAAAAAAAAGAAACTTAGCACTTTTATGAGGTCCCATTTGTCATTTCTTGATCTTACAGCACAAGCCATTGGTGTTCTGTACAGGAATTTTTCCCCTATGTCCATATCATCTTGAGTGAGGTAACCCCATCACAAAAGAACACACATGATATGTACTCACTGATAAGTAGATATTAGCCAAGAAGCTCAGAATACCCAAGATACAATTCACAGACCACATTAAACTCAACAAGGAAGAACAAAGTGTGGATACTTTGATCCTTCTTAGAAGAAGGAACAAAATACCCATGAGAGGAGTTACAGAGACAAAGTTCAGAGCAGAGTCTGAGGGAATGACCATCCAGAGACTGCCCCACTTGGGGATCCATCCCATAAACAACACCAAACCGAGACACTGTTGCTGATGCCAACAAGAACTTGCTGACAGGAGCCTGATATAGCTGTCTGCTGAGAGGATCTACCAGTGCCTGGCAAATATAGAAGTGGATGCTCACAGTTATCCATTGGATGGAACACAGGGTCCCCAATGAAGGAGCTAGAGAAAGTACCCAAGGATGTGAAGTGGTTTGCAGCTATATAGGAGGAACAACAATATGAACTAACCAGTACCCCCCAGAGCCCTCTGGAACTAAACCACCAATCAAAGAAACCACATGGTGGGACTCATGTCTCTAGCTGCATATATAGCAGAGGATGGCCTAGTTGGTCATCAATAGGAAGAAAGAGTGTTCTATGCCCCAATATAGGGGAATGCCAGGGCCAAGAAGCAGTAGTGGGTGGGTTGTGGTGCAGGGTGGGGGGGGGGGGATAGCGGATTTTCAGAGAGGAAAATAGGAAAGGATATAACATTTGATTTTATTTGTGACTATAGTGAAAGATATTGTTTTCCTAATTTCTGTCTCAGCATGTTTATCCTTTGTGTAAAGAAAGGCCACTGATTTGTTTGAATTAATTTAAATCCAGCTATTGCACTGAAGCTGTTTATCAGGTTTAGGAGTTCTCTTGTGGAATTTTTAGGGTCACTTATATATACTATCATATCATCTGCAAATAGTGATATTGTGACTTCTTCCTTTCCAATTTGTATCCCCTTGATCTCCTTTTGTTGTCTAATTGCTCTGGCCAGGACTTCAAGTACTATGTTGAATAGGTAGGGAGAAAGTGGGTAGCCTTTTCTAGTCCCTGATTTTAGTAGAATTGCTTCAAGTTTCTCTCCATTTAGTTTGATGTTGGCTACTGGTTTGCTGTAGATTGCTTTTATTATGTTTAGGTATGGGCCGTGAATTCCTGATCTTTCCAAGACTTTTATCATGAATGGGTGTTGGATTTTGTCAAATGCTTTCTCAGCATCTAATGAGATGATCATGTGGTTTTTGTCTTTGAGTTTGTTTGTATAGAGGATTACATTGATGGATTTCCATATATTAAACCTGCATCCCTCAGATGAAACCTACTTGATCATGATGGATGGTTGTTTTGATGTGTTTTTGGATTCAGTTAGCGAGAATTTTATTGAGGATTTTTGCATCAATATTCATTAGGGAAATTGGTCTGAAGTTCTCTTTCTTTGTTAGGTCTTTATGTGGTTTAGGTATCAGAGTAATTGTGGCTTCATAGAATGAATTGGGTAAAGTATCTTCTGTTTCTAATTTGTGAAATAGTTTGAGGAGAATTGGAATTAGGTCTTCTTTGAAGGTCTGATAGAACTCTGCACTAAACCCATATGGTCCTGGGCTTTTTTCTGGTTGGGAGACTATTAAGGAACGTTTCTATTTCTTTAGAGGATATGGGACTGTTTAGATCATTAATCTGATCCTGATTTAACTTTGGTACCTGGTATCTGCCTAGAAAATTGTTTGTTTCATCCAGGTTTTCTGGTTTTGTTGAGTATAGCCTTTTGTAGTAGGACCTGATGATGTTTTGGATTTCCCCAGGTTCTGTTGTTATGTCTCCCTTTTCATTTCTGATTTTGTTAATTAGGATACTGTCCCAGTGTCCTCTAGATAGTCCGCTTAATCCATCTTGTTCTTTTCAAAAAAAAAAAAAAAAAAAAAAACCAAAAACCAAAAACAAAAAACAAAAAAACAGCTCCTGGTTTGGTTGTTTTTTGTGTAGTTCTTTTTGTTTCCACTTGGTTGATTCCAGCCCTGAGTTTGATTATTTCCTGGCTTCTACTCCTCTTGGGTGAATTTGCTTCCTTTTATGCTAGAGCTTTTAGGTGTTCTG
This sequence comes from Mus musculus, assembly GCF_000001635.26. NCBI lineage: Eukaryota > Metazoa > Chordata > Mammalia > Rodentia > Muridae > Mus > Mus musculus. Next base: position 70,753,439 of record NC_000070.6, on the reverse strand, counting down.
TCAAGCTGCTAGTGTCTGCTATCTCTAGTATTTTTGGCAGCACTCAGAGCTATGAGTTTTCCTCTTAGAAATGCTTTCATTGTGTCCCATAAGTTTGGGTATGTTGTGGCTTCATTTTCATTAAACTCTAAAAAGTCTTTAATTTCTTTCATTATTTCTTCCTTGACCAAGTTATCATTGACTAAAATGTTGTTCAGCTTCCACATGAATGTTTGCTTCCTATTATTTATGTTGTTATTAAAGATCAGCCTTAGTCCATGGTAATCTGGCTTAAATAAGACTTCAACACCCCATTCACTTCAATGGAGAGTTCCTGTAAACAGAATCTAAACAGAGACTCATTGAAACTAACAGAAGTTATGAAACAAATGGATTTAACAAATATCTACACAGCATTTTATCCTAAAACAAAAGGATATATACCTTCTTCTCACCACCCACTATTATTATATGAGGTTTAATGTGTGCTTTGAACTTTACTATAGTTTCCTTAATGAATGTGCATTTGGAGAATCGAGAGTTATCTTGTAAGATTTTACCTCTGATGAGTATGAAGTGCACTTCCTTGTCTTTTTTGATAACTTTGGGGTGGAAGTCTATTTTATCCAATATTAGAATGGCTACTCAAGCTTATTTCTTTGCACCCATTGCTTGGAAAATTGTTTTCCAGCCTTCTACTCTGAGGTAGTGTCTGTCTTTGTCCCTAAGGTGGGTTTCCTGTATACAGCAAATTATTGGGTCCTGTTTATGTAGCCAATCTATTAGTCTATGTCTTTTTATTGTGGAATTGAGTCCATTGATATTAAGAGATATTAAGGAAAAGTAATTGTTGCTTACTGTTATTTTTGTTGTTAGAGTTGGGATTCTTTTCTTGCAGCTATCTTCTTTTAGGTTTGTTGAAGGATTACTTTCTTGCATTTTCTAGGGTGTCATTTCCCTCCTCGTTTCGGAATTTTCCCTTTATTATTTTTTTAATATTTTTATTAGGTATTTTCCTCATTTACATTTCCAATGCTATCCCAAAAGTCCCCCATACCCTCCCCCCCCCACTCCCCTACCCACCCACTCCCACTTTTTGGCCCTGGCGTTCCCCTGTACTGGGGCATATACAGTTTGCAAGTACAATGGGCCTCTCTTTCCATTGATGGCCAACTAGGCCATCTTTTGATACATATGCAGCTAGAGTTAAGAGCTCCGGGGTACTGGTTAGTTCATAATGTTGTTCCACCTATAGGGTTGCAGATCCCTTTAGGTCCTTGGATACTTTCTCTAGCTCCTCCATTGGGGACCCTGTGATCCATCCAATAGCTGACTGTGAGCATCCACTTCTGTGTTTGCTAGGCCCCGGCATAGTCTCACAAGAGACAGCTACATCTGGGTCCTTTCAGCAAAATCTTGCTAGTGTATGCAATGGTGTCAGTGTTTGGAAGCTGATTATGGGATGGATCCCCGGATATGGCAGTCTCTAGATGGTCCATCCTTTTGTCACAGCTCCAAACTTTGCCTCTGTAACTCCTTCCATGGGTGTTTTGTTCCCAATTCTAAGAAGGGGCAAAGTTGAAGGGCTGTATTCATGGAAAGATATTGTGTGAATTTGGTTTTGTCATGGAATGCTTTGTTTCTCCATCTATGGTAATTGAGAGTTTTGTTGTGTATAGTGGCCTGGGCTGGCATTTGTGTTCTCTTAGGGTCTGTATGATATCTTTCCAGGATCTTCTGGCTTTCATAATCTCTGGTGAGAAGACTGGAGTAATTCTAATAGGCCATTTTTTATATGTTACTTTACCTTTTTCCCTTACTGTTTTCAATATTCTATCTTTATTTAGTACATTTGTTGTTCTGATTATTATGGATTATTATGTGTCAGGAGGAATTTCTTTTCTGGTCCAGTCTATTTGGAGTTCTGTGGGCTTCTTTTACGTTCATGAGAATCTCTTTCTTTAGGTTTTGGAAGTTTTCTTCTATAATTTTGTTGAAGATATTTGCTGGCCTTTTAACTTGAAAATCTTCATTCTCATCTACTCCTATTATCTGTAGGTTTGGTCTTCTCATTGTGTCCTGAATTTCCTGGATGTTTTGAGTTAGGATCTTTTTGCATTTTTTATTTTCTTTGATTGTTGTGTCCATATTTTCTATGGAATCTTCTGCACCTGAGATTTTATCTTCCATCTCTTATATTCTGTTGCTTATGCTCTCGCATCTATGGTTCCTGATTTCTTTCCTAGGATTTCTATCTCTGATGTTTTCTCCCTTTATGATTTCTTTATTGTTTCTACTTCCATTCTTAGATCCTGGATGGTTTTGTTCAATTCCATCACCTGTTTGGTTGTGTTTTCCTGTAATTCTTATAGGGATTTTTGTGCTTCCTCTTTAAGTACTTCTACCTGTTTAGCAGTATTCTGTATTTTTAAAGTGAGTTATTAATGCCCTTTTTAAAATCCTCTGCCAGCATCATGAGGTATGATTTTATATCTGGATTTGTCTTTTTGGGTGTGTTGGGGTATCTAGGACTCACTGTGGTGGGAGTACTGTGTTCTGATGACGCCAAGTGGTCTTGGTTTCTGTTAATAAAATTCTTATGTTTGCTTTTGCCATCTTGTAACCTCTGGTCTATCTGTCTCTGGCTGGAGCTTGTTCCTCCTGTGATTCTGTTAGCCTCTGTCAACACTCCTGGGAGTCTAACTCTCTCCTATGTCCCAGTGGTCAGATCACTCTCTGCAAGCAAACTCTCCTCTTGCAGGGAGGTGCCCAGAGGTCTGGGTCTCAGCTCTGCCTCCTGGCTTAGGATGAAGTCCCAAAGGGACCTTATCCAAGAAACTCAGTGGCTTCCTCAGCCCACACGCTCTCCTGAGAGGACTAGTCTCTGAGAGACCCGGGATACAAGATGGCACTTCTCACCTGAGTTCTGGGGTCAGAGCCCTCTCTGGAGGCTGACTCTCCTCAGTAATCCTAGGATCTGTGGCATTCTAGGGTGCCTGCAGGGTGTAGAGTCCTCTCGGGACCGTGGGACCATCTGCTGAGTTTGTGCCCAAGGTTGCCTGGGGCTGGCACCAACTGGAAGGACTCTAATCATATTTTTATAGAGCAAGAAAATAAGCATTTCACATGGGAAAGGTCCAGAACATCTGATCAATTCTTGGCAAAGGGAGTAATGTTGGAAGTACCAGAATGCCCAATCTTAAATTATATTACAAAATCATAGTAACAAAATTTGTATGATAGTATTATAACAGAGCTGGGTAGATTCATGGTGCAAGGCATAGAACTCAGAAAGAAATCCAGTTCTAGCCACATTGTTTACCAAAACATACATTAGAAAAAAACAGTTTATTTAGCAAATGATAATAAGAAAATTGTATCTCCATGTGTAGTAGAATAAAACTATATATATACACTTCAAGATATAGGCATCAACAAAGATTTTCTAGCAGGACTCCAAGAAATCATTTTATAAATTGAGTTACATGGAATTTAAAACTTCCGTTTAGAAAATGGAATGGTCACAAAACAGACCATCTACAGATGCGGGTTGGGGGGTGGGGGAGCTGCTAGGTAAAGATTAATGTCCATATACCTAAAGGGCAATAAAAATTATGGAACAAAAATTATAATCAATAAATGCAGTAGTGAACCAAATACACATTTCTCAAAAGAAGACAAAAATGCCTAGTAAATACTTGAGAAATTGTTCAACAGTCTTAGTTGGCAGGAAAATACAACTTAAAACTGAGTTGAGATTCAAATTCACCACTGTTGGTATATCTGTGATTAAGAAAACAATGACCAGTAGTCACAGAAAGAATGTGTGAAAAGAAGTACCTTCATTCTCTGTGGGCAGAAAAGTCAATTTGAACAGCCTCTATGAAAATCAGTATGCAAGTTTCTCAAAGAGTAAGTATAAGCACTATATAATTCAACTTTTATGCTTTGGGATAGGACTCTGTGGCAAAGTATGAAAAGGGTATTTGCACATTTAGGTTTATTTGTGCATTGTCCACAACAACCAGGAAGCAGAACCAGCCTAGATGTCTTCCTGGTTCACAAACAATGACATTTTATGAAGCCATAAGGAAATGGAGATCATGGTAATTGCCATGAAATATATGCAATGATTATGTTATGTGAAATAATCCAAATGAAAAAAGGTAAATTCTATATGCTTTCTCTCAAATGTGGTGCCCTGATTACACACACACACACACACACACACACACACACACACACACAAATATATATGAATGAGTATGTATGTATTTATGTATGGTTGGTTGGTTGGATGGTTGGTTCCTTGGTTCATTGGTTGATAGGTGTAGTATGATTTGTTTTATGTTCCTGACCCTTTAGAATATTCCCAATGACTGAAAGCCTATTCTTAGCCTTTAGAATTACTTGACCCTATAAAATTCAGCATCAGTTGCCTCTTGGACTTCTCAGGACAAGAGAGGATATCAAAAAGCTAGCAGAATGTGAGAGAGATTGTGTAGGATTTAGTAGAGTCTAGGAGATAGAAGTGTATGATCTAGGAGACAGGAGTGTATGATCTAGGTGGCAGAAGAATAGGGTCAGAGAGTAGAGTTAAAGAAGACTGCTGATCTAGGAAGAAAGAACGTGAGTAAGGCAAGAGAAGAGAAGAGAAGAGAAGAGAAGAGAAGAGAAGAGAAGAGAAGAGAAGAGAAGAGAAGAGAAGGAAAATAAGAGGTTGTTGATCCAGAAGAGGCAGAGCTGAGCCAGAGAAGATAGTGTTAGGAGGCAGAAGAACCCACACAAACTAGTGAGGGGAAAAAGACAAAAAAAACTTCAGTAGGTCTTGAAACTACAAAAGAAATCATAGCAAAGAATGATGCATCCTTTAGGGTAATGAGACATAAAATAAAGGAGCACAAAGTAGAATAGACTAACAAGGAGCCAGCTGGTGTGAGGAGGGAAAAGGGGAGTGTGATAGCTGAGAACAAAGTGTACTAATGTGTGTGTGTGTGTTTGTGTGTGTGTGTGTGTGTGTGTGTGTGTGTGTGTGTGTGTGTGTGTCTGCATGTGCCTGTATGTGTCTGTATGTGTCTATGTGTGTCTGTGTGTGTCTGTGTGCTATAGTGTCATGATGAAACCCAATACTTTAAATACTTAGAAAAACGAATTATAAAATAAATTTAAAGTGAGAATACTAATGTGCTTCTAAATTAAGATAATCGGTGTTCTTAATAGACACTTAATTATACCTGGTACTTACAAATACATTTGGCTCAAGAAAATATATAACAATCAAATTATCACAGTTTGACTTATGGTTTAACTATATGTAAATACAAAAAAAAATTAACAGTACATAAAAACTGTGCTTGGAACATGGAGTCATCTAAATGAAACTTTTATTCACCTGAAGTAATTGTCTTAGAGGCTTACTGCTGAATAAAGTCATCCATTCTAGCTCTTTCTGAAGTCTTTTGCTGGCTGGTTCAACTCAGCTCTTCTGGCTCAGCTCTTCTCCCAGCTGACTGATTCAATCAGACTTCTCTCTGGTTGTCACTGAATTTCTCTGGCTGGCCTCATACTAACTCATGAAATTTATTCTAATCTTCTGGATACTTCTTATTCTCTGGCTTCAACTGCCTCTACTGACATCCACTGAAGTTCATAAACTCAACAAGGGACTAAGCTGTTCTACACTGTACTCATGGCACTGAAATGAACTCCTCATAACTGAACTCGACTGAACTTCACTGCATTGCCTTAATTCAAGTGAGCTGCCATCTTTTTCCTGCCTATTCTCATAAGAGTTGAACATTTTCTATTTCTGCCTCATTCTGTCAAATCTTTTACTGATTCATCACTTTGTCTGGCACTCAGTTACATGTCACTTTCAAACATGGCTGTTTGTTTGTTTTTTTTTTTTTTCAAAAAAATTAACTGTACCTTAAAGGCATGTACTAAGAACATGTCTGTATTCCACCCTGAGAGATTAAAATTACTCTACAGAATAGTATTTTTCCTCAGCTAAAAATATGGCACAAAATGGGTGCTCCATAGTACCAGCCATGGCAGCTTTATCTCTGCCTGACCACATATATGACCAGTATCAGGGAAGTGTTCTCTGCTCAACAGGCTAGGTGTGGTAAATGTGTTTTCCACTTTTGATACTTTCTCTATCTGGAATTTTATTAGAATACTTGTTTACAACATAAGGAGCAGATCTTGTTCCAACATTTCATAATGAAGTGGTAATTGTACTTTTTAATAGTGGACTTGGAGCTTTAATTTTAGTAAATTTTTTTGAAAATTACTATTACATGTTGCATTCAGTAAAATTGTAGACAGGCAGGACATCAAATAAGGGATGTGGTTGCCATCCCACAGTTACATCTCTGACCCATAATTGTTCCTGTCTGAAAGAATTGCAGGGATGGAAATGGAAAGGACCCTGAGGAAAAGAATGTGTCCAACAACAGGCCCAAAGTGGGATCCAGCTCAAGGGAAGGTCCCAAGGCCTGACACTATCACTGATGCTATGGAACACTCACAAAATGGAATCTATTATGACTGCCCTCCAAAAGACCCAACAAGCATCTGACAGAGTCAGATGCAGATATTTGCACCCATCCCATGGACAGAAGAAGCTGACCCCTGTTGTTGAATTAGGGAAGGCAAAAAGAAGCTGAGGAGAAGGGCAATCCTATAGGAGGACCAGCAGTCTCAATTAATGTGGTCCTCCAATATCTCTCAAACACTGGACCACCAAACAGACAGCATACACCAGCTGATAGGAGGCCCCCAACACACATACAGTAGAGGACTTCTGGGTCTATTCATTCTGAGATGATGTACCTTACCCTCAAGAGACCGGAGGCCCAAGGGTGTTTAAAGGTCAGGTGGGGAGGGGGTGGGGCATCCACGTGGAGATGGAGTGTTGTGGGGAGGTGATGTGGGATGTGGAATAGTCTGAGGGTGAATGGGAGGGTGGGAATAGAATATGGAGTGTAAAAAATAAATTAAAAATAACATTTAAAAAGCAAACAAAAAGTATATTGGCACTTAAAAATGCTGTAACAGAGATTGAGCAAACTATATAGGGAGATGAACAAGTTTGAATATAAGAGACTATGAATTCTTTGAAGATGTTATCATACAAATTATACTTAAAAATAAGGTAAATTCTTATATTTTAAATTAATAAGAATGATTATTGGTTTAAAACTATACAAATGAGATACATAGGTATCTATTCTATTTTGAAAACTGGTTCCACATTCCTACCACATTGCATAACATTTCATATTCATACTTTTTAAAAATATTCATCACTGGCAGACAAGAAAAGGGAAGCATGATAAACACTCCTCTTTAAAAAGTTGCACTGAGCAGAATGTTCCAAAAATATGCTATAATGAAGAAGCTCAAATGTGGAAAGTTCAATTAAAGTAATAAATTAAAAACATACTTGAAATTAGATTCTTAAGTTTATAGTAGCTTCTAGAACTTATTTCTACCCAAGCCTGTTAATGCAGGCAGTATTGTTATTCAATCCTATTTAACTTAAACTGCAAAATTACTTACTGAGTATATGCTTGATTTATATGCATTCCACATCTGTCAATTCTCTGATAAAATTAATTGCTAAAATGTTTTATTGATGACCAAGTAAGTAGATGAATCAGCCTAGCCACTTTAATAGCTTAACCTCTGATTAAAACTCCCATCATCAATCCTTGACATAAAAATATTCCTTAATTAAATATTTTAAATAATGAGATGATGGAACCAAGTAATTGACAAAGCTTTGGTTGCATGGTTTAGTATTTTCAACATAATAAAGGTTCATAAGAAAATGTTTAAATAAGCTATGCAGATAGTTATGCTCTGTGTTTTACCCAAAATGTATGCAATGTTTTAGAGACTGTAATGTAAAGCTAACCATATGGTAGTAAGTGACTTCTCACTTAAAAGTGAGGATAATAAAATGTCAAAATATAATTCCTCTACATCTGCCCCAATAATTGCACATTTAAAGTCCCTTCACCCCAAAGCTGGTTGCTTATATCTCATATATTCTTTGGATTCAATCTCTTAGGAATTTTAACAGAAATTTACCACATAAGGTTTAAATATAGATTTATCATGCTGTATTGACTTTCGGTATAATGTTTCAGTTAATTCCTATCTGTTCATTTTTTTGAGAATAGGAGATAATGAGTTGAAGAATTAATAGAAGCTAACTCTCTGTTTCTGAATATATATATATATATATATATATATATATATATATATAATGTATATAGAAAAAAAAGCTAGACATTATATATATATATATATATATATATATATATATAAAATGTCTAGCTTTCTTTCCTTGTTCAACCACAAAGAAGAAGAAGAAGAAGAAGAAAAAGAAGAAGAAGAAGAAGAAGAAGAAGAAGAAGAAGAAGAAGAAGAAGAAGGAAGAAGAAGAAGAAGAAGAAGAAGAAGAAGAAGAAGAAGAAGAAGGAAGAAGAAGAAGAAGAAGAAGAAGAAGAAGAAGAAGAAGAAGAAGAAGAAGAAGAAGAAGAAGAAGAAGAAGAAGAAGAAGAAGGAAGAAGAAGAAGAAGAAGAAGAAGAAGAAGAAGAAGAAGAAGAAGAAGAAGAAGAAGAAGAAGAAGAAGAAGAAGAAGAAGGCTGTCCCATTGAAAAAGTAAATACTGACCTTTATGACAAAAGTTGAGCTGAGAACTGGTAATTACCATAACAGACCATCAAACTGTGGATACAAAATCATTTAAAAGCAATTTCAGAACTAAAAGACAGCAACTGTATGTGGATTTCAAACAATTTAAGACAAGCACCACTCCAGCAATGTTAAGTACAATGCCACCCTCCTATGCTGGCTAATTAACAGAAACTCATTCTAAAATCCTTCTCCACACTCAAGTCTGCCTGTGTATGAGCAGCAGAGGCCTATCGAGTTGTGCTGCTGGTTAAGAGTTCCTGTGCACACATAAAGAGGGAAACCAGCTGACTGCATTGCCAAGGGTTACATGTGAAGGAACAGGATAAAAGCAGAAGCCCAGAACAAAGCATATCCAAATAAACACCAAAACACAGAGTCGCTACCCCCAATTATTGCTGGATGTTTTAAAGACCCATTAAACAGTACCATCTATAATTCATCTCCAAGATAACTGGAGAGATTAATGTGATACTGCATATTCTAGTTTTTGTGACTTCTAATATATCTTTCCATCCTTATAGGGTAGCTCTTAAAGACTATTATCTTCACTTGAATTCACCTTGTGAGGTAAGCAGTAGAATCCAAAGAAACTAAGTGTATTTCAGTATCTCTTTATGGTTCTTTTCCATAGTGAACTAGATACATTTTTGGTTTCTTTCTTTCTTTCTTTCTTTCTTTCTTTCTTTCTTTCTTTCTTTCTTTCTTTCTCTCTCTCTCTCTCTCTCTCTCTCTCTCTCTCTCTCTAATTTCTCTGTCCCTCCCTCCCTCCCTCCCTCCCCCCTCTCTCTTTGTTTCTCTCTCTCTTCCTTTTTTCTCTTTCTTTCTTTCTTTCTTTCTTTCTTTCTTTCTTTCTCTTTTTCTTTCCTTTTTCCTTTGAGCTCCACATCTGCTCCAGTCTGTATAGATATAGTTGTGAGATTACTTGTGAGCTTTAGATAAGCTGAGGGTCTTCTGTATCAATCTGACATTCTTAGAGGCTGCTTATGGAGTCAGGACATATGTTTGTGGGCAGCTGGGTTTTGTGTCCAAATTTGAAACACTTGCTTCAAACTGATTTATTCTACCATATGGGGAAATGATTTTCAGCCAAAGCATTTAATTAACAGTGAATCTGAGTAACCCTATGTTTGCTTGTACCACATGTTAAATGCTGAACATTGTGATAACCAGACAAATGTACTTGCATGCTAACCCGGGTTCCTGCCCCTTCCCATCTGGTAATGACAGCACCCAAGCCTCTTTTTTTGCCATTTTCTCTCACTCCAGTTTCTGCATTCCAAATGGTGACAATCAATAGTTGGGGTGGGGAGGGAAAGATACACATATTTGGGAGCAAACAACAAAATTCAGTTGGCAATAATTGTTTTTTTAACAGGACTAACCAGAAAAAATATGTAAATATATGAAAAGTAAAAGGTTTCTTTAAACATTCAATTTAGGTATTTAATCAGTATCTTATTAATGTGTTTTGAAAGATTTCCTTTGTTAGTGCTAAAATTCCTCTGGGTTATAAGATCATAGAGAAAAGGGAACCTTTCTAAAATCAATAATACAATTGTCTACTTCTTTACATTGTTCTGATCATTAAGAGAACCAAACCCATGGTGAGTAGAAAATACAGAAGTTATAGAGCATATAGAGAACAGAGAATCCAGTAAAAAACAAGGTTGTTTCATTGAAGAAATCCTTAAAGTAATATCAAAAAGGATAAAGACTCTCTCCACAAATCATACTTAGTATTCTCCCTGAAAAAGAGATGAACATCCAACACCAAAGGTAGAACATGCTTCAGTAATGAGCCCTACAACACTTGCACATACAGACAAACAAAAACTGCAAAGGGCAAACACTGCTAACACTAATAAAGAAAAAAGGAGCTCAAGTGAACAAGATGGCTCAGCAGGTAAAGGCAATTTCCACCAAGCCTCACAGCCTGAATAACCTACATCACCCACGGGAAGCAAGGGGGCAACAGACTCCTGCAAGGTGCCTTCTGACCTCCACAGGCATGCCATAGTACCCCACATGTATACGCTAAGAACATAAATAAATGGAAAATATTTTCAAAAGAAATAAGTTCAAAAGGAGAGAGAGAGAGAGAGCGCAGGAAGACTCCTTGAATTACTACCTCTTTTTGAAGGGGAGCAAAATGGCTGAGACAATAAGAGCATGCACTATTCTTGCTGAAGACCTGTTTGCACCCATTTTGAGTAGCTCACAGCCACTTATAACTTCTGATGTGTTAGAATAGCAGCTCACATCTGAACATAGCACACCAGGCCAAAACAGTTCCATGTGTAAGAGGTTTATTGGGAGAAAGAGGGGCAAGGTGGCTGCAGAAAGAGAAGGGGAGAAGAGAGAAAGAAGAGAGATGGGAGTCTTTCTTTATGTGTGGGTAATGACCTAACACAGGTAAAGGTGGGAGGTGAGCCAAGTGGATTCTGGGAATGTGGTGGCTGTTGCCTTGGTAACAGGTCTGCGGGTCTGCCTATATGATGTCACAGGTTTCAGAGGTCCTGGTGCCAACAACTTCAGTTCCTGCAGGATCAAATTACTCTGGCCTCTGACTGCCATGGACACTGGATTCATGTGCACATACTCCACACCAATGCATACATCTTAGTGAAAATAAAATATTTTCAAAAAAAAAAAAGTCTGAGACCTCAACCACTACTGCCTGCTGAATTCTTACCCACCAGCACCATCTGATGCCCTTCATGTTTTGCTGGCCCATTTTCTTCCCTACAACAATCTTTCAAAACAATAATTTTAGACACTAAACAATGAAAAAAAGTCTGATCGTACCATTCTTTCTGTCTACATTTGGTTGCAAAATTGATCTAAATTTGTTCCAGTCCAGGAGAGGACAAGCAATGCACTGCTTAAAAGGCATCCGGAGGTGCTGTTTGCATCTGTTTAATATTTAAAAGCAGTAGGAATAGGATTTCTTATGTCATCATAATATAATTAAAACCTATTAAAAGCAGTGCACTGCTTTTGATTAGAGAACGTCACATAACTGCTTTTCACTGTCCACTTTACCGTTCTCACTAAATAATGTTCCATTCGTGTGTGCTGAACATACTCAGACAATAAGGTCAGTTTTTCTTGTTTTTTTTCCTTTGTACTTGCAAACCACCTTTTAAAATTATTTCATTGTAGAAAAGTTATTGTGGCTAAACAAAATTTGTGTGAATTTTCCAAGAAGCACATTTTAGAATCAGTGCTCAGAAACTGCCTATCCCCCACCCCCCACCCCAACTCCCCCCACCGTTCTCCCAGTGGGACTGGTGCTCCTCTCTTTGGGAGCTGCCATCCCAATCCTAAAGACTCTTCACAGCAGGAACTCGGTTGCATAATGCAAACCAGGATGGAAAAGAATGTAGCTGCTCAAAAAGCTTCTCAAATCGAAATGATTCCAAGCTGCCATGAAAACGTCCCATGATTTATCTTCAAAGGCAAGAAGTTTGTTAACTGAACAAGTTCTAACCAGATGTTAATTGAGCATAAAATTACAAAACTTGGCCAGTGAACTGGCAGACTGTAAATTCACTGAACAGGGTGACCTCTATGTTCTACATTGTACAGAACATGATTTTAGAGGTCTGTAAATACAGAGCAAATGCCGTTGGGAAACACTTGGATTTTTAAAGATTACTTCTGAAAAGAAAAAAAGAAGGTATGGTTTATAATATTTCCTTCCTGATTCTTTATTAGTAGTAATTGTTACAGAATTCTACAACTTTACAAAATGCTACTTAGATGTATAGGTACACTCAGTATTTGCTTCAGCACCTAAGCAAGAGCATTATTTTACCTGTTTTGTGGGCAAATGATATGAAGCTCAACAGTATTTTTCCAAAATATAATGCTATGGAGTATCAGGGTGATTACAAGTACCAGATTTCTTACTCTAAAATCTTTAAAGAAAAAAAAAACTAAAATTACCACCTTTAACCTAGTTTAGCAATAAATTTATATATATATATATATATATATATATATATATATATATATATATATATATATATATATAAATTGGCTGATATTCATGCCAATTAACCCAGTCACCCAGTTGTGTGTACTTTGTATTTTTTGTATTTGTAGAATAGAAATAGTTGGCTTTAAAAATGCAGAAAGCCTTAGGCAGTTTTATATCCGCATGCATCTATGAAGTCACTACACTGTTCATTTCTTATAACACACTTAGATTTCTTTTAGACTACTTTGCCACATTCCATAATATCTTATGTCCCTATCTACTTTCTGTCTGTTACTGCTGTAGCTTGGAATATGGAGTCAACGTGTTAACTTTTCTAGACAAATTTTCTCCATTATTTCTATTCAATCAAGATAGTTTGATTTCAATAAGAACTGTGTTTTTAGGTTTTGTACCTATTGACATTCATGGCTTCCTCCATTTAAAGTGTATTCTTCTCAAGCAACTGTGCTAAAAATTATGGGGAAAATTGAGAAACGTAAATTTTTCTGTGTGGTCTTACTTTATTTTTATTTTTCATGCCCCCCCCAAAGTCATTTAATGTTCAGTTGACTTTGTTGATATGTTAAGGACTTGTTTCAATACTTTAGAGTATGTATCTGTGTATGTATAATTTATCATTTAACTATATAATTAAAATGTATGCTATATCTTTTTGTCATTAAACTATTGACATTAGAAAACCTTGCACTTTTTAAAATTAGGAACATTTCCATATTTTTTTTACATTTTTGTGGCGCATTTCATATAATAAATATCTAATTCATTGTGTAAAACTTGAATAAGAGATGATACAGAAATTATGTCAGAATAAAGAGTAAATATGTTTATAAGGAACTTTGAAGTAGGTAAAATTAAGTCTAGAAACAAAAAAAAGTCTTACTGAAAGGATGTATTTTTTATATTGAACATGTATGTATATATACATACATATATATATATATATATATATATATATGTATGTATGTATACACACACACACACACATGTATGTAGAGTATATAGGTATGTATACCAATTCATTTGTAAAAACTAAAGATTGGGTTTCCACCAGGTCTTGCCCTACCTGCATCCACCCATAGCTTGTAACTACCACACTTGTTATTCAGACTTCCTATGCTTTCCTCTACATACTTATAAGTTTACTTATAGTATACTTCCTATACTCTCTTCTGGTCAGTTTCCCTGATGCTTCCACTCATAACATTTATACAGCCTGCCAGATCTAGCCAGAGTCCCACATACAGTGCCTAGTATAATCTCTCCACTCCAACTGTACCCTAGACAACCTCTAGGTTTCCACCTACACCTCCTCTACATGACACTACTCAGGTTTACCTTCTGCACCATATCCAACCACTCTGTTCAGTACCAAGACTTTCCATATCCTCTTCTAAGGTCTAGTCTGATGAACATCCCTGATCATCTCATCAAACAATTCTCCCTAATCCCCCATCTAGCCATGTAGCTATGTAGCCATGTAGCCATGTAGCCATCTAGCCATCTAGCCATCTAGTCATCTAGCCACCTAGCCATCTAGCCACCTAGCCATCTAGCCATCTGGCCATCTAGCCATCTGGCCATCTAGTCATCTAGCCATCTAGCCATCTAGCCTGAGTCCTGGCCTAGCCTGGGCCCCCACCCCACCCCACCTACACATTAAAAGGAGTTCAAACATTCAGTTAGGACCAATCCTAAATACTCCCAACTCACAAGACCATCCCATGGCATATCCTACCTTTCCCACCAGCTAGACCCACCCTCAGACTCCAGAATTGAACCAGGAAGCACATACTGAAGACCAGCCATGTTCCTTCTGTCCATCTGACTTCATTCCACTTCTGGGCTTAATCTGCCTACATATCCTCTTTTCTGCCCTAATCTGTCCATAACAGATTGAGAGCAAAGAAAACAAGTCCCCATAACAAAATTTCTCTGCAGAAATACTACCAACAGACTAGATTAAGCCATTGACTTCCTTCTAAATTCCACTAGTCCTATAGAAATGTTTGCTCCCCAGATAGATCACAAATGAATAAGATTGAGGTTAAGATTTATTTAATTAGTTTACAACACAAAAACTGAGGAGCCCCTGATCTATTCTAATCCTCCAATCTAATCTGGCTACCTCAGAGTCCAAATCCCCAAGATACTTGCATTTTTGTATTGGTCTGACTCTCTGGGCATCAGGTGTGCTCTCCCATGTTATCTCCAGGAACTCTTCCTTGTGATGATTTCCCCCTTAATCCCCCACTGTAAAGGGCACATAGTCTCATAGGGCCTTTTTCCGGAAGCTGTAGAAATTACCAGCAGAGGAGCCACCACAGCTGTGCTTCCGACAGATACCGAGTGATAGAATCAGTGGACGAGGATGATAAAGAACACACGCCCACTGCCCTAAACCCAAGGCGGAGCAATGCCATGGATCTGCCCGTGAACTTAGGTAAATATGAGAACCAGGGCATAGAGAGACCTGTGTGAGTCCCAGTGATAAAGAAGTGCATGAAATGTGTGGAACGCCCTAGCTGTAATTGGCTGAATTGAGCTTAAAAACTCCGGTCTGGCATGACAAATATCGCTCAAACCCCAAGAGCCCGGTGGAGAAACTTCAGGTTGTAGAATAAGTCTGCGTGAACCGCACGAGGACACAAAGCCTGCACGCTGCAGCTCAACTCCAGTGGATCCAAAGCCAGGAACATCAAGTCGCACCTTACCTGCATGCTGCCAGGAGCTGAGGATACACCTGCCAGACTGGAAATGTTAAGTGAGAGAGTATTTGTGTGAACAAATGGATGCGGGCCCGTTTTACCATTTATTTGCTTTTGCCAATTATGAACAAATAAAAGTATTAGAACCATTTTCCACACAGTTTGAGGAATTTGTTTCTGCCACGCTTTACGGCCCAAATCGCGACACCCCCTCTCTCTTCTTCCTTTGGTTGGAGAAAGCCCAGCCTTATTTTTTTAATTAGATATATTCTTCATTTATATTTCAAATGCTATTCCCAAAGTCCCCTATACCCTCCCAGTGCCCTGCTCCCCAACCCACCCACTCCTGCTTCCTGGTCCTGGCATTCTCTTGTACCAGTACATACGATTTTCCCAAGACCAAGGGCCTCTCCTCCCATTGATGACCAACTAGGCCTTGCTCTGCTACATATGCATCTAGAGACAGCTCTGGAGGATACTGGTTAGTTCATATTGTTGTTCCACCTATAGGGTTGCAGACCCCATTTAGCTCCTTGGGTACTTTCTCTAGATCTTTCATTAGGAGCCCTGTGTTCCATCCAATAGATGACTGTGAGCATCCACTTCTGTATTTGCCAAGCACTGGCATAGCCTCACAAGAGAGAACTATATCAGGGTCCTGTCAAAAAAACTTGCTGTCATGTGCTATAGTGTCTAGGTTTGGTGGTTGTATATGGGATGGATCCCCGGGTAGGGCAGTCTCTGGATGGTCCTTCCTCCCGACTCAGCTCCGAAATTTGTCTCTGCAACTCCTTCCATGGGTATTTTGTTCCAAATTCTAAGAAGGAATGAAGTATGCACACTTTGGTTTTCCTTCTTCTTGAGTTTCATGTGTTTTCCAAATTGTATCTTAGGTATTCTAAGTTTCTGGGCTAACATCCGCTTATCAGTGACTGCATAACGTGTGGGTTTTTTTTTGTGATTGGGTTAACTCAATCAGGATAATATCCTCCAGATCCATCCCTTTGCCTAAGAATTTCATAAATTCATTGTTTTTAATTGCTGAGTAGTACTCCATTGTGTAAATGTACCACATTTTCTGTATCCATTCTTCTGTTGAGGGACATCTGGGTTCTTTCCAGCTTCTGGCTATTATATATAAGGCTGCTATGAACATAGTGGAGCATGTGTCCTTATTACAAGTTGGAACATCTTCTGGGTATATACCCAGAAGAGGTATTGCTGGATCTTCCAGTAGTACTATGTGCAATTTTCTGAGGATCCTCCAGACTGATTTCCAGAGTGGTTGTACAAGCTTGCAATCCCACCAACAATGGAGGAGTGTTCCTCTTTCTCCACATCCTCACCAGCATCTGCTGTCACTTGAATTTTTGATCTTAGCCATTCTGACTGGTATGAGGTTGTTTTGATTTGCATTTCCCTGATGATTAAGGATGATGAACATTTTTTCAGGTGCTTCTCAGCCATTCAGTATTCCTCTGTTGAGAATTCTTTATCTCTAAACCCCAATTTTTAATAGGGTTTCTGGAGTCCATCGTCTTGACTTCTTTATATATATTGGATATTAGTCCCCTAATTTGAGATAGGTAAAGATCCTTTCCCAATCTGTTAGTGATCTTTTTGTCTTATTGATGGTGTCTTTTGCCTTACAGAAGCTTTGCAATTTTATGAGGTCCCATTTGTCGATTCTTGATCTTACAGCACAAGCCATTGCTGTTCTCTTCAGGAAGTTTTCCCCTGTGCCCATATTTTTGAGGCTTTTCCCCACTTTCTCCTCTATAAGTTTCAGTATCTCTGGTTTTATGTTGAATTCCTTGATCCACTTAGACTTGAGCTTTGTACATGGAGATAAGAATGAATCAATTCGCATTCTTCTACACGATAACCACCAGTTGTGCCAGCACAACTGAAAATGCTCTCTTTTTTTTCCACTGGATGGTTTTAGCTCCCTTGTCAAAGATCAAGTGACCATAGGTATGTGGGTAAATTTATGAGTCTTCAATTCTATTCCATTGATCTACCTGTCTGTTGCTGTATATACCTATGCCAAATATGAAATATCTTCTCTTGAATTATTGGTAAAGGCTCTCCAAGGAACTCCTAAAACATACAGTCCATTGGTATTTTACTTGATTTTCCCTTAGAAGTGTAAGGTAAGTCTCTATTACTAAAGACCATGCACTTTAGAAACAGGCCAGAGTTTCTAAATTGGAACTGACCTGAATGCCTCCTCCCTATGGACTGTCTTTCATGGTACCAGAGGTTGTTATGCAAAATTCCAAAGGAGGGAGGCAACCACCAATTTCACCCAACCATGATGCCTACAAACCACATCAATGACCATCATATTATGGTAGATAACCTTAACTATAACCAATAGCTCTCTAATTAAACTTAAGATTCTCTCAACAAGAGAGAGCTGGTGTGGGAAATCTAGCTGACTAGTGTTAGTGATATCTTTGATTATTGAGGAGAATCTACAACCACTACTTTACTAACCCAGCATAATCACTAACAACAACTTAAACATTTGTCTTTATTCTCACAGATAAACTTAGTCTTCACCTCCTAACTAGGAAAGTTTCTATTTGTAACAGAAAAAAAAAAAAAAAAAAAAAAAAAAAAAAAAAAAAAACCTCTGTAATAAAACAACAAACCAAATTGCAGAGATGTGGAACCCAGTCCTACTGGATAGGTCTACAAAACACTCGCATACCTAAGGCTCAGGGAAAATTGCAGAAAATATCAAAGGATCAAAGAGGTCAGTGTGTGGTTGTGTTTCCTAGGGATGTCAGAAGCTATATCTATAAATTCTCACCAACATGAGTGCCTAAATGTGAACTGGAGAATGATAACAATAGATAGATATGGCAGAGTAGGCATTAAAAGCCTGTGAGATCTTAACCATATGTAAATTACTACAGATAACTAAGAAATACTAAGAATGGGAGAAATAATCTTCCCCAGAGAAGAGGACCAATTGTCTATCCAATACAAAACAGTCATCCCCGGAAAAAAATACATAAAAGTAACATTATACAGACTGTGAATGGTATATTTAGGGAAAATGTGTATATAAACACATATATACATGCAACAACAGTTGATGGTAAAAGAGGCCATGAATTTGAAAGAGAAAAGAGAGGTATATGTGAGAGTTTGAAAGGAGAAAAGGATGGGAGAATTGTTGCAAGTACCTTATAATATAAGTTACAAGTAAAAGAATGGAATGAATCTATGAATAAGAAGTTCCAAATAACCAAAGACATCAGACATGGAATAAAGGCAACAGTCAAGTAAGAACTGCAAGTAGGGACAAGACCAAAAGTTATAGAAGAAATATAAAATGCTAAAAGATTTTGTTAATGTATGTGTTGACTATCTTGCCCATGAACCCCACAAAGTTTGTATGTGTTCCATCTATTTCATACCCTTTCATTTGAATAATGCATGATCTGGGAAGCAGGAAGTGTCAGAAAGCAAGATCTCCCTGGTACTTGCTTTTACATTTTCTGTGATCAGAAACTAAGCCAAACACAGTATATTTATATGTGTGGAACACTGTTCTCCACTGTAATCTGAGGCTGAATAATGATTAATCTCTAGGGATATGAGGAGCTGAGGATACTATGATTTGGTCTGTAGCTCAGACCAATGGAAATCAATACACATTTGGTATTTTAAACAAATTCAACCAAAAATTGTTCATTCATTCATTCATGTACTCATTCTTTCATTCATGTATTTGTTTATGTCGGTTGTTGAGACAGGGTCTCATGGAGTCTAAAACTTACTATATAGCCAAGGCTAGCCTTTAATATTTGATCTTCTAGCTTACACATCCCCAGTCCTGATATTTTGGGTGTTTTCCAACATACCCAGCTTCACAAATTAGAATTTTGTTATCTAATATATACCAATCACTGAGTAACATACAGTGCATAACAAATATGAACTTTCCTCTTCTGAAATACAAGTATATCAGAGGAAATTGCAATAGACAAGCACACGGAGCTATAGAAGGAGCTATAGAACCAGACATGCTGGTAAGTGGAAGGGGCCTGGTGATCTGAAAAGTGAAACCTAGCACTACTGACTACTGGAGAATATTTCTGGGAGAGATTTATTTTTGAGTCAAAATGAAGCTATAAATGAGCAACTTATACAGAAAAAAATTATAGTTAGTGAAAATAGCAGTTGCAGTAGTGGGAAGGCATCTAGACAAGTAATTGACCTACAGGATGATGAGCCAGAGGTAGAATAGATGAAACTCATATTGAGTAAATAAAAGCTTATTAGTATTTATCGTAATGCAATTAGCATTAAAGAAACAATTAGGATGCCCAGTAAAAGCCAAAATATAGTTTACAATTATGCACAGAACTGATGTGAATCATTATCTACATGACCTACAAACTCTGATTGGAACGTATTGGATGCAAATATTACCTTTAGTACTTGGGTAATGGCTCACACTTCTCCACAAAAAAACTTTACATTCCTTACCCCCTCTAAAACTCCATAATTGGATTAATACACTAGCCTTACTCAGCCACTCTTTTTCCTTTAAATTAATGTGAAAACGACATTTATTTGGCATCTTTGCTTCTGAAACCAATTCAGAATTCAGGGTCACTGAGATGTCATTTTTAACAACATGCTGGTTATCAGACCGAGATCTTCGACGTCTGTGCATTAATTGCTTCCAAAGGAGAAACAGACCAATGAGATGCTCCTCTAATGCTGAGTAGCTATATGCCCCCTGTATTGCAAGTACATTCAGCTTCTTCTGTAAAGCTCTGTTTTCTCAGAGAAATAAGAAATGCATTCCACCTCTGAAACCACAGGAAAGGGAGCATAAGCCAAACCAGCATCCCACCATCCTGCCAGGCCATCAGTCCTCCTTAGGACCATAGTAAAACTCAACATAATGTTTTTCATTCCCCCTTTGATAATATCATAATCTGCCTGTGAGGGAGCCTGGACTGGGACATTATCTTCAGTGATTTTCCATGGCTTGATGAACAAGTGAAAATCCTGGTTCCCTGACCTACAGTTCTCTTCTTCCAAGAGATTATTTTTCATTATAAATTAAAGGCAGACATTAAATAGAGTATGCAGAAAAATTTATACTCAGAGCTTCAAAAAAGCTACCCATGTTTCAGAAGGAGCAAATATCTGAATGTTCACAAAAGGTCAAAAAAAAATCATATGAGGTCTCCATGTTGAAATATGACACAACAACAAGCTGTTAAGTCAAATTTCAACTCTTTCCTCAGCTATAAAGAGAGATTTGCACTTGCATAATTAAGTGTGGAGAAATGGCATCTCTTTTTGGTTAGATTCTCCTAATGTCTAAGCTTTAAATGATTAGGTTTAAGGGGTTTTATTCACCACATCTATTATTTTCTACATTTTTAAATTCTAAATTAGTATGTAAGTCTGTTGTCTGCATAGATCTATCAGACCCAACGGAAAAATTGCAGGAAATGTAAATTGAATAAGTACTTTTGTTTATTTCACTGAAAACTATTTTGTTTTCCTATAACAAGTATGAAAACAAGTCTGACAGGTAAGACCTATGATGTTGATCCTTCTGTAAAAGCCTGAGCCCCTGTTCTTTGGAAATTAAAAAGAAAGGAATAACCATTTTATCTGAGACTCTCTAGGTCACTGGGGCCAGGTAGCACTGCTTTGTCACTCAAAAAAAAAAAAAAAAAAAAAAAACAATTTCAGCCTCACAAGATTAGAAAGGAAAAAAATGTCCCCTTGAGCTGTCACAGGTCAGTAATCCTGAAGGCCAGGGTCATAGAGAGGCAGCCTTATTCCGTGTCACATTTTTCGTGGGCGCTCACCAGATGTCTTTTTTGAACATAGACTAAGGGATCGTCACAGAAAGATTTATTATATGCCCCTAATAAATATTCCTCCCCGAGGTCTTTGTCTTTCTTGTGGAGCATGCTTCCTTGTCCCAGTTGGATACATCTGGGTATGAATCAGAAACAGGATCCTCTGGGGAAGTCCACCTCAGTTCCCATTCAGCATACCTATTATCTTAATCTACCATTAGCAGTGCCTTTCTCTCCTCTTCCACTTTATGTTCTCACCACAACTTCTGAGATCAGCATCTAAACAAATCCCTGACATCTGTGATTGTTTTTAACATGGGTCTTTTGGGAAGAATCTAAAATCAGCATATGGTTCCAGGCAATGCTTTGAATTGTCCCTGGTACAAAGGACATGGTAGTAAGAATCAATCGTGGTAGGTAGTGAACATAAGTAAAAGAATGAAGGTCCAGAAAGGAATGGGTGAGGAATCCAGCAGAATATATGAAAATATTTATAGTTTTAGGAACATTAGGTAGAGAAACCACAGAAAATCAAACTTTGCCTCTGTTCTGCCAAACACCATCACTGAAATACACCAAACACTGAAACACCAAACACTAAACACCAAACACTGAAATACACCAAACACTGAAACACCAAACACTAAACACCAAACACTGAAATACACCAAACACTGAAACACCAAACACTAAACACCAAACACTGAAATACACCAAACACTGAAACACCAAACACTAAACACCAAACACTGAAATACACCAAACACTGAAACACCAAACACTAAACACCAAACACTGAAATACACCAAACACTGAAACACCAAACACTAAACACCAAACACTGAAATACACCAAACACTGAAACACCAAACACTAAACACCATCACTGAAATACACCAAACACTGAAACACCAAACACTAAACACCAAACACTGAAATACACACAGTCTAAATAAAAGGTTTGTGTGAGGAGGGGTTTCAGTTTATTCTACTACGTAAAGACCTAATCAGTGTCTCATGCACAAGGTACCAACAAAGGTGATAAATTAGTCAGCAAGCCTGACCCCAAGAAGGGGGAAAGTGGCCTATCTGGCCTATTATACACACATGCATAAGTATGTATATATATATAAACACATGTACTGATATAAGTGTACAAACATACATAGATATTGTGGCATCTAATGCAACTCAGCCCTTACAATTGAAAAATGTATTACATTTAAGTACATTGAAATTATTACATTTAATAATTTTAATTTTTAAAATTATTTAAATTAAGATTAAACTTTTACTAACCTTTAAAATTATATCCAAAAAATAAGTAATCTCAAGGTAAATAAATTACATTTAAATAATGTAATACATTTTAGTTCTGATAGCCTCTCTTCCACATTTCAGGTCAATTGAATATAGAATTGATAGCCATTTAGCTCCAATATTAAAGTTCCAAGGAGGGTCAAACACATTACTTAACATGTGTCTTTATCTGTAAGCCTTTATTTAGTATATACTCTTCAGATTTGATGTCAGGTACACTATGACAAAGTACTTCCCTGAAGAACTTTTTAGTAATAATTCCAGAGCTTTATTTTAGTACATTCTAATGTCATATTTTTCATGCAACATTCTTGCTAAGAAGTTCCATGTTAAGAGGAATAAGGTACTGACCCACTGTTCCCCTCTTGTAAACGTGCCAAGCCAGTCCAGATAGTTCTTTTCTTAATATTCACCCAATTCTACTAAGTTCTGCAATCACTTCTTTTTTTTCAGGTATTTTCTTCATTTACATTTCCAATGCTATCCCAAAAGTCCCCCATACCCTCGAACCCTAATCCCCTATCTACCCACTCCCACTTGGGGGCCCTGGCTTCCCCTGTACTGAGGCATATAAAGTTTGCAAGACCAAGGAGCCTCTCTTTCCAATGATGGCCTAATAGGCCATCTTCTGATACATATGCAACTAGAGACACGAGCTCCAAGGGGTACTGGTTAGTTCATATTGTTATTCCACCTATAGGGTTGCAGACCCCTTTAGCTCCTGGGGTACTTTCTCTAGCTCCTACATTGGGGGCCCTGTTTTCCATCCAATAGCTGACTGTGAGCATCCACTTCTCTGTTTGCTAGATCCCAGCATAGCCTCACAAGAGACAGCTATATCAGGGTCCTTTCAGCAAAATTTTGCTAGTGAATGCAATGGTGTCAGCATTTGGAGGCTGATTATGGGATGGATCCCAGGTATGCCAGTCTCTAGATGGTCCATCCTTTCCTCTCAGCTCCACACTTTGTCTCTGTAACTCCTTCCATGGATGTTTTGTTTCCAAGTCTAAGAAGGGGCTAAGTGTCCAAACTTTGGTCTTCATTCTTCTTGAATTTCATGTGTTTTGCAAATTGTATGTTGTATCTTGGGTATTCTAAGTCTCTGGGCTAATATCCACCAATCACTGAGTACATCTCATGTGAGTTCTTTTGTGATTGGGTTACCTCACTCAGGATGATGCCCTCCGGGTCCATCCATTTGCCTAGGAATTTCAAAAATTCATTCTTTTTAATAGCTGAGTAATACTCCATTGTATAAATGTACCATGTTTTCTGTATCCATTATTCTGTTGAGGGGCATCTGGGTTCTTTCCAGCTTCTGGCTATTATAAATAAGGCTGCTATGAACATAGTAGAGCATGTGTCTTCTTACCAGTTGGAACATCTTCTGGATATATACCCAAGAGAGGTATTGCAGGATCCTCCAGTAGTACTACGTCCAATTTTCTGAGGAACCACCAGACTGATTTCCAGAGTGGTTCTACAAGCTTGCAATCCTACCAACAATGGAGGAGTGTTCCTCTTTCTCCACATCCTCACCAGCATCTGCTGTGACCTGAATTTTTGATCTTAGCCATTCTGACTGGTGTGAGGTGGAATCTCAGGGTTGTTTTGATTTGCATTTCCCTGATGATTAAGGTTGCTGAACATTTTTTCAGGTGCTTCTCAGCCATTCAGTATTCCTCAGGTGAGAATTCTTTGTTTAGCTCTGAGCCCCATTTTTTAATGGGGTTATTTGATTTTCTAGAGTCCACCTTCTTGAGTTCTTTATATATATTGGATATTACTCCCCTATCTGATTTAGGATATGTAAAGATCCTTTCCCAATATATTGGTGGTCTTTTGGTCTTATTGACAGTGTATTTTGCCTTACAGAATCTTTGCAATTTTATGAGGTTGCATTTGTCCATTCCTGATCTTACAGCACAAGCCATTGCTTTTCTGTTCAGGAAGTTTTCCCCTGTGCCCATATTTTTGAGGTTTTTCCCCACTTTCTCCTCTATAAGTTTCACTGTCTCTGGTTTTATGGGCAGTTCCTTGATCCACTTAGATTTCACCTTAGTACAAGGAGATAAGAATGGATCAATTCATATTCTTCTACATGATAAACACCAGTTGTAACAGTACCATTTGTTGAAAATGCTGTCTTTTTTCCACTGTATGGTTTTTCCTCCCTTGTCAAAGATCAAGTGACCATAGGTGTGTGGGTTCATTTCTGAGTCTTCAATTCTATTCCATTGGTCTACTTGTCTGTTGCTATACCAGTACCATACAGTTTTTATCACAATTGCTCTGTAGTACAGCTTTAGGTCAGTCATGGTGATTCCACCAAAGGTTCTTTTATCCTTGAGAAGAGTTTTTGTTTTCCTATGTCTTTGTTATTCCAGATGAATTTGCAATTTCCCCTTTCTAGTTCGTTGAGGAATTGGGTTGGAATTTTGATGGGGATTGCATTGAATCTGTAGATTGCTTTTGACAAGATAGCCATTTTTACTGTATTGATCCTGCCAATCCATGAGCATGGGAGATCTTTCCATCTTCTGAGATCTTCTTTAAATTCTTTCTTCAGAGACTTTAAGTTCTTATCATACTGATCTTTTTCTTCCTTAGTTAGAGTCACACCAAGGTATTTTATATTATTTGTGACTATTGTGAAGGGTGTTGTTTCCCTAATTTCTTTCTCAGCCTATTTATCCTTTGTGTAGAGAAATGCCATTGACTTGTTTGAGTTAATTTTATATCCAGCTACATCACTGAAGCTGTTTATCTGGTTTAGGAGTTCTCTGGTGGAATTTTTAGGGTCACTTATATATACTATCATATCATCTGCAAAAAGTGATATTTTGAAATTCTTCCTTTCCAATTTGTATCCCTTTGATCTCCTTGTGTTGTCAAATTGCTCTGTCTAGGATTTCAAGTACTACATTGAATAGGTAGGGAGAAAGTTGGCAGCCTTGTCTAGTCCCTGATTTTAGTGGGATTGCTTCCAGCTTCTCACCATTTACTTTGATGTTGGCTACTGTTTTGCTGTATATTGCTTTTATCATGTTTAGGTATGATCCTCAAATTCTTGATCTTTCCTAGACTTTTATCATGAATGGGTGTTGGATTTTTTCAAATGCTTTCTCAGCATCTAACGAGATGATCATGTTGTTTTTGTCTTTGAGTTTGTTTATATAGTGGATTATGTTGATGGATTTCCATATAGTAAATGATCCCTGCATCTGCAGAATGAAACCTACTTGGTCAGGATGGATGAATGTTTTGAATTGGATTGTTCTTGGATTCGGTTAACGAGAACTTTAGTGAGGATTTTTGAATCGATATTCATAAGGGAAATTGCTCTGAAGATCCCTATCTTTGTTAGGTCTCTCTGTGGTTTAGGTACCAGAGTAATTGGGGCTTCATAGAATGAATTGGGTAGAGTACCTTCTGCTTTTATTTTGTGGAAAAATTTGTGAAGAACTGGAATGGGATCTTCTTTGAAGGTCTGATAAAACTTTGCACTAAACCCATCTGGTCCTGGGCTTTTTTTTTTTTTTTTTTTTTTTTTTTTTTTTTTTTTTTTTTGGTTGGGAGACTATTAATGACTGCTTCTATTTCTTTAGGGGGTATGGAACTGTTTAGATAGTTAACTTGATCCTGATTTAACTTTGGTACCTGGTATCTGTATAGAAATTTGTGTATTTCATGCAGGTTTTCCAGTTTTGTCGAGTATAGCCTTTTGTAGAAGGCTCAGATTGTGTTTGGGATTTCTTCAGGATCTGTTTTATGGCTCCTTTTTCATTTCTGACTTTGTTAATTAGGATGCTGTACCTGTGCCCTCTAGTGAGTTTGGCTAATGGTTTATCTATCTTGTTGATTTTCTCAAAGAACCAGCTCCTCATTTGGTTGATTCTGTGAATAGTTCTTCTTGTTTCACTTGGTTGTTTTCACCGCTGAGTTTGATTATTTCCTGCCATCTACTCCTCTTGGGTGAATTTGCTTCCTTTTTATCTAGAGCTTTTAGGTGTGTTGTCAAGCTGGTAGTGTGTGCTCTCTCCAGTTTCTTTTTGGAGGCACTCAGAGCTATGGGTTTCCCTCTTAAAAATGCTTTCATTGTGCCCCATAAGTTTGGATATGTTGTGGCTTTATTTTCATTAAACTCTAAGAAGTCTTTAATTTCTTTCTTTATTCCTTCCTTGACCAAGGTATCATTGAGTAGAGTGTTGTTCAATTTCCATGGGAATGTTGTCTTTCTAATATTTATGTTGTTATTGAAGATCAGCTTTAGTCCACGGTGATCTGATAGGATGCATGGGACAATTTCAATATTTCTGTATCTGTTGAGGCCTGTTTTGTGACCAATTATATGGTCAATTTTGGAGAGGGTCCCGTGAGGTGCTGAGAAGAAGGTATCTCCTTTTGATTTAGGATAAAATGTTCTGTAGATATCTGTTAAATCCAATTGTTTCGAAACTTCTGTTAGTTTCACTGTGTCCCTGTTTAGTTGCTGTTTCCTCGATCTGTCCATTGATGAAAGTGGTGTGTTGAAGTCTCCCACTATTATTGTGTGAGGTGCAATGTGTTCTTTGAGCTTCACTAAAGTTTCTTTAATGAATGTGGCTGTCCTTTCATTTAGAGCATAGATATTCAGAATTGAAAGTTCCTCTTGGAAGATTTTACCTTCGATGAGTATGAGTGCCCCTCCTTGTCTGTTTTTTGATAACTTTGGGTTGGAAGTCGATTTTATTCAATATTATAATGGCTCCTCCAGCTTGTTTCTTCAGACCATTTGCTTGGAAAATTGTTTTCCAGCCTTTCACTTTGAGGTGGTGTGTGTCTTTTTCCCTGAGATGGGTTTCTTGTAAGCAGCAGAATGTTGGGTCCTGTTTGTGTAGCCAGTCTGTTAGTCTATGTCTTTTAATTGGGGAATTGAGTCCATTGATATTAAGAGATATTAAGGAAAGGTAATTGTTGCTTCCTATTATTTTTGTTGTTAGAGTTGGCATTCTGTTCTTGTGACTGTCTTCTTTTAGGTTTGTTGGAGGATTACTTTCTTGCTTTTTTCTTGGGCATGTTTTCCATCCTTGTATTGTTTTTTTTTTTTCTTATTATCCTTTGAAGGGCTGGATTCGTGGAAAGATATTGTGTGAATTTGGTTATGTCGTGGAATACTTTGGTTTCTCTATCTATGGTAATTGAAAGTTTGGCTGGGTATAGTAGCCTGGGCTGGCATTTGTGTTCCCTTAGTGTCTGTATAAAATCTGTCCAGAATCTTCTGGCTTTCATAGTCTCTGGTGAAAAGTCTGGTGTAATTCTGATAGGCCTACCTTTATATGTTACTTGACCTTTTTCCCTTACTGCTTTTAATATTCTCTCTTTATTTAGTGCATTTGTTGTTCTGATTATTATGTGTCAGGAGGAAATTCTTTTCTGGTCCAGTCTATTTGGAGTTCTGTAGGCTTCTTATATGTTCATAGGCATCTCTTTCTTTAGGTTTAGGAAGTTTTCTTCTATAATTTTATTGAAGAAATTTGCTGGCCCTTTAAGTTGATAATCTTCATTCTCATCTACTCCTATTATCCCTAGGTTTGGTCTCCTCATTGTGTCCTGGGTTTTCTGGATGTTTTGAGTTAGGATCTTTTTGAATTTTGCATTTTCTTTCATTGTTGTGTCGAAGTTCTCTATCGAATCTTCTGCACCTGAGATTCTCTCTTCCATCTCTTATATTCTGTTACTGATGCTCGCATCTATGGTTCCAGATTTCTTTCCTAGGTTTTCTATCTCCAGCGTTGCCTCACTTTCAGTTTTCTTTATTGTGTCTACTTCCCTTTTTAGGTCTAGTATGGTTTTGTTCATTTCCATGACCTGTTTGGTTGTTTTTTCCTGTTTTTCTTTAAGGACTTGTAACTCTTTAGCAGTGTTCTCCTGTATTTCTCTAAGTGAGTTGTTAAAGTCCTTCTTGATTTCCTCTACTATCATCATGAGATATGCTTTTAAATCTGGGTCTAGCTTTTCAGGTGGATTGGGGTGCCCAGGACTGGCTAAGGTGGGAGTGCTGGGTTCTGATGATGGTGAATGGTCTTGGTTTCTGTTAGTAAGATTCTTACGTTTGCCTTTCGCCATCTGGTAATCTCTGGAGTTAGTTGTTATAGTTGTCTCTTGTTAGAGCTTGTTCCTCCTGTAATTCTATTAGCCTCTATCAGTAGACCTGGGAGACTAGCTCTCTCCTGAGTTTCAGTGGTCAGAGCACTCTCTGCAGGCAAGCTCTTCTCTTGCAGGGAAGGTGCAGAGATATCTGGCATTCGGACCTGCCTCCTGGCAGAAGATGAAGGCCTGAAACTGTGCAGTTTCCAGAAGCTGTGTCACTTTGGCCTGTCCCAGAAGCTGTTAGCTTCTGTAGTCCACATTCTTACCAGTGCAGATTAGTCTCAGAGGGATCCGGGAACCAGGATGCCTCCCCCAGGTGATCCTGACTCTGCAATTACTTCTGAAGTTGCTTTTAATAATCTCCAACTGTACTTTAACCTAAAATCTCAAGCTGCTTCAATCTCTTGTAATTGGCTTTAACATTTGCATTGCTTTTGAGATCCCATAAAGTAAAAGACAGCAAAACAGTATGCTATTGTTTCAGTTTGTCAAATTGATTTTCAAGAGTTTATGAGACTAAACATAGAATGTTCTGCATTTTTAGGACCATACAAGGTAAGCAGAACAATGGCACTGAGTCTGCCATAAAACATCAGCCTAAGCATGAGCAGTTTATGAGCCTCCCTACTACTGCATGCCTCAGACACAGTAACAATTCCAGCAACCTCAGCACTAAAAAATAAAATAATTCAAGCTCCCAGGCATAAGAGCCTCCACAGAATATTGTGGTGTGATTTTACCTTTTTCTGTATGCTCTTCAACTCTAATTCTTCATCTTTCTCTCCTCAAAACCTGTAGTTATTTATCTTTACTTATGACAGGTGATATCAGTGATATGAGCTATGCTCCTTTTCATTTAAATTTATTATGGAAAAAAAAAAACAGAGGAAAATCATAGTCCTCCAAGTTCCTAGAAGCTACACGTTTCCTTGCAACAGTTACTTTCATAACATTTGTGTAAGGTTTTCATTCAGGTCTGTAGGAAGGGTATCTTCTCCCAAACATGTTTTGCCACCCTCTGTGGGCTTAAGGGGATGGAGTTTCCATGTTCCCTATGACTGGCCTCCCAGACGATGCCCCAATTTAAGACTTCAACCCTTGGGTGACCCCTTTCTCTCAGAAGCAGTTTTTGTGACCCTTCCCTCTTGGGCCATCCCTGAACACACCAGATCTTATGTGACCTCAAAGTGGTTTTCTCTTGCTGTTGTAGAAAAAAATTCTAAGCTTAGGTAAACCCTCCTCCTATAAGTCCAGGACTCACACAGTCACTAGCATCCACATGATGATCTAGTACTTCTTGACTCGACTGCTCATTTGTTTGTTAGTTTTGTTTGTTAGTTATTGAATTGTTTTTGGAACACCTGTAGGAATAGTTCAATAACCCCTCCCCCACCCTCAATAGGCATCTCTTCGTCTTTGACTGTGCCTCCTGGTTTCTCTCTGGTATGTCTCCTGGAAAATCTCAAATCCCTAAAACTAACACCTGATTTAAGGATTTAAGAGCATCCAAACTTATACACCTTTGCAACAAGGTCTGGCTTTACTACCCATTAGACTACAACTCCAAATGGCCACTTAATGGCACATTTGATCCTACCATTTTAAGGGATCTTCATACAAACTGCCAGTGGTCTAGTAAATGGAAGAGGTCCCATATGCTCAAGCTTTTACGTATCTTTGCTCCAAACCCTCTCTTTGCTCCCTCTACATGTCCCCCAACTCAACTTCTTCTAGCTATGAGACCTCTACCAGATGACACTACAATCTTTGACCCAGCTAATGGACTTACCACCACAGACTTGGCTCTACAACCTCTTCTAAAACCAGCCTCCTCAGCTTCCACTTCTCACCACACTTTCCCAGAGCCTCCTTGCTCAACTTCTCCAGACTCCTCCCCTCCTCCTGTACCATCTGCAGGCCACTCTAATCATCTTTCACTGGCACCTACTTTCATCCCTCTCACCACTCATTGTGAGTCTTCAGATAACCCACTTATTACTACCCCCACCCAACCTAACCCAGAATCAGTCCTTCCTTTAACCATTACTTAACCATTTCTATTAGATCAGTCCATCCTTTTACCATTATTTAACTATTTCTATTAAATTCTGCTTATCACTCCTGGTATAACTGCATCAGTAGTAGCCTCTTCCTATAGCTGATGTTCTATAAGAATCATTGTATACTCTGCCTATATCTCATGCTCTAAAAACATCTGTGTTACCCCTGCTTTTTGATCATAGTCTATAATATTCTTATGTTCTGCTTACAGCTCGAGGCTTATCTGTATTACCCCTTTCCTATAGTCAGTGGTCTATAGGTTTCTGTGTTAAAAATCTGCCAGAAAGTTATGATCTATAAGCTCCTATTGTCAAGTTCAGTCTATATTCCAAGGTCTATAAACAGCATTGTTACACTCTACCTATTGCTCATGTCATATAAACTACAGTATTACTTTATGCCTAAAAAGTCAGAGCTTCACTCCATGTACAGTTTATGAAAATAAACGTAAGTAGGACACTCTTTCTATAATTCCTATCTAAAATCTTAGGGCTATACTCAGACTAAAGCTCCTGATCTACAAGAATGTATATAAAATTTGGCCTTATAACTCATGTTCTATAAACATCAGTGTTACATCTTTGTATAACACACTGATGTGTATCAGTGTTATACTTTGCCTATAGTTCATGTTATGGGAGTATATGTATTACACTCTCACTATAAATCATTTTCTAGAAACATCGTATAATATTCTGCCTATAGCTAGTGGTCTATAAGTTGTGTTACATTCTGATATAGCTTGTGATCTATAACCATCAAAGCTTTTCTATGCCTTTAGCTCCTGATCCATAAGATCTGTGTTACACTGTGCCCATGGTCTCTAAGTACATGTATTATACTCCCTACAGCTCCTCACCAATGAATCCCTGTGCTATACTCTGCCAGTAATTCATGGTCAGTGAGCATTTATGTTACCCTCTGGCAATAATTCATGATTTATAAGCATCTGAAAATGTGTTGCCTTTAGGTCCAAAAACAATACCATGTCCTATGACTGAGAAGGAGCCTTTTATTGCCATGCTTGTTCAGTTCTTCCTCCAAACTGTGGGAGAATACAAGTGCCCAAGGTTCAATATCCTCTTTGAGGTTTTTTCCTTTTGTTACTCCAACCTCTGCCTCTAATTTCACAATTCACTATTTTGGCCATGTGTGCACCTTTATTTATTATTGTATTTGTATAAGGTTCATACTTCCTTTTCCTTCCTCCAATGCCTCTCGCCTCCCCCCAAAATCATTAACTTTTATATAATTATACTTATAAAATCACATGTGTATATATAAATTCAACCTACAAGGGCATTTAATATTGTATTGTGAGTTTAAGTCTGGTAACATGATAGATATACTCTCATATGACTTATTCCTGGAAAAGTCTGATATATAATGTTGTGGATAGCCCTGGGGCTAATTATATTTGATGCTAAATCTGTTCTCCTGTGATGGGTTGTGAACAAGGAATGAGTCAGCACTCAGGTGATTTCCTGTAAACCTGCTTCACACATTAATTTGTAAAATAAAGGAGAGCTGATGATTGGGCAGATAAAAGGGAAGGTGGAGCAGAAGGTGGGGGAGAGAAGGAGAAAATGGAAGAGGGAGAGGACACAGAGGAGGAGGAAGAAGAAGAAAAGCTGAGCCTGGAAAAACTGCAAGTTCTAAGGGGTCTCATATGGTGTGGAAGATGGTAATGTAGTGGTAGATCTGCCCAAACTAGGCACACAACATGTAATCATATTAACTGAGTCATGTTTTCATTGCCACGGCATATTTGGGAGGAGATTTACCACAGCAGAATGGAGCCCAAAGTATTGATTTGAATTCAACTAACCTGATATAAAAATTCAGTGAACCCCCAACACCTGAATAGGGCTTGGACAGTGACCTAGGCTGTAGCAGTATGGATTTGAAGCTGACTAGATTTAAGGGGCCTACAGAGAACAGCAGAGAGGCATCTATGCCCGAGAGAGCCTTTCTGTGTTTGCTTCCCTGTATCCTTGACTCCCCACTCTGCTTCCCCCATCTCCAAACAGGGACACA
Organism: Mus musculus; assembly: GCF_000001635.26. Lineage (NCBI taxonomy): Eukaryota > Metazoa > Chordata > Mammalia > Rodentia > Muridae > Mus > Mus musculus. The sequence goes on along the minus strand of NC_000070.6, from coordinate 70,720,640 downwards.
GACAACTTGGATCTTTTTATACTCAGCTTCTCCCTATGAATAAATAATTGGGAGACAAAGGTACAAAGGACTAGTTAATTTATTTCTATGAAAAGAGAAATATAACCTTTTGATACTTGAAGAATGTATAAAGATATATTGCTCTAATAAGTCTTACGGGATACTCATATTCTGTCTAACGTGGGCTCAACAGGAATTTTGGGTTTAAGTCCTGGTTTGAAAAGCTGCCACCTATAAACAGGTGTAGTATCTAAAGATGGGAAATTTTGTGGTTCAGAACCAGATATGGAATATTAGTCACTGACTCCAAGTAGAGAGAGCGGTGATAATCGCCTACTATGAACAGGTATTAATTAATAGAAGTCTGTGGTTTCAGGTAGAGAACATAACAGATAGATGTTATAATAGGTATTAATTAAATAAATGTCTGTGGCTCAAGGTAGAGAGCACCCTAATAAGTCTTACAGGATACTCATATTCTGTCTAACATGGGCTCCATGGGAATTTTGGGCTTAAATCCTGGTTTGACAAGCTGCTTCATATATGAAGGCATGGAAAAGAAGAAAGGAAAGGAAAGGAGAGGAGAGGAGGGGAGGGGAGGGGAGGGGAGGGGAGGGGAGGGGAGGGGAGGGAAGAGGAGGGGAGGGGAGGGGAGGGGAGGGGAGAGGAAAGGAGGGGAGAGGAAAGGAGGGGAAAGGAAAATAGAAGTGTGAATCAATTGTTTTAAAGATGGTATAATAAAGTCTGCAGGAGACTCGTATTCTGTCTAAAGTGGGCTCCACGGAATTTTGCATTTAAATCCTGACATGACAAATTAGAAAGGCTAAAATGTGTGCGATTTCGAGTATTGGGGTGGTTTTATTGTTCCTTTGGGACAGAGGGCAAGCTACAGGTTTTCCTGGTTACTGGCTGAAGGATATGGTTATTTGAGGAAAAGGTTTTGTCTTTGTGTTTTTTGGAAAAGGTGATTAAGGTATTTATACCTTCCAGAGTTATATGGATCAGATTTGACAGAGGGAGACCCCCTAAGAACTAGATTGCAGAGAATCACAAAAAGTTTATCTTAATAATACTAAAATTTTGTTTGGAAATTTTTATATATTACAGAATATACAGCCTTGGTGAATTTCATTGTAAGACATGCTGAACTGACCTGCCTGAACTCCTGATGTCTTGGTTTTTCATCCGGAACCAGTCAGGAAACAGATATCAGAGACTAGTACAATCATTGGTATGGCCTTCTTAAGGTCAACCAACTTTCCCATTTCCTTACCCTTCCCCCTCCCTTCAAAAATATCTCAACACCCATATTCAGCTTGAAGAAGTTATGAAGAGTCATCATCCCAGTTCCCTAAGCTTTGGGGCTGGGGGTGGTTATTATAGGTTGTCTTTGATACTAAAAATTTTGAAGTACAAGGCTTAGACCCAGTCCTATTGCCATTATTATAAACAAATCTGAGATGTGTAAGCCTGTGAGTTAAGAGCCAAATTGGAAATTCAGGGCTCTGAATTTATTGTTAGGGTGTTTTCAGTTATTTTAATTAGAAATGGCTGAGAATAGTTAACAGACAGCAGCCTAGATTACTTCACATAGATAGTTGGTTTTCTTTTTTTTTTTAACATTCCATTGACCTTCACTTTATTTTTTTAGATATTTTCTTTACTTACATTTCAAGTGTTATCCCCTTATAGTTGGTTTTCAAAACCACCAGAAGTCCACAGAATGTGATGTTTAATGTTATTTATTTACTTGTTGTTGAGACTAGTCTGCTCCTGACAGCTTTCCCTGTCTTGGATTCAAAGAAAAAACTGAGCATCTTTGAGTTACTCCAGTTATGGTGAAACAGCCACTAGGCAAGAATTGCCTCATTTCATCTACAGACACAACACTGTCCAAAGAAAGGACACAATTACACGTTAGGATAGCTTGATTCTGCTGAGACAGAGTAGGCTTGTCCTTAATATTTTGTTTCTTAAGTCTGTCAGATGACCCTGGCCAGTAGGCTGAAGACTGATGCTCCAACGAGTTGAAGTAAGGGACTGTCCAGGTGATCAGCGGTCTCTCTATAAATTGGCTAAGTTTTGGAAGCTGTTTTAGGCTTCCTATATATTTTCAGTTAATATCAGTTGTTCTTGGATTTCTGATGGGGTTGAAAAACTACATAGTCTCCTAGCCAACTCAGTGAGAGACAGTTTTGAGAGTATGGTTTTCAGATGGCATTCAGTCTAAAGCCAAGACATAGCCAGATATAGAATTATAAGTCTTTTAAGTAAGGATAGATGGGAGAGGTTCTGTTGAATTAACAAACATGATGGATGGGGTGTTAGGTCTCTTGTACTTTATAAGTTACAAAATAGTAATAGTTATGTTCAATTATATCTGAGATAAAATAGTCTTTTAATTGGACAGAAAGGAGGAAATGTTGTGGATAACCCTGGGGCTAATTATATTTGATGCTAAATCTGTTCTCCTGTGATGGGTTGTGAACAAGGAATGAGTCAGCACTCAGGTGATTTCCTGTAAACCTGCTTCCCACATTAATTTGTAAAATAAAAGAGAGCTGATGATTGGGCAGATAAAAGGGAAGGTAGAGCAGAAGGTGGGTGAAAGAAGGAGAAAATGGAAGAGGGAGAGGACACAGAGGAGGAGGAGGAAGAAGAAGAAAAGCTGTGCAGAAGCACATGGCCTGAAGAAACCAAAAGTTCTAAGGGGTCTCATAGATGTGGAAGATGGTAGTGTATTGGTAGATCTGCCCAATCAAGGTGCACAACATATAATCATATTAACTGAGTCATGTTTTCATTGCCAGGACATATTTGGGAGTAGATTTACCGCAACAATATATCAATATCCATCAATTGCCTGCAGGTCTTCATCTAGGGATGAGGCTTCATGAATTTCTTCTTTATTGGCATGTTGCCTCCTGTCATTATATAGATATTTTTAAGAAAATACATATTTATATTTTGTACATCCTCCTCATGTTCAGAAGCAGCATACTCTTATAGCAGAGGTTCTGGTCCTCTGGCTGTTACAGATTTTTTTTGTCCCTTCAATATTTTGTCCCTTGACAATATTTTGACATTTTTCCCCTAAGACTTTGGTGCAAGGGTTTCTTTACAGACATATAAATTAGGTTGGGTCATCTGATGGCCAGTTATTCTTTGTACTTTTATCAGTTATGGCTTTATGTTTGATAAGAAGTAAGAGCTATGCTTAGCTGAGGGTATAAGAATAAGTATTTAGAACGCACTTAGAAATTACAATGATTTAGGAGAGTGGCAATAGAAGGTTGGACACTGAAGGTTATCCTACAGTGTCTATGGCATCTCCAAACATGGGTATTTTTCTAGAATGACAATTCTCCTATTGGGTAGGCCTTATGTCCAATTATCTAACTGTTGGTTACCCACAGTAAATGCCATTATTGTACTATTAAAATATCTTACAATGATGGCCATTGTTATTGTTTATCAGCAATAAAAATCTATATGACTGTTGATTTTATTCTTTACCAATTTTCACAGCATCTTAAGATTCTATGAACCAGACCTCAGGGTATAGGCATCCAGATCAGTTTCAGCTCCATACCCATGTGTCTGAAGTGTGTGGAGTCTTCAACAAAAGGATATAATTTTTAAGTTGTAGGAGTCAGACAAGGCAATGGAAACATTCTATATTATTTTGGGTATTCTCTTAAAGCCTGTGGTGGTTTGAATATAAAATGTCCCCATGGACTCATAGAAAGTGGCATTATTAGGAGTTGTGGCCTTGTTGAAGGTATGGCCTTGATGGAGAAAGTGTGTTTTAGTTACTTCCTGCTGCCTAGCAATCTGGATATAGAATGCTCATCTCCTCCAGTACCATGTCTTCTTGCATATCACCATGTGTCCAATCATGACCATAATAAATGAAAGCTCTAAGCTGTAAGCTAGCTCTAATTAAGTGTTTTCCTTTATAAGAGTTTCCATGGTCATGGTATCTTTCAGAGCAATAAAACGCAAATTAAGACTGGCCCACTGATGAGCAAACAAAGGGAAGAAGTTGCCTATGCCTAGCATTGGAGTTTTGGTTAGCTTGTCTATGGCTTGGGTACTTGTGTGAAAAGCTTTATAGCTGTGTGTATGCATGCGTGCATGTGTGTGTGTGTACATGTATAAATATGCATATATATGTATATATATGTGTGTGTTTATATGTATAAATATGCATATATATCTGTATATATATTCGTAATTTTTCTCTATGGCTTTTCCAAAGAGACTTGATTGTGTGATTGTGCCTTCCCCTTCACTCCTTTGCTCTTTTTCTCTCTTTCCCTCCCTCCCCCTTTCCCTTCCTCAGTAATGACCATTTTTAACCTCCTCCAGAATCTCTATGTATAAACACAGAAGCTGCCATCCAATTTTTTTGTCAAATGAATATCAAGAGATACACATATCACCATGTTAGCAATTTTTTGTTTGACATTGTTTAACAACAAATGGTATCAAATCAGAACGTATAAATGAGCGTATTATTTTGCTATCTGGCCATCAGTAGACTGCTGAGCATGCAAAAGAACACCTTCAGCAAAACAAAACCAAAGAAAGAAATGCATCTTAAACAAGTTCTTTACATTAAGAGAGCTAGGAGAAAAGAGTAGGTAAGTCAATGCCCTTCTTGGAAAATGAGTTTATCCTATGTAATATACACTAGAAATAATCTCATTTATGAAAGGTTTTCAAGTCATGAATAATGGGCCAGGATACTTGTCTGTAGCTACAGTTAACAGAATTACACAAAGTCATTTCATTGGTCTCTTTTCTCAGGTCAGCCATCAGTGTAATTATCTACACTGGAGGAAATATCAGAGCTTGAGGAGAGGTTCACACATCGAAGTCAAGTGAGTCTCTATCTGAAGAATTTAATAATTTAATAATTCCTCATCAGATAATCATTGAGACAGCAAAGGAATGTCACCACTTCCTGTTCACCCACCCAGAATCATTCATCTGCTTCACTGGCACAGGAAAGTGGACCCATAAGGCCAGTTACCTCAGCTTCTCCTCTCTGAGGAGAATAAATAAAGTAGATTTCCCCCATGAACTGATATTAAAATTACTACTGAGAGTACTATGTAATGTTGTTAAAGAGAAAATAAGAAAATCCTACCTGTGACAACAAAAGACTTAACTGCCACTTCTCATATTTGTCTTTACAACAGCCCTTGTCTTGATTTTGAATTTGGATCAACATCAAAAAAAAAAAAAAATCAAAGACTACGACAAATGTTTAGGTAAAAAGAGCAGCTAGTTGAAGAAACTTCTCAGCCTTCACTTGAGCTCTAAGTGAAAAGGGCACTGAAGAACTAGACATACCATTCTGCGTGGAAGGTATCAGTGGTCTGAGAGGAGATATTCCATCATGTATCTGACTGAAGTTTGTCTCATTGTGAACATGGACATGTGCTAAACAATAAATCTCTTTGCACCTCATACTTTCTAAGTAAGAGGCACACCCAAGGAGTGAACAGAGTAATTCACAGGAGTGTAAGTAAGTTTTCAAAAGCAATCTCAATCTTCCCAGCTGAAGGCCTCCTCAAATGTGAAATTCATTAGTACTTGATATCATACTCTATGGCTAATCATGTTGAAGTCTTTATTTCATTCACAAAATACTAAGCATATGCATAAAATGCACATAAGTATGCATTCAAAACACAGTATTTATTAAAAAACACATACTAATATCTATTTCTCTTTCTGTCTCTATCATTGGAGTCCTTTTCAAAATAATTAGTAATGCTGGAATCAATAGCCAAGATTCCTATACTTGAACATATATGTGGCTATGTGTGTGTGTGTGTGTGTGTGTGCACCTTTTCTGCTATTTAAAGCCCCCCTTTAACATTTCAGTGGCTCAGAGTCTGTGAAAACTGAAACGGCCCTTTCTAAAGTAGTAAAAGAAACCAATATTTTCTTAAATTCCATAGTTAGATTTGATGAGCAGTTCAACAGGTATTTTAGATAAGCAATATAAGAGTCTAATGGGGAGAAGTAGTTCTCATTGTTCCTATTATATATAAAGTGAGATGAAATATATTTGTAGTCAATTTCAATAGAGCCCAATTGGCATTTAAGTAAGAGATGCTGGCATGAGGCTTTGTCTGATGACCATGAACTAAGTTAGGTCTCAGTCAATCTGTTTAAAGTCATTGGCGCCTTTGAAAATCTAATTCCAGGGTAAATACATTGTGTTTGTTGTGAAAAAAGAAGAGCCCACTCCACTAAATCCTTATTCCAGCTACATCACAAGCACTCATGAGGCTCACAGCATGAGAACTGGCCAGGAAAAAGTTGCTGAAGTTTTACCCCTTCCTGGATTAGCAATAAACTTGCCCTTCTGTGTGAAGTAAGCATAAATATATGTTGGCATATGTTGATAAGAGTGTGGAAGATAATGGCTAACCACTTATTCCCCAAATTATCCAGATTAATATTTCTTTATAGCACACATCCCAATGGAAGTTCATGCATCAAACAAGAGAATAATAGTGTGAAACCCTGGAAAGCTAATGTTTTTCACTATTTTCAAAATACCATTCGTAATACTGACACGGTACTCAAGAAAATAAACCACATTATACTCATGGTTACAAGGGAAATAATTCAAAAGGAAATAGCATGTTTGCAGTGAGTAAACAGAATCCCGACATTGTGTAGAAGCCTTTCTGAGTTCCAAAGTTTATAACTAGTACTTCAAATGCATTGCTTTGTGTCATTAGAAAACCACAATCATATGGATCCACTGCTGTGTGAAATGTAATACCATAATTCATTTCCCTTTACTGACAGATGCTGATTACTCAGATTTTGATAACTCATTTATAAATTCTTACAACAGTGACGGGAATCTTTGGGTCACTAAGCCTCTCCTGATGACCAAACTGAAAGATCCATGAGCTAATTTAATAACAATTCTCTCATTGTAATAGAAAATGCAATGAACACGGTGGTCATGTTAGAGTTGCAGATGCTATTTAGCCGGTGGGTGTAGTCTCATCTTACAAAGTTTGCAGATCTAAAAAAAAAAATAAGATTACTTAGGGAAATGTTACTATGAATAGTCACATATTTTGTTCTCTTCGATTTATTTTATTGATTTTGCTTTTTATTAATTTAGAGCAATGACATTTAGGGAAATCATATGAAGTCCCTTAGGAGAGGCATCATATTGTCTGAGGGAGCCAATGCTATGGAAAACAGGAAACAGGAAAACAGGCTAATAGACTGGGTACAAGATGTAGTAGCCTATAAAAGAACAAAAGACATGAACTAAACGTTTTGTAACAAGACACAAAGAGAATAATCAACAGCAGAATCAGAGATGGAGAATTAGTATACAACTGAAATTATTGGCTAAGCAGCATACAGGATAACATACTGGGCACTACTTTTATGTACAACACGGGGAAGATTGTATTGTATAGAGTGGAGTCACAGGAAAAGCATCGTGTGTGATGTTCACTGAAGGGGACATTCACAATGTAGTCTGCCTGGATGAATGATTAGTCGACTTCTCTGTAGGAAGGCAGTGAGAGCACATGTGCCTCAGCAGAAATGACAATGTCCACACTTTGGTCTAAAGTGTGGACACTTTGCCCCTTCTTAGAATAGGAAACAAAACACCCATGGAAGGAGTTACAGAGACAAAATTTGGAGCTGTGACGAAAGGATGGACCATCTAGTGATTGCCATATCCAGAGATCCATCCCATGATCAGCTTCCAAACGCTGACACCATTGCATACACTAGCAAGATTTTGCTGAAAGGACCCAGATATAGCTGTCTGTTGTGAGACTATGCCAGGGCCTAGCAAACACAGAAGTGGATGCTCACAGTCAGCTATTGAATGGACCACAGGGCCCCCAATGGAGGAACTAGAGAAAGCACCCAAGGAGCTAAAGGGAACTGCAACCCTATAGGTGGAACAACAGTATGAACTAACCAGTACCGCGGAGCTCTTGTCTCTAGCTGCATATGTATCAAAAGATGGCCTAGTCGGCCATCACTGCAAAGAGAGGCCCATTGGACTTGCAAACTTTATATGCCCCAGTACAGGGGAACACCAGGGCCAAAAAGGGGGAGTGGGGGGGTGGGGGAGTGGGGGGGTGGGTATGGGGGACTTTTGGTATAGCATTGGAAATGTAAATGAGCTAAATACCTAAGAAAAAATGGAAAAAAAAAAGAAAGAAATGACAATGTCAGTACCAGGTCTGCTGCAAGAGGTGTCCCTGTGGTATCCTGACATTAAGTTTGATAAAATTGTTGTACCACCTCACTCTTCGGCCGAGAACGAATCTGATAAGGACTATGTTTCTGAAACCACAATTTTCATGATTATGCAAGCATGGAAATTGGTCTCTGAAGTAAAGGAATTTGTCCTTTCCTGAGTATTCATTTGTCAGCGCCAAAATTAGACCTGTGGAAAGAAGACACTTGTAAATGGCAGTGGGAACAGGAAGGCACAAAAATTACTTCAGAGGAGAAGAGAAGCTTACAGAACACCTGCTGGCCAAACTCCCAGATATCAGGACAGCAATTTCCTCAGGAAAACTGAAACTCTTTGATTCTTAGAGACCTAAATCCCTATATTAGTCAAGGTCCTGTAGAAGAAGAAAACTAAGAGGATGAATATATTAAAATGGGATGTATTAGACTGGATGACATGATATAATCAGGGTAGTCCAACGATGGTTATCTTTAGATCAGAGAGGATGAGGACCAGGTAGCTTCTCAGTCCATGATGCTAGATGCCTCAACACTTCATTCTGGTATTGAAGCCCTAGAGATGTCCTGATGAGCCACTGACATTCAATTCAGACTTCAAGGCTGAAGAGGTTGAGTTCTGATGCCAGTGAAGGAAGACAACACTGAAAATGAGTTTACCATCAAGATGTGAAAGCAAGCACTTGAAAGCAGAAATATTGTCTCTTGGTCCTCAGGCTAATATACCATTCATTAAGTTACAGCTTCTCACTTCAGTTAGCTTAATCTGGAAAATCTCTTATACACCCACTTAGAGGATAATCTATTCTATATAAGAATGGCAGAAAGTTTGTCTCCTGGATGATTCTGGGTCCTGTCAAGTTTACAATAAATATTAGCCAGGATACACTCTAATCTTATCTTCTAAGTGCCTAGACTATACCATCACTTTAGAAGCAATAGAATGATGACTCAATGAGTAGTGATACCTACAAAGCTCCCACCTAGTCATGTTTGACTGTCTTCATGTAACAAGCACAAGAAAGCACAAACTAGTGAGCAGGTTTTGTAAGGAGACATCAAGAGGAAGTAATTATTCTTGTGTTAGAACTATATTTTCCCATGTGAGACTATCTTGAGCTATGTAGTACAGTTTTTGCTAAAAGGCTGGATCTGTAATTTTATAAACAAATAATAAACCTGATATTAATGTTCACCAGTAATCACAGATCTCCTACTTTCTTCCATGAAAGTACAGCATTCCCAGATTCCCATCTCTGACCCAGATCTTTTTAAGTGGACACGGACACTCTAGTAACATTTTTGTGTTTCTTTTCTATGGCTATGAACTGTTGGATATGTTTCTGAAGCATATTCTGGCTTTTCTGGAGAAAGACAAATCTTTATCATAACGAGCTACCTTCTAGTCAAACAAAACAAAACAAAAGCTGCACGACCTCTGACCATTATAAGTTTTCAATTGTACATTTAAAATGAGAAAGTAGGTAACTGCATTGTAGAAATCTTCTTTCCCTAATCTGCATTTCTACACTTTAATTTTTAATTTTAATTTTTAGTTTTAAATGATTTATAGAGTAAAAGGTTTTCTTATGACCATTATATGTACCCTTAGTTTTGGCTTTTTTCCTCTTCTCTTTTCCTCTCCCTACCTTCTGTCTTGACCCACTACACTTCTTCACAACCAATATCTCCCCTTTCTACTTTAATATCTCATGTGTTCCATCATCCTTCCTAACTCCTTTAAAATGTAGGGGCACAAAAACTTCTCATGGGCTTCTTTCTAATCACATAGCTCCTTTATTCACATTTACACCCTCTCAAGTACATGTATGCAATAATTAGAAGTGAGGATTCACATGTGAGATAGACACTTGTCATCTTTAGCATAAAGTAATACAAGATCGTGAAGATAAACAAAAATTTAATTCCTTCTCCTAGTTACAAGTTTAATAGTACTTGATAGAAAAGATTCTTATTTGATATTTCTTATATAGGTATTGTTATAGGAAGCCCATTCAGACATACTCTGTAACCAATTGGAAGTTTTTAATCCAGTCAGCTCAGACTATACTCAGGTATTTGGGACCCAAGTGTAGTTCCATGCATTTAGAGCAAAGGATTTTAAAAGTAAAAACAACATCCTATTCTCTTGCTAAGTAGCTACAAGGGAAGTTTTATACAAACAGGTAGCTTAATAGAAACCAAATTGAATTCCCTGGGGCATCTTCGCCTAAGGTCCCTAGAATGAAGTTGAATTACTTTACATGGGATTTTCCATTAAGGAAGTCAAATTCTAGTCAAATTTAAAATGGACTCACCAAGAATATAAGGAAGAGGAACCTCTGCCTTGTCTTACTTGTCACAGTATGAAAAAAGAAAGAAAAAAAAAAAAAGAACTCATCAAGCTGTTAGACTTGGAAGTTTCTACTTCCTATTTATGCTGATATTCATGACTTAGAAGATTTAACAGAAACATCTCACTTGTAATGGTATCACCTAAGGATATTTCCTTTGAACTTTTCAGTGTTTTGTGATGGTTATTTTTCTATACATGTTGTATTTGAATGATGACAATACTATGATATGAGATTGGTAAATAGCTAACAAGACAGACCCGCTGATCGATAGGCAGTAGATATAGATTTAGATTTAACTTCATTAGCCTATTTTTTTTCACTTCTTTCAGAGTCATTTGATGGTTTGGGCCTGGACAGTCTGACCCCTTTTAATCTTGCTGGTCAGTATAAATCTTTGAATACAATTAAGTTATTTTGTGGAGCATCTGATGACCTTGGGAATACAGATTGTAAAAACACTATCCAGACTGTTGTAAGTCAGATGTTGCCTTCATCTAAAAAAGGAAAGTACATAGAGATCAGACCTCAGCTTCCTACTGCCATTTATCTAACAAAGTTTTAGCAAAGCAAAAATTTCAACTCTCTCTGATTTATTGCTCAGGGGAGTTCAAGGGAACTCCCTTGTGTGAACAATTTATTTTCTTGCTCTGAACATTTGAAATCATCTCAACGGGAGAGGATGTATGTCAATGACCTTGGCCAATTCCTCTGGTTATGTTTTTATTTGCTAAGTAGGTCACTGTGCCTTGTCTTTTCTGGCCTACAGCCACAGTCACATGTGGGAATCCCTTTCCTTCGACTGCCCTCTCTTTCCTCTCACTCCCACTCCACTCTCCAAGACAAAAAAAAAAAAAAAAAAAAAAAAAAAAAAAAGAAAAGAAAAGAAAAAGAAAAAACTTAAGTAACTTAAATTGCCCCTTCTATCCTCGTGAACTACTACTTCCACTGTTTCAACTAAATGAGGAAAGAGACAGAGACACAGAGAGAGGAAAGAAAGAAAGAAAGAAAGAAAGAAAGAAAGAAAGAAAGAAAGAGAGAGAGAGAGAGAGAGGGAGGGAGGGAGGGAGGGAAGGAAGGAAGAAAAAGGAGGACATGACTACTAAAGTATGGGGGTTTGTTGGTGTTTGTTTGTTTGTTTGTTTGTTTGTTTGTTTGTTTTTGTTGTGTTTTTTATTGTAGATATAAGGGAGAAAGCAGTTGGAGGGAAGAGAGAGCCTCCAATCAAGAGAGAGGCATCCCTAATCAAGAGACTATGATACCCAAAACTGCCTGTTATATAGGAATCAGTCTGGGGGAAAGAAAGCAGAAACCCAGCCCCTTGGAGGAAGAGGTTTAGGGTAGGGAATAGAGTGAGATGTGCAGAAGCACTGAGTGAGACATCCTAGGTTTGAGACCCAGTTTCTCAATGATATACCCTGTGTCTCTAGTCAGTACACTAGGCAATCCCTTCCCTTTGACTTTCAGATGTATTAAAACAATAGACCTAAAGAAGAATCTCAAACTGAGACAAGAAAAAATGCTGGTATCTTATGTATACCTGAAAGAAAATGCCCCTAAAAGATATTTGTCATTTGTTAGATGACCTTGCAAGAGAAACTGGATTAAAGACAAGGGGGTGGATGGGGCCACACTTTCCCTTAAACTGGATAACAGATTCCTATAGGTGAGTGGGCTTCTCCACTGTTCATTAATCCTCTCCTTGACTGAAGTGTTTCTAGCCTGTTTCACTGAAACTCATGCCCATGCTTCTATACCCCACTTCTCTTAGGGGAAAAAAAAGGCAAAGGGGAAAGGGGACCAGAGTATGGAAAAGGGGTTCTTATGCTAACTGTATTATTCTCTGGCAGTGGCATTTCCTGCAGAGTAGGCACTTTTGGAAACTCTCTAGGTCTAGTCCACAATGTTTATGCTTCCCTTCCGTTTCACTGCATGAGCCTTGAGTGGCTCTTGGACCTTCACTCATGTGTGAACTCTGGAATACTGCTTGCTATCTGAGCAGCTGCTCCCCTTTGTGTTAGTTCACACTCACTCTCTGAAACTTGCTATGTCAGAGTTCTTCCCAATTATGCCCTGACTCAAAGCACCTGCACCTTGGCTGTGATTCTCAGGATTTTCATGATGTTCCAGATTGAAGGCCACAGAAGTTTATCCAGAAACATCAATTTTCTGCTATGACTAAGAAAATACATCTGTATTTTTTCAATTGGTATAGCTTTATCTTGTAATGCAAGGGAACTTTTTCAGAACTGAGATTCTCTGCTGAGTTTCACTTTTTTCTTTTAATACATTCTTCAGAATCATACATTTGATCACAGATGAATTTGGTTGTGACTGTCACCTGGGGAATACAAGCCACCTGTCAGCTCTCAACTGAACTCTTATTTAATTACAGTGTTATTTAATGTGAGTCTGTGGGAATAAAATGAAGCTGAATCCCCTTCATTATAATGTTCATAAAATACTCTGAAATTACGGTCTAATCACAAAATTGGGCTACTTTAAGGTTCATCATTAATAATGGTTTTAGAGCTGGTGAGATATCTCAGCTAGTAAAGGCACTCTCCTGAAATTGACCCACAAGTCCCACAAAGTGAAGAAGAGAATTGACTTCTGTGAGTTGACCTCTGTACATGTACATTGTTTTTATACACACACACACACAGAGAGAGAGAGAGAGAGAGAGAGAGAGAGAGAGAGAGAGAACAATTGAAATAATTGAAAACAATGTTGTAAGGAATGGTAACAATAAGACACCACCCAGACTCTGTAGCTCTCCACTGGCCAGTAAGTCAAGGGAGATAATATCATGGCATCTTTATTTCTTTTTCATAAGATAATCAATGCTCTGTCATTGGCTTTGGTGAAAAGAATGCTATGTTCAAATTTTGGAGAGACAGAAGAAAGGCCTGCTAAATTTCACATCTTCACATTGTGGGGTATAGGGAGTAGTGTTTGCCTCCGGTTTCTGGGGAATCAACTTCTACCTCAATAAAAGTGAATAATTCTCTTTTTCAAATAATAGCCACTAAGGCATTTCTGCCTAGGACAGGATGGAGGTATTCTGCCACTGCACACAAATGATGAGCTCTGTCTAGTATCTCATAAGAGATTTGATATTTTGCTACCATGGCTGATGATTTAAAGTACTTAGAGGTCAAGCTACTGTCCTTTCTCTGTAGATAAGACTACAGAGGTTTGAATGTTGCAAACACTGGGTTTAAATTACACTTTATCCAAGATAATTTGACAAGCAGTAAGTCAACTGTTACCAATTTGAAGATAATGTCCATTCTCTCTTTCTGATGAAGAACAATACAGCTTCAGTCAACATTTGATGAAACCATCAGAAGCTGTCCTAACTCTGTGTCCATTAAGAAGGATTTCCACAAAGAATTTTGCTGTCCAGACACATTTGCTCTTATGTGTAAACACAATTTCTTTTCCTTATAGAAACATCACTGTTAAATAGACAAGATATTCTGATTGTCTCTCACAAAAATATTGACCTCTTATGCTACATTTCTGATTATTATTTCATTGTATATTTAGAAATTTAGATCTACACTGTTGCATGGACAGCAAAATGGTAAGGAACTTGCAGAAAGAGTGTTGATACAGACAAATTCATACACAATGAAAATCACTGGTAAGGCCATTTCTGGGGGAGAATTTCATTTGGAAATCCATTTGAGCAGATACCAGTTGCAACTATATGAATTTGTGGTTCTTGTAAGAACTGCAAGCTTGCAGGGTTAATTCCAAAGGTGACTGCCAACAGTCTCAGGGCAGCTATTGTTCATCACCTTCAGTGGGAATAATTTATACTTCAATTTTACATGAAGGCATACTAAATTAGTATTACTCATCAGAATCCTCTTATTAATAAAACAAACCAAATTAGACACTGGAGAATCATTTTTGGAAATTCAATGATAATTTTACATTTTTAATCAAGGTTCAGAAATAGTATTGCAGAGCATATGGTACAGGGAACTGTGGTCAAATTTGACATTTATTAATAATTGAAGTGCAGAACCTGTCAGAGGTGAAAATTGATATTTATTTCTTTCCTCTAATATTTGGAGGAGTTCTAAAAGGTAAATAAAATGAGATGACAAGACATATCGGATTTTGCTTATTTCTTTGATCACCCTTCCCCATATGAGAGCACAAATCCCACGTTTGTCTACGTATCTTGAATAATTCAATGTTCATAGACTTTCTACTCCAATGCATTATAAAGCAAACTCAGGCTGAGTTTCAATCACTTTAGACTGCAAGCTGAATTTTTCATGAAGGATTATTTAAAACAAAATGCATCTTGGTCCCTACAGCCTTTGAAACCAAATAATCCCAAGAGTTCAGTGAAGAAGTGTCAACACTGTGAATTCCTCAGTTCAGAAAACTAAAGGATTCCTGTTTGATGTACATTAGCCATATCAATATTAACAACATTCTGCTGGCGCTCAGTGCTGACTGCAGAGCCCTGTTAGCTTTGGTCTTGTATTTTAACTAGTTGTGGAAGCACAGAGAGACTTGTTCTTGGATTGAACTCGACCTGCCTCTGGGAATGCTTTCTGCTCCATCCATTTTGAAAGCTTTATTCAATTAGATTTCACTGCCTCTCTCCTTCTTAGCACTTGCTCCCATGGGAAAAAGAAAAATGCTCAGATTCTGACATTGACACACCAGAGGCTTTGCTGAGAGGTGTGTCTTTCACTGTCACATCTTCCAAATGACATTGCTGACTCTCTGACATAAAAGTCACCCGTAGAATGGAAAGTCACCAACACTGACAAACTTCAAGTCATTTTAGTGCTTAATTTAAATTTTGAGTCTTATTTTCAGGTTGGAATTTGACTTCTTTAGTCATTAGCAAATAATGATTAATGAAGCACAATGGTCTTCAGTGGGCTGTATACATGACACAGAATAGTGCAATGATTTTCTTCTGTGTTGTAGAAAATAATTATTAGTCTGTATATAATAAATTAGTTTGGTAGCAGTTATTCCTTGATCAACTATTCCCCAAATAAATACATAGAAACCTTATATTACAAAGCTTAGACCTTAGCTGGACAGACTCACAATTAGCTCATCTAAGTTAACCTGGCCATCTAGCCTCATCTAGCCACATGGCTAGCTAGACCTTCGAGGTCCATAGTCAGGCCCATCTCCCCTCATCTCTCCTGATGAAAGAGCCTCCCTCTTTCTTCTTGCCAGAATTCCTTTCTCCCTCCCTGGAAGTTCAGCCTATCTCTCTCTACTGCCCAATCACAGGCATCAGCTCTTATTGACCATTAACTTGGAAGTTTGCACAACAAAAGCAGATGCACTCAAGTGTTTGATGCAAGGACCGTGATATAGCTGTCTCTTGTAAGACTAGGCCGGGGCCTAGCAAACACAGAAGTGGATGCTCACAGTCAACTATTGGATGGATCACAGGGCCCCCAATGGAGGAGCTAGAGAAAGTAACCAAGGAGCTAAAGAGATCTGCAACCCTGTAGGTGCAACATTATGAACTAACCAGTACCCCGGAGCTCTTGACTCTATCTGCATATGTATCAAAAGATGGCCTAGTTGGCCATCACTAGAAAGAGGCCTATTGGACAGGCAAACTTTATATGCCCCAGTACAGGGGAACGCCAGGGCCAAAAAAATGGGAATGGGTGGATAGGGGAGTGTGGGGGGGGAAACTTTTGGGATAGCATTGGAAATGTAATTGACAAAAATACACAATAAAAAATATTTAAAAAAAAAGACAACCAGATCTTTGGGGAAATTAGCATTTGAATACATAGCAGTAGCAACAGTCCTACCCCAACACTGAGTCAAAGAGAATACTATAATTTCAATTATAAAAACTCTAATCACAACAGCCAAAAACATCAACATTAGTATTTTACCATTAGATTGTTTTCTCTACTAGTTGAGTTTTGTGGGAAATAGGAAAAAGTGACAGCATCCAACACTAAACCCAGCTATTTTTAAGTACCACTGTACTTAGACATCTATGGGTCCTTCCTAAAAATTTCTTAATCAAACAATGTACAGTCAATTAAGTGATGTTTCTCCTGTATTGCCATGCATACTAAGAACACAAAACAAAGAACTGAGATAGCATAAATGAAGTAGGTAACCAAGACACAAAGGTTCTTAGTTTATGATTTATTGCTATAAGAGAATACTAGAGACTCGGTACTTTATAACATAAAAAAATTTTATTGAGACTTGTGGTTCTGGAAGAGAAGTTCAAGTGTGATTGGGGACCTGGAACAAGGAAAAAAAAAAACACCTCATACTGCATTGTAACTTGATGGAGGGCTTTACATAGTAGGTGTACACGAGTGTATTAGAGAAGACAAGACTGGCCCAGGTGATTTCGAACTTTTCTTCATAAAACCTGATCCAGACTCAGAATGACATTTGTTTTCTGACGTGCCCACTTCTCAATGCCACTGCCTTGGGAATCAAACCTCAATGTGTGTGGCAAGAACATCCAGACAATTTCACAGAAAAATACTGAGTCTGTGCTCATTTAATTCTTAACCATTAGTGCAGTGCACATTAAGAATAAAACTGAGGTCCCTACATTCTACTGCAGAGATAGTTGCTTACCCATGCTGATTATTGCTCTATTCATAAGAGCCAGAAATTGGAAACAGACCAAACATCCATCAAAAGATGCATAAATAATGAAAATATGGTAATTGCTTGATGAGCCATCAACAAAGAGGCTTCCTCCTAAAACAGACAAGAACAAATACAAAGACCCACAGCCTGAAACTATACAGAGAGTGGGAGAGTTTGGAACACTTAGTCATAAATGGAATAACTCCATCAAATCTCTCCCTTCACAGTTCATGAAACTCCATGGAAGATAACGCAGAAAGATTGTAAGAGACAGAAGAAATGGAGGATGCCAAGAAAACAAGGCCCTTGACTAATATCCAATATATATAAAGAACTCAAGAAGGTGGACTCCAGAAAATCAAATAACCCCATTAAAAAATGGGGCTCAGAGCTGAACAAAGAATTCTCACCTGAGGAATACCGAATGGCAGAGAAGCACCTGAAAAAATGTTCAACACCCTTAATCATCAGGGAAATGCAAATCAAAACAACACTGAGATTCCACTTCACTCCAGTCAGAATGGCTAAGATCAAAAACTCAGGTGACAGCAGATGCTGGCGAGGATGTGGAGAAAGGGGAACACTCCTCCATTGTTGGTGGGATTGCAAGCTTGTACAACCACTCTGGAAATCAGTCTGGCGGATCCTCAGAAAACTGGACATAGTACTACCAGAGGATCCCGCAATACCTCTCCTGGGCATATATCCAGAAGATGTCCCAACCGGTAAGAAGAACACATGCTCCACTATGTTCATAGCAGCCTTGTTTATAATAGCCAGAAGCTGGAAAGAACCCAGATGCCCCTCAACAGAGGAATGGATACAGAAAATGTGGTACATTTACACAATGGAATACTACTCAGCTATTTAAAAAATGAATTTATGAAATTCCTAGGCAAATGGATGGACCTGGAGGGTATCATCCTGAGTGAAGTCACCCAATCACAAAGGAACTCGCACAATATGTACTCACTGATAAGTGGATATTAGCCCAGAAACTTAGGATACCCAAGATATAAGATACAACTTGCCAAACGCATGAAATTCAAAAAGAACGAAGACCAAAGTGTGGACACTTTACCCTTTCTTAGAAATGGGAACAAAACACCCATGGAAGGAGTTACAGAGACAAAATTTGGAGCTGTGATGAAAGGATGGACCATCTAGTGATTGCCATATGCAGGGATCCATCCCATAATCAGCTTCCAAACGCTGACACCATGCATACACTAGCAAGATTTTGCTGAAAGGACCCTGATATAGCTGTCTCTTGTGAGACTATGCTGGGGCCTAGCAAACACAGAAGTGGATGATCACAGTCAGCTATTGGATGGATCACACGGCCCCCAATGGAGGAGCTAGAGAAAGTACCCAAGGAGCTAAAGGGAACTGCAACCCTATAGGTGGAACAACAATATGAACTAACCAGTACTCGGGAGCTCTTGACTCTAGCTGCATATGTATCAAAAGATGGCCTAGTCAGCCATCACTGCAAAGAGAGGCCCATTGGACTTGCAAACTTTATATGCCCCAGTACAGGGGAACGCCAGGGCCAAAAAGGGGGAATGGGTGGGTAGGGGATTGGGGGAGTGGGTATGGGGGACATTTGGGATAGCATTGAAAATATAAACGAGGAAAATACCTAATTAAAAAAAAAGAAAGAAAACAAGGCCCTTTAAATCAGTGTGTGTGTGTGTGTGTGTGTGTGTGTGTGTGTGTGTGTATGTGTGTGTGTGTGTGTTTGTGTGTGTATGTTATATGTATGTGTGTATGTGGTATATATATATATATATATATATATATAGAGAGAGAGAGAGAGAGAGAGAGAGCATAGTATATTCATTATATATAATGCACATGTATAATCATGTGTGTACATGTGAATAAACTTTCTTGGGTTCTTTCTTTCTGATTGTTTTGTCCACTTCCAAATGTATCAGTTTTAGGGTTGTCTTATTATGTTTTATTTTATTATGACATATTTTATTGTTATACTTTAGAAGCTTGTTTGTTTTCTAATGAGAGACAAAAGTGAGGATGATCTAGGTGGGAGGGAACGTAAGGAGAAATAGGAAGGGGGGAATCATAATATATCATGTATTTTCTTTTTTTTTCAGCTTTTTTAGTAATCAACAGCATGGATGAAAAAGATCTACAGTAAAACCTTTGGTTTGAATGCTTTATACTTTCCACAGAGCAGAAACTAAAATAACCTGTTATGCAATTAGTCACAAATATAGTCCTGGAGGTTTTGCCCACATACGTGAGTCTTGTCTAAAGCATGTCTTTTTTGTAGCAGCTAGGTGCTGCCACCACTGTGTTTGGCTGAGTTCACAAATCTGTTGCAACCTGTAGCTTCCCTGTTACTTCTCTGGCTCTCCTCTCTTGCTGAGCTTTGCTTCCTGGCTGTTTGTAATTAGAACCTCCTGCCACTGCCATAGCTACTGCTGCTGCTGGAACCTCCATAGCCACATTGATTTTGTTGTTTAGCAAAGTACTGGCCTCCACCACTATAAGGGCTCCTGCCTCCAAAGTTTCCTCCTTTCATGGGTTCAAAGTTTGAAGACTGATTGTAATTGCCAAAATTATAGTAACTTCCACCACTTCCAAAATTGCTTCCATCTTTGCCAAATCCATTATAGTTATCCTCACTGCCACCATATCCACCACCACCACAGCTGCCACCAAAGCCACCACAACCACTGAAGTTTCCTCCTAGACCAAAATTTCAATAATAGGAAAATAATTTTTCTGAAGAGGCCATAGAGAGACCTATTTATAAGATAATTAATATGCAAATTAAAAGTAAGAATTAGAAGTGTTATCCAGCTTAACTGAATTGTATTACTCCTAGAAGCCATGGATTATTAAACAAAAATCCCAGTAAAAGAAAAAAAAAGAAAGAATGATCAGAAGGATGAAAGGAAGGGATGGAAAGGAAGAGGGAGGAGGGAAGGAAAAAGGGAGGAAGAATAAAGGGGGAAAAGACAACAGAATATTACTCAGCTGTTAAAAATGGAGTTATGGGTCCCTTCCAGTCTATACCAGCACCGGGGTACCTTGGGCAAGGAGTCTGTGGACACCCGCAAGGTACCCACAGGACCCTCCACGGGATCTTAAGACCTCTGGTGAGTGGAACACAGGTTCTGCTCCAATCCAATCATGAGGGACATGAGACTGCATTAATTAGGGAAGCAGAAAACCCGGGCTGATCAGGATCACAAGTCCCTTCCGGTCCACAGCAGCACAAGGGTACCTTGGGCACAGAGTCTTCGGACACCCGCAAGGTGCCCACAGGACACTCCACGGGATCTTAAGAACTCTGGTGAGTGGATCACAACTTTTGCCAGGAGGCAGGTTCAAACACCAGATATCTGGGCACCTTCCCTGCAAGAGGAGAGCTTGCCTGCAGAGAGTACTCTGAACACTGAAACTCAGGAGAGAATTAGTCTACCAGGACTGCTGACAGAGGCTAACATAATCACCTGAGGAACAAGCTCTAACCAGAGACAACTACAACAACTAACTCCAGAGATTACCAAATGGCAAAAGGCAAACATAAGAATCTTATTAACAGAAACAAAGACCACTCACCATCAACAAAACGCAGCACTCCCACCACACCCAGTCCTGGGCACCCCAACACACCCAAAAAGATAGTCCCTGATTTAAAAGCATATCTCATGATGATGGTAGAGGACATCAAGAAGGACTTTAATAACTCACTTAAAGAAATACAAGAGAACACTGCTAAACAGGTAGAAGACCTTAAAGAGGAAGCAAAAAATTCCCTTAAAGAATTGCAGGAAAACAGGACCAAAATGGTGATGGAATTGAATAAAACCACCCAAGACCTAAAAAGGGAAGTAGACACAATAAAGAAAACCCAAAGTTAGGCAACGCTAGGGATATAAAACCTAGGAAAGAAATCTGGAACCATAGATGCGAGCATCAACAACAGAATACAAGAGATGGAAAAGAGAATCTCAGGTGCAGAAGATTCCATAGAGAACATCAACACAACAATCAAAGAATATACAAAATGCGAAAAGATCCTAACTTAAAACATCCAGGAAATCCAGAACACAATGAGAAGACCAAACCTACGGATAATAGGAGTAGATGAGAATGAAGACTTTCAACTTAAAAGGCCAGCAGATATCTTCAACAAAATTATAGAAGAAAACTTCCTAAACCTAAAGAAAGAGATGCCCATGAACATATAAGAAGCCTACAGAACTCCAAATAGACTGGACCAGAAAAGAATTTCCTCCTGACACATAATAATCAGAACAACAAATGCACTAAATAAAGATAGAATATTAAAGGCAGTAGGGGAATAAATTTAAGTAACATATAAAGGCAGGCCTATCAGAAAAACAACAGACTTTTAAACAGAGACTATGAAAGCCAGAAGATCCTGCACAGATGTTATACAGACCCTAAGAGAACATAAGTGCCAGCCCAGGCTACTATACCCAGCCAAACTCTCAATTACAATAGATGGAGAAACCAAAGTATTCCACGACAAAAAAAAATTAACACATTATCTTTCCACGAATCCTGCCCTTCAAAGCATAATATGAGAAAAAAAAAATACAAGGATGGAAACCATGCCCTAGAAAAAGCAAGAAAGTAATCCCTCAACAAACCCAGAAGAAGACAGCCACAAGAACAGAAGGCCAACTCTAACAACAAAAATAATAGGAAGCAACAATTACTCTTCCTTAATATCTCTTAGTATCAATGGACTCAGTTCCCCAATAAAAAGACATACACGAACAGAATAGCTACACAATAAGGACCCAACATTTTGCTGCTTACAGGAAACCCATCTCAGGGAAAAAGACAGACACGACCTCAGAGTAAAAGGCTGGAAACAATTTTCCAAGCAATTGGATTGAAGAAACAAGCTGGTGTAGCCATTCTAATATCGAATAAAATCGACTTCCAACCCAAAGTTATCAAAAAAGACAAGGAGGGACACTTCATACACATCAAAGGTAAAATCCTCCAAGAGGAACTCTCAATTCTGAATATCAATGCTCCAAATGCAAGGGCAGCCACATGCATTAAAGACACTTTAGTAAAGCTAAAAGGACACATTGTACCTCACACAATAATAGTGGGAGACTTCAACACACCACTTTCATGAATAGACAGATTGTGGAAACAGAAACTAAACAGGGACACAGTGAAAATAACAGAAGTTATGAAAAAATGGACTTAACAGATATGTACAGAATGTTTTATCCTAAAACAAAAGGATATACCTTCTTCTCAGCACCTCATCATACCTTCTTCAAAATTGACCATATAATTGGTCACAAAACAGGCCTCAACAGATACAAAGATATTGATATTGTCCCATGCATCCTATCAGACCCATGAACTAAGGCTGATCTTCAATAACAACATAAATAATGGAAAGTCAACATTCAAGTGGAAACTGAACAACACTCTTCTCAATGATACCTTGGTCAAGGAAGGAATAAAGAAAGAAATTAAAGACTTTTTAGAGTTTAATGAAAGTGAAGCCACAACATACCCAAACCTATGGGACACAATGAAAGCATTTCTAAAAGGGAAACTCATAGCTCTGAGTGCCTTTAAAAAGAAGCTAGAGAGAGCACACACTAGCCGCTTGACAACACACCAAAAAGCTCTAGAAAAAAAGAAAGCAAATTCACCCAAGAGGAGTAGACTGCAGGAAATAATCAAACTCATGGGAGAAATCAACCAAGTGGAAACAAGAAGAACTATTCAAAGAATGAACCAAACGAGGAGCTGGATCTTTAAGAAAATCAACAAGATAGATAAACACTTAGCCAGACTCACTAGAGGGCACAGGGACAGCATCCTAATTAACAAAATCAGAAATGAAAAGGGAGACATAACAACAGATGCTGAAGAAATCCAAAACATCATCAGATCCTTCTACAAAAGGCTATACTCAACAAAACTGGAAAACCTGGATGAAATGGACAAATTTCTATACAGATACCAGGTACCAATGTTAAATCAGGATCAAGTTAACGATCTAAACAGTCCCATATCCGCTAAAGAAATAGAAGCAGCCATTAATAGACTCCCAACCAAAAAAAGCCCAGGACCAGATGGGTTTAGTGCAGAGTTCTATCAGACCTTCAAGGAAGATCTAATTCCAGTTCTGCACAAACTATTCCACAAAATAGAAGCAGAAGGTACTCTACCCAACTAATTCAATAAAGCCACAATTACTCTGATACCTAAACCACAGAAAGATCCAACAAAGATAGAGAAATTCAGACCAATTTTCCTAATGAATATCGATGCAAAAATACTCAATAAAATTCTCGCTATCCGAATCCAAGAACACATTAAAACAATCATCCATCCTGACCAATTAGGGTTTATTCCAGGGATGCAGGGATGGTTTCATGTACTGAAATCCATCAACGTAATCCATTATATATACAAACTCAAAGACAAAAATCACGTGACCTTAGACACTGAGAAAGCATTTGGCAAAATCCAGAACCCATTCATGATAAAATCTTGGAAAGATCAAGAATTCAAGGCCCACACTTAACTATGATAAAGGCAATCTACACCAAACCAGTAGCCAATATCAAAGTAAATGGTGAGAAGCTATAAGCAATCCCACTAAAATCAGGGAATAGACAAGGCTGCACACTTTCTCCCTACATACTCAACATTGTACTTGAAGTCCTAGCCAGAGCAATTCGACAACAAACAGAGATCAAGGGGATACAAATTGGAAGAGAAGAAGACAAAATATCACTTTTTGCAGATGATATGGTAGTATATATAAATGACCCTAAAAATTCCAGCAGAGAACTCCTAAACCTGATAAACAGCTTTGGTGAAGTAGCTGGATATAAAATTAACTCAAACAAGTCAATGCCCTTTCTCTACACAAAGAATAAACAGGCTGAGGAAGAAATTAGGGAAACAACACCCTTCTCAATAGTCACAAATAATATAAAACATCTTGGCGTGACTCTAACTAAGGAAGTGAAAGATCTGTATGATAAAAACTTCAAGTCCCTGAAGAAAGAAATTAAAGAAGATCTCAGAAGATGGAAAGATCTCCCATGCTCATGGATTGGCAGGATCAACATTGTAAAAATGGCTATCTTGTCAAAAGCAATCTACAGATTCAATGCAATCCCCATCAAAATTCCAACTCAATTCTTTAATGAATTAGAAAGAGCAATCTGCAAATTCATCTGGAATAACAAAAAAAAAAAAAAAAAAAAACCTTGAATAACAAAAACTCTTCTCAGG
Source organism: Mus musculus (assembly GCF_000001635.26). NCBI lineage: Eukaryota > Metazoa > Chordata > Mammalia > Rodentia > Muridae > Mus > Mus musculus. Next base: position 70,696,089 of record NC_000070.6, on the reverse strand, counting down.
GATAAAAGAACCTCTGGTACAATCACCATGCCTGAACTAAAGCTGTACTACAGAGCAATTGTGATAAAAACTGCATGGTACTGGTATAGTGACAGACAAGTAGACCAATGGAACAGAATTGAAGACCCAGAAATGAACCCACACACCTATTGTCACTTGATCTTCGACAAGGGAGCTAAAACCATGCAGTGGAAAAAAGACAGCATTTTCAACAAATGGTGCTGGCACAACTGGTTGTTATCATGTAGAAGAATTCGAATCAATCCATTACTATCTCCTTGTACTACGGTCAAATCTAAGTGGATCAAGGAACTTCACATAAAACCAGAGACACTGAAACTTATAGAGGAGAAAGTGGGGAAAAGACTTGAAGATATGGGCACAGGGGAAAAATTCCTGAATAGAACAGCGATGGCTTGCACTGTAAGATCGAGAATTGACAAATGGGACCTAATGAAACTGCAAAGCTTCTGCAAGGCAAAAGACACTGTCAATAAGACAAAAAGACCACCAACATATTGGGAAAGGATCTTTACCTATCATAAATCAGATAGGGGACTAATATCCAATATATATAAAGAACTCCAAAAGGTGGACTTCAGAAAATCAAATAACCCCATTAAAAAATGGGGCTCAGAACTGAACAAAGAATTCCCACCTGAGGAATACCAAAGGGCTGAGAAGCACCTGAAAAAATGTTCAACATCCTTAATCATCAGGGAAATGCAAATCAAAACAACCTTGAGATTCCACCTCACACCAGTCAGAATGGCTAAGATCAAAAATTCAGGTGACAGCAGATGCTGGCAAGGATGTGGAGAAAGAGGAACACTCCTCCATTGTTGGTGGGATTGCAAGCTTGTACAACCACTCTGGAAATCAGTCTGGCGGTTCCTCAGAAAATTGGACATAGTACTACCGGAGGATCCAGCAATACCTCTCCTGGGCATATATCCAGAAAATGTCCCAACCGGTAAGAAGGACACATGCTCCACTATGTTCATAGCAGCCTTATTTATAATAGCCAAAAGCTGGAAAGAACCCAGATGCCCCTCAACAGAGGAATGGATACAGAAAATGTGGTACATTTACACAATGGAGTACTACTCAGCTATTAAAAAGAATGAATTTATGAAATTCCTAGCCAAATGGATGGACCTGGAGGGCATCATGCTGAATGACATAACACAATCACAAAGGAACTCACACAATATGTACTCACTGATAAGTGCATATTAGCCCAAAACTTAGAATACCCAAGATATAAGATACAATTTGCTAAACGCATGAAACTCAAGAAGAATGAAGACCAAAGTGTGGACACTGTGCTCCTTCTTAGAATTGGGAAAAAAACACCCATGGAAGGAATTACAGAGACAAAGTTTGGAGCTGTGAGGAAAGGATGGACCATCTAGATACTGCCATATCCAGGGATCCACCCTATAATCAGCCTCCAAATGCTGACACCATTGCATACAGTAGCAAGATTTTGCTGAAAGGACCCAGATATAGCTGCCTCATGTGAGACTATGCCGGGGACTAGCAAACACAGAAGTGGATGCTCACAGTCAGCTATTGGATGGATCACAGGGCTCCCAATGGAGGAGCTAGAGAAAGTACCCAAGGAGCTAAAGGGATCTGCAACCCTATAGGTGGAACAACATTATGAACTAACCAGTACCCCGGAGCTCTTGACTCTAGCTGCATATGTATCAAAAGATGGCCTAGTTGGCCATCACTGGAAAGAGACTTTGCAAAATTTGGACTTTGCCATTGGACTTGCAAACTTTATATGCCCCAGTACAGGGGAACGCCAGGGGCAAAAAAATGGGAATGGGTGGGTAGGGAAGTGGTGGGGGGACGGTATGGGGGACTTTTGGGATAGCATTGGAAATGTAATTGAGGAAAATACGTAATAAAAAATATTAAAAAAAAGAAAAATTCAGGTGACAGCAGATACTGGCGAGGATGTGGAGAAAGAGGAACACTCCTCCATTGCTGGTGGGATTACAAGCTTGTGGAATCACTCTGGAAATCAGTCTGGCAGTTCCTCAGAAAATTGGACATAGTACTACTAGAGGATCCCATAATACCTCTCCTGGGCATATATCCAGTTGTTCCAACTAGTAAGAAAGACACATGCTCGACTATGTTCATAGCAGCCTTATTTATAATAGCCAGAAGCTTGAAAGAACCCAGATGTCCCTCAACAGAGGAATGGATACAGAAAATGTGGTGCATTTACACAATGGAGTGCTACTCAGCTATTAAAAAGAATGAATTTATGGAATTCCTAGGCAAGTGGTTGGATCTGGAGGGCATTATCCTGAGTGAGGTAACCCAATCACAAAAGAACTCAAATGGTATGTACTCACTGATAAGTGGATATTAGCCCAGAAACTTAGAATACCCAAGATATAAGATACAATTTGCAAAAACACATGAAACTCAAGAAGAACAAAGACCAAAGTGTGGACACTTTGCCCCTTCTTAGAATTGGGAACAAAACACCCATGGAAGGAGTTACAGAGACAAATTTTGGAGCTGAGACAATAGAATGGACCATCTGGAGACTGCCATATCCAGGGATCCATCCCATAATCAGCCTCCAAATGCTGACACCATTGCATTCAGTAGCAAGATTTTGCTGAAAGGACCCTGATATATCTGTCTCTTATGAGACTATGCCGGGGCCTAACAAACACAGAAGTGGATGCTCACAGTCAGCTATTGGATGGATCACAGGGCTCCCAATGGAGGAGCTAGAGAAAGTACCCAAGGAGCTAAAGGTATCTGCAACCCTATAAGTGGAACAACATTATGAACTAACCAGTACCCCCCGGAGCTCTTTACTCTAGCTGCATATGTATCAAAAGATGGCCCAGTTGGCCATCACTGGAAAGAGAGGCCCATTGGACATGCAAACTTTATATGCCCCAGTACAGGGGAACACCAGTGCCAAAAAGTGGGAGTGGAGGGGAGTCAGGGGGAGGGTATTGGGGACTTTTGGGACAGCATTGGAAATGTAAATGAGGAAAATACCTAAAAAAATGGAATTATGGAATTTTCAGATAAATGAACGGAACTAAAAAAATAAAATCTTGAGTGAGGTTATCTTGATCCATAAAAGGCAGATATATATGTATTATCTTATATGTGAATATTAGGTTTTAAGCTATTGATATGTTTACATGTATATATATATCTATATATATATATATATATATGTGTGTGTGTATATATATATATATATATATATATATATATATATACAGATATATATATAAACCACAGATTTGTTGTAGAGTAAGGAACTAGGAAGGAGGGAAGGATCTCCCAACAAAAGGGAAAGAGAGTATATAATTATGGGTAGACACAAAGAGAGTGAAATGGGAAGCTGAAATGATGAAAGGATGGAAAAAAAAAGGATAGGGAACCCAGGGAGGACAACTAGCACCAAAGGCAATTAGAGAGGTCCTAGGGAAACCTAATATATGAAAGAAATCTAAATAGAGTCTCCAAATAGCAGCGGATGCAATACTCCAACTAGACAGCTTCTGCCATCTATTACAATGCAAAGATCTGCACAACTTCAAGCTAGACAAAATCCTAACATTGGAAATTAAGTATAAAGTCTCACTCCTAACCAAAAAGTTCTTAGCAATTCATAGCTGCAGGGGGAAGGAAAAACTATCTTCCAATTGAGATGGGATGAATAGAAGTGTGGAGGATGGGGAAGGGCTAGATGAAAAGGAGAACATGATAAAGTTCCACCTGACATGGTACAACACAGTCTGGCTTCTTCTGATTATCCCCAAAACCAAGGCAAAAGAAGTGAAAGTAAAAATTCCTGAACTAGCTTTACTCTGTGTATCAAAACAAGGTCAAACAAAAGTCCTACAAAAAAAAAAAAAAAACTGACATTTTCCTGTCAGAGCTCCCAGGTGTACACCATGATTAATTGATATTCATTGTTTCATTCAGCTTCTATTTAAATTTTAGTCAGCATTTAAGAACTACCCAATCAGATAATGGGCATTTCCTGTTTCAGAGTTGAAGGCTTGGCTTCATCTACGGTGTTTGGCTTGCACTTTTACATTCCATTGTTATTCTGTATAACTGCCAAAGGGGGATGCTTTTCATTTCAAAAAAATCTCCTGCTATAGTCCCAGATGTACCACTGTCTTCCTAATGTCAACATAAGCTCCCTAGCTGAAAGACCTGCTACAGACAGGTCACTTAGTGCTCACCACCCTGTACTAACTACTTGCATCACTGAGAACAGACCAGACAAAAGTACTGAGCTAACCTGTAAGTAGAAAGCAAAATTAATTTCAGTAGGTAGAACTAATAAGAGAGACTGAAACGATGCACATGTACTTTTTATTTTAATTAGAGAAAAATGTGAGAATTCAATGCTATCACTATCTTCTGTTTTAAATCTTATAGATTAGAATCAAAGTTCTAACTGCTTATGTACTTTTATGTGTGTATGTGTGTGTGAGTGCAACCTTGCCTATATCAGTACACATGTGTGGAAGTCAGGACAATTCTCTAGAGTCTGCTCTCTCCTGCCCCCGCCTGGGATCCAGGAGCTGAGCTCAGGTCATCCGGCCTGCGCACAATTCCCTCTACCCACTGAGCCATTTCACAAGACCTTAGATCAGTTTTTGATTATACATGAGTTATGAATTTGTGTAAGAAGTGAAGAGCTAAGAATTTGAGTAAGGATAGTCATTTGGAGACATCCAGATATATATAATTGTGAATCACGTGATAAGCATCTTCCAATACCATCAGAAAATATAGTCAGGTATTGTCCTTTGGGGCCTTTCTTGTTGCTTTCCGTTAATCTGCTCCCATGGCTGCCATGGGTTCTCTCCCTCCCTTATTCTTACTTTAAGCTGTTCTATTTAATTGAAGTTTCTATGTGTATTTTAAAGGTTTCCCCTTCCAAGCCCCATTCAGGACTATACATTTTTAATGCTCATTCACCTCAATTCCTGGTCTTGGCTCCCATGGGTCTAATAGCCTTTCTCCCAGCAGACCTCATTCATGAAGGGTAATTCTGAGCCAGGTTTTTTCTTAAACAAGTCCACATGCTGCATTATTTTTACAAATGGTTAAAAATGGAAGCATTAATATAAGAAGAAGATTAATAAAAGTTTTAGATGCTATTTCAGATCTAAGTATAAATGCTTGGCCTCTGCCTTGGTAGATGACAGACCCTCGACTTCTGCAGAATAAAATGTTCTTTGCTTGTGCATACTATTTGAGTCCAGGGTATCATCTTCAGTGTATCATGAACCCTTACATTTGGGGGATCTTCTCTGGGATTCACTGGAGACCGTCTGACCCAAATAGTTGAGTGGTTTTCTGATCAGTAAGTCCAGGTACAAGTTGTCTTTTGTCTTGTCCATTGTCCATCTCTGTTCCTGTTTCAGGATTAATCTGGAGGCTGAAAGGAACAAAGCATACACATAATTTGTGACCCAGACAGGGACAACAGAGGATGCTCCCAACCACCTCCGAGAAGCAGGAGAACTTGTTAGTTTTCATCTGAGTTCTGAACTGGTTGTAGGTCTATGGGCCTCCCATGCACGAGGAGGAAGACTGACTGAGACAGCCTTTACATTTTGTTTTGCTTTCCTGGGAATGTCCTTCTTGTCTGTGTGTGTGTATTCTGTTTGTGCTTTTTGTCATCCTGTACAATTTTTTTTGACTCCTAGGATGGGATAGTCACAAAGCACCCTATTTGGCTAGGTCCTGAAGCATTTTAAGGACTTTTTCAGAGTTGCAGAAGACTCCAGTCTGCTTCTTTTTCCCCACAAACTAATCATCTTTTGTAGGAATGAAAGGACTAACTGTCATATATCATCACATGTCAATACCTCTTTGAGAGGCCCCCTGTTTGAATGAGACCATTTTTGTTAAGGGCCTCTCTGCTCCCTGCCCTTCTTCCTCTAAAGGAAGGTCAGCCTCAGCCCCCTGCTTTGCTCTCTCTTTCTGCTCCCAAGGAGGATTTCTGTACCTCTTCTTGTGTTCCTGCTTCTGCCACAACTACCCCTGCCCAGCCAGCACAGGCAGAAGGAGGAGCAGTCCCTGATTCCCCTGACTCTCCTGATTCCACTTGGAGTCTACCTCATACTTGGATCAGCCCATAATGCCCAGAGGGCAAACTCTACTACTGTCTTACCCCTCTGTGCTACAGGATGCCTAGATGCTCAGAGGAGACAGTTCATGACATATGTACCATTTGTCAGTAATGATCATTACAATTGGAAATTGCATAAACCCACATATTTTAGAAAGACAATCAGTTCTCACAAGTCTTCTCAATTCAATCGTGCTGACTCATCTACCCACATAGGATGACTATCAACAGTTGTTCCAGGTCCTCTTCACAATAGAGGAGAGAACATCAGGGGAATTTCCCAGAAATTGGTTTCAGAAGCAAATAGGTTCCCCACTCAAGTCCAGGCTGATATTGATGTAGTCTTTCCTTTGACTCAACTCAACAGGGATTTTAATAATACTGAAAATAAAGTGATGTTCCCAGTCTACCAACAGATCCTGATGGGATGCCTCTGACAGGCCATTAGATGGCCTAAAGATTTGTCTAAGGTGAGCCAAGTAATGCAGGGGAAATAATGAGAGCCCCAGAGAATATCTAAAAAGACTTTTTAAAGCCTATAGAACCTACACTCCTTTGACTCAGGAGCCAGAGAGCACCAGTCAGCTGTGAACATGGCTTTTGTTAGCTAAGCTGCCCCCGGCATCCATTGTAAGCTTCAGCCACTGAATGGCTTTGTGGCCTGCATCTGGCACCCAAAAGCCAGCCTTTATTTGCCTTTGAATGGAAAGATTTAGAGAGAGGCTTCAAGGGACAACTGACTTGCACACACCTGCCTCAGTGATTCAAGAGCTTACCCACCCACCATCTTTAAAGAGTCATTACATGAGGACTTAGGTGAGTTCCTCCTGGCTCAGCCCCAAATAACAGTGTTCCAGTACATAGATGACATCCTGATTGTGACCCCCTGCCACAGATTGGCCTCAGTCGGCCCCTCAACCCACAGGAGAATCAGGGTCCCAGTACAGGTGTTCAGGGAGTTGGAGAAAAGTGACAAACAGACTCGAACATGAGGGAGTGTTGATATGAATGTAATGTCTCAAATTGAGCATCAGACTTATATTACAGAAGGAGACAAGGAAGTTAAGTGATAAATTAAGGTCATTCAAGGTACAGTGAAGTTATCTAATGCAAAATGACTTTTACAACAAAACAGAGGAATGCATACATAAAAGCTTACAGGAACCAACTGGGATAAAAACCAATGTTTACAACTGGAATCAAAAGCAGTCCCACCTAAGGTCAGCTTAATCTTAGAAGCCAGGGGCAAGGGCTTCATGCACTTGCCATAGTTCCAATTCTAGTCTATTATATAGTCTACCTTCTCCCTAGGTCTTGTAAATTCCTGTGTATGGGAGTGACTCAGCTATCTATTGTTCTAAGTATTTACTCTAGTTCCTTCTTAGACCACAACCTTCCTTCTTCCTAGGTCATTGTAATTCCTGTATGTGGGAGTGACTCTGCTATTGTTCTGAGTATAGTAGTAAGACTAGCCCTGAGATTACTAGCTCTATTCTAGTAGAATGTAATACCTGTTTTTTTTTTCACTGTCTATCAACACTGGAGGCATTTTCATCTGACTGAGTACCATTCTTACAAAGATCAAATCCCAAGGTTGACAATTTCCTAGGATATGGAACACTGGTGAAGGCTAATCTAACTTAGCTATATGTCAAAATCAATCCTTTGAGGCACTTATAATAAAACAATATTGAAGGAAAGCACACAGATCCGTTCACCAACTAAAGCAAGGACAGATTTGGAGCATTTGTTTTACAGGATGACATGGTTCCAGGAGACTAAGTTTCCATGAACTTTTCACCTCCGGACTGCATCCAAGGTTTTGGGCCTGTCATGCGATTCACTACTGGAGTGGGTATGGCAACCCCCCAACTTGGATACATGACAGGAGCCATAGGAGAGCTGCTAAAGTAGCTGAGTCAACTTAGCTACCGAATGACTGTTAAGAAGGCCTAGCTTTGTGAACTTGAGGTCATCTATCTGAAGTAAATACTCAAAGGGGTGAGGGGGCAATGCGTGATGTCAGATGCCCAGAAGCAAACCATCCTTAGCATCCCAGTTCTATCAACCTGAAAAGCAAGTAAGGGAATTTCTGGGATCTACTGGATTTTGTACACTCTGAGTACCAGGGTTCACTGACATAACCAAACCATTATATGAGGTCACCAGGGGTCAAAAACAAAATAGAATAGACCCCTGAGATGAACATGGCTTTTAAGACTTTAAGAAAAGACTTATTGGAGGTGCTGGTCCTGGTCATCCCAGACATTCACAAACCTTTCCACCTGTATGTGTATGAGAAAAGGGGGATAGCAAAATGGGTACTTTGAGACCATGGAAAAAACCTGTGACTTATTTATCTAAGAAGCTAGACCCGGTGGAAGAAGTTAGCCAGCCTCTGGACCATAGCTGCCACTGCTCTGATAGACAAAATAACCATGACACAGGACCTTTTTATCACCACCACAACCCCCCATACTATTGAAGGAAACCTCGAAAATCCACCCATCCTGTGTCTGTCCAATGCCAGACTGGTACACTTTCATGTTCTACTTTTGAATCCCCCTCATATAAGGTATAACCCATCATCTGCCCTAAACCCAGACATCATGATACTTGACCTATCCTCAGATGTGCAGCATGTTTGTTCTATAGTTCTGGGTTATGTCCAGAATATCATGCCAGATGTGACCGGCATAAGATGACATGGCAAGACAGTGAATGTATCTACTTCATGGATGGGAGCAGCTTCTTCCAGAACGGAATCAGGTGTAGAGAGACAGAAGTAGTGGACTTAGAGTCTGTTATTTCTACAATTAATTTGGTACATGAAAGTTGAACTAAAAGCTCTAACCCAGGTTTTAAACCAGAAAAAAAGATCCAAAGCTAGTAATTACACAGAGAGCAGATATTTTTTTGCTATGGCTCATGTACATGGGTCCATATACCAAAAGAGGGAATTGTTGACTGCCGTAGGAAAAACCATTAAAAATAAGGAAGAAAAACTTGCTTTATTGGAAGCATTATGGCTTCCTCTCAAAGTGGACATAATTCTTTGCCCTGGGCATCAGAGAAGGACATAAGAAATGGCCAGAAGGAATAAGCTAGCTGATAAAGCTGAAAGAGAGGCCACCCAGACTTCCACTCTCAACATTCTTTTAGCCTTGCTGCCCACTGTGCTCCCAGGCAACCCTGAATGTACTGCTGAAGACAAACAACTTTAGGTGAAATGCCAAGCAGTATACAGAAGAGACAGATGGTTGCTGACCTCTGAAGGCTACACCATTCTACTTAAGGAGTTTTCTAAGCAACTCATCCATCAGACTCATCAAGTTCCACACCTGGTCACCAAAAACTGAAGAAATTGCTGTGCGGGACGAGGTACAAAATATTTGACTTAGGACAGTTGGTTAATCAGGTAATCTCAAACTGTCCCACCTTCAGGCTGTGAACTCCTCAGGAACCCAATCAAGGAACCACTCCAGGAACCAGAATCAGGGGTCAACAGCTAGGGGCTAATTAGGAAGTATATTATACAGAAATAAAACCAGAAACATATGGATATAAGTATTTGCTAATTGTTATAGATAGTTTTTCAGGATGAGTAGAAGCCTACCCTACAAAGTAGACTGCCAACATAGTAATAAAGAAGCTTCTGGAAGACATTATACCCAGGTATGGTTTGTATACTGAGCGTGGGTCTAACAGCTAATCAGCATTCATCTCTCAGGTAGCTCAGTCTCTAGCACAGGTTCTGGGGAACAACTGGAAATTATATTGTGCATAAAGACCCTAGAGTTCATTCATGGCAAGTTGACCTAATGAATAGGACCCTGAAGGAGGCCTTGACCAAATAACACTTGAAACTGTTGGTGACTGGGCACCCCTTCTACCTTATTTCTTATATGGAGCTAGGAATAACCCTATACTTTAGTCCTCACTCCCTGTGAGATCCTATATGGGAGGAACCCTCCCATGCTGCCTAACCTCCAGTCTGATTTTTTAGCTGAATATGATCAACATAAGTTTTAAAAAATCCTTGAAAGCCCACCAAAGGGTCCAGAAGCAACTTTGGCCTGCCATGTGCCAAGTTTATGAGTCTGTTCCACTGCCTAATCCCCATAGCTTTGAATGAGGTGATGAAGTCTGAATTAAGAGATATAACCATAAAACTCTGGAACCTCGCTGGGAAGGACCTCATACTGTGACCCTGCCATGCCTACAGGGGTTTAGATGGAATCAGGACATAGATACACCACTCCCATGTTAATGCTGCAATTTTAGATAAACTGAGAGCCCCCTTACTATATGAATACCCCCAGTTGGTGATGCAGCAACCTTTTCATCAGTTTCTCAGTGGCTGGCAAAAAGGACAATTGGACTGCTGGTTCTTAAGTTCTCTCGACCCAGACTGAACACAGAACTGTTGGTAACTGGACAGAGAATCTGTATTGTAAATAAGGTACCTCACCCTATTCCCATTTCTACAACTGGACTATAACCCCTACTATTTCAGGATACATGCTGCCCCCAGAGAAGGCTTGGTGAGTTTGTGCCTTGGAGCTTACTTCATGGATTTATAGCCTGTTTGTAAATATGACTGAGAATTTTTATGTTCAACTACAGCTTTTTCCCAGAGTGACTTATTCCTCTGGGGAGGATGTCTTCAACCATCTAGCACCTCCAAACAATCAGGTAAAAAGTTGGTCATTTCTACTGTGTTACTTACTAAGCTTCTCCTTGGCATAGGGCTGACCAGAGGTGCTAATGTAGTGGCCTCAGCCCTACTACTGCAAGATAAAAATTACAAAGCCCTATGGGTGACAATACATACAGATATGCAGAAGATGGTAAAGTTAGTCCATCACAGCTCTGCAGGACTTCCTATCTTCCCTGGCAAAAGTATTATTACAGAACAGAAGAGGCCTAGACTTGCTGTTCCTCCAGCAGGAAGGACTCTGTACAGCCTTAGATGAGGAATGTTGCTTCTATGTTGACCATTCAATGGTGGTAAAAGAATCCATAGCCTTAGTTGAAAGAGACTACAAGACAAAAGAATGGAAAGAGAGAGAACTGTCTCAAAGTTGATATAAGTTCCTCTTCAATTGGTCTCCTTGGATGACTACCCTTGTCTCTGCCCTGACCAGTACTTTTATTCTACTGATGCTTGCTGGAGGTCAGGCCTGGTATTTCTTCTTTCTTGTTCTGGTTTTTCTTGAGGCAACAGAGGGGGAAGTGCATCAGTAGGGGTAAGACTGGTCTTAGGGGATATTTAGGGTTGCTGTATAATAAAAAAAAAAGTTTACCTATCTTAAGTCTAAGTCACTTTGCTTCAGTAGCTGACCTGCCTTCTGTGAGTTCCTCTTAGGCTAGAAACTATTTAAACCTCATCATAAAACAGCAGGGGATTAAGTGAAAGGATTTATTGCTAATGCTACTTCCTTTCCTGAGTCAGCCAGTAGCCTCTCTGGCTAATCTGGCTACTCTTTGTGAACCAAAGAGGAAGGAAAGGATAAGAATTAAGATGCTTTATGCAGGCAAATATACTTTCACACACTCATACACCCACACTCTGGCCAGACCTGACTATCTGTCACAGTCAACTTCACAAGTATTCATGAATGTTTACGTACATACACATATACCCTACACACAAACATAAACAAACAGACATTCACATTTGGAATGATAGATGGATGGACAGGGCAAAGCTCCTCAAGGCAAGCCATTCAACCAACAACCTTATTTCTTTTCTCTGGTCTTTTATACCTTCTAGACAAAAAGTTATTTAGGAAATTACCTCACAGATAAAATGTTACATAGTATGGGAGTTACAGAAGGATGTTGATATTAAGTTCAAAGATGTGCTTCATTATTATATATTCATTAAGAGTTCAAAAGGACAGTTTTTACATGGCCTTGCCTTATCATACTGCACACCTGTGACTTTATCCTTGAATCTAAATGTTTTTCCTTGAACACAAAATTGTCTCTTTTTCGTGTAATAATGAAAGATCATTGTATTTCTTATTATGAAGCCTTTACTTACTATTCTGAGGAGTGGGCATATCCTATTCTTGATTCATTACATCTTCCTAGCTACTAAGACCATCTCTACAAAACTTTCTTTCTAAAATTATTTGAGTTAAGTCAGAAATTCTACAATATTACTATCTATTTGTCTATATAGCATAACTACAAGAGAGTACATCTTCATTGTTCTGGAGAAATCTGCTCAAAATGGTGGGTTAATACCTAATGATTGTTGTATATATTTAATAATAACAGAAAAAGCATATTAATATCAGGAATCTTTCTGAAAATGAACTTCTCTTCAGCCTTGTCTAATGGTGCAAATCTGTCATAGTTTTTTCTTTTTTTCTTTCTTTCTTTCTTTCTTTTTTTTTTTTTTTAATCTAAGGTAGACTCATCTCAGGAAGATCACCTGATAGTGTTTAACTTCTCCTTATTGGCTTCTAACAGATATTAGCCATGACTTAGGTTCCCTGAATAATCAATGCTTTAATTAAGTTTGTTAAAGAATGGATTTCCACCATTTGATTGATGATTCTCAAACAACAATACCATCCCGTAGTCTTGCGCGCACCGGACTCAACCAGCAAGAACGACGCTGCAACAGGATCCTTCTGCACACGTTTATTGGGAGAGCTTGATTGCAGAGGCGAAAAGACCCCGAGCCCAGAACTGGTGCTGCTTTTATAGGCCTAGGAGAGGCGTGTCTCACACTCGGATTGGTTATGCACTACGCCTCATTTGCATGTTCCTCATCTGATTGGCTCTCACTCTCTGTACCTCACAGAGCCTCATTATCATACCTCATTTGCATGTCTCACATCTGATTGGTTACTCTCTCTCAGTACCTTACAGAACCTCATTATCATGCCCGAGCCAGGCAGTGTCTTTGCAAAAAAACTTTACTACATATGTACACATTGGTTGTTTGTCCAAACTTATGCATGGTGGCCAGCAGTAGTCAGTGCCACTCTGCAACGGCACATGTGACTTCCCACACTGTAGAAACATCTCAAGAATTCAAGATGGTTCACTAGTGAAGGGGGGAAGTAGACAGGATTCAAAGTGGCAGTTCAAGAGACTAGTTTTAAATCTCTCTTTCTAAGTAATGGGAAAATCCAGAAAATTCAGTTACTGAAAAAACCCCAGGCCTCAAGCAGCCAGTCAGAAACTGCCCTGACATCAGAAGCATTTCTACGACCTCGGCAGAGGCAAGAGCAATGGGTCATCAATAATTTTCAGACTTCTCCACTATCAGTTTTCAGCCTCCAATACTCCAGCAATGCTTCTGGACTGTCCTTAGAGGTAGAGACAATATATAATGAAAAAGATGACTTACACCATCCCCAGAATTCCCCTAATGTACTTTAAATAGGGCTTACCAGCTCACTTAGGTGTCTCCATCTTGGTAGATGGTAGATACCAGCATGCTGGAATTCTTTACAATAAAATGTTCTTTGATATATATATATATATATATATATATATATATATATATATACATGTATATATATGCATATATATATGCATTTCTTTAAAAATAAATGAAACAAAAGAAAATCTAGCAGTTCTGAAGCCACTAACTGAGCATTCCTTGATCTAATTGGACTGTTTTATGTAATTGTCTTTAGTAACTTGTGACTGGGAAACAAAGTCTGTAGCTGCTTCATTTACATTTTTTAACTTATTGTGTGCTAATGTTACCATTTTGGAGGATTTAAGACCTGTGTACGTATAAAAATACAAACAATTTTTAGATAATTTTTATGGGTAATGGCTCATTTGAAAAGCAGGTTTTTAGAGGTCCTAATCTTAACCCATAATTAAGACACTTAATTATCTTAAATAAGATAATTAGGATATATAATTAGTACAGAACACCAAAAATTTGAAAGTAAGAAAGAAAAATAATTATTTTCAAAACTACTTACCATATGGAAAGGTTTAAGAAGGCAGATTCAGGCTTTTGATGATCCATAAATATAATTTCTCTTTACAATGTAATCTGAACATTATCTCATACTGTGTCTTCAGCTTTAAGTCAAGAGAACATTATTTAGGTAAAATACTTGGGAAAATGTTGAACTTCCTCACTACAAACATAAATAGGTGATTCTAAGGTAAATAAAACAGGGCAGAGAGATAAATGCATGACATAAAAGATTTTATTTGTAACAAAGACAATTTCTAAGCTCTGAGTAAGAGAGCTTAATTTTCCTTCTGGTCAATACCTACACCTGCAGTCAGAGATAGGTGTGCCCCACCCCAATCTCAGCACATCTTTCATCCCAGGAGGCCTGCTCCAACCCAGGATACCCAGGCCAGCCAACCAAAGACAACCAGATGGAAAAAGGCAAGCACAAAAACATAATCAACAAAAGTCAATACAATATGGCACCATCAGAATATAGCTCTCCTACTACAGCAAGCTTGGGATACCCTAACACATCTGAATAGCAACACATGGACTTTAAATCCCATCTCATGAAGATGATAGAGGCCTTTAAAGAGAATATAATAATACCCTTGAAGAAATACAGAAAAATATAATCAAAGAGGTAAAAGATATTAAAGAGGAAACAAATTCTTTAAAGAAATATAGGAAAATACAATTAAACAGGTGAAGGAAATGAACAAAACAAGACCTAAAAATGGAAATAGAAGAAGTAAAGAAAACACCAATGGAGGCACCTCTGGAGATGGAAAATCTAGAAAAGCAAACAAAAACTATAGACACAAGCATCACCAATGGAAAACAAGAGATGGAATAGAGACAAAATTGGTCTGAAGTTCTCTTTCTTTGTTAAGTTTTCATGTCTTGTAGGTATCACTGTAAGTATGGCCTCATAGAGTGAACTAGACAGTGTTACTTCTGTTTATGTTTAATGGAATAATTTGGAGAGTAATGGTTTTACTTCTTCTTTGAAGACCTGGTAGAATTCTGCACTAAATCCATCTGGTGCTGGCCTGTTTTTTTGTTAGGAGAATTGTGTAAGGGCCCCTTCTCCTTCTTTAGGGGCTATATGGCTTTTAAAGTATCTGTTGAGAAGTCAGGTATAATTCTGTTAGGTCTATCTTCATGTGACACTTTACCTTTTTCCCTTGCAGCTTTTAATATTCTGTCTTTGTTTTGTACATTTAGTGCTTTGATTATTTTGTGGCAGGAAGTTTTTTTTCTGGTTCAATTTATTTGATGTTCTGTAAACTTCTTGTACATTTATAGTCATCTTTTTCCTTAGGTTAGGAAAGTTTAGTTGTACAAATTTTGTTGAAGATGTTTTTTGACCCTTTGAGCTGGGAACCTTCACCCTCCTCTATTCTTAGTATTCTTAGGTTTGGTATTTTCATGGTGTCCCAAATTTCCTGAATGTTTTGAGTTAGCAACTTTTTACATTTGCCATTTTCTTTGACTATTTATTAATTTGTTTTATAGTATCTTCTGTGCTGTTCTAACTGTATGTCTGCATGTAGAAGAATGCAAATAGATCAATATTTATTGCCTTGCATGAAGCTTAAGTCCATATGGATCAAGGACCACTACATAAAACTGATACACTAAATCTAGTAGAAGAGAAAGTGGGAAATAACCTTGAACACATTGGTTAAGAGACAATTTCCTGAACAAAACACCAAAGGCTCAGGCTCTAAGATCAACAATTGATAAATGGGACCTCATGAAACTGAAAAACATAGAACAAAGGCAAAAAACACTGTCAATGGGACCAAAACAGAAGCCTACACATTGGGAAAAGATCTTCACTAACCTTTTATCTGACAGAGGACTAAGATCCAAAAAGAACTCAAGTAGTTAGACTCCAACAAACCAAATAACCCTCCCCCCCCCAAAAAAAATAGGGTACAGAGCTAAACAGAATTCTCAAAAGAGGAATCTGGAATAGCTGAGAAGCAATTAAAGAAATGCTCAACATCCTTAGTCACCAGGGAGATGAAAGCAAAATGACCCCAAAATTCCACCTTACACTGGCAAGGACCAGCCTTGGCTTCGAGAGTTATTCCTGAGAAAATGAGTTTCTGCAAATGGCAAAACAAATGACTCAGTGTCAAAGCAAGGGTTACACATGGCCTACATTCTGTTCAAGATAGTCTTTTCAGACTGTTCTGTGTGGGCACGCACATGTGTGCGTGTGTGTGTGTGTGTGTGTGTGTGTGTGTGTGTGTGTGTCTGTGTGTCTGTGTGTCTGTGTGTCTGTGTGTCTGTGTGTCTGTGTCTGTGTGTGTGTGTCTGTGTCTGTGTGTGTTCTGAAAAAGAAATAGCTTTCTCTTGCTATTCTAAAAACTCTCTGGATAGCTCATCTCTTCCAAATCAAAAGCCCAGTCTTATATTTACATATCAATTCAAGCATTACCCCAGGTTCCCTTTTGATTATCCCATGAATTATTATCCCTTGACCCCAGTCCCTTGATTCTTAGAAAGAGACAACAAGCACAAGCATAGACAATAAGATAGCTGGGTGGTACTCTGCCTTGAAATTACTATTCCTACCATACCTGTGTCTGGACCTAAACTCCTTCAGTCCCAGGCTTTCCTTTGTAAGCACAAACAAAAATACTTAGCTGGGTGGGATCTTGTCCTGCTATCACCACTCCTTATCTCTTTCCTTAGAATCTTCTGACAAGCTGACTCACAGTGCAGCTGCCTCTCTTCCTTTAGATCTGTGAAGCTCATTATGTAATACATATTACATCCTTATATTTTGCATACATTTAAGAAATTATATATTTCTGAAGTCATCATTTCGACATTCTTAAGGGCTGTGCTGAAAGCCACAGCAGTCTACTATTTTGCTGAGACATTAGACACACCCTTACCTCCTGAACTTAGGCTGTCTCTGACTAGCATGGAGCATTAACTTTGGTAGAGATGACATTCCTCAAAGGAGAAACATGAAAATACATGCATTATTATAGAAACAAGCCTCAGAACCACAGCAACCATCAACACTCATGGAGGCCCACACCCTAGTGTCTCTTTTCCAGGAGCGGGAACTATCTCATTCCATTCCTTACATGGCCAATCAGGACTTGGAATTACACCAATCAGAATGGCTAAGATCAAAAATTCAAGTGACAGCACATGCTGGTGAGGGTGTGGAGAAAGGAGAACACTTGTCCATTGCTTGTGGGATTGCAAACTTGTACAAACAGTCCGGAAACCGATCTGGAAATTTCTCAGAAAACTAGAAATATTGCTACCTGAAGATCCTGCTATACCTTTCCTGGACACATACCCAAAAGATGCTCCACCATACCACAAGAACATGTGTTACACTCTGTTCATAGCAACCTTATTCCTACCTGCCAGAAAGTGAACACAACCTAGATGTCCCTCAACCAAAGACTGGATACAGAAATTGTGTTTCATTTACATAATGGAATATTTTCAGCTATAAGGACATCATGAATTTTTCAAGCAAATGGGTGGAACTAGAAAATATCCTGAATGAGATAACACAGCCCCAAAGGATATGTATGTTATGTATTCATTGATAAGCTGATATTAACCATAAAGTACAGAATTCCCATGATACACCCCACAGATCCAAAGAACTTAAACAAGAAGAAATGCCACTTGAGAATGCTTGAATTACACTTAAAAGGGCAACAAAATAGTCATAAGAGGCAGAGGGCGAGAGATAAGTGGGTCTAAGAAGGAAGAGGGAAGGGAATGGGGGCTGGAATAGGTGTGAGAAGAGACAGGAGAAAGGCCTAGAAGGCCAGGAAAATGAATAGAAATATGTAGCATCCAGAGATGGTGGTTTGCAGAGAATTTCTAGGGAGACTCAGAGACCTGGATTGTGGGAGGCTCCCAGGAGTCAATGCAGACAATCTTAACTAAGATGTTTCACAATGAGGACATGGAACCTCAAGAGGCCACCTCCTATAGCCAGCAGGATCCCCCCATTTGAGGGATAAAGACATCAGCCCACCCACAAAACTTTTGACCCCCAAATTTTCCTGTCTAAATGAAATACAGGGACAAAGATGGAGCAGAGATAGAAGGAATAGCCAACAATAATTGGCCCAACTTGAAACCCATCCTATGGGCAAGCACCAATCCCTGACATTATAAATGATGCTCTATAAGACTTGTAGACAGGAGTCTAGCACAACTGTCTGCTGAGAGGCTCTATGCAGCAGTTGACTGAAACAGATGCAAATACCCACAGCCAAACACTGGATGGAGATCAGGGACTCTTATGGAAAAGTTGGGGAAAGTATTGAGTACCCTGAAGGGGATAGGAACCCCACAGGAAGACCAACAGTGTCAACTAACCTGGATACCTGAGAGCTCACAGAGACTGAGCAACCAACTAAACAATATAAATGAGTTAGAACAAGGCCCACAGCACATTTGAAGCAGACATGCAGCTCAGTATCCATATGGATCCCCTAACAACTGGGGCAGGGGCTCTCCCTAAAGCTCTAGCCTGACTATCATATCTATTCCCCCAACAGGGCTGACTTGGCTTCACCTAAACTGGTAGAGATTTGATGAGTCAGGGTGGGGGAATACCCAGGAGGGAACCCACACTCTCAGAATAAAATGGGAGGGGAATGAGGGGAAAGGACTCTGTGAAGCAGAAACTGGGAGGGGGAATATTAATTAACTGATTAAAAAAGAAAACAGATAAACCTTAAATCTTTAACAAATTGGCTAATTAAAATTTGTTGGTAATAAAAAATTGTGCCTAATATTACTTCCATGTATTATCTATATTTATAACTGTTTTGTTTTTAAGATACCATTCCAATATTTTCCATAATTCAGATATACCTTCTCAGGTTTTCATTTGAAATAGAATTATTATATAAAGAAAGGTATTCTAATAAATTTGATGAAGAAAATTAAAACAATTATTAAATAAGGAAAAGAGATGCACACGTTTTAGATATTAAAAGTAGTTTTCATTATGGGAATTTTAGAAAAAGGTAACACTTGTAAATGCGAGAATTTTGTTTGTAGAATTTGTCCTCAGATAAATTATTGTTCCACAATGGGAATAGTAAGATGACAACAAAGTGAGGTAGCTAAAGAACACTGTAAAAGAGCATGAAACTTGAAACCCAAAGAAAATGGAATGACTAAATTGAGTACAATAAAAGTACTAAAATTTTCTAACACAACACACTAAATTAAAACAGATAACTGCTTCTCTTTATGGCATAGTTTTCTGAAATATTGGTGTGTTCATAATGACGTTTTTAGAAAATCTTAGAAATTCATTTTCTTGCTTATCTTTTTATTAATTAAGCCATTTAAAACTTGCCAAAAAAGAATTTTCATGCATGATATTTGTATTTTTCCCATTCTCTAAAGTCTTTGCTTTCTGGATAACTACTGCTTTAGCAGTATTGAGAGTTCTACTAAAACTTTTTTCTCCTTTTGGAGGTGTCCAGCTTACACATACCAAAACCACAAACTTGAATATCATTTCTCTTCATAAACTTTTGTCTGATGACTATGATACAGTTGGTGATTAAGTAAATATAATGGCTTTCATTCTCAAAGTTGACTCAAGTTTTTCTTGCCTAGCTGACATTTCCAGTAGAAAAACATCTATTATCTCATACAATAAGTACTGAGAAATCTATAAACAGCTGTGTGAGCCATGTCTATTATGGGGAAGAACTATCATAATGCATTTTATATACAATAACTAAAATATCAGGACTGGCATCACTCCACGCTGAATTCCTGAGAGACAAAGTGATACCTTTCTAAAGAGAAAAAACTTTGTCAGGTATTTTTAGGTACCTACAGTGCTGAAAAACTTCAGAAGATGAACTCACTGATACACGTCTGTCACCATAAACTTTATGAAGTGCATCCATATAGACTTCAGCAAATATGAATGACATCTTCAAACTACATCAAAACCTGAGCACAGAGTAACCTAACACAAAGCCTTACTGAGCATATAGCACTCACTTTTAAAAATCTTCAAATACTTTTATATTTAGATTTCCTTAAAATTGTTGAAGATATTTATAGGGTTTCTTGGAATATTCATAAGTAAAACATGCTAATCCTGGTTTTAATGAAGCTAGCAATGAGGAATATATATCATTTCTACAATATTTCTGTTACAACTCTATATCTACCCAGAATACTTATATTACTTAAGCCAAATAACATTAGTTAAAATTATTTGAATTTTATCATTATCTGAAAAAATATTTCTCTCATTATTTAATATAATTTTAATTTAAAAACTCTAGTTTTTTTTTAATTTAGAAGAACTTTCCTACTAAGGAAAAAATCTTCAGAGATTGGATTACTGTTTCTACTGAGTTTTAAATATTAAATTATGTCCTGTAAAAGACTCTATGTGATACTCAGTGCCTTAGTCAGTGTACTATTGCTGTGAAGAAACACCAGGACTACAGCAACTCTTATAAAGAAAGCATTTAATTGGGGCTCGCTTACAATTTCAAAGATTTAATCCACTTTCATCTGCTGTATGCAAGTTTTCGAAGGAGGGAAGCAATCAATAGTCATACCTAGCTCTGATAGCTATGTATCAAAAATGACCAGCATAGCACAATAATCCTAAGGGTCCAATAGTGACATGTATACCTTGATAGCAATAGGTCTTTAATTGGACTTAACACCTGCTTAACAGGAAAGAAACCATGTTTGGCACTAAAAATGTAGATAAGATAACTACTCAGAGCTAGTGAAATCATGGATACCATAGGAAAATCGACAACCACTATCTTTCCAAACTATCACAATATCTAACTATATTCTAAATATTAGTCCTTATTTCCACAGGTAAGGGTAGTTTTCACCCCTTATCAAGAAAACTTCTCTTTGCAAAAGACAGAGACCATTAACAAAACAACCAGTCAAAACTCAGAGTTGTAGAGGACAGTCTCAGCTGATAGATTTTTTTTTTCACGTAAAGCTCGGGTATCATTATGGAAGACTGGGGTGGAAATACTGTTAAGAGAAAGAGTAACAGGGATTTTCTCGTGAGATGGTCTCATAAAAATTTCAGAATCTACACACATAAATTCTCATTAACATGGATACCTAAACATAACCTGAACAGTGAATGGCAGCACCAATAAACATGCTAATGTGAAGCGGGAAAGCTCAAAGTTCTCAATTCTACACAAAGACGTACAAGTAACTAAGGAATACTGAGAGTGAGACTGATAGTCTTTTCCAGGGAAGAGCACAACAACTGGTTATCCGATACCAGATGGTCAGCCCTAGAAATATACATACAAGTTGCACTATACAAACTGAGAAAGTTGTAATTATGTATTTGTGTGTATATGTGTGTGTTTGTAAGTCTATATGTATGTGTATATGTAATAACAATAAAAGAAAATGTTATGAATTTGAAAAGCAGCACCACAGCATATAATTTGGTAAGAATTTGAATATACAAGTCAGAAAAATGCCAGTAATAAAAGTGTTTACAAAGAGATGGAGAATAGAGTAAGTCAGGGAAATGGAAATTAGACCGAGTATTATTTTCTACACAAAGTAGTCTTCATCCCAACAAAGTAAAGGCACAACTAACCCAGCTAAGGTGGGAATATCAGCAACACTTCTACAAAGTCTCCTTGAAACTTCAAATTCTCTGTTTATTTGTAAAAGATGATGGCAGAATATTTTTTAATTTAATGGTTTTTGTACTTAAGGATTTTGTATCAAGTTATGAAGAAATAGTTGCCAGTGGAACTTAACCTTTCCCTATAAACACTTCAAAAATTGGATATTATTTATGCAACTTGTTCAGCCACCATGTAAAATTATATTCCCAGAATAAAGAGGTGTGATAAGGTGAGTTTCATCTTCACCCTGGCCTCTTTTCAAAAGAACTTTTTTAAGGAATAGGACAGAGGACATGACCTGTGGTAACATCAAGACAGATCTCTGTTTTAATGAGGTACCTAAAGGTCTGGAGACAGCAAATTAAGCTTTCCTTCCTAGACAAAAAACTTCAGGCCCGCCTCTGACAACGGGGGTATGGTTTTACTCATCCACTGTCCACCATGACAGTAAATGCCTCAAAACCATGGACTGTCTCTTTTCGCCAGGATCCAGAGTGAAGAGACATAGAGAAGGGAGACAAAGAGCCCACAGTCTAATCTCCCACACAAAGTCTCTCTGTGCTCCCAGTCAAGCCGACCAAGTCAAGGACTCATCCCCTCGGGATCCAGCTGGAGTGCTCCCCCTTTCCCCTTTAGCTCTGGGCTAGATCCAGCCTGTGGGCCCCCACTCTGTTCTTAGCTCTTCAGCGGCTCCCAAAGATGTCTGGGTGCCCAAAAGCATGAAAACCAGTCAGCGCCAGCCTCCCTCCATGCCCGGGGACACCCTAGCCAGCTCCAGTGTCCTTGGGAACTCAGACTGTGCTCCCCCATCCCCAAAACAGTGTCCCACGGCTGTCCGTAGCATGACACCCAGCTGGCGTGGAGTAAGCACAGTCAAAACTCCTGCATCCTGCACAAGCCCTGTGACAGAGCAGATGCAGGACCGCACTTAACCCTACAATGGGACTTTATGAAAAATTGCAATATGCTATAAAGACATTGAGATTCAGCCTAACTCTGAACAGAGATGTGGAAGAACATGCCAGAATGTTTGGAGTCCACAAGAAGAATTCCTATCTCCTTGTGAATGATGACTCCTCCTAACAAGACGAGCAAGACAGAAATTAAGTGAATAAAATCAGAACCATAGTGTATTTCTGACTTTGTGGTTCCTCAGAATATTAATTGTCTACCAAACCAAAATGTAATACTTCTTATTCTTTAATAAGAAAATGACTTACCAAACCTAGAATGAAGCTGCAACAGCATTTAGATGCATATTTATTTACTTAATTATATTTTGTTAAAAAATAAGAAGTGTTAAAACTGCACTTAACTTTCACAATAATAATCTGTAAAAAAAAAAAGCAAAAATTAGAGAAGTAAGTAAAAAGTAAATATTTAGAAGCAGAAAAGGGAACACGGCCATGGCCAAATATTAGTTAGTACTAGGACATCCCAAGCTGGTCCTTTGTCAAAGTCCATAAAACACAAATTTCTAATGTCAGAAATGTTGTTTTAAGGAAGTATAATGAGAATTCGCTCCAGCATTCAAATAGCTAGTGAAATAATTTTGTCCACATAATTGTCACTGTATTCAATAATTTATCGTAAAAAAAATTTCAAAATATAAATTGTCAAAATCACATCAAAAGTAACAATATTGACAGGTTCAATCAATTAAAAAGATAGTGTGTATGTGTGTGTGTGTGTGTGTGTGTGTGTGTGTGTGTGTGTGTGTTTATGCCTGTGCATGATATGTGACACATATGGAGGTGGAATGACATCTTTTTTGTAATAGATGATGGCAGAATTTTGTTTTTTAATTTAATGATTTTGCTCCCCTCTTCCTGTCCATGGGTCCTAAGGAACGAATTCAGCTCTCCAGGCCTGTGTGACAACTGATTTTTCCACAGAACCATCTCCCCTGTCTAAAAGGGTCATCTTTTTTATTCTTTTTTTTTCAATTATCTGATTTTATTGCAAAATGTCCATCTTTCATTGACCCTTGAAACATTTGTAGTCTCCTTGCAATTCTGTAGAAACTTTTAATCAAGCTCATAGGTATTTTCTCTCTGATTTTATTTTATCAATATTTCTGGGTCTAAGGTCCTAAGAGTGAGCTTAGCATTTCTAGTTTACTCTTTTTCTTTTTCATTTTCTATTTTTTCTTTTTTTTATTAATTATTTACTTTACATCCTGGTTCACCTTCCCCTCCCTCTGTTCCTTCCAGTCCTTCCCTCTCACATCCTCTCTGCCCCTCTCCCTGCCCCCCCACCCCCACCCCTGCCTCCGACATCCCTCCTCCTTTCCTCCACAGTACAGGGGAGGCCTCACATGGACATCCACCAGCCTTGGCATATAAAGTTGCAGTAAGACACATCTTCTCCTCTTGAAGCAAGACATGGCAACCCAGTTAGGGGAAATGTTTCCAACAGAATCAGATACAGTCCCTGCTCCTGCTTTGGGAGTCCCACATGAAGATCCAACTACACAACTGTTACATATGCCAGAGGGCCAAGGTCCATCCCAAGCATGCTCTCTGATTGGCAGTTCAGTTGCTAGAACCTTGGTGAGCCCAAGTTAGTTCGTTCTGTAGTTATTCTTTCTATGCCCTTGACCCCTCTTGCTCCTTCCATTTTTTCCTCCAACTCTTCCACAGGATTCCTGAAAATCCACTGAATGTTTGGCTGTCTTCCCTTCTCCCTTTTCTCCACATGGCCATGGCCGGCCTCTACTTTTCTACTCTTCTCCCTCTCTCTGCCTTTCTTCAGTAAATTCCTTAAAACCATGAACTGCCTCTTCTCATCAGGATCCTCATTGCTGGAGCAAGGAGCAGGCTTTCCCTCAATGAGCGGTGCATCTAACCTCCAGTTAGGAGGCCTTCCTGTGCTACCAGAAACAGCTTCCAACAAACCAAGCTAGCTGTCCAGCAGGACAAGGACTCTCCTCCTTGAGGGACCGAACTGGAGCACACAACTCCCTGCCCTGTTCCCTTTGGACTTTGGCCCTGCTCCGTTCCGTGGATTCCACGACATCCAGCAAAGTGTGCGGTGCCCAAGAGCTAAAACCTGCCATCCCTGGCCTCTTTGCAGGCCCAGAGACCCTGAGTCCCACTCCAGCAGTTCCACGAGGACCTCAGACTGTGGCTCCCCACCCCCAGAATGGGGTCCTGCGGCTTCTCACAGCCTGACACCCACCCAGACAGTAACGTGGGGGTGGGCACAGTCAAACTTTCTGGTGGCCCGCCTCGCCCAGTGGCTTGAACCCCAAGCAGAAGCAGGACCCTCATTTTAACCCACATCCTTCCACCCATCCCATGTCTAATCTATTTCCAATTCTCAGTGAAATTCAAGCCTCCCAACTGGGTCTCCCTTGCTACTTAGCATATTTGGGTCTCTGGTTTGTAGCTGTTTATCCTGAGCTTTATGACTAATACCCACTTATAAGTGAAGAACATATCCTGGTTGATCATGATATTTTTGATGTGTTTCTGGATTTAGTTTGTGAATATTTTATTAAATATTTTTTATCCATGTTTAAGAGAGAAAATTAGTCTGTAATTGTATTTATTTGTTGAATCTTTGTGTGGTGTGTGGTTTATGTATCAGGATGACTGTGGCCCATAAGATGGATTTGGCAGTGTTTCTTCTCTTTTTAGTTTGTGGAATAATTTTAGGAGTATGAGCTCTTTTTTGAAGGTGTGATAGAATTTTGCACTAAATTTTGCACTGAAACATCTGACCTGGGGTGGGATTTTTTCTGGGGGTGGTGGTGGTGGTGGTGGAATACTTCTAATGACTATTTCTATTTCCTTAGGGATTATAAATCTGTTTATACTGTTTTCTAGACCTTGATTTAGCTTTGTAAGTTGTTTTTATCAAGGAAATCATCTATTTCATTAGGAGTTTATGATTTTATGGAGTACAGGTTTTTGTTTGTTTGTCTGTTTGTTTGTTTTATTGGGTATTTTCTTCATTTACATTTCCAGTGCTATCCCAAAAGTTCGTTTTTAAAGTAAGACCTAATGATTCCTTTTTCTTAGTGTCTGTTGTTATGTTCCACTTTTTATTTCTGATTTTTCTAATTTGAGTATTTTCTCTCTTCCTTTTAATTAGACTGGCTAAGGGTTGGTTGATCTATCTTCTTGATTTTCTCAAAGAACCAACTCTTTGTTTCATTGATTCTTTGTATTGCTTTCGTGGTTTCTATTTTGTTGATTTTATTCCTGAGTGTGATTATTTCCTGCCATCTATTCCTCTTGGGTGTGTTTGCTTCTTTTATTCTAGAGCTTTCACATGTACTGGTAACTCTCTAGTATGAAATCATCCAATGTGTTTACAAAAGCACTTAGCACTATTAACTTTCCTCTTAGCACTGCTCTCATTGCATCTCATAGGTTTGGGTATGTTGTGCATTCATTTTCATTGAATTCTAGGAAGCCTTTAATTTTTTATTTCTGTCTTGATGCTGTGGTCATTGAGTAGAGAGTTGTTCAGTTCCCATGAGTTTATAGGTTTCTGTTATTTCTGTTGTTTTTTAGGTCCACTTTTAATCCATGTCAGTTTAATAAGATATAGGAGGTTATTTCAGGTTGGTTTTTTTTTGTACCATCTGAGACTTTCTTTATGACCTAGTATATGGTAAGTTTTAAGGTGCTGAGAAGAAGGTATATTTTTTTGTGTAAAATGTTCTGTAGATATCTGCTGTTAGGTCCATTTGATTGGTAACCTCTGTTATTCCCATTATTTTTCTGTTTAGCTTCTGTTTAGATGAACTACCTATTTGTGAGAGTGAAGTGTAGAAGTCTGCCACTATTAATGTGTAGGGTTCTATGTGTGACTTAAGCTCTAGTAATGTTTCTTCAATGAATAAGGGGGTCTTGCATTTGGGGTATAGACATTCAGAATTGTGATGTCATCTTAATGGATTTTTCCTTTAATAAGTATGGAGTGTCCTTCCCCATCTCTTAATTGATTAATTTTCAATGGAAGTTTATTTTATTAGATATTAGAATAGTTACTCCAGCTTATTTATGACACTAGCATAACTTTAACACTAATCCCAAATACAGATAGATAGGCTAGGAGGAAAGAAAGAAAGAAAGAAAGAAAGAAAGAAAGAAAGAAAGAAAGGAAGGAAGGAAGGAAGGAAGGAAGGAAGGAAGGAAGGAAGAAAGAAAGAAAGAGGGAGGGAGGGAGAGAGCTATATACATGTAATCCTCAGGAAATTATATCCAAAACCTACCCACAATATCAATCTAATCCATGGATACAGAAAGTAAATGGTATGTGTAACTGAGGAATAAGTTAAGCTCACATGCATTTGATAGCTCCAATAATTGTTAAACCAGATGAAAAGCATCTACCAAACTTATATTTTAATTCTAAAAGGTTTTTCATTCGCTTTCATTAAAAACAATCTAAATACTATACTGCTCATTACTACAAAGGGTGTTCATTAGTATGATTTCCATCTTTAGCTTAGCTAATGGAACATTGTTATAAAAAAAAGTCTATCAAATCTGTCTAGAGATTAACTGAAATCACATCTTCATTTGATGTTAGCAAAGTAAATCTAATCCTTTCTTTACAAATCCTTTCAAGAGGTAACACAAAAAAGTCACATATCTGATGGAATATTACTCAGAAAAAGAAGTAAAATAATATTGATAAAGCTAAAAGATATGTGAGGAAATGGGCCATACATTACAGACTGCATTTCTAGGAAATGCAAAGTCTAAGTGACCAAAACAATCCCTTCTGGGAAGGTATGGGGAAAGAAGGATCCTCCCTGGAAGAAACACACTAAGGGGCTATAAGAAAAGTACATTCATTGTGGGTATGCCAGAAATGTTTATGGTAAAGACAGTTTCATTAGTACCTGCATGTGCCCTAACTCCTATAACTTACATACATGGGGTTCTTAGTATGCCAATGATAGCTTCATAAAATTAGAAAAAAATTATATCCTCTGTCATTTATATAACATTAGAGATGAATTTTAACTGACACTGAACATGAATCCTGACTCCTGAGTGTGATAACTGAATTGCTGTAGCTGGTGCCTATACAGACTAAGATCAGAAACCCAATCTGTCACTCTCTTATTCCTTATCTGCTCTTCAGTTCTAATCTCTGAACAACTGGCCACCATAACTAATAAACAGAAAAATAAAAAATAAAAAAAAAGCTTGGGTATATTGAAAAGGGCATGATGGTAACAATGTTTTTGTTTTGTTTTGGTTCGTTTTGTTTTGTTTTGTTTTGTTTTTTGTATTTGGTTGGGTTTTTTTTCTCGCCACTTTTTTAATCATACTATTTATTTATTTATTTGGTTATTTAGCTATTTATTTTGGTTATTTTATTTATTACATATCAAATGTTGTCCACCTTCCCAGTTTCCCCTCTGCAGTTTCTCCATCCAATTTCCCCTCCCCTTTGCCTCTATGAGGGTGCTCCTCCACACCCCCTTCCTGCCTCACCTCTTTAGCATCCCCTTACATTGGGGTATCAAACATCCACAGGACATCCCCTCAAATTGATGTCAGATAAGGTCATCCTCTGCTACATATGCAGCTGGAGCCATGGGTTCCTTCATGTGTACTCTTTGGTTAGTGGTTTAGTCCCTGGGAGTTCTGGGTGGTCAGGTTAGTTGGTACTGTTGTACTTCCTATATGGTTGCAACCCCCTTCAGTTTCTTCAGTCCTTCCCTAACTTTTCCATTGGAGTCCCCAAGTTCATTCCAATGGTTTGCTTTGAGTATCTGCATCTGTATTGGTCAGGTGTTGGCAGAGCCTTTCAGAGGACAGCTATATCAGGCTCCTGCTAGCAATTACTTTTTGGCATCAGCAATGGTGTCAGGGTTTGGTGTCTGCAGGTAGAATGGATTCCTAGGTGAGGCAGTCTCTGGATGGCTTTTCCTTCAGTCTCTGCTCCACTTTTTTTGTCTCTGCATTTCCTTTAGATAGGAACAATTCTGGGTTAAAATTTTTGAGGTGGATGGGTAGCCCCATTCCCTCAACTGGGGAACCATGCCTAACTACTGGATGTGGTCTTTACAGGTTGTATCTTACCTTTGTTGGTTACTTCAGCTAATGGCATCCCGATTATGTCCTGGGAACCTCTTGCTTCCCTGGACTCTGGGACTTTCTAATGGCTACCCCCAGTTTCCCATCTCCTACTGCTACATATTTCTGTTCAATTTCCTGGCCTTCTGTATTTCTCTCCTGTCCCTTCCTATACCTGATCCTTCCCCTTTTTCCCTCCACTCCTTTTTCCCTTCCAAGTTCCTCCTTTACTCTATCTCCCATGATTATTTTGTTCCCCTTTTTAAGTAGGACTTAAGCATCCACACTTTGGTCTTCCTTCTTCTTAAGCTTCATATTGTCTATGAATTGTATTATGGGCATTCTGAGCTTTTGGGCTAATACCCATTTATCAGTAAGTACATACCATATATATTCTTTCATGTCTGGGCTACCTTCCTCAGGATAATACTTTCTAGTTCCATCCATCAGAACTAGATAGGGAACTAGATATAGAACTAGATATGCCTGTGAATTTCATGAAGTCACTGTTTTTAATAGCTGAGAAATGCTCCATTGTGTAAATGTACCACAGTTTCTGTATCCATTCCTCTATTGAATCTAGCTTCTGGGTATTATAAATATTGTTTCTATAAACATAGTTGACATGTGTCCTTGTTATTTGTTGGAGTATCTTTGGGGTATATGTCCAGGAGTGTTATAGCTCGGTCTTCAAGTAGAACTATTTTTAATTTTCTGAGGAACTGCCAGATTGATTTCCAGAATGGTTGGACCAGCTTGCAATCCCACCAGCAATAGAGCAGTGTTCCTCTTTCTCCACATCCTCAACAGCATCTGGTGTCACTTGAGCTTTTGATCTTATCCATCCTGATTGGTGTGAGGTGGAATCTCAGGGTCGTTTTGTTTTGAATTTCCCTGATAACTATGAATGTTGAACATTTCTTTGGGTGCTTCTCAGCCATTCCAGATTCCCCAGTTGAGAGTTCTTCGTTTATCTCTATACCCCATTTTAATAGGGTTATTTGGTTCTCTGAAGTCTAAGTTTTTGACTTCTTTGTATATATTGACAAATAGAATCTCATAAAATTGAAAAACTTCTGTAAGGCAAAGGACACTTTCAATAAGACAAAAAGACAACCTACATATTGGAAAAAATCTTTACCAACCCTTCATCTGACAGAGGACTAATATACAATATTTACAAAGAACTCCAGAAGATGGTAATAATCTGACCTGCTGGGCTTCATGACTAAAAGGTACATCGGAGAGATCTAACTGTGCTATATGCTGTTATGGCTTTTTAATTCTTTCCTCTCAAAAATCCCTTTTAGGTTATGCCACCAATTTGTAGGCAATAATTAGTTATGATGAATTAAGCAAACAGTCATTTGCTTATCTGCTGCAACTAAAGCAAAGAGAAATGAGTTAGTTTCCACTAATGAGAACCTTAAAAAAACTGAAGCTACTCAGCCACTGGTGGTCTATCCAGCTACTAGGTAGACTCAACAGAAAACATGAACCACACCTCAGAAAGAGAAAAGATTCTTAAAATTTTGCCAGCTGAGCAAACTGGACCTAGAAAAAGTATAGCATTACAATATAACCTTAAACATGAGCAACAAGAAATATTTACCTTTAAGCCTGATTTTCCCCATTTACATCCTCAGAGTTTGGATCTCTAATGATATGATCACAACTATAGTGTTATTCACCACATGCTCAGGAGAAAAATCAGAAGATACAAAACTCAGATACATCTGATTACACAGTTGTTGATATACCAGAAACTTGGAAGTTGATATGCTTCAAAATGTTTTGAAGGAGGAATCATGTCATAACTGGAAAGACTATTGCAGGTCCTGTATCCAGCAACACAGAGGAGCTATGTGGTAGAGCAAGGGAGGTTCTGTCCTCAGAATTCAGACTAAACCTATGTCACTGCACAAAACACCTGACGTGCATTTCCAATATTGCTCATAAACTCATAAACAATGGAAATAGTACAAACTCATAGGACTAAAAGCCTTGTCCAGGCCTGTTTCGAGCCATCCAGCGGCTCACAAGGACGGGCACACCTGAATGGCAGGCCAGCAATGAAAGAGAAGGAAACTAGGTGACGAGAGAAAGATGGAACCAAGACAGTGTTCTGATCAAGGTTCAAATTTTTAATGGCGGACATGCTTTATAAAGGAAGGGGGAAAGCCCATTCCTGCCAATTCATCTTTGGAGCCTGGAACCAGCTGCAGGTGATGACATGCAGGATAGGGTGTAGTCTCCGGAATAGCTCTGGGGCCTCTCAGCAGGTAGCAGTATCTTGAAGAGGAACAGCAACAGTAGCTGAACAATAGAGTGATCTAGGAAGGAAGGCTCCACCCTAGATAATCTCCTTAGTGGCAGCAAGGTCAAGTTCTGGCTCAGCCTACATCTCCTCCCTGTTATTAATATTTTTAAAAAAAAGCTGTACTGAGGCATAAAATTTATTTATGCTCCATAGTCCCGCCCAGGAGTTATGGTGGCTGGTGGCCCCACCTGTCTTAGGAAATCTTAGGTCTTCCCGAATCATCCTTATCTGTCATAGGAGCATACATGCAGCTTGCTTGTGTTATTTTACACAAAACATGGCTCTGTGGTGTATTATTAATAGCCACGGCCTCTTGGCATGTACCCCTGTCTTAGATTGATATGATTCTGAGATCTGGGTGCCAGTCATTGACTGTCAGGCCCTCATTAGCACACCTTACTCCCAATTCAGACCAAAGCCACAATATGTACTGGAATGCTTCTTCAATGAAGATTAGTAACTGCCACCTGTGTGCTGTTGGGGGCGGGGATGCATGCCTGCTGCAGTCAGGCTAAAGGGTGTTGACTGACCTGCATAAAAAACAAAGTAGAGACAGTGAAAAGCACAGTACAAAAGCTTCTTTTGAGGAAGTCCAGGTACTCCATTAAATTGCAAATTAGCAAAGATCAGGCTTAGACTAGAGCTCACTGTGTGGGGGAGGTGATCTTGAGAAGCACAGAAAAACTACAGCTTCCCTGGGAGTGGAGGCTGTGCTCTAATTTAACTATTCAGCTAAAGGTTAGAGTCATACTTACTAGAAGATTCAGGATCTGTGTCCAGTTGACGAACTAATCTCTCAGGCAGCCATCTCGCTACAACTTCTTTTTCTGAAAAAACACAGACCAAGCCCCTTCCCCAGATTAGGACAGGGTCTGGACCCTTCCATTCGTTAGTTGATGGATCATGCCATTTTACCATGGCATAAGAACTAGAAGTAACTGGATACCAGTGGCGATCTGCTGCAGACTGACCTTTAACATCAGTTTGCAAAAAAATTTAGAAAAAATAAAGCAAAAGCAAGATGTGCCTTTGGTGACCTTGGAGAATATAACTGCCCTTGTTTTGTTTTTAAAAGCCAATTTTTTAAAGTACAATGAGCACGTTCAACTATTCCTTGTCCCATGGGGTTATAAGGAATTCCAGTTTTATGTTTGATGCCAAATTCTTTACAAAATGAAGTAAAATTTTTTGCTAGAATAGGATGGCCCGTTATCTGTCTTAATAAGTTTAGGCAATCCCATGGCATTAAAGGCTTGTAGGAAATGATCAATTACGTTTTTGGAGTCTTCTCCCGTATGCAGAGAAGCAAAAAGAAATCCTGAACAAGTATCAATACAAACATGTATATATCTTAATTTTCCAAATTCTGCATAATGAGTTACATCCATTTGCCAAATATGATTAGGCATAAGACCACGTGGATTAACTCCTAAATGTGATACTGGAGATAATGTAATACTTTTAGGACATTATTTTACATTCTTGCATGCTCCTTAGTGATCTTATTTTATGTCAGAGCCTTAAGGTATGGCTAGAGAGATGAAATTTTTCATAATCATGTTTGGCCAAAATGACAGGATCTGAAATTAAGGCTTCTCCTATTAGAGCTCTGTCGATGCAATTATTGCCTTCAGCTAAAGGTCCAGGGAGACCAGAATGAGATCGTATGTGGCCAATATAGAAAGGGTGTTTTGGGGCAAGAATGATGTTTTGCAATTGTGAAAACAAGGATCTTGCTGGTGTATTAAAGTTAAACGCACCACACGTCTCCAATAGGGTTACTGATTGTGCAACATATAAACTATCAGTAAAAATATTAAAAGCCTCATGCACAGACTGAAAGACATTCAGTACTGCTGTTAATTCTGCTAATTGAGCTGAAAGACCAGTAGTCTTTATGATTACCTGCTGATTATTTATAAGAAATTCAGCTCACCCTTTAGAGGAGCCATCAGTAAACACCAGAACAGCATTGTGTAAGGGTTGTAAAGAGGTCATATTAGGAAATATCACCTCATGTACATTCAAAAATTTTATCAACCTATCTTGAGGGTAGTGGCTGTCTATAGTTCCGTTAAACCCTATTTGAGCAAGCAACCAATCTGTACTATGCTGTTTCAGCCAAGTGTCTTGACTTACGCAATAAGGCTGAATAATAATATCTGGCTCTTTGCCAAAATAAGTTAGTGCCTGCTTCCTTCCAATGATAATCATCTGGGCTACTGCTTCATAATATGTCAAGATATTGCGTTTAGGAGAAATCCTCAAATGTATCCACATTAGAAGAGACTTTTGCCATAACAATCCTGTAGGCATATGAATTGTATTAAAAATTAACAAATGTAAAGGCAAAGAGTAATCTATATAAGTGACAAATTGCTCCTCAATAGCTTCATCCACTTGTTGTAAGGCCAGCAATCCTTTTAAGGTTAGGGATCTAGGGGAGGTGGGATCAGAACTCCCTTTAAGAATATCAAATAAAAATTTCAACTCCCCTGTAGTGAGCTTTAAATGGGGGCAAAGCCAATTAATATCACCTAACAATTTTTGAAAATCATTCAAAGTCCTTAAGTTGTCTCTGCAAATAACTATCTTCTGGGAAAAAACGGCTTGATCAGTAAGTCTAAAGCCCAAATAATTATAAGGATCCTGAGTTTGTATCTTTTCAGGAGCTATCTGCAATCCTTTTTCAGCTAAAGCTTTTTGTAAATCTCTATAACACAAAAGCAAATCCTGGAGGTCTTTTGCCACCATCAAAACATCATCTGTGAAATAAATGATGTAAATCATGGGCCATTGCCGTCTTACAGGCAGAATGACTTGTGCCACAAACTTTTGGCATAAGGTAGGACTATTAGCCATGCCCTGTGGGAGAACTGTCCATTGATATCTCTTCATAGGTTCCTTAAAATTTATAGAAGGAACACTAAAAGAAAATCTTTCACAATACTTTGGATGCAAAGGAATAGTAAAGAAACAATCCTTCAGATCTACCACAATTTTATAATATCCTTTAGGAATGGCTACTAGGGATAGAAGCCCAGGTTGTAAAGGTCCCATAGGTACCATAGTTTCATTAACTTTTCTTAAATCTTGTAACAATCTCCATTTACCAGATTTTTTTCTTGATAATGAAAATTGGTGTATTCCTAGGAGACTGAGATTCTACTAAATGTCCTGCTTCTAGTTGCTCCTGCACTAGCAAAGAAGCGGCTCCTATTTTTTCTTTAGGTAAAGACCACTGATCCACCCACACCAGAATATCATTAAGCTGTTGAATTTTATCGGCGTGGGATGCAGGCAAGATAGTGGCCACTACCAAAAATACTCCAAACGTCTTGTGTTAGAGTGAGGTTTAGGATCTTCAAAAGTCTTAATTCCTTGTCTCTTCTTTTTTAGTCCATGACCAGGCAAAAGTCCCTGCCTGAGCATCTGCTTAGTCACCATCTCATTAGGACTGTACATTATAACGCTCATCTGTGACAAGAGATCTCTTCCCCATAGAATTACAGGCAAATTTGACATAACATGGCTGAATTTTTCCTGATTTTCTTCCCCATCTCTCCAGGTTAGCAATTTGGAGCTTCGTTTTGGGTTACTAGCATAACCAATTCCTTGAAGGTGAGTTTGTGTATTAGTAAAAAGCCAGTTTGAGGGCCAGTCTTGTCCTCTAATGATTGTTACAGCAGTTCCAGTAGCTATTAATCTTTCAAAGCCTTTACCATCAAATGTGAATTTAAGTTTAGGTCTCTGACTAACAATAGATTGAACCCAATTCACACAGAGGAGTCAAAACCACCTTGTCC
Source organism: Mus musculus (assembly GCF_000001635.26). Taxonomy (NCBI): domain Eukaryota; kingdom Metazoa; phylum Chordata; class Mammalia; order Rodentia; family Muridae; genus Mus; species Mus musculus. The sequence continues at coordinate 70,661,136 of NC_000070.6, read as the reverse complement.
TCTTTCATTCTTAACAAACTGGACAGTGGTGGATGAAGAGGAATTAAAACAAGTTGAGAAATTCCTTGATTAGTGGTTACAGTTATAACACCATGAAGGGAAGCACCTATGATTTTAATTTCTCCCTCATAATCATTATTTATAACACATGGATAAATCTGCAGGCCTTTTACAATAGAACTGCTTCTTCCTAAAAGAAATCCACAAGTTTCTATAGGTAGAGGCCCAAAGATAGGCAGAGTTTGGACTTCCATTTCTGGGGTTAATATTGTGTGGGTGGTGGAACAGAGGTCCAATCCTGCACCTCCTAGTTTTGCCCTGACAAGTTAAAAAATGTATCTCTTTGGCTGGGCAGCAGGTTTATAGCCCCATAAGCTGTTTTCTGTGAGTAAGTCGGGGCCTGGGGCTGGCCCCCCATCTCGTTTCCCAGCACCAGACAGCCCAGAGTGCCTGGCTTGGATTTACATACCTTAGCCCAGTGGTTGCCCTTTCTGCACCGGGGACAAATTCCTGGGGCACGGCCTGCTTGCCCACTCCCAGCACCTTTGTTCTTAGGACAATCACTTTAAAAATGACCCAAACTTCCACACTTAAAACATGCATTATTCCCTCGTTTCCATGAGAACATTGCTTGTATGGTGGTCCCTTGAAAAGCAGCGCCGAAAGCCAAACCCTGATTATATGATGGCCCAATTTCTGCACAAAGACGGACATATCCCGCTAAATCTGTTTGTCCTTTGTGCGGCTGGATAGCAGCGCGACACATTGAGTTAGTGTTCTCATAAACCAACTGCATAACGAAAGGACTTCCCGTGTCAGATTTTCCAAGGATTCTACTAGCTGCTATTAATAGCCTATCCACAAAGTTCTGGTAAGGCTCATCAGGACTCTGCCAAATGCTGGCTAAACTCCCACCAATATCCCTTCTAACCAGTAACAATCCCCAAGCATGGCGGGCAGCCTCTGTGTACACTCCAATGGGAAAACCTATCTGATTCGCCTGGCTCTCATAAGGACCTTCTCCCAGAAGCATGTTACTATCCCTGTCTAGATTACCGGTCTGAGCATTTAAAGCAGCAGTTTTCTTACTGGTGTCTCACCATACAGAATCCCAAAGTAAGAAATCTCCTCCTGACAGGGTGGCCTTACATAGAGTTTTCCCATCTAGGGGGTTTAAGTGTGACTCTACAACCATATCCAGTAATGCTTGTGTGAAAGGGGCTGAAGGACCATATTGCAAAACAGCTGTTTTTAACTCCTTTATCAACTTGAAATCCAAAGTCTGGTAATGTCTGACTCTAGTATTTTCCTGGTCAATTACTTCGATGACAGAAAAGGCTAGCACATCAGAAGTATTCTGTCCTCTCCCACGAGCCTGACTCACAGATCTTCCTAGCAGCGATTGGTGCATTTCAGAAGATTTACTCCTTCCTGCATCTGACATCCTTTTTATCTCGCAAAGTTCATCAGTCATTTTTTTTATTTTTTTATTAGGTATTTTCCTCATTTACATTTCCAATGCTATCCCAAAAGTCCCCAATACCCTCCCCCCCACTCCCCTACCCACCCACTCCCACTTTTTGGCCCTGGTGTTCCCCTGTACTGGGGCATATAAAGTTTACATGTCCAATGGGCCTCTCTTTCCAGTGATGGCCGACTAGGCCATCTTTTGATAAATATGCAGCTAGAGTCAAAAGCTCTGGGGTACTGGTTAGTTCATAATGTTGTTCCACCTATAGGGTTGCAGATCCCTTTAGCTCCTTGGGTACTTTCTCTAGCTCCTCCATTGGGGGCCCTGTGATCCATCCAATAGCTGACTGTGAACATCCACTTCTGTGTTTGCTAGGCCCCGGCATAGTCTCACAAGACACAGCTATATCAGGGTCCTTTCAGCAAAATCTTGCTAGTGTATGCAATGGCGTCAGCCTAAAGTTTTACTACAGAGCAATTGTGATAAAAACTGCATGGTACTGGTATACCGACAGAAAAGTAGACCAATGGAATAAAATTGAAGACCCAGAAATGAACCCACACACCTATGGTCACTTGATCTTTGACAAGGAAGCTAAAACCATCCAGTGGAAAAAAGACAGCATTTTCAGCAAATGGTGCTGGCACAACTGGTGGTTATCATGTAGAAGAATGTGAATTGATCCATTCCTATCTCTTTGTACTAAGGTCAAATCTAAGTGGACCAAGGAGCTCCACATAAAACCAGAGACACTGAAACTTATAGAGGAGAAAGTGGGGAAAAGCCTCGAAGATATGGGCACAGGGGAAAAATTCCTGAATAGAACAGCAATGGCTTGTGCCGTTAGATCGAGAATTGACAAATGGGACCTCATGAAACTGCAATTTTTGCAGTCTAACTTCAAACTCTAATTTGCTTAGTTGCGTGTCCCAATGAGTAGCATCTCCCATGGTGGAGGCTATAGATGGAGCGGGAGATTTGCAAGGAGGCCAATCCTCCTCAGAATATTTGGCAGCTCCTCTTTCTGAGTGATCTGCTTTGTCTAAAATTATCTCATCATCAGAGTCTCTATATCTATCAAATTTAAAGTGGAGAGGACCCTTTTCTAAAAGGCGCTCTTCCTGAGATTCATCAAGCGCTGCCTGGGTACCATCTAAACCCTGCAAGATCACCTTTTCAATGGCATCTTTTACGAGCACCCAAAGGCAAAGGGTGAAATTATCTGCCTGAGTGATTTTCAAGGTCTTTCCAATTTTCTCTCAGGTTTTGATATCTAAAGTTTCTTCTTCCTTGAACCATGGGCAACAAGAATCTCTCCTATCTAAAAGATTTTCTAACAATTGTACTTCGAACCCTACTCCTCTTGCTCGAAGCAACTCTTGAAAACTGAGGACAATCGCCTGATTCATTTCTTTTTTCCTTAAACCCTTATCCTCTCGCCTGAAGTAGCTTTTAAAAGCTGCGGACAACCTCCTGATCAGTTCCTAGTTCCGATAATTCCGCTGTTGACTCAAGTGGATCCAGCGCTGGGTTAGCACTGAATCCAAACTTAACCTGTATCTTTCCACACCTGTAACAACCCTTTAAAAAATGAAGTTTTAAACTAGCGCTAGAATGTGTACCTGTTGCTTCATTGTCCGATACAATCCTTTTCTTTTTCTTTTTCTTCCGTGGAGCTCCACACAAAACAGCGTTCCCTCAGCGTCCTCCTAAACTTCTTCAGGTTCCAGTCTGGGCGCCAAATTGTTGCCAGTGGTCCAGTGGCTCACAAGGACTGATACACCTGAATGGCAGGCTGGTGCTGAAAGAGAGGGAAACTAGGTGACGAGAGAGAGATGGAACCAAGACAGTGTTCTGATCAAGGTTCATAATTTTAATGGTGGACATGCTTTATAAAGGAGAAGGGAAAGCCTATTCCTGCCAATTCATCTTTGGAGCCTGGAACCAGCTGCAGGTGATGAAGTCAGGATAGGACTTAGTCATAGTCTCCAGGAATAGCTCTGATGCCTCTCAGCAAGTAGCAGTATCTTGAAGAGGAACAGCAACAGTGGCTGAACAATAGAGTGATCTAGGGAGGAAGGCTCCACCCTAGACAATCTCCTTAGTGGCAGCAAGGTCAAGTTCTGGCTCAGCCTGCTTCAGGCTTGTGAGAGGCTACACAGGCTCAGAAGAAATTGTAACTATATATAACTAACTTTCAAGTGCATTATCATTTTGTATTGGCTTTTCTATTGTATTCTAATTTTGCCTTTGTTCATTATTTACAAAGATAGCCATGAGCATTCATAACTTATGCTTCTTCTTGCATTTTTTCAAATTAAAACTCAAATGAGATATTAATAGTATCAACTTAACAGATCCAAGAATGGGATTATAAGTATGATTATCAGAATGGTCTAGATAAGAAAAATGTTAGTAATACATTTCAAATATTATTTCTTATATTTTTATTTCTTAATATATAATTACACTTTATTTGCATTGTGTTACAGACATCTAGATTTTACATCAGAAGGGAAATAATCATAAACAAATAGTTTCATGTTTTGAAGATATGCCTTGAACTTACTTATTTTAGAAGATTGAGTTTGTTGGTTTAACCCATGGTTTACTAGACATCTGAGGTTTCTTTCAATATGCTAGCAGGACAGACTTGGTAGATGGACAGGCAGCTACAAGAGAATAATTACATCTTGTTTACTAACCTTAGAGACTTACTGAGTACTTAAAGACCATAAGGGCATACTTTGGGATTGTTAAGAGTCATGTGCAGGTAGTGTGCAGAGTTTTTCTGGGCTAGCCTGGTAAAAGCAGTTGCTAATTTGGTTGGCATTTGTCAGTTTTGCCCTTCAGTTTGTATGCACACTTCTGAGTAGGGTGTCATCTCAGCATACTTCTCAGAATTCCTGTCTAATCTCATCCACCTTGATAATCCTGAGATTAATGAGAGTAAAACCAATTGAGCAATTTTGAGTCAAATTTGAAGCATTAATTAAATACTGACCAGGATAGGATATTGGTCAGGCCCACTTGGAGAACCCAGAGAGTGGTAACAAGTCATGTTTGTATGGGTTTTTTAAAAGGAGCTCCACAGTTCACTGTCCAATTAAGGCAAGCATATATCTTGACATATTTCCTATCTGGTTACCTCCAGCCTACATGTGACTAAGTACATATGGTGTAGTTGGCTCAGACAAACATTTTCAGGGGAATAAAAACATGTACCTTTGTTATTTCCCAAGAACTACAAATCTCAGTATTCCAGAAATATATATTGTCCATGGGCAAGTACCACTTACAGGTTAACTCTGATTCTTACTATCGCAGAATGAGCATGGAAAAGGAATACAGAACATAATTGGAGATGGTTGAGTATTTCACACTTCAAAAATTTACCAAAAGGTGGCTCACGCCTATATATCCTGCACTCAAGAAGTAGAGGCAGGTTGATTGTAAGTTTGGGGCAAGCCTGGGCTACAGGATCAGACAGTATAAAGCCCAAATAACTACATGAGTTATAGGAAAAGATGTTCTATTGACCCCAAATTTAACCTTTCTATAATTTCTGAATTTATTTCAAGACCTGGATATGAATGCCTATGTGTTGATATACATGTCATGCATGCTAGCATGTAAGTCACCTGTCTCCTCTCTGTGGGATATGCTGGCTGGAAAGGATTGACATCTGACTGCAGTAAGTGAAGTTGAATCCCAGGGTTTCTTTCTACACTACCATGGTGGAAAGATTTGCTATTGTTTTATCTCTGTTTGAAGAATCTGAAGATGACCATTCAAGCTAGGACTGTCAGTGAAAAATGTGGGGTAGCCAAATGAAGAAGATTCTGGAAGCCTTGAGATGTGCCTCATAATCTCAACCAGACTACCATGAAAGGTACTTTGTTAAATCTGTTAAATCACTGAATTGTCAGTGAAATGGAAAAGTGGAATGAGATGATGGCTATTTCTAGCTTGATTCTTTTTAATTTCTACTCTATATGAAAAATCATATTTAAATAGAAAGAACAGAAATATCTGAGGAAAGAAAGAATAGCAAACTTAGCATGTTAATGACACACACAGAAGCACAGAATGCTATAAATGGATAGAGGACCAATCCTGCTCAGGTGGTCCTCCACTTTATCATAGAGTAACCTGGAGGTCTAGAAAGGGAAACTATCCTACCAGGAGCAAACAGGAAGTCACTGCTACAGTCTAAGCTGCTTGGCTTCTATGAAATGAGGCTTAGGGGCAAGGCAGCACAGGGATCCCATACGTTGTTTTAGCTTAGCCACAGAGCTTGGGTTCTTGTCTCTTCATTTGTTTTCATTTCATTTTTATATCTTTGTTGTTGATATGACTTAATTTGCTCTTTGGAACTCAATGTTCCAGACATTTGCTTTCTTTCCTTGTTTTTCAATCATAGGTGGAATTTGATGAAGGCACTATGGAGTATTGAAGAACACTGAGTTAACAGAATGCTGTAAAACACCAAATTAATTACAATATCAATTTCTAAGTAGTCTCTGTGCACTTTTTGAGTAAGAAATAACATTTTCAAAATGTGTAAGTGCTATATATAGTTACAACCCTCCTACTCAGAGCATCAACTCTACAGGAGCTAGCCTAGGTCACTTGCACATATATCACTTACTAGTAGTTTGACCTCAGGAGAGTTGCTTGACCTCCTGGTGTATCATTTGTACACTAGAGAAACGAGGATAATGACTACCCAGCTTGCAGGCTATAATGTGGAAATATGCAAACTAAGTATTGCAGAGGAAGACAGAAGGCCCCTCCAGGTCCCTCCCTCCAAGAAGCTGCTGCTCACCTCTGTGCTGTGAGGTAAGCAGCTGCCTGCCCGGCAGGCCGCTGAGCAGCACAAGTCTAAGGACTGAGCTGGTCAGTTGGCTACTTTGAGTGAGAACAGACGATTCAATAATTTTTAAATCGTGTGATGTTTTAAAAGCTGAAAAACAGTTCCCACTTTGCTGTGCTCGTCAGGTGTGAGACTTTTTTGAAAGGATTCAGGTAATGCAAATTCAATTACTTCTATCAGTTCTCATTATCATGTGAGGAAGACAGTAAGTTATGAGCAGCCTCCTGGAAGCATCGCAGCGCCTCCCTCTCTGCTCCCCCCCCCCCCTCTCTCTCTCTCTCTCTCTCTCTCTCTCTCTCTCTCTCTCTCGCTGAGCATTACCTGTACCAGGCCGTGGCGTGTTACAGCACCAGGCCATCACTGACAGAAACGTTTACTTAACGAATGTTCTTAAACCAGTGCGTACTTCAAGTGTCTCCCTTTGTTTCTCTGTGTTGTTTCCTGTGTATGTGGTTTTGCTTAGGCAGAAATAACTTAGCAAAGTATTACACCTTGTTCTCATGGACTCTGCCTTCCTCCTGCTCTCTGGTTTCCATCACCACCACCCCCTCTCACCTCTGCCCTGCAAAATGTCTCCTTCCAGCCCCATGTTGGGCGCCACTTATCCCGTCCCGCGGGATTCAGTTATTCGTGGGTGCGAGGGGGACCACGAACCTAGAAGGAAATGGGAGTAAAAGAAAGAAAGTCGGAGAACCAAGCAGATATGTCAACCTATCAAGGTCTCGTTTATTAGGCTGAGGTGCCTTCTTTTTAAAGCATACATTGCGGGGAATATGGGAGGGGTTGAGGGAGAATTATACAAAGAACAAAGAAGTGGGCATCTCCTGACATGAGGGTCGAAGTCAGGCGCTAAGCAGCGGGCACTTTGCATCTTATCTCTGGAACCTTGATCCTCCTCAACAGCCTTGGGAGTCAAGCTGGGCTCAGGCATAGCTCATGTCCTTGGATGTCATGGGAACTCAGGAAGAGATAGGGGAGAGGGGACTGTTATTCAAATCTTGCAGCCTTAGGTGTTAGGAAGAGAACAAGGAGGAAAGGGAGGTGGCAACCAGCTCTTAGTACAAGGCCCTTTGATTTGTTAAGGAGATTGTGAAGGACTTTCTCACAGGATGGTCTCTGACAGAAATAGTGTGTGGGACATGCTCAATGCTATGTGTTCGTCCAAGCTTATCTAATAACTCCTATTACTCTCACTATCATCACTTTGCTAGTGAAAAGGCTTCCTTCCCATCAACACCAACTGCCTTTTCTTTGTGTTCTATAGTCTCGACATTCCACTTAAGATTTCTGCCAAATACAGCAAGGCTGTTTTACAGGATTTTTTTTTATTACATATTTTCCTCAATTACATTTCCAATGCTATCCCAAAAGTCCCCCACACCCTCCCCCCCCCCCACTCCCCTACCCACCCATTCCCATTTTTTGGCCCTGGCGTTCCTCTGTACTGGGGCATATAAAGTTTGCCTGACCAATGGGCCTCTCTTTCCATTGATGGCCGACTAGGCCATCTTTTGATACCTATGCAACTAGAGTCAAGAGCTCTGGAGTACTGGTTAGTTCATAATGTTGTCCCACCGATAGGGTTGTAGATCTCTTTAGCTCCTTGGATACTTTCTCTAGCTCCTCCATTGGGGGCCCTGTGATCCATCCAATAGTTGACTGTGAGCATCCACTTCTGTGTTTGCTAGGCCCCGGCCTAGTCTCACAAGGGACAGCTATATCACGGTCCTTGCAACAAAGGCTTGCTAGTGTATGCCATGGTGTCATCATTTGGAGGCTAATTATGGGATGGATCCCTGGATATGGCAGTCTCTAAATGGTCCATCCTTTTGTCTCAGCTCCAAACTTTGTCTCTGTAACTCCTTCCATGGGTGATTGTTTCCAATTCTAAGAAGGAGCAAAGTGTCCACACTTTGGTCTTTGTTCTTCTTCAGTTTCATGTGTTTTGCATCTTGTACCTTATATCTCGCTATACTAAGTTTCTGGACTAATATCCACTTATCAGTGAGTACATTTCATTTGAGTTATTTTGTGATTGGGTTACCTCACTCAGAATGATGCCCTCCAGGTCCATCCATTTGCCTAGGAATTTCATAAATTCATTCTTTTTTAATAGCTGAGTAGTACTCCATTGTGTAAATGTACCACATTTTTGTATCCATTCCTCTGTTGAGGGGCATCTGGGTTCTTTCCAGCTTCTGGCTATTATAAATAAGGCTGCTATGAGCATAGTGGAGCATGTGTCCTTCTTACCGGTTGGGACATCTTCTGGATATATGCCCAGGAGAGGTATTGCTGGATCCTCCGATAGTACTATGTCCAATTTTCTGAGGAACTGCCAGACTGATTTCCAGAGTGGTTGTACAAGCTTGCAATCCCCCCAACAATGGAGGAGTGTTCCTCTTTCTCCACATCCTCGCCAGCGTCTGCTGTCTCCTGAATTTTTGATCTTAGCCATTCTGACTGGTGTGAGATGGAATCTCAGGGTTGTTTTGATTTGCATTTCTCTGATGATTAAGGATGTTGAACACTTTTTCAGGTGTTTCTCAGCCTTTTGGTATTCCTCAGGTGGAATGACCATGCCTGACCTAAACCTTTACTACAGAGCAATTGTTATAAAAACTGCATGGTACTGGTATAGTGACAGACAAGTAGACCAATGGAATAGAATTGAAGACCCAGAAATGAACCCACACACCTATGATCACTTGATCTTCGACAAGGGAGCTAAAACCATCCAGTGGAATAAAGACAGCATTTTCAACAAATGGTGCTGGCACAACTGGTTGTTATCATGTAGAAGAATGCAAATCGACCCATTCCTCTCTCCTTGTACTAAGATCAAATCTAAGTGGATCAAGGAACTTCACATAAAACCAGAGACACTGAAACTTATAGAGGAGAAAGTGGGGAAAAGCCTCGAAGATATCGTCACAGGGAAAAAATTCCTGAATAGAACAGCAATGGCTTGTTCTGTAAGATCGAGGATTGACAAATGGGACCTCATGAAACTGCAAAACTTCTGCAAGGCAAAAGACACCGTCAATAAGACAAAAAGACCACCAACAAATTGGGAAAGGATCTTTACCTATCTTAAATCAGATAGGGGACTAATATCCAATATATATAAAGAACTCAAGAGGGTGGACTCCAGAAAATCAAATAACCCCCTTAAAAGATGGGGCTCAGAGCTGTTTTACAGGAATTTTTAATCTTGTTGTACAAGTGAAACAAAAGAAGTTCCGGGAGGCCAGAGTCAATAGGGTTCCAATTTTAACCCATGTGTGACTGAATATATGTGAAGGCTCCACAGGGCTACACTAATGTCCAAACATCCAGTCTCTATGTAACTATTGTGCATAAAAGTGGGTCTTCTATGTTCCAGAGGAGAACAACTACACTGTCATTATTTCATAGAATTCAGTTCTGCTTTCTCTACAACTGTCTGAGAAATATCTACAAGGAGCCTTCTCTCCATCATAGAGCATTCAGAGTTCCATGTTCGTTACTGTATTATGGCAGGGACTATGGTGTTTAAGTCTCCATGGCATAAGCCCTATAATACCTGCTTGGTGGCTTATGGCGTTACCCGGAGCTCCTTCACCTTTTCTATACTTTCAAATAGAAGATGTAATATTTAGAAATAATGTTAATTATTTCTAGCCACTAACAAAGAATTGGTAATAGTATCAGTCATAGTGACTCTTATGACAACTTTGTGCTAGTTCACTGACAAGCAGACAGACATGGACAGCTATGTCATGTAGACAGAGCTCTGTCCTATCTATTCTACAAGAAAAATGAGGAGCAAAACCTCCTTAGACAGCACCATGGGGTAATATTTCAGTTTCACTTCTAGGAATATTAAATAATTTGTGAAATAATTTTCCAGAAATAATATTCATGTTAAAACAGGAGGTACAAGTGCTAAGGATTCCAGGAAAGATGGAGCTAAATTACAGATTAAGGGAAAGGAAGCCAAAGGCTTACACTTATGCACAAGGGCATAATAACTGGTTCCCAACTCTATGCATACCTCTTTTCTTATGGTGAGTTAGATATATTTCTTATTCAAAAAATGTCTCAAGTTGAGGTCAAGTTGTTGTACCGACAAGAGCACAGACCTCCCAAAGGTTACAGCAGTCTTTGTTCCCCTGAACTCAGAGCCTTCCTTCCATGAGCCATGTTGGTGCTCTTGCAGCATCATTTTCAGAAGCTTTACCTCTGACAAACACTGGCAGACATTTCAAAGGCATGTCTAATATCTACTCTAAAATATGGGCAAGAAAAACAAACACTGTGGCCTATTTGTGATGTGAGCTTCGTGTATCACAGCTAGAAATTGGCTAGAGCTCCCTCAGAGGACTATTTTGCCAGAAGTGCAACACAGGAGGCCTGTTCACCTGCAGTTGTCTTTACAGCTCTCATTTTAGAAGGTCTCGACACACATATGATTCTTCCTACATGGTAGATGTGCAGGTGTACATCTGCCTCTGCCAGCAATGGTGTCCAGAGCTTTTCTTCTTACTAATGCAGACCTCTCTGAATGTCACTGTACATGCGCCATATCTGCTCAGGTGTGGGTGAGCCAAACTTCCTCCAGCTAAAGATATTTTAAAATTACTTCTCCCCTCTTTCTTCTCTACTGCTTCCCCCATTTCTTATGATAAATAATTCACTGAACTATTCCAAAATTAAATGAGTCACTCAACCCACCTCTATGTTCTTCAGGGTTAAAGATCAAAAATTCAAGGGAAGAAATCTATGCCTAATGGGTTTTCTTTTTTCTTAGAGAAAGGGGCTTCCTATCTCTACACATAAAATAACTGTTGTTTCTGAACTGAGACTTTTGTTTTCAGCTACATTTAGTTTCCTGAAACAGTTATAACTTAGGGAGACTGGGTAACGAAGTGGGTAATTCACTGTAGCTATCTTGTTTATAAAGTCTCCTCGGAAGCCCAGGGTTTGAAGCCTTTGTCTGTATACATTGTGTTACATAATGCATTCCTAGAAGAACATCTGGGATACATATGCACTTAATTCAGGACTGATACTTAGATTAATCTAATGAATGATTTGTATAGATCCTAAGGGAATCGGGAGTTTCTGAGCACAGCTCTTGGATTGAAGTGCAAACACCACTTCATCCCCTAAACAGAGCTGGCGGCAACCACATCTACCAGTAAGATTAGTTACTGAATCCATGGAGAGATCCAAGTGCCTGCTCTGCTTCTGTTAACTGGGGGAAACTCTTTGCAACTCTCACCACACAGGTGCCTGGAAAAGACGATCTGAAAAGAAAGGTATTTCGGAATTGTCCTTTTGAAGCCCCTGAACGACTCTTCATTTGTAACATTTTCTGTACTAGTGCTTTTCTTGAGAACAAAAACAAGAATCCACCATTTTTCCTAAAGGGTTAATTTGGCTTAATTTGATACACCAAGTTGTGAATGGCTTATTATCCTATTACCAAAGACATAGCATCATTTATCTTTTATTTAGAGTGATCTTATTCATTTCTCAAGCGAGGTAGGTACAGCAGGGGGAACTGGCATTGATGGCTGATCTTCTTTCCCTTTCTGTAACACATTCATTTTAACCTCAGGAACCAACACTGACAGGAGACAATATTTTAAGAAGAAAAAATAAAAGGGTGAGATTGGAAATTCTTTTTAAGCAGTTAAAGATAGACTCAGTCTTTGTCACCCAGTAAGTTGCATCTGTTTAAATAAAATCATCATCCCTTTTTCTTGCTTCGAGAGTATTTTAGTATTTTCCTCCAGAAGTCTAGCATCTGAACTGAAAGTCTTATGATCACATTTGATTATTAACAGGTGGCAGTAAGAAGACACTAAACGTTAGCTCCAATGATGTCAGAGATGAGATATTAAGTACTTTTCAGCAAGTGCAAATTGTATGCGTAGAGCTGAGAGTCAAGGGCAAGTGTGCCTTTGCATTTAAGGAATAGAGATGGCAAATAGTTCACATGAGGCACAGTCAAAAGAGGTTGGGAATCAAGGTGTGCAAAAAAAAATTGTCTCTCTGGTATCAGTAACAGTCATGTCTCTATTAGTGTGATGTCACAGAAAGGGCATAGTGGGACATGAATCTAGGTAGCCCCAGAGAACAGAGTCACTTTGGAGTTGAGATATCAAGATTAATTCATATCCTAGATGTACCCAAAAGATGTTAAAGATTTAGATAAAATTAACTATGACTCAATTTTATTTCCATTTTCAGGCCAAGATGTTGCTCCTTACAACTCATTTTCTCCATCTCTCTGATATACCAGCTCTTTTGTTTTGCCTTCCCAAATTTTTCTGTTGATCTCTAATAGTCTCTAGTTTTGTGATCCCCAGAGGAGTGTGGTTAAGATCCTCTTTAATACACAAAATCAAATATGCTCCATTAATGATATCTGCCAAGAATTTCTCTAGTGTCATATGTGGGTCTTTGGTTTGACAGTAGATTGAAAAACACCACAGGCTTTTACAGCTTCCAGTGTGATGTCAAATAAGTTCTCTTCTAAGAAATACCTGAGAGCCCCAACAATCCAGAGGTCTGGGTTTTTTTCTCCAGAAGTGATTTTCGTTTTTTGAAATTATGTGATTACATATCTCCCTTCCCTTTTCTCCCTCCAAGCCACATCCCATATACTTTCGCTTGATCTTTTTCAAATTTATGCTTTTTTATTATTATCAGTTGCTTAAATGCATATGCATACACATATATGTATCTAAAATTAACCTGATATGACCATAAAACATTAACTATATGTATGTTTGAAAGCATAACTATTTGATGGTGGAAAATCAATTTGTGCATTCTTTGGGGGAGACTGTTTCTCCTATTCTCAGGTTTCCATAGTTAACTTTAGTTCTTTGTGTAGGCTTGACACCACTCAAGAAGAAGGAAACATGTCTGCTACTGGGAACCTAGATCACTCCTCAGTGCTAATGAAGTCATGGATACTGGCAAAAAACCTACAACTACTTCTTACTAAACCAGCATAACCACTAGCAACAATGTAAACATTTGCCCTTGTACTCACGGTATTCTTCGCCCCTCAGCAAGGATGCTTTTCTTTGCAATACATAGAGACCAGAAAGAAAAACCAAGACAAATCAAAATACTGAGTTGTGTACCCAGTTCTAGTGGATACATTTACAAAATATTCCATCAGCTATGCCTCATGAACTGTTACAGAAGCATGGGCAAAGGATCCGGAATTTTTCTGTGAGATTGTCTTCTAGATATGTCAGATGCTGCATTTACAACATGACTGCTGAAAAATGAGATGAACAAGGTCAACACCAATAAACACTCTAAAAAGAATGAGGAAAACCCATAATTTTATTAAGCATCTTCCTAATAGGTATTAGCCTAATTAAGAAGCAAACCTTACAAATTACATCCATTAGCAACTAACTGCAAAAATTTCAACCAAGCAATTAACCTTCTCTCTTTATATTTCTCCTGTAAAACAGGGGTAAATAATTCCTATAATTCCAAACAACCTCCAAGCTCTATGGGATGAGAAAGAAGAAACACCATTTCAGCAGTGTTTCTGCACTCCCTCTATCTGCTAGTGTAAAGAGATACATGCAATAGCTTGGTCACCTTCAAAATCTGGACTTTTCAGAAGATGCCCTTATATTAGTTTTTTAGGCTTTTGTTTAGATTCCTGGAGCACATTCTGTCCACCCTTAATATTTTACACTACAAGCCATATTATCTTTTATTCATTGTTATCCTCATATTAATTTCTCAACAGCCGCTGGTATAGCAAGAGGGACAACTCATTGATCTTCCAATTTATCTGCAAGTCTTATGTATCCCAAGGTCAAAGTGGCATGAAGAGATAGAGAACTGGCACCCACCCAACAACTCCGTGTTCCTCATACATGAAAATCAACAATTGGCTTCAATATCAACCCTCTCTGCCATAAATATAACAGGGCATTCTTCAATAATTGAATGGATGTCTAGCATTCTATAATGAAAAGGATCATGTATGGAGGACTCAGTAGAGCTTTGTAATGGCAGGGGTGGTGTGCTTGAGATGAAGGGGAGGTGAAGGAGGCTGAGCAGAAATGTCAGATGCTCACACAAGAAACCTGCTCTATTATTCCTACACAAGTCTTGACACAGAGTAAGCAATAGGCCTTTCATTTTCCTGAAAAGTTTTCAGTTCTCCAAGATAAACAATAGGACTTAGACTGTGTTACTGACCAAAAATATAAAAGGCAATGATCCTTTAGGCTACACTACATTGGTCCCAGATAACACGTGAACAACTGAATCATTTATTGACTCTCTCAGGAACACACCTTTCATTGATCATTAAACAAAATTATTCAGTATTTATCATGTGATATTATGGTCCCAGAGCAGGGCTATCTGAGTCTCATCTGACATCAGCTAACCTGAAGCATATTCTCTTAAAAATGCATGCCCTCTAATTAGCATTCCTGGGTTAGTCCAGAGGCACAGAATTATTTGATGGCCAGCTTTCACTCATTTTCTCTCTCTCTTTCTTTTTATCTTCCTTTCTATCTTTATTACTTCTTTCTTCATTTGTTGCGTGTTTCTACCTTTCACTGTATCTTCATTTTTTCCCTTTCTGTCCTTCCTCTTGTATTCCTTTACTTCTATTTCTCTTCTCTCTCTTCCTTATATCTGTACTTTCTGTCAGTTTTTTTTTTTAAGAGGGAGGATTTGTCTGAAGGTAAAGTCTATTATGATAGGGCAGTCCTGGCAAAAAGCAACTTGTGGTTGCAGCACAGGAAAAAGGGGCTGCTTGCTCACATCTTTGCAGGCCAGGAAGCAGGGAAGGGAAATGACTATTACAAATGCTTTGAACATATTCTTTGAACTAAAAGACTTTAGAAAGCTACATAATCTGTACTCACTCCTATATTACCAAGTCCTAAATATTACATTTGGTTTAGCTATCTTTTAATCTATAGTAATAATAGTAGTGTTAGACTAAATAGCAGAAATTAGACTTAATTTCAATTTGTTCCTCAAATTTCTCTTATCATTGGTTTCCTATCTTTAAGGGATTTTTCCCTCTATAGAAATTTTATGTTTTGAAATTATAATTACATGATTTCTCCCTTCTATTTCCTTCCTCCAACCCCTCCCAGGAAACCCCTCCTTCTCTTTCTGAAATATATAGTATTTTCCATCAGTTCATTATTTCTAAGTATAAAAATGTATCCTGTACACTTTGTCTTTATTTTTATTCTATTTGTATCATTATTTTGCCTATATGTATGTGTATATACCATGTGCATTCAGTGCCAGCAGAGACCAGAAGAGTATGTCAGAACTTCTGCAACTGGAGTTACAGAAAGTTACGAGCCACAATGTGGGTGCTGGGACTGAAATTGTGTCCTCTGAAAGAACAGGAAATGTTCTGAATGCCAAGCCATTTATTTCTCTAGGCCCCATGATGTTAAAAAAAATCAGCATATGCATGTGTGTCTATGTGTGTCAATGACACATGGTTATACCTCCCCATCAAGGCCAGAATAGAGCATCAGATGCCCTAAAACTGGAATTAGAGACAGCTGATGTGAGTGCTGGGAATGAAACTTAGGTCCTGTGCAAGAGTAGCAGGAGCCCTTAACTGATGTAACATCTCTCCAACCTATTTTTCTGTTTTAAAAGGAAAAGTAAAAAATGGACCAAGGATCAAATATGAAGGGTTTTTTTTTTCTGTCAGAATTTGGAGAAGAAAGAATGACACCAGACTGCAAGGAGGATAATTACATTAGACATGATGAAAAGAGATAAATATAATAACAACAAGAAAAACATGAGTGGCAGGAGATGGCGAGGAAACAGGCACACTAGCAAATGAAGTGTCGTTTGTGTGGTGCCCTGTACTGGTCCAAGCACTGCCTACTGTACAACAGAAACAACAACAAATACTACTTTTCACAAATGGAGCTTTTAGAATCTGGTGAGATGGCTCAGCAGATTAAGGGCCTTCCTGCTGAGGCTGATCAACTGAGTTCAAACACCAAGACCTAGAAGGTGGGAGGATTAAACGCACTCTCAGAAGTCATCTTTTGACCTCCACAAATGTTCTGTAGCAGAAATGTGCACACACAAAATAAATACATGAACAGTTCATATGGAAAATTGTAAAAGTTTATATTACAAACAAAGTTCTTTCATCTAGAACTACAACTGTTGATGAAGTTCTCTTGCAGCCTGCCTAACATTACTAACAGTCCAGGTCACCTGTAAATCATCAAGGTCACCTCATTGTACAACAGTCTGTAATCATGTCTCTATTTCCTTTATCTTTACAAAAAATATCAGAAGTTTAATTTGAAAATTCCACACATCTCACACCTATAACCGTGGCCCTCTACATACTAGAACAGTACTGGAAGTACCCATTACCCCGGGTCTAGAGGAAAACAATACAAGAGTTATGGATGACACAACTCAGGCTACTGTGGTCAATGTGTGCAAGCATTTGGAAGACTACACAAAGCACAGAGTAGCATCCTCACATTTACAAACTATAGAAAAGTTCCTCCCCTAAATTGTAGACTAGGTATCCTGGCATTAACTTCAAACCCTTCCACCTGAGGACCCTGTAAGAGCACTCAACATATACAACAACCCAGGTTTTTTTTCTCCATTCCCTATGCAAAAGCATAACTTCTTTTAACATCAGAGCCCCTTGTCACTGCTTGCAAGATCCACAGTAAACCCCAGCTGAAAAATACTACTTAAAAAACACTACTTGCCAACAGCTTTATGCGATACTAAGTCACTTCCTCTAAGAAGCCTTTCCCTCTAACTCCATATTTCCTAGAGAGTTGTCTGTCCCTGTCCCTTCTGTAAATTTGCACCTATTGTGTTCTATCAACAAAGAGTGGGGATATAATGCTCACACTTTTGTAACTCTCTTGCTAGTCAGTCAGAGGTAACTTCCAAATTCGGTTTCAATGTAAAGATTTCTACGTCTTTTGTTGGGTCTTATCACATTTTAAAAATCACATTTATTTTGCTTAGTCATTTACTTGCATATGCTTATATGCATCAACCATAAAGTATGTGTGGAGAGCAGAGAACAACCTGTAGGGGTCTGTATTCCATCAATCATATCCATCCCTGGTATTGAACTCAAGTTAAAAGACCTGATGGATTTCCCAGCTGGCATGGGCTTTTGGATAACCCATGTTACCTATATCTTACCTAAGTCCATGGTCACTGCAGATCTCCTGGGAGGCAGACAGACTGTAGGGTGTGGGAGGGTATCGGGCCTCTGATTTGGCCCATGTGGAGGAGCAGACTGGAAGGAAGGAAGTTGGCCTTATCTTGAACTTCAGGAATGGCTCAACAGAAGCAAGTCAATAAATGAAAGAAACTACTAAAATGGACTCAAGACAAAGCTCACAAAATCATTTAAATAGGTATAGAAAAAGCCTTTGACAAAATGTAATATACCTTCATCATTAACATCTTAGAGAATGTGGGGCTAAAGGAAATGTACTACAATACAACAAAAAGCTATATACAAGAACCCCCATCCAACACATCCTAAATGGAAGAAAGCTTGAAGCAATCCAAATGGAGACAGAAACGGACAAGGATGTCCAATATCCACACTCCTTTGACATTGTGTTTGAAGTACTAGCTGGAACAAGAAGACAAGAGAAGACTATTAAAGGGATACATGTAGAGAAAGAAGTCAGACTAACCCTATTCACATGACATGATACTATACAGGTGCCCAAATTTTACCAGAACACTCCTAGGTATGATAAAGTTAGCAATGTGGTAGAATATATAAACAACTTATACTGATTAATATCGTTTTTATATATCAAGGAAAAGCATACAGAGATAGAGATCATGGGTACACTCCCTTGAAGAAAATAAATTTAGGACTAAACTTAACCAAGGAAATGAAAGACTTCTAGAGTGAAAACTTTAAAGTTCTGAAGAAAAAGATAAGGATACCAGAAAATGGAAAGACAAAGCATGCTTTTAGACTGGTATAATTAATGTTGTAAAATTAACCATTTAACCAAAAGCTATTTACAAATTCAAAGCAATCTCAATCAAAATCTCCATTTCTTTTTTTTTTTAATTAAAAGAAAATCCTAAAATTCATCTGAAACCACAAACACCAAAGATAGCCAAAATAATCCTAATCAAGAAAAACATTGATGGAGTGATTAAAATATATCTTAAGATACATTACAGAAGCGTAGTAATAAAAAAACAATGTGATTGGCACAAAAACTGATTGACAGATGGAATAAAATTAAGGACACAAACATAAGGTAGCGTCAGCCTAATATTTGACAAAGATATGAAAGCATGCTGGGAAAAAATGAAAGCATTCCCAACAAATGGTGCTCAAAGAAACTGGGCGTCCACAAGCAGAAGAATAAAATTAAACCCATATCTATCACCTTGCACAAAATTAACTCCAAATTGATCAAAGACCTAAACCTGATATACTGAAACTTCTAGAAGACATAGGCAGTATCCTACATGATATAGGTATAGAAAAAGATTTCCTAAATAACATTCATTTTCCCAAGAACTAAGGCTATCAATTGACAAGTGTGTCTTCAGAAATAAAAAGTTTCCACACAGCAAAAGAAACAATCAATCAGTTGAAAAATATGCCCACAGAATGGAAGAACATCTTTCCCAGATATATATGGAAGAACATCTTTCCCAGATATATATGGAAAGAGGATAATACCCAAAATATGCAAACAAAAAATAAATGTCAAAAACAAAAACAAAACTACAACAAAAAAGTGACCCATCCAAAAAAAAAAAAAAAAAAAAAAAGCACTGAAACCTGAACGGAGAGTTCTCAGTAGAAAAAAAAAAAAAATAAAAAGAAAAAAAACATTATTCCTAGCACTTAGAGTAAATGTAAATAAAAAAAACTTTGAGTTTTTTTTTTTCTTTCCAAGTCAGAATGGCAAAGATCAATGTAATAACCAACAACAAATACTGAAGGAGATGTGAGGGAAATTAAACCCTCATTCATTGTTGGTGGGATGCAAACGGCTGAGGCCACTATGAAGAGCAATTAGTCACAATAGCTAGGAAATGGAAACAACCTAAATGTCCTACAACTGATGGATGGATAATGAAAAATGATGTACATATACACCATAAAGTACTATTCATTGGTAAATAAAACAAAAATCATTAACTTTACAAATAAATGAAGGAAATTGGAAAAGATCATATTGACTGAGGTAATGCAGACCCAGAAAGGCAACAAATGTTCCATGTCCTCTTTTATTGGAGGATCTGGCTACAAATCTTCAGATGTGAGTAAAAAACTTGAAGTAACTACAGACACCAGGAAAGCAGAACACCAACACTGCCAGGATAAGGAAGTTATGATGAAACAGAGACGAGAAAGGAAGAACATGCTACAAGTAATCGGATCAGAGAAGTGGCAAAGTGGGAAAGTCCTTAGCAAGATGCAGGAAGGCAAATACAGAAGAAGCTGAGAGAAGGATAAAGGGTAATAGAATGATACAAGTGAACTGATAGGAAAAGGGGGATGCAGGGGCTCCTTATAGGGGGGGGGGAGTTAAATACAAGACAAGGAGAGAGGGAGGAAAATAACAAAATTGATGACTGAAAGCCATCAAGAACCATAAAATTTAGCTATTTGACTTTAAAAATTACTGCATGCAATGCAATGAATATATATATATATATATATATATATATATATATATATATATATATATAATGAATATATATGAATGAATATATTATATATATATATATAATCCAAATGGCACTCCTTCTAAGAGTCAAAGACCACCTAACAAAGATTTCAATACCAGACATGAGAAGGGGAATCTCATGGAGAAGGGGAAATAGAGTGGACATCAGTGATGAATGAAGGGAGGGGAATGAGGTGTGAAAAGGCCTGGAGAGGTGAGCCAAAGAAATCAATTCAGGGTGCAGTTGAGAAAGTACTGGGAGAGAAAACTGGAATGGGCGGGGTATCTGTGGGACAAGCTAGAAAACCTAGGAAATGGAGGCTCTTGGGAATGTGTAAGGGTGACCCTAGCTGGGATTCCTAGCAATGAAAGATGTAGAGCCTGAAATGACCATCTCCTATGGCCAGAAAAGATTTCCAATGGAGAAACTAGTATACCAGCCCAGCCACAAAACCTTAGACCCACAGTTTCTCCTACCAACATGATGTGCAGTGGTAAAGGATCAGAGATTGAAGGAATGACCAACCAATGACTGGCCCAGCTTCAGACTTATGCCATGAGAGAGAACCAACCCTGAAACTTTTATTGATAGTCTGCTATACTTTCAGAAGACACATGACATACTGTCATCTGGGAAACATCACCCAGAAACTGATCATAACAGATGCAGAGACCCAAAACCAAACATTGGGCTGAGCTTGAAGAATTCTATAGAAAGGAGGGTACAAAGGATTGATGAAACCAGAGAGGTCAAGGACGCCACAAGAAAACATAGAATCAACTTATCTAGAGCCACAGGAGCTCATGAAGACTGAACCATCAAATGACCATGCATGGGACAGACCTAGACCTTCAGTATATGTGTAACAATTGTGCAGCTCGATTTTCATGTGGGACCTCTAACTGTAGGAGTAGAAGCTGTATCTGATTCTGTTGCC
The DNA here is from genome assembly GCF_000001635.26 of Mus musculus. NCBI lineage: Eukaryota > Metazoa > Chordata > Mammalia > Rodentia > Muridae > Mus > Mus musculus. The sequence goes on along the minus strand of NC_000070.6, from coordinate 70,640,106 downwards.
TGCCTTTGGGTCCCTTTCCAAAGGCTAGGTTGCCTTGTTGAACCTCAATAGAAAACAAAACAAAACAAAAAAAAATGCTCCTAGACCTGCTGCAATTTCATGTGCAGGGATGGTTTGCTAACCATGGGAAGGCTCCCTTTTTCTGAGCCTTTTATCAGGAGAGGAGGAGGATGGGAAGATGGGGGAGGTAAAGGGAGACTTGGAGGAGAGGAGGGAGTGGAGTATTTTCTTAACTAGTGATTAATGTGGGGGATCCTAGCCCATTGTGGAGGGTATCATCCCTGGGATGGTGTTCCTGGGTTCTAAGTTCTTGAGAGTTTGAGAAAGAAATGTGTAGAGAGAGATGTAGAGGGAGAGAGTGAAAATGAGAAAGCAGGGTGGGAAATCCATGGAAAGCCACTGAACAGCATCCCTCTGTGGTCTCTGCATCAGCTCCACAGTCCAGATTTCTGTCATGCTTAAGTTCCCACTCTCACTGCTATTGATGATGAACTGTTAAATAAAATTTTTAGTGAAATAAGTCTTTTAATCCCTGGGTTAATTTTGGTCATGGTGTTTCATCACAGCAGGTGCCTTTACCATAATATGGTTCCTATGCCTAAATTTTTCAGAAGCTTCTGTGATTTTTTTTCCATAGCAACCACAGATTTTCTTCTCACCAGCATGAAACAAACATTCTATTTCTCTACATTTTCATTCAACACAAGTTCTCTCTCTCTCTCTCTCTCTCTCTCTCTCTCTCTCTCTCCTCTTTCTCTCTCTCTCTTTCCCTCTCCTTCTCTCTCCCATTTTCTCTTTATTCTTCCCTCATCTCCCCTAACTCTCTTTCTCTTTTTGCACCCTCATTGTTTCACCCCCTATCTATCTTATTCCCTATCGCTCTTCTGCTGTCTGCCCATATCCTTCTGACTGTCTTCCTCCCTTTCCTCT